>NC_090928.1:395910418-396535418 GCF_040938575.1 Ambystoma mexicanum | reverse complement strand
TGATTCACAATATCCCTGTGGTAATCTGGTATGTTTCCACTTCCTATTTCGGTAAGTGAAGCTTGTCAAGTCTTGTGAGTCTGGGTGTAATGGTATTGAGAAAAAAGCATTTTTAAGGTCAATCACTGTAAACCGTGATGCTTCTGCTGGAATGCCACACAAAATTGTGGCCGGGTTTGCTGTTACTGGATACTCTGCTTCTACTATGTTGTTCAACGGTCTGAGGTCCTGTATGAACCGCCAAGACCCTCCTTTAGCCTTGCGCACCGGGTACACAGCTGTGTTGCATGGGGATTCTGAGGGGACCAATATGCCATTGTTTATAAGGGCTGTTATGGTTTCGTATATGCCTTCATCTGCCTCTCTTGACAATGGGTATTGTTTCACTCTTGGTAGTATGGCACCCTTTTTTAATTTTATCCTTACACCCCCTATGCTTTTAATGCATCCTACATCATAAGGGCTAATAGTCCATAATGATTTTGGCACCTTTGACATATCTTCTTTAAAAAATGGGACTGGTGTGCCAGCGGGTGCCTCAAGTGCCATTGCAATTTTCTGTGCCACTTGTTTGTGAGCCACTGTTAGCCACATTTCTACACTCATCATGAACACCATTTCATTTTCCTCCTTTTCTTCTGAAAACAACTCTTCATCTGACACCTGAGTCAGCCTACATCCTTCTGCTAGTGCTATCACCGCCCTCCATGCTCTCCCTTCTTTATCTTGGGCGTGCACAGCAACATAATCAGCTGTTGCAATAATGCTCTCAATGTCCACTGCAATGACCTTCCCTTCCAGTTCATTAGCTGGTGTTTCTGGTCGGAATAGATAGGCTGCTGGTCTCCTCCATATTTTCCCTCCTATCCCTGGCATCCATGCAAATGCCATGTCTGTTCCGTACTGGAATAGCTCGCCGTCTACCGGCTCCGCCCTGATCGCTATCTGTCCACAGTATGCTTGCAAAATCTGTCGTGCTGCAAGCATGTTAATCCCTGGAGTAGAGCAAATTATGCCATCCTCTGTAAAGGAGATCGTCATATTTAATCTGTTCATTATGTCCCTCCCCAGTATGTTTACTGGTGAGGCACTATAATACAAAAGTGGTACTGACAGATCGTAATCTCCAATAGATAGCGGAACGTTATCAGTAAATGGAACCAACCCTTTAGCCCCAGAAAACCCTTGTGTGTTCATGGCTTCGCCTGACATCTTAAACTTACCTTCCCTTATGCAAGACCGGGTCGCCCCGGTGTCAACAAGGAATGATAATTTTTTGTCACCTATCGTTACCTCTATGCGTGGCTCCTCCGCACTATTAGGTGTTACTGACAGGATGGGACACACCAAGGCCGTCTGTGGGCTGTCCTATTGGGGGTACAATGACTGGCCATTCCCTGTGTAAGGGTTGTGCCCCAACACCGTCACCCCACCCAATTGCGTTCGTTCAGGTTGTGGTGGTGGTTGTATTAACGCTGCACCAGTTACTTGTGGCAGGTATTGTTTTATTTGTTGTTGTGGTAGGGAATAGTGTTGGTCACTCCCTTGTGGTGACATCTGCTGTGGTTGTATGCCCTGCTGTTCTTGTGATGTCCTATGTTGTGCTTGTTCGTTCCATGCTGGTGTTCCTGGCCTGACCCTGCATGTACGTGACATGTGTCCTAATAGTCCGCAGCTCCAACACACGGGTGGTTCCCTGTTTTGCCATGGGAAGTTCCCTGTGTTGTCCTGGTATACTGGTTGCCCTGTCTGGTAATTATTTCTGAGTCCCCCAGCCTGTTGTTGGGTATTATATCCGTATCCTCTTCCCCTCATAAACCCTCCTCTCCCTCTATTATAATTATAATACCCAGCTCCTTGCATTGGGTACCCTCCTCCCATGTTCTGTGCGTGTGATTGCAGAGGCAGCACTTGCTCTATTACCTCTTGTGGAGGCGCAATTTGAGCTGGATTTTGTGCAGCCACTACTTGCGTTGGGCTTTGGGCCATTGGTGTTGGCGCAGTTATTAGTGCCCCTTCCATGGTATATTTAGTAAGTTTTTTCTGTACTAATTTGGCCTCTTCTGTTTTCCTGTCCTCTTCCTTTTGTTTCATTTTTCCTTGCCATGTTCTACAGTGATGTACTATAGTCAGTTGTATTTCCGGCCATGGTTTTGCTTCCATCCCCACTACTTTCTTTAATTGTCTCTGAACTCCTTCTGGGAGCCCTTGTACTAGTATATGATAAAATATGGCTGGTGTTTTGTCCCATTGTTCTCTAGTTTCCATGCGCCACTTCTCTTGAATATCCTGGATATAATCAACAGGATCCTCGTTCTCACCCATCTTACGGGAAGTAATGGCTCCTATGTCTGATGTGTCTGGGTACTGCACTCTTAGTGCCTGCCATAGCGCATGTCTGCAGTTTGCAAATGGTGCCCCATCATGCGATGTGTTTGTTATTGTTACCCCATGGAATCCCGCTCTTTTCCAAATGTCATCCGCTCTATCCCCTAATATTGATATTAACAGGCCCTTAACATCTCCCACTGCTAGTTTCTGTCCTGCGGTGTGTTTTTCCATTTCATATATCCATTTACCCGCACCTCCACTTAATGATGGGAGCCTACATTTTATGTTTTCCTTATCCGTATGTTTCCAAGGTACATATTGTGGTCTAACCCCTCCTCTCTCCAGCAGTGGCATTACATTCTGTCTTGTGTCATCCTTTATGCTCCATGATGTTAACTCTTCACACCCCTCCTCTTCCCCCATTCCTTTTACTACTTCAAATCCTTCCTTACTACCTCTTCTCCTACCTCCCTCTTCTTCCTTTCCCCTTTTTTCATCCTTTCCTGTGTTCAATATTGGCACGTCTGTTTGCCTGTCTTGCCTGCGGCTAGGGAGGTCCCTAAGCCGACATGCATAAGGTGTAACTTCGTCCATGAAGGGTGCGAGCTTTATTCTGTGCAGAGAGCGTGCAGTTGTTGAACATGTGGGGTGTGGCGTTAGAGAGCGTGATGGTGATGTGGGTGGCGTGTGTTGGTTGGTGAGCGTCGGTGGCGTGTGTTCGTTAGTTTGTGTTTCTCCCATTCTTTTCACTTCCTCCTTACTTCTCTCCAGCTCCTCCCATCTTCTACTCACCCATGGCGAATCTATGTTTGTTCTAGTGAGGTATAGCTTATCTAAGCTTTCCCTTTCACTCTTCCTTCCATCCTCACTACAAAAATCATTCATAAATTGCGCCCCCCACTCTGCCTTTTTTCCTTTTATTGTTACAGTTTTTAAGTCTATTAGGTCTCCCTCTTCCTTTCCGTTGTTACCACCTGTTCCCCTTAGTGCTGACGTTGTTGCTACCTCTCTATTTTTATATACTTCTCCCCATCTTTCACTCTCCCTCTTACTCTCCTCTCTCTCCCCTTCACTCCTCTCCTCCATCTCCCTACTATTTTCCTCTCTTTTCCTTTTTAATTCCTCCATTACTTCGTTGCTCATCTCTTCCAATATCCTTTCATCCTCTCTCCTCCTTTCCCATTTCACCCTTTCTCTTTCTACTATACTCTCTATTACCTTCCCCTCTTCATATTTTTTAGCTGTCTCTGATATTATCCTCCTCCTCCATATTTCCATTTCCTTTTCATTTTCTTCTTCTTCCTTCTTCTTCTCCCTCATCACTACTCTTGATACCCTTTCTGCTGCTGCTTTTACCCTTACAGCTTCCCTCTTTCTCTCCTCACTTTGCTCCCTTAATTTTTCCAATTCGTCCTTATCTTCTTTCCTTTTCCTCACTCTCTCTCTTTCCTCCCCCTCAAGTTGTTTTATCAGTTCATTCTGCTCATCCCTTAGTTTAGCTAATCTTTCCTCCAAAATCTCTTCCTTCTGCCGTAGCAGCTCCTCTCCCCTCATTTCACTCTCTCTTTCACTATCCTCGTTTGTTCTCTTTACCGCCTCCCTTTCCTCTCCAGTTAGTGATCCTCGTAATTTCAACAATATCTGTGCAGCTACCCACTCATCGTTTCCTATCTCTACAGTCTGCTCTTCTCTCCTCCCGTCCCCCATTGGTATCTTTCCATGAGCCACATATGGTGGAGGGCTGTATGCCGGGTTTGAGTATCCTTCAGCCGCCCTTAACTGTCCTTTTATTTCTCCTAATTCTCTTAAAGGGTACAACCCTCCCCCCTCTGTTTTCACTCCCGGTGTTAAGGGTATCTCATTGCTCGGTTCCTGTTTTATGTCAGCTAATTTATCAACCTTTCCTCCACCCAGTTTTTCATTCCCCATATTCTTTGTTCCTTCACTCTCCTTTTCCCCATCCGTTCCTTCTTTCTTAATCTCCTTTTCTTCCGGTGTTTCCCCCATAGTGAACATTCCATTTGGTCCTGGTCTAGACCCCTGGAACATCCTCCATAAGTTAAACACCTCCACATGGTTTGCCAACTTCTTCCCCTTGTATGTATTGTGCAGATGGTTTAATAGTGAATGTTGGGCATATGGGTCAAAGCTACCATTAGGCGGCCATGGTGTCAACATTTTGTTGTCCGTCCCCTGGGTCCACTCTATGCTGTACTTAATTAACTTCTCCCTATGTGGTGGCAGTGTGGTGCATATATGTTGTAGTGGGGTAGTGAGGGTATTCCCCCACCCTCCCAACCCTCTCCCGTATGACATACTAGCGCACCCTTTCTTACCCTTCCCCTTGCTACCAGTTTGCAACATACAACCTTTTATTGCTTACCTTGCCCCGCAAGTGTGGGGACTTACGACAATCCTTTGACAATTTATGCAATGATAATAATCACAAAAAAAAAAATTATAAAACAAATATATTTATGATGTTATATTATATTCCTTCCCCTACGGCCCCCTGTGGCCGAAGCGCACGCAGCCCCCTGCAGCTGCGTACCCCTTACGACGATCTTACACAGTCGTCCTTTTTCCCCGTTCTCCTCCCACCTTTACACTTGCCGTGGCCGGCGTTCTCCGTGCGCAGCCACGCCCCCTTCCCCTTCTCCTCTTTGATCCACTCGTTTATCGTTTATCTCCGTGTCCGCTCCTTTATCATGTTTCTCTTCCCCACCAATGTCAAACCCAAAGCTTCTTGTGTTCACGATATCTTACTAAATCCCTACTGGTGACGTCACCTATTTCTTCGAACTACTGGTATATTCGTGTTATGTTCTTTAAATTCAAAATACACTTGCAATCTACCCCGCTAACCCTACAGCTGTCTTCCTGTCTCTCCTGGAACAAGGTAATCTCATCAATACTATAACCGGACTGCGCACGCTGCGTCGCCTCGCGTGTGATACGCCCCTCAACAGGAGGGCTTAACCAGCCAATTATCTTCCGTTTTGGGCAACTACGTAACTAGCCACCGCCCACAGGGAAACGTCATCTACCTATCGAGTTTCTTGCTCGAACAATAGGGAACCTCATCTACCTATCGAGTTTCTTGCTCGAACAATAGGGAACCTCATCTACTCATTGAATGATAAATGTCAAATCGTAGGAAACCACACACACCCACCCTCACACGTAGTCGCGATTTAGGCCAATCAGTGTCTTTCGAGCGGCTGCACGTGATGTTTTCGTGCCCCGCCCCCCTCTTTCGCGTAACGTTAGCTTTTTGTTGCGAGCGTCTGCACGTGTTGTTCTCGTGCCCTGCCCCCCTCTTTCGCGTAACGTTAGCCGCCTTCTCTCGCACTCAATTCACTACCATTCATTCCATTATCATCACTCAATTAAACCTTCACCCCACCTTTTTACAATACCTCCCTCCTCCCTTATTTACTTCCGCCCCCTCCCTCACAATTTCGCATTGCTTGTTGTGCGTGTCATGCTCACCAAGTTCCCTCGATGCAGGGCCGCTCGACTGCGTGCACCCCTCCAAGCGGCTCGCCACCTCCCCTCGTCTGGACCACGTCTGGACACTCGCCGACCGCGGGCGGGATACTTCTCAACCGGCTCCCGAGGGCCAATATCCGGATTGCGCTGTCCGGTCCTCTCGCAGCTCCGCGATGGTCCTGTAGTCCTCAGAAGGGGGCAACGGCAGAGGGGGCCGCGCCGCCGGGCCTCCCCGCAACGGGAGTGCCTGGAAAAATAAAAAATAAAAGTCGATCTTAAACAGATCTCAGCAGTGCCTCCAACTTGTCGGGGGGGAATTCTGCCGGGGTCGGCCGGGCCGTCCGCAGACCTCCGGGCAGGGAGGCCCCAACTCCTCCCGTGTATATCTCGGATCGAGACAGAGTATGAGGCACACACAAGGAGCAAGGCAACTTCTGTCGTTTATTATGCAAACGGCAGGGATGGGTCAAGGAGCGCACGCGTTCGTCCTGACACACACACAATAGTGGGGCTCGCAGGCCCTTTTTACTACATTATGACGCGCTACTTGCGTCATTCCAAAAAGTTACCAAAAGAACCTATCGCCACTCTTGATTGGTTGCTCGAGTGGTGGGGTTAGTATAGTACGCCTATAGAGAATGATATTAGTGGTTAAGGTGTAGTCAGGTGGTATATCTGGGTTGTCCCTACAATTAGATACATAAGAATTGTTACATGAAGACCCCTGAGGATTGGCTAACGTTACTGACGTCTGAGATAAGAACCTCATGTTCTGATTGGTGCATCCGTGAGCTCCCCAGCCTGGGACCACCGTTGTTCCCAGCACACGGTGCACCTGTGGTTGCAACAGTGTTTCAGTATGGGTACGTGCAGGCAATGTGAGGATTTATTCATAGGTGGGAGACTGACCGTTCCCACTGTAGCAGGTGTCCATTGAGCCTTTCAAGTGTGTCGGCCTGCGTCTCGTAGCGAGGTACCCAGACGCCTTTTCTCTCCTGGGTTTTGGCATCTCGTCAGGTTCGGCTTGGTCACGTGGGGAGGGACCGTGTTTGAGGCATAATTCTGCACAATTAATATTGTTTTTCCACTGTATGTCTGGTTTAATTTGCAGATATGATTTTAACATTGGTACGTGGAGTGCGAGGTTGCAACATCGTGCCTTTGAAGATTTGTTTCTTGACTGTGGGTTTGCAACAGTACGACCTTGGCTAGTTGCTCCACTGGGTTCTTTCTGCAGGCTCAGCAACCTGACTTTTGCTTTGTTAATGTCCACGGGAACTCTTGCTTGAGGCCTACTTGGGCCTGGTGCACGAGTAATCCATTTAGTGCATGGATGCTTTAGGTTATAGTGGCATACAGTTTCATGGCCAGTATCGTGTTTCCATTATATCTCTCATGATGGTAACGGGTTTCAAGAGAAGCGTGAGCAAGCGTTATAAATGAGCTCATGGTGCGTCTTGCGTTTCTGCATTCTGAAAGCCTATGTAAAAATAATAAAGATGCACGTCCGTGAATAAGCCTGTCGCCTACGTCAGAGCACTGAGTATGTTCTTCGTGTAGATTGGTGTGGAAATGTTCAGCGTGTATAATAGTTCAGCGGTGCTTCCCGTTATCTAGGTCGTCATGGCATCTCTAACGATGTGTAGATTTCAGTCTAGTTGGTCCGTGCCGCAGGTGTCGGCATGGCCAGTGCGGGCTGTTGGGCAGGCAGATGGACACATCCGTATGTTTCTGTACCAGGGTATTTGGTCATCTGGTAAATGGGCAAACTCTTCTCGTGGCGGGTGTCTGGGCCGCGACCCTCTAGGCCAAGCGCGAGAGGTGAAGGACGGGAGTCTGGTTTTCCATTCTCCCACTTCAGTGTGCATGTTAAAAATCTGAAACTTCATCAGTTAATGTCCCTACCCCCTGCACACATGTATGTAAAGTTGGGTCCATGTCGGAAATTGGAAAAGCAGTTAAAAAGTCAATTATGTACACTCTTTGAATGCAAGCTCCGAGAATGAGCAGATTTGGACATAGACAGGGCTAAATTCAGCCACACCATGTATATGTAATTTTAAACAAATGTGTACCTGTGCAAATATGTTTTTAGGTCAGATATAGATTGTGTGTAAAGTTGACAGGGGTGGGTTCTCTGTATCATAAACAGACCTCATCATGATGACACTTCATTTCATTCCCCCAATCAAGTAAGAAATGGAAGTTTGACCAATTAGAAGCTGAGAGAGAGGTAGGGTCAGTGATGCTAGAACACACCCACATTCTAAACACATAAAAGCAGACAGACAGGACAGATAGGGACATTCATTTTTCATCTGCCGCTGAAAGCTCTGCCGGAAAAATCCATACTTACCTCCATCAAACTCCAGAAAGCCAAACTAGAGACTTCAATCTATCCAGAGCAGAGAGACCCAAAGAACCGGTGCCTAGCAGAGACCAGACCCCTGTGAGCAGTTCCAGAGGCCAGGCGCTGTGAGCAGAACCCGGAAAGACCTGACCAGACTGAAGTCCGTGACCAAGTCGCTTTCCTGTTCAAAATCTCTTGTGAGTACTTAGCAAAACTCAGAACACATCTCTTAGTTTAAATTCATCTAATTCAATCTATTTAACCTAAGTAGAACTGCCTCCTAGCTGTCACCTGTCATTCTAGCTGCAAAAATTTGTCACTTGTCATTTTGAAAAAGTGTGCGTTTAAAATTTACAAAACCAAAAACGACCTTTACTAAATTACTCATATCTCCGCAACCGTTTGGGCTAGAGACTTGCAATAACTTTCATTTGGAAGCTGAGATCCCAGGCTTTTCTAGGACCCCAAAACGGTAGAGATAGTCCTTGCGGTTCCTTTGTAATAGCGCTCGGCGCATCCGCGAATTTTACCGCGATTTGCAATTTCTTCACATGTAAAAACTGCTGCTGATTTCCATTTGCCAGAAATTCGTTTAACCTGCTAACTATCCCTGCATCATTGCTAGTGTGAGCCTGGACTAATATTAACTAGATACCACTCACCCTGAACCTCTATAAGGGAATTAAAAGCAAATTTAGCATATTTCTCATTCATTGCCAGCACATATCCAAGCATTGCCTGTGTTTTCAAACTCCTATCTGTGTTTTCAAAACTCCTATCTGTTTTCTGTTGTCTAAGCTTGCTGGATTGAACTGATTACATTGATTGCATTTCTGAGAACTGTGTGCTTTCCTCCCATTTCCTTGCATTGCATAAAGAGGGGGGGAGTGAATAGCCAGAGAAAAGTGATTACATTGTTTGGTTGAAATCATATTGCGTATTTTCTGTACTGCATTCATTGAATATTGCATCCACCTGAGCTACATAAAGCATCCTCTACCACATTATACTTTTGTTCCTATTTACCAGTGTGCTACCTTATCCATTTCAGGTCAACTCATTAGTCATTATAAAGAAGTGTGCTAGTGCCAGATTCTCCGTTGTTAATATTTACCATATCAGATTAAGTGTGATATTCAATTATTAATTTATTATAAAGTGTGATATATATATTTTAATTTATCAAATAAACCTTTTAAACTTGCAAAACAGAACTACTTCTTGGCTCAGTGGGGTCAGGGGGATTCCAAGAGAGGGGTGTCATACAAGGGTAGTCATCCAGAACGCATGAACTGGACCTAAAGATATATCAATAAGGGTTTTCATTCAGTATTATAGACTAGGTGTTAATGTGGCTGTAGTGCTGAATTGAATCCTCTTACAAAATAAACTATCAATCAATACATATGGCCAATCCCAGCCAGTTCCTGCCACTCCCCGCCCAAAACACTGCCTCATGGAAACACTCTGTACTTCCTTTGATCAAGCCTTCCTTTAAAACTTTGCGCTCCTAGTGCCTGCCAGTGTTTTTTCTAAGTAGTCTTCTGAGAGTTAATGACTTATTTGGAGCAGTAAAGGCGCCACTGGCATAATAAAAATCTTTTGCCGGGTCTGACATTGAATTGAAGGTCTTTTCTAAATCTATTCAATCTTAGATAAGGCCTAAACTCCTTTAAAGATATTTCGGATAAGAGTCTCCAAAAGTCCCCACAAGTCTTAGTGCTACAGACCCTTTCAACTTGCGTCCAATGACAAACACTCCTTTTTTTATTAAAGATACTGGATAACGCAGCTACCATCCAACTTCAGGATCATTTTCAATCTGCCTCTGTGTTTTATTACAAACAAGCTGGCTTCCGTCGGAATCACAGACCAGAAAGTGCGCTATTAGATATGCAGATGCAAATGTTAAGATGTGTGGACGAGGGTAAAACGGCCTCCTTGTTGTATTGGATCTCTCGGCAGCATTTGATCTTCTTGATCATGCCAGATTACTAGAAACACTAGGAAATACTGGGAAATGCTCAAATCAAGCCGTGGAATGGATACGCTCTTTCCTATGTGAAAGAACATCGAAGATATGCTGGGGTGCTGTGTGCTCTGATCCTATTGCTATCAAATATGGGGTAGCACAGGAGGCCTGTATCTCTCCCATCTTGTTCAATATCTACAGAAGACTCTTGTGTGATAAATTGGAAAAGATGGGTTTCCATATCACTAACTATGCCGATGACTTCCAACTTGTCATGGACCTTACAGGCAACCACACAAAGGATACATCAACTAACCACATCTACTCTATCATACAGGAGTGGATGATTGAAAATTGGATGTACTTAAATAGTTCTAAGATAGAACTCATGGTTTTTGGATCAAATCAGGCTAGAAAAATACTGATCATTCCTATACTAGCTTTATAATCGACGGCTGTCCATCTATCTACTATATTCGAGGCCTCACTAAATATGGACGCACACGTCAACTATGATAAAAAATGCACAGTACCATCTGAGAATTCTAAGGCAGAAAAACCCTCTGATATCTTGCAAAAATTGTGAAACCTTAGTCCGAGCATTTATTTTGACCCGGTGGGACTACTGCAAAGCCGTTATGGCCGGAGCAAGCAAAGGGAGCATCCAAAAGTTGCAGACAATTCAAAACTATGCTGTGAGAATAATTTACAATACAACAAAGAGAGATGACGTTTCACATCACCGTAGGGAGCTTCACTGGCTACCCATATAGCCCTGATGATGGTTTAATCCACCAAAATGCATTGGCTCTCTGCAACATTTAGACAGAGAAGTCTGTTCCCTCTAAAGATATAGCCACCTTTGGCTCTTAAATTTATTTTGAAATAAACTTTTCTGATTACTTTTATAAAAAAATGACTGGATCACTAATGGAACTAACAAAGAAATGTGGAAAGGAATTGGTAATGAAATGAACAAAAAAGAAAAAAGAAAAAGGACAATTGCAAGAAAGTGATATGAACTAATAGCACAAGTTCTGAGCATTTTGAGAGCATTTGGCACTGCTAGGTGGTTACACCTGGTTTGTCATGACTATTGAACGGATCCTTGTTTTACAGGATCGTCTATAGCCTGATAGCGCCTTGCACGGTTTAGATACATAAGACGTAAGTAAGAAGCACTTAGTGTATTTAACTAAATACTGGTGCCTGCTTCTGCATCCCCCACAGGTTTCATTTTTCTAGACACAATTGAGTGGAGGCACACCCATAGCACAAGTTAGATAATGGGGACAAAGACAATTCTATTGAGACCCTAAATAAAAAGACGAATATAATCATAGTGAGGTCTTTCGAAGACATTGAAGCAATACAGCAAAAAAGCGGACACATTGGGATTCTCTGCGGAACAGGCAGACCCCATGCTCGGCCTAATTAGTGATGGCACATTCAATGTAGACAATACAGCTAAACAGGACCGAGACAAAAGAATAAAACAACTTGAATACCTTATAAGAAAAGAAATCAATCGCAAACTCCATGCCATAACTCTGGGCAGGTATTACAGCAACCAACAATTACCAAGAGGCTTACGGATACAACTACGCCCGACTCTCTGCAAAGAAAGCAAAGAATTTGTGAGGAAGTGGGAGGCCATCTTAAATAAATGTTCACTTGACCTTATACTCTTGACGATACAGGAACTATTACAGGAATAATATTACAGGAATAATTTAAAATCTCTCAAGGTAGAGATCCAGGAAATCGATAAAGAACTGACAGCAACTTTAAGCAAGGCAGATGTAGATCAAATACTAACAGATAACACCAAATTGGCCAGCTGCAAGACAGACTTGGAAGCTAAGAATATCAGAAAGTTCAAAAGGGATATGTATGATTATTTAAACTAAGAGGTTTATACGTGGATGGAAAAATACGGTCCACCGTTAGGAAGACTGAGACAGAACACCACAAGCAACACTTCAAGCTCCGAATCGGAGACCAATATAGATGCTGCTAACTCACAGAATCAAGTACCTCAAGAATTCCAGGAGCAGTAACAACCCCAACAGGGAGGCCCTTTTTAGGGAGTGGACGAGAAGAACAAAAAGGGGGAAAGAAAGGCCCCGAGGCCACCCATTAACTAGACAACAGCAGAGAAGAACCTAGTGATTAATCTGTCTTCTAGGGCACTATCTGAGAAAGAGAAGGAAACTCTACAGAAAGGATTATGTTGTGTCCCTACATACAATACCACACTTTTTGACACCAAAGTGGAACAATACAGATTTGTAAGAAAAATGAAACAAAACGTTTTCTTCAAGAAACTTGGAGACTACACAAGCACAGTCAAAAGAAACATCCCAAAGAATTCAGAAATAAAAGCAATTTCATACCGCCAATCAGTATTCCATCAGTAGAAATCTTTCATAAGCAAGTTATCAAAGATCTGGAAAAAGTTTGCTACAAACATTCAGGATACAAAAACTAGAAACCACATGAGTTGACACTCATCAACAATCTCTACAGTGATGAAAGTTTAACAGTGAGGTCTACAGATAAAGGAGGGACGCTAGTGACACTGGATACAACCGACTACAATGCAAGTGCAAAAGACAGTTGAGTGATACCAGCCCGTATGCGAAACTAGATATAGACCGCACAGTCTCGATCGAAAAGAACCTAGAAGAGCTACTGGGGAAAGTCAAAGAGTTGAGTTGGACCAATCACCATACTTGCAGATTCCTGACGAACGATCATACCAGAATACCACATTTTTAAACTCTCCCGAAAGTAAACAAGGACCCTAATAATCCACTGCAGAGACCAATTGTGGGTGGTATCAACAGCCTATTGAAACCATTAGGAAAATATATTGATTACTTCCTACAACCACCGTTGGTTAAAAAAACTTGTACTTACATCAAAGACACAACACATTTCCTACAACATGTGAACACGGTCCAATATAATCCAAACCACATCTTATTTACAAGAGGATGTCAGAAGCCTCTATACCTCAATACCCCATGATTTAGGCAGAGAAGCAGTAGAGTGGTTAATACTCAGAGAAGGTGACATTCCAGCACAAAAGGAATTAATTCTGGCACTTTTGCAGTTTATAGAAGATAATTCTTATTTTCAATATCAAGAGCAGTACTGTTTACAGATAGCAGGCACCTCTATGGGTGCCACCATGGCACCTGCTTACGGTAACACCTTCATGCATAAGTTTGAGATGGATCATGTCCTCGCACATCCAATATGGCAACACCACATAGGAATGTAGATTCGCTATATAGATGACATCTTCGGTATATGGACAGACAGAACAGATTACAAGAATTCTTTTCATACCTTAATACAGTGGACCAAAGGGGACAACTTACTCATGAATATTCTTATACAACAATACATTTGTTGGATGTCAACATTATAACAGAGACTGGATACAAAACTAACATTTACCGGAAGGAAACGGATAGGAAATACCTTCTCCATAGACTCAGTTTCCATCAGCCCAGTTTGTTTAAAAATTACTGTACAGCCAAATGTTACATGTCTAAAGAATTGTCAGCGATCACAATGAATATACATGCAAACTGACCGAGATGGGTAGCAAGTTCATCAGCCATGGGTACAAGATGGAAGAGGTGGAGATGGCAGCAACTCGTATTGAAACTAAAGTGAGAGAAGATCGGCTAAGGATGAAAGAAAAATCCAAAGTAGAGTCAAAACTAGTTTTTGTTTCTAGATATTCCAATCAAAGCAACAGGATCAGGAATATAATCAAACAAATTGGAGAACAGATGTTCGACCCCGGTGATCACAACTATTTAAGGACGTCCCTAGCTTTGCTTATCAGAGGAGTACTAATTTCAGAGAGATTGGTGAACACAAGACCGATGCAACAAAGAAGAGGGACAGAACGCAAAGGGACATTCCCATGTTTCCACTGTAGTAATTGTGGTTATGTACAAAAAGGAAACACCATCAACTATCCCCATACTGGAGAGCAAATCAAGCTACGGAACTATGCAACATGTGATACACAGAACACAATCTATGAAATTAAATGCCTATGTGGTCTATATTACATTGGACAGTCAAAAAGTACAGCAAAAATGAGATGGAATGAACACAGGTGTCTGCATTAGGAACCAAAATCGGAATTTAGTAGTGGGCAGACATTGGCTAGAGAAGAAGCATAATTTGGCACAAATACGGTTCCAAATCTTGGAAGTGGTTTCCAAACAGGACCCACATGATAACATACAAAAGAGATTGAACCAGAGAGAATATTTCTGGATTGACAGAATGGGAACATTGACACCAAAAGGTCTCAACGAGGAAACAAACTGCTTTTTTTTTTATTATAAAAAGTGTATCTGTGGAAGATAATATCAACACAATCAAAATGATGCCCGTTATCATCTGAATAGCGGGGAGAACAATGTTCTGATGGATAGGGTTCAATTACTGTCTTCTTGTTCTGAACATGTTTGTATGTATATGTTTATATGTCAATAAGCACAAACACTGAACATGTAGTTATGTCTCAATATACATGGCTGATCTGTACATGTAGCAAAGGAGTTGTGTGAAAAATGTGGAATAAAAAGTTGCTTCGATTAGTAATGCACATGATAGGACATTTGGTCTATACATGATACAGCAGGTTCTGGTATAAACGCACACTGACGTAGCACAGTAGGTTATCTTTGGCTGTATGGCAGAACATGAGTAGTGCTAACGATAAGATACTGGTTTGGATTTAGAGATGAGCATGATAACATACTGGTTACAGCACACATGGGTGTGACATGAATACGCACATTTACACTTTCTTTTTTCTGGAAATTACATGAGCAACTACCTCTGAACATAAGAATGCGGTCCGTTCGTAGCTGACGAGTTGTTTGTATATCACGTAGGCATTTTGCTAAGTGTGAATTGTTGTCTATCAATAATACAACATGATAATAATAGTGCCCGTTAACCTTGCAACCCATCAACTTAGAGGGTGCCATCTACTTAATTCCAGTTTACCGTTGTCACCATAGAAACACCCAAATAAATGGAGATACCTAGTCCCGCCCTCCCGTTGCCATGGGAGGGTGGGATGCGAGGCGTGCGCACGTCAGCACATTGCTGCTGGAGTGCGACGCCCGTTCAGGTCTCCATAGTAATGTATAAATTCCTTTGAGAACCGCACACTTGTGCGGTTTACCTCGGTCAGCACAGACTGCTTTTTCAAGTGGACTAAGGCGAGTTAGAACTACGCAAACATTCGACATCTGATCACCATAATAGCTGGCTCAATGAACACAGGAATATTTACCTCATTTACCTAATATTTAATTCCATCCCGCCCCCACACGCTCAAAGTAGGATGTTTAAACACACGCTCCATGTGTAAGCACGCAATTAACATTCATGAGTTGATCACAGAGAAACAATTTGATTTGCTGCGTCTCACAGAAACATGGTTAAAAGACCCCATAGGACCCACTTGTGACATAGCGGTACCAGATGGTTACATAGGGCCTCACTACAACTCTGGCGGTAGCCATGCCCTTATTAAGGGCACAGCTGCGGCTGGAGTTGCATTTTTTGTGGCACCCGTGAATGTGCAAGAACCAGCTCATGCCGAGCTCGCCGGACACGGCAATTGCCCATTTGCGGGTGCTGGAATCAAGGGCCTCTCGGATCCCCATTCTGCCCCGTAGGGCTGAATGGGGATGGGGAGGTCGGATGCACCGGCACATGCAGAGTTGTGCCGGTGCATCCGATGTGCTCTGCTCGCGGGTGCCGTTACACCCACCAGGAAAAACCTGGCGGGTGAAACGGCACCCGCGAGTAGAGCACGTAGTATGGCAGTCCGGGAACTACGGTACCGGCATGCTTACCGGTCCCGTAGTTCCCGGACCGCCATGCTTGTAATGAGGCTCATACTGTATAATAAGAATAGAGACAGCGGGTCAGGTGGAGGAGTGGCCGTAATAGCAAGAGAATCAATTAAACTATTCAAAGCAGACTTAGTTTGTAGTGAATGTGAAACCTTACATTTGAAATTCACATTTACACCCAACGACTGTCTCAACATTGTAGTTGTATACAGGCCCCCATCTTTAGTTTGAGTTTTGTAATGAGCTGAGCCGCCAGTTAATAAAACTTAAATCGTCAAACACTTCCCTTTATTAGTGGGAGATTGTAACTGATGGAGAGGGAATTAGGCAGATAAAGAAGCCATTCTACTTGAGAACACCTTAAAAAATCTTGATTTTTTAGTGATCAATAAAGAACCCACAACTCCACAAGGTAATCAATTAGACTGGGTCATCTCTCAAAACTTGAAAACCCAGAAAGTAATTACCGTACCATGTATCTGAAGTGATCATTTTTTGGTTTCTTTTGAGGTAATACTTGAAACCACCAAACAGCAACACAACCCCCACATTAAGGTGCAGAACAGGAATTTTAAAAAAATAGGGGTGGAACATTTGAAATGTTGTGTATCCAAAATACTGGAATCTTTCCAAGAACAAGATAGCTGTGAAATTATGCTACAGAAATATCTATTACAGATACAAAATCTGGTGGAACAAGAAGCTCCACTGAAAACAAAAGTGGTTAGAAAAAATAATAATCGCCACAAGTGGTTCAATGAAGAGCTACATAAACAAAAAATAGAAAAAAGATCCATGGAAAGAAAATGGCGTCAATATCCTACCAAGGAAAATAAGGATAACTGGAAGCATATAAATAAAAATTATAGGAAATGCATAAGAGAAGCAAAGTCAAATCATTATAATTATGAAATAGCAGCAGCATCGCCACAGTAACATTTTTGAGATAATTCAAAGTATCGAAAAACCTAAGGTGCTCACACCTCCTTTTTCTCTGTTAAAGGAAGACTGCGATATAGTTCAAAATGCTTTTGCAGCGAAAATTCAAAAAGCAAGAAACAACATCATTAAAGCTAGAGAAACTCCAGGAAAGAGCATTTCGGAAACTGATTGTCTCAATTTGGGAGATACTGCTACTTTTAACTCTTACCAGTTTCTAAGAAAGAATTGTAAGTGGTATTGAATCAGATGATACCAACATCATGTGCTGAAAACATTCTGCCATCAAAAATCATATTCGACAATAAAGACATTTTTGTACCAGTTTTGGAGAAATTAATTAATGCTTCCTTTAAAGAAGGCATAGTGCCCAAGGAAATCAAGAAAGTGACCATTACCCCATTGGTCAAAAAAGGCTGCGCTTGACCCAAAGGACCCAGGCAATCTTTGTCAGATTACTAATTCCAATTTTATTCTTAAGATATTGAACAAGATAGCGACAAATCAACTACAGAAGCAGCCCAGGAAACACTCCATCAGCAGCAATCAGGTTTTAGGGCCGTCCATAGCACGTAAACGGCTATGTTGGACCTCCAAGGTCATATGCTTGAGTTAGTTGATAGGGGCAAAACAGGGATGCTGATGCTGTTCGATCTTAGCGCAGCCTTTGATCTGGTAGATCACCAGCTCCTAGTAAAAGCATTAAGGAGAACAGATGGGTGGCTCCCCAGTTGCCCTGGCCTGGCTTACCTTATTCCTGATGGATCGCCGAGCCAGGGTTCACTGGGGTGAAACGTTTTCAGAGGCTATATCAATCATCTTTGGAGTGCCTCAGGGAGCAAGCTTGTCTCCACTGCTCTTTAATATCTATATGAGAAGCCTCTGCAACCTGTTGGATAGCGTCAGCGTTTCTTTTACAAACTACGCCCATGATACGCAACTTGTTATCTAATTGAAAGGGGAATATCTCAGAGATAGTGCTAAAATAGGGGAAGTTTACAACACCATAGACCTATGGATGCAGCATCATTGGATGTGTTTAAATAACACTAAAACAGAGCTAATGATATTTTGAACCAGCCATGTTAGAGCCTGTTAGGCAGAAACCTGTGCAGTTCCCTTAGGGACCACTGCAAAAGATTTAAGGCTACAGGTGTTAACAGTAAACCCACTTGGTAGCAGTCTGTACCACCCAGATTTACCTGGTAGCTGTGGCTGAGCAGTCAGACTTCCCTCAAGAAGAGTTAGGCAGTATGCAAAGTATACTCAATAGGCACTCAGATACAATAATACAAGCAAACACTGACCAGAGCTTTGGTATCAAAGTATATAATTATTTATTTATAAACACACAGTTGAAACACTCCAGCACTCCTATTGTAAAATATTCTAAACACAGTTACTATTATGATATTGTTATGAAGACGAATGGGACTCGGGTAAGTCTTCATATAGGTTGTTTATTTAAGTAACAGGATGAAAAGACCCCCCACATCTCAGGACCCATCTGCTTCAGTCCAGAGACACCAATTGCCAAATATAGAACATTGAGAAAAACATACAGACTTGTAGGCTGGTTCTATGACATCACCAGAGCAAAGTGAACCAGATTAACATAGCATTCCATTTCATGCTTACCATGCAGCACTACTCTTAATAAGCAACTTCTTAACAGATATATACACCCCTTTTTCCCTTATTAGATAATCACAGTAAGACACCACTTATTTTCATACAGAGGTGAGCGCTTAACTAGATTGCACTATACTAAGGTTGTGAAAAAGGGAGGGAAAAAGACAGAATAGGCAGGATTACACCACTCTACAATTCAGGAACACTATTAGCAAGGCAGAGAGCAAAAAGTCACTGATGAGCAAAAGTCCAAAGGCTGGGCCCACTCTTAGAGAGAGCAGAGCACAAATGCGCCCAAGATCACACAGTTACACTAAGCTTAGAAAGTCTTGCAGAGGGTTCAGTGAGGAGTTTAGAGAGGCTTAGAAAAGTTTAGCCAGGGTGTCCCAGGCTAAACCAGGTTCGAAAGCCGGAGGCTAAATCTACCCCGTACAGTCGGTTGCAAGGAAAGCCAGGCGGGACACAGTACCTTAAGTGGGAAGGATCCTCCAGCGGTGGCAGTTGTTCCTGGTAGTGGTTGCAAGTTGCGGCGTCGTCCAGGGGAAGAGAGGATCTCGACGTGGAGGAAGGATGCAGGTCGTTGCACTACCAGGGCAGAAACCAGCCGCAGAGTTTTCCGGTAAAAGGTGGTACCTTTATCTCGCGGTCGTGGTAAAACTTGGTATCTCGGTTGCCGGGGTGCTTAGCATGGGCAAGGTGGCCACGAAATACGTCGGGAAAGCGAAAAGACGGTGAAACTGGTTATCCCCACCAGTCAAAGGAAGAAGACTCTCCGGCGGGAGATGATCTCTGTCGTTGGGAAAAGTGGTGAGAGGGTCCAGCAGGGCTCCACCGGTCATGGTGTCGTGGCAGGTCAGCTCAGCTTCTCCCTCATTGGATTCTTAGGTCCTGTGGCGTCTTCTGAAGTTCCAGTCCCCAAAGCCCTGCTTTTATGCAGCAAACCCCCATTCACTCAGCCTAGCTGTCACTCAAACATGCTAAGTGGTGAGCCGGCCGGCTCACCACTTGGGCCAATCAGGACGGAGTGCGACTTGAGTTGCCTAGGCAACTCAGTCCAGGGTGCCTAAATTCCCCTCCACCCCTCCTAAGTACCCCAGACATAGTGGCACCACTTTGGAGGGCTTCTGTGGAGAAGCCCGCCAAAAAGTGGTACAAAGGGCTCGACTTGGGTTGGAGTCACAGAAGAGAACACAAACGCCATTTTAGAATCAAGTTTTGGCAAAAAATACCAACCGGAGAATTAATATTAATTAAATAAACCGGCGGTATGTTCGAGGCTACCTTAAATAATTAAATAAAGATAGTAGCCTAAAACAATGGGAAATCCCCTAGGAAAATATTCGCGGTTGAATATAAAAAGTGGTATCCACTGCCACCAGCCAAAACTCGATCAGGGGGGACGGAGACGTGTCCCCTCGACTAACAGACCCTGGGGCAATCGAATTGCCCCAGCCAGTATGTTCACAATATGATGGTTTGTACTGGTTCTGTTCAGAATTTAAGACTAGTAAAGTCAATGGTGACTTTACATGCCCTGGGAGACAGTAGTCAGTCCCAGGGTATGGAGTCTATACTGGGGGGTCACTATGACACCCCTGTGTCACTGCACTGAGGGTGCTGGGTAACACACATCACAAAAACACATGAAGCCCTATGGAGTAAAAGACCCCATAGCCCATTAAACACATCTAGATTCAAAGAAACACACTCAAATCATGCCCAAGAGTGAGGGTAAAAGAGTCTCACTCTTGGCAGGAGAAAAAAATAAACCCCAAAAATCCAGCAAAGCTGCTGGGGGACTCACTAGGTTAGGAAATTCAGCCTAAACAGAGAATTCTCCCTAACAGAGCCAAATTAGGAGAGGAATATGAAACTTTCTCCATTAAAGAGGCTAAAATCCAGGTCATGAGCCAAGTAAAGACACTAGGGATGATGGTTGATGCCTCAGTGAGCTCTGAGGCTCAGGTTAATTATTTGTATAAAAATAATGCATATTACCTACGCCTCATGAGAGCAATTAGACCGCACCTTAATGAGGAAAATACAGCCAGAGTTGCCACAGCAATAATCATGTCGAGATTAGACTACAGAAATGCACTGTTACTTGGAGCTACCAAAAAAGATCAGAGAGATGCCAAGTAATGGAAAATGACGTGGTACGCATAGTAAAGAGGATAAAAACTAGGGAACACATAACAATGGGAAGAAAATCCTTGCACTGGCTAAAGGTTGAAGATAAAGTCAACTTTAAGTCAATTACTATTGTACATAGGTGCCTCTTTGGAGAAGCTCCCCA
This sequence comes from Ambystoma mexicanum, assembly GCF_040938575.1. Taxonomy (NCBI): domain Eukaryota; kingdom Metazoa; phylum Chordata; class Amphibia; order Caudata; family Ambystomatidae; genus Ambystoma; species Ambystoma mexicanum. The sequence goes on along the minus strand of NC_090928.1, from coordinate 396,514,497 downwards.
TTTTTATCAAAACCAATTTGTAAGATATATTCCCTTGAGACAGCTACGCTCATTGGATAAGGGATTGCTTAATGTGCCAAGATATAGTCACATGGCAGGACTGGGCAGATCCTTTTCAGTACGTGCTGCGCAACAGTGGAATAAACTATGGCTTACTTTGCAGTTGGAAGAGAACCATCTAATTTTCAGGGAATGCCTTAAGACATTATTGCTCAAGTGATCCTACCTCACTCAGGAAAAAGCGAACCTTAATGCCGCTTCTGGCTTGTCCCAATGTTTGTCCAGTCTTGTTGTATGTTTTCAGCGCCCTGATGCCTGCGGGCTATCGGTGTGATACAAGCACATAGAAACTAGTTTCTAAGAGGTTATGTTATGAGTTAAATGGCAAACAGTAAAGTCTACTCTATAGTTGCATCGACCCGATCACTGGCCATCACAACAGAATTGTCATGGAATGGTTCTCAATAGGATATGTTTATCTATATAGCACCTATACACAATGTGTTTCAAAGTGATTCCCGGCAAGGGAGGGAACAAGGGAAAATACAATGAGATTCTTACAGGCCATGAAAGGTAAGTATGTGAAATTAACCATCGTACTCGGCCGGACTACATTTCTTTTAGAGCCGGAGATTAACAAGCGGTGAGGGAGGGAGGAGGAGAAAGGAGGGAGTGGAACAAAAGAAGTGACTATCGTACTAGGCCTGACAACATTTTAGATAGTGCTGGGGGGGGGGGCAGACACAGAAAAGGGAGGGGGAGACAAACATATGTTGGATTCATTCTAGTTGCAGGGACAATTCTGATAAGAGTAAGCGCATAGAAAAAATTAAAGGAGGGCGGGAAGAGAGGATAAAACAGAATAAAACAGTAAGACTAATATATATATATATATATATATATATATATATATATAAAAATGCGCAGGTGCCAACCTTGAAGCTGTATTTCTGTGAGGTTCTAATATCTGCACTTCAAAACTGCAGTGTTCAGCCAGTGAGTCTGCATCGCTGTTCTCATCTGAGGCTGTTCCTGGTATGGGCATTGTGGAAGAAGTGTAAGCATTTTTATCCCTTGAATGGCCCTCATGGCACCAATCCATTAAGTAGCTCCTCCCACATTTTCCCGCCCTTTTCTGAGCTTGCTTAATAAAGGTTTTGAAAGATGGTTTTCTGTAGTGGAGATATTGCAACCATTGCTCACCTAACATGGAAGCACTTGAAGCTGCATTTATGTGAAGTTTCAATACATCTGAACTTCAAAACTGCAATGTTCAGCCAGCGGGTCTGCATCACTGTTCACATCTGAGGCTGTTCCTGATCTGGTATTAAGTCTTTTGGCAAGAGTTGTGAGACTACCATCAGCCCGGATACAGACATTTCTGGTTCCTATACATTACAGAACTCTGAAAAGGATGAAAACTCAGCATTTTAAAGCAAGATGCAGACTATCCTGCTGGGTGCTGCTTCCTTCACAAGTAAGACAGACAAAGTAGCGACTATAACACATGGAGGCCAGGAATAAATCCATTCCTTTTTCACACGCTACTGACACTGCAGCATCCATGTCAGCTGGAGCCACTGCATGCCTCAATACCCAGGTTCAATGCTTTTTCAGTAAGAGGCCGAACCCTATAACATTTGTGACAGACATTTCTACTCATAAGTGGGGTCAGGGGGCTAATTATGCATTCCCCTCACTCTCAATAATTCCTCGGGTCATGTGGCAGGTTCAGGCACAGAGAGCAAAGTTAGCATTAGTAGCCCCATTCTGGCCAGTCAGGCTTGGTTCCCAGTTTTGTTGGGAGATATCAGTAGACAGGCCCATTCTGTTTCTCACCATTCCATGGTTACCTAAGGAGAGGTACATCATCTTTTTTTCAACAAAGGCTACATTCTCCTGGCACGGTGCATTTTGGGGAGCCTTGGTGAACTGGCCTCATACAGAAATTCTGGGTGTATAAGAAAATGCGGTCACACAAGTCATCCTGGGGAACTTGGGTTGGCTGGTTTAAGCAATGGGGTTGGGATCCAATCCAGGTGGATGCAGTACAAGTTTTTAATGTCCTGGCAGAGTTGTCTCAGAGGGCATCCTACCGAAAAGTATATTTGTATAGGTTTACAATATCTACTCATAATGACTTGGCTGGGGTTTATCCAATGAGGAGGATTCCTTGATAACAGTATGAAAGGGTGTTAGAGTGACAGTTCCCTCTTTGCACCAATGCTCCCATTTGTGGGATGTGAATCCAGTTCCCACTAAATGACATTTGTTTTGCAGATGTTCACTTACCGCAGTGCCTATAGTGGTGACTGTTTTGCTAGATTCAGAATCCTGTGGAAATTTCATTGATCAGGACTGTGTAACCACACAGAGTCTCTATATATAGATAGAGTATCTATATTGGTGAAGGACTGGCTAGAACCAATAAGGGCGGTTGACGGGAGACCCTTATCGTTGGGTGGTGCATACTTACCTGAATAGATTCAGTTTGATGTCATACAATCCCGAGTCTTCCCTGTCACTCTATGCAAATCATGGAGCTGGCCCAACAAACTGACATTTTCCCAGAATGGTGCAGAGATCAATGCAGCCCACAACCTCCATCAACAAACCTTGGACCGAGGCCATTGGAGAAGAAACAGATGATATGGATATACCATCACAATATCATACATTCTAACATGTATTCTCAGAAAGAACAATTACATCTACACAGGGAATGCGATTGCCAGACTGAACTGTTACCTGAAACAAAAATCCCTCATGGTTGGTTTTATGCCTTAGCAGTCAGAGGAAGCACAGTTGAGAAAATACTTGGGAAGGAAATTTAAGGGATGGCGTCAAACTTTTTTCTTTTTTTGCATTTTTAAAGCGCTCAAACAGCCCGGGGGCATCGAGGCGCTGTTACAGGAATATGACTTAGTTGCATATTTATAATGAGCTTAATACCAAGAGTTTTGTAAGCGTGGACCCAGGGAATCGAACCTGTATTGCTTTGTGTCGTCTTGTTTCGAAGGCGAGCACGTTGTCGCTGAGCTATCCTCCCGGTGTCACTCCAGAAAAATGAATACCTCTCACGAGCAATGGCAATGTATTATGTTGGCCAAAGACCAACCGTCTCATGTACTAAATGTCAGGAATACAGACTCATAAGTTTGACCAAAGTGTGGCCATTTTAATGTGACAAGCATCGCCATTTTGTTCTCTAACGTTTGCTCATTGCTTTCTGTTCAAACTGCTTAGCCGAAAGCTTATTCTGCTTATTCTGCTCCACTATTACATTTTTCTTCAACATGAAAGAGCAAGGTCGTGAGGCTGTGAAATATTCGTTGAAACATAACGTAGGCAGCCACAGAGTGGAATGCCCAGTCCCCTCCCGCACGCAGCCTTGGAGGAGAGCAACACAGCATTTAATCATTTCACAGATGCCAGCTAGTCTCGTTTATATGGTAGAAATGCTAGAAAGGAACAGTTAAAGGCTTGAATTATGCTTTTCTTACGCCCCCCCTTTCTTGAGCCCTGTAGAGTGGGCTGACTCCCAGGACACGAATAGCAACTAGGAGATAGCAAGGGCTGGAATGCGACTCTTCCCCCGTATGTAGCTTGCTCGCCAGAACAGAAGCACTGTGTTCTGTTCAACAAAGAAGTATGTCTCTAGACTCGCAATGTTGCATATTGTTGCTAAAATAGATATTTGAAGGTGTCATATTCGTCGAAATTGTCAATCATTAAACCCAGTTCAAAGAAACCATACAATGGGCGGTGTTAAACATATCATGACTGATTGTAAGATGTTCATTTTGTATATATATGTTCCACATACGGGGAGGTGGAACTGGAATTCCCTACCATTCTTCCTGGTCTGCCTTCTGTACCGTACCTTCATTTTTTGCTTTCAAATATAATTGTTCTGTTCTTTCTAAACTTTACTATTTGGTCTTTTTAACTATATCACCCCTTGCCCTCCCTCTAGTTTCTATGAAGATCCTGATGTACTGCATCTGTCCTGCTGCCTGTCTTCTTTTGTTCTTGAGGATTTTAATCTTCACCTTTCCTCTGCTCATGCGTCTTTCCCCTCCTTGCTATTTCTTCACCCTTATTCTCTTGCCTCCATCCCACATCTCCGGATCTATTTTAGATCATATCCTTTCCACCATTCCTTCCAATTCCTCTGTCTGCTCTCATCCTATCTACTCTTCTGACCAATTCCTTCTCAATTCTGCTTTCACTGATCGATATTCTTCCTCCTACTTCCTTCGCTGCAACTTATGACGGTTTTCTCCATTAATTGCTTCTAAAATTTCTCCTATTGAACAGTTCTCTGCTTTTTTTTGGCTCTCCAATCTACACAATACCCTCTATTTTCCCCGCTCTCAGAAACCCTCTCAACCGTGACTCTCTTCCCCACCCTTCGTTCTCTTCATTCCTACATAAAGCAGAGCGATGTTGGAAATAATCATGCTCTCACAATGACCTTGAACACCTGTCCACTCTCCACTTCTCATATAACTCCCCTTCTTAATGCCAAAAAGCAATACTTCTCTCAATGGCGTTGGGAGCACCAGGGACCATGGGTTGCCGCGCCCTCCATCTCTGTTAGCGGTGCACTAGCAGCCAGTCAGTGGAAACTTGTAAAAAGGCCCATGCTCGTGGTGCCTGTTGTGTGTATCAAGCGAGAATTGTTATAATTTCTACTCCTTCGGCGTGTGTGCTGTTTGATATGCTAGGATTTACTCCATTGTTTTTTCAACGCATGACAGATGCAGTTCCACAAAGCTTCTGGTTTTCATTTCTTCCAATCTTTTATTCTCTTGAATTCATCAATTGATGGTATAGCAAGTGGTGCCTCCACGTGTTTCGACCTAACAGGTCTTTTTCTAGGCTGGTAGGTAATGAGGAGGGATTATCTTGAGTCCTGCTTGGTGCAGGTACGTCAGTTAAGTACTGGGTAGTTGGGTTGTTGATTGCTATCGTCCGCCCAGTTAAGTAGTTCTCAAAGGTCAATGCCTCTCGTGATCGATGTGTTTCTGCCTCCACGTCCAGCTACTGGCGTTTTGAATTCAAGAGAATAAAAGATTGGAAGAAATGAAAACCAGAAGCTTTGTGGAACTGCATCTGTCATGCGTTGAAAAAGCAATGGAGTAAATCCTAGCATATCAAACAGCACACGTGCCAAAGGAGTGGAAATTATAACAAGTCTCACTTCTCTCAATACCTCTATTTCACACCACACCCCATCATCTTTCCCAATTGCTTAATACATTACTTTTCCCCTCCCCTTGATCCTTCCATTTTAGCCAGCTCTTTGAAACTGTCTTCACTGATTTCTTTACCTCTAAAATCTTCATTCGTCGTTCATTCCACCCACTTTCCCTTCTACTAATTTACACATCCCTGTACCTGCTGATTGTTCCTCCTCATCGCTCCTTACTGATGCTGATAAAACCTAATCTTTCTCTTGCCCATCCCACTGCCACTCCTCATGATCCATTAATGTCACCTCGCATCCCTCTAATCTGTTCCTTTTTATCTCAACTTTCTTTTAATCTCTTCCTACTTCCTTTTTTTTCTAGCCACTTCAAACATGCTAGGATAATACCTAACTTAAGGAAACCTTCCCTTGATTCTGTTTCTTCCTTCAATTTCTTCTCTTCCCTTCCACCTGGCATTCATATTGCACGCTCCACTGAGACTGATCATGTCACCAACTTGCTTCTCTCCGCTTGTCACAGCAAATTGTTCTCTATCCTCATTCTCCTAGATCTCTCCACTGCCTTTGACACTCTTCTTGTTTCTCTAGCTGTCCTTTGTTGGTTTTACTCCTACCTTCCTGCATGCACGTACTCTCTCTCCTGGGCTGGAAATACCGCTTCCCCTCACTCCCTCCATTACAGTGTTGCTCAAGGTTCAGTCCTCTGCCCCTAACTTTTCTCCATCTATACTATTCATCTCGTCTCATTTATAGAATCCATTCATCTTTCATACCATTTAAATGCAGATGATTCTCGGATGTTTTTCCACACTTTCTGATTCACTTCACTCTCCTGTGTCTGCCAGTCTACCCTCTGTCCAAGCCTAGATGTCAGCTATCTTTCCCGCCCTCAACACTTCTAAAACTAAGGTCCTTTTCTTTCCCTTGTCCCCCTCCTCCCCTCTCACTTTTCGTCCCTTATTCCTCTTTAATTTTCCTTAACTGCTCGCAATCCTGGAGTCACCTTCAGCTCACTCTCTAACACTCAAATTTACACCACTGCCCGTATCTGCCTGTGCCATCTTTTCAACATCTGTAAAATCTGCCCTTTCCCATCTTTTCAAGCAACTACACTATCTTCTAATCTATTCTCACTCATATTGACTACGGTTCCAGCCTTCTTTCTCCTCCCAAACTTCTATAACTCCTTTATTCCTTTCCATCTCTCTTCTGCCATTAAACTCCTGGATTTTGTTTCACTTCCTTTGTATTGTCTTTAAGTGCTATCAAAATCTTGCTCCAACCTACCTTTCCTCCGATTTCTCCTTACAGCCCTTCCCACTCTTTGTTCACAAGACCCTCATCTCCTTACCATTCCTAACCCCATAAACTGGCATTCGCTCCATTCCCTTATTCATATCTTTAGCTCTTGCCTCAAAGCTCATCATCTCTTATCACTCTGCTTAAATAATTTCTTACCTTAAATGTTCTTTCCTTTGCCTGCCTCATTTATTGTACAATTGTCTGGAATAATTGTACAGCGCTTTGGTGAAAGTGCTTAATAAATAACAAAATACAACTATACACACTCCTCGTACACCGACTCTCCCCCACCCACACACTCCCTGCCACCCACACACCACCAACACATTTCCCCCACACCTCAACCACACACACAGTGTGATCACATCCCATGTTTGAAGATAAAAGCTAAGACCGTGGAAGCTGTAAGGCCTGGGTCCCAATACTCTGTCCATGATATAGGGCCTGAAAGAAGTACATGGAGAACCACCCCTCCCCCAAGATCTCCAGTCAGTCTATAACCTGTGGTGTTCATCCCGTTACGCCAAACTATTCACTGTGGTCCATTGGCCACAATCATTGAATTTGGATGATCCCTTTCGAGCCCCTTGATTGCCAAGTACCAGCCCCAACCCTTCCCACCAAACTCTGCTGAGAAACAAATGTGCTTTGGACTAATCAATTTCGTCCTGGAAGATTGCTTCTAGGATCGGCTTGCCATGTGCTTTATAGTAATAAGACTGAAGTGGGATCCATAGCCTAAGGCCAGCAAACATAGCAATGGCTTGACTCATTGAAAGAGGAACATCAATTTCTTCCTATTGCCAAACAGTGACCTCTATGAAAAAGAGCTAGGGGGAGGAGGAATCTGGGTCAGTACATCCTGAAATTCTGAGAGAAAAACCTGTGGTTTAAGAGGGAAATTAGAATAAGGAGGACTGGTATAGTCCCCTTTCTGTAGGTGCAATTGGACAAGGAAGGAGGCAGAGGAATAGGCGGACGTGGAAGAGGAGAATGTGGAAGAGGCGGGCAAACCAATTCAGTGCTAAGGAGCTCTTGGCAGAGCCATACAAAGGTACTCTGGGGCCTGAGGCTGGAGCTGCCTGGGCCACGCAAGGTCTGGCATCACCCTGCCCAGGCATTTTGCTGTGATTAACTAGGGTCATTCAAACTGCCATGTGAAGGGACTGCTTAGGAAGCCTACATCTGTGGCAGGTGTAGGGGAGGACTGGCCGCGAGGCCCTCCTCACCTGCAGCCTTCTCCCCAGGTGAGGACCATGACTCGGTGGCCGTCCCCTCATGCCACCCGGGCCCAGGTGGAGGAGGGGTCACCCGCCGACGACATTGCCCACACATATCCGTTCCCTGCATATACCAAAATTCAGTTAGGCCTAGAAGCCATCTTGTTTAGCAAACATGGCGTGAGTTCAGCACACTGTAACGAGGCCCCCACCTTTGGAGGGCCTGTCATGCATCTCTGCCACCGCAGTAGCCCTGGTAGATCCGCTGCGAGCGCGTTCCCATGAGAAAGTCGGATATGAGCTAACCCGAGATGCTAACACTGTAACATTTTATCGTTCACAATGTAATATTGCACCCCACATGACCTGGTCCGCGAGGCCGGGGTGACGGGAAAAAAAGCTGAAGCATCACTATCTGAAGAAAGTAGAAAATAATTCAAGTATTGGTATTAACGAACTACCTCGGTTTAAACAGATCCTGTAAACTGTGAATAAACCATAAAGATGTAACGTTACATGATACCACCCCAGGTCTGGACTAGTGCTGCTATAACCACAGAGAAAGATGTCGACCAAATGCATAGCCTTTTCTTGTATAAGTGTTCTTACAATTTTCATATATGTTTTCTTAATCACCTAAAGCAGCGAGCATCAATTTCTGTAGGCCATAACCTAGAACTACCTCGTGTAACGTTTAATGTACATAAAATAATCACACCATGTAGTAAATATAATGTTAGGTAACGAAAAGGTACTCGGACCGACTGTATTAAAGAAATGTGTAACGAAATGGAAATATATATGTGTGTTTAAATAACATCAAAATAAGGCGGAACATTATAAAAGTTCTGCATTCAAAAGTTAGCAACGCACGAGGAAAAAACCTTTGTGAATATATGCAAGGCCATTCTCCCTCCCACCCTACCAAGCCTGCCAGATAAGGAAGCTAAGGCCTGTGCCGCGCTCCCTCACCTCCCCCAACCAAGCTGGAGCCGCTTCAGAGAGTCATAGGCCCCGGTACCGCACCCAAGGCCACAGCCCGCCACCTGTGTTATTTACAGCACGGTAATAAACCCACGTTCTGAATCCACTGATCTACCAGCACCCTCTCGTAAAGTCCACAACCCTCCCCCTAGACCACCCCAAGAACGACCCCCCATCACTGGGACAAGACACAGAGACCCATTTATATAATAACTTCTAACGCGGCAGACAGGCATGTACCATTCGGCTCAGGCCCCAGAACTCAGCCCCTCGACCTAAAATACCGGTCAATAGGACACAGGTAAATCTCACCCCAACCGACAATCACCTGACCTCTCAAGAGGTGCATTCCTCATGTGTTGCGTTTATTTTATAAGACAAACTGCCGAGCGATTTATTGATGAACTTAGATGTCGTTTCTTGAATAACTGCAGTGTGCATGGCCTAGGGCAAACGAGTCAGGAAAGGTATTCATCTTTGTCACAGGCTGCCCCAGCATACCAACACCGCTCGGATGACCTCAAGCTGGCCTGCCAGGCCCAACCCAACCCACGAGGCTGACCAGTGACGTCCTCACGCCAAGACCAACCACGCTGCAGCAACACCTATAGTTAGTCGACGCCACCCAATCCCAATTAACTTGTGCCCCCTATAGTGTGTAGGTTCTGATGACGTTTTTTGTATTAGAAATACGCCTGTCTTTGCGATTGTCAGAGAGAGCGCTCTCGGAGGTTGCAGAGTTCTTTGCATGCCCTATTCTTTGGATAAACTCCCACTTACGCTCACCCGCACTCTGTCTTGGTCTTATTCCCACTATGGGAGAGTCCCTTATTGTCTCTCATTGCGGGGAGGATCGTGCTGAAATTGGGGGCGCTTCCTTTCAGTGGTGACCCCGATAGCGTGATATCTCCAAATTATTTTTCCTAACTCCTTTTAACGACCCCCTTGTGGCACGAGAATCTCCGGTCGAGAAGGGATACGCACGGTGAGCCGGCTCCGGGAGGCTGCCCGCCAACGGCGACCGGCACAATAAGAAGTGCGCACTCAATGAGAAAGGGTACGGGATCCCGATTGGAAAAAAATCCCCTTTGAGTGCCGCTCGCCGGAGCCAGGGGCTGACCGTTGAGTTACCGGTGACACTGCCTGGACGGACCCAGTTTCGGAGACTATCGGTTCAAGACGGGCACGTGAGTACTGAGTGCGAGCGATCGTAAAGGGGAAGGGAGGGGAAACTGTGAACAGGAGAACGGGGACAGGTAGAGGAGAAGAATAACGGGGGTCTACTAAAGACGGGTCTTGAAACTTTCTTTATCTTTTCTTTGCATATGGCCATTAGGAGTAAGAAATAAGTGAAGTGGTAGAAGTGACGGAAACCTAGCTCCGAAAGGGGGTGGAAGGCGGCGCCGCATAGTGCTATCTAAACTAGTACTGGGAATATATGAAGAAGTAAGAAATAAGTTATTGGTGTCTGGCAAAAGGAGACACCGGGAATATTTTTTAGTGATTGCTACTCTCTCTATTTCTTTTTTCCATTCCACGGGGCAGGGGAAGAAAGCGAAAAGGGTATAAGATAAATATACTTGTAGAAGAACTATAAAATAGGGAGCACATTTTGAGGAGTGGGGACCAAGCAGTGGCACGTACAGACGTGAACATAGCAACCTTAGCAGAAAAACAGGGACAGCTGGCCAGGGAGGAAAGGGAGGAAAAAAGACGAGGTGTGAGTGGAAAAGCATTGTGAAGGGTGCGCGCACCGTGTGAGTGTTGGAGACGACCGGTTGACCGCGAGGTGGCGCCAGAGAGTGTTGACCATAACTAGTACTTGATCAGTTGCAAGCGGAATCACGAGAGTGTATGGGAATGGGAAGGAGATGAGCTATGGTGAGTGAGAAAGGATTTATGCAGTGAATAAACTTGGGTGATAATATTTGAGACGTCCGCTCTTGTCTGTGCCATAAAGGTATACATACACATATCTACACCTAACTAAAAGTAAAGAAGGTGGACACGGCTGTGTTAGTGATTTAGAGGATGGGGGCCGAAACTCCCTTGTCACATATTTGTAAGAGCTTACCGGGATACGCTGAACGAATAAATAAATATCACGATCAATGGGTAACAGAATTGAAGGGGGAGGGTCTGCCCCAGATTTGGCCCGAGGGAGGGTCTTTTGACAAAAGCGTTCTTGATATGGTACGAACATGCATTAGCCTCAAGTATAAGGGGAAACAATGGCAAAATAGGAAGGAGATATTAGACCTCTGGAGATTGTTTGAGGAAGTACCCCCACCCAAAGCTCCGGCACCAAATATTGATCTACCTTCCACCACAGATAATCCACTGATGATTCCAAGAGAGGAAAAGGAACAGCTAAGTACAGCACAACCTGCGGAGGTGATTAGTTTGTACCCGATATTACCTAAACCAGCCCCCGCAGCAGGATACAGCGACCCTACGTATGTGCCTCCCCCCACAACTGGTACACCACAAAGACCAACAGCCCCCCCGCCATACGAAAGCACCAGAGAGCGCGCCCAGGGAAGCACACAGAGGGTGGATATAGAGAAGCTAACGAGTGACTTAGAGTCGAGGCTTACTGTGGCAAGGGATGAACTCTCAAGAATAAAAGACATATGTGAGCGCACAGCGTGCGCCCCCACACAATCAGGACGCACGTCTAGAGCGTCGAGCGAAGGTAGACAAATTGAGGAAGGATGGAAAAAGGGGGAAATACTGTTCAGAATTGAGGAAGAGCCGACACGAATAATAGAGGTAGGAGCAGTAGAAGGGAGCATTGGTGATGTATCACGAGAGAGAGGGATCAGAGAGGACTTGTTATGTGATGTCAGAGGGGGGTTGGATGACAGTGATAGGTTGAGTATGGCAGTGGGAGGGGAAAGCGAGGAGGTGGACGGTGCATGTTCGCTAGGGACTATAGACAACGAATGGATGGGACGACTAAGAAATAGGGTGGGGAAGATGGCGTCATTGGAGTCAGCAGCGACTAAGGAAAGGGAGGGTGCAACTGCAAAAGGGAAGTTACAACTTCCATTGATACACAGAGGAGGGGGGAGACCAAACTATATACCATGGGCTCAGATGGATAAGGCTAATTTAATGAAATTATTGCCCCAGCTGTCAGGAGGGGCGAGCAAGTGGATATATGCATTTGAGAAGCATACCGCCGGCATACCGTTGGCAGTAGGGGATGTGAAAAGCCTACTAGTAACCGCAGTAGGAGATCAAGCGGACAGAGTATGGGTTAAGGCTGGTTTCCCGGCCGTGACGTTAGACTGTGATCGCCATGATGGGGCTTCCTTTAATACAGTACGAGCAAGGGTGTGGGACGCACTGCGGGAGACATTCCCAGATACCCCTGATTTACAGTCAGTAATGCAATGTACAATGAATGACGGGGAGGATGCTATGGATTACATTCTCCGGGTGCAGGAGATGTGGAGAGCGGAAACGGGCACGCCCTGGCACCAATCCACATCTCTATTTTATTTTATCATTAAGAGAGGGCTCCCAAAAGAGGTGCAGAAGGCACTCGATAAGATAGCGGGCGTTGAGGCGAAGGGGTGGCCAGAGATCCAAAGTATAATAGTGCACCATTGCAAAAGGATCAAAGAGAGAGAGAGGGAAGTAGCACAGAAAAGGTTGGCAGACGAGGCAAAGTTGGTACAATCAAAACTGGTGAAGGTTGCAGCAGCGGTAGCAGGGCTCCCACTCATGAGGGAGGGAGACGAAGGAGAGGAGGGGCAAATAGCAATACAAGGAAGAATAGCAGCAAATTGGGCAGGACAAGGACAACGACAGTGGACTGAGCAGGAGCAGAACGGAGGTCCAACGTGGCAAGAGTGGGCCCCAAGAGGGGGAAGAGGTGGGTACCGGGGCCGAAGAGGAGGACAAGGGTATGGAGGAATGGGAGGTAATGGGTGGCAGGGTCCCAGAGGTCCACAGGGGAGCTGCTGGAATTGTGGGAGATGGGGGCACTACTCAAGAGAGTGCAGGAGCAGACAAAACAACGGGTTCCAGGAGACAGAACAGTACGGTCACCCCCACCCAGGAAGCCCCTACGGCCTCCCCATGGGACAATACCAACAACCAGAAAATGTAGGACAAAGGAGTAACGCACAACTACACGGACATCAGTACAGGACACAAAACCACCCACAGAATAATGACAATATGCAATACACGCCAGGTAACACTTTCGCCACAGTAGCTAACGGAGCGCCTGCTCCCGCACCTTACAGCGGGGTGTCAGTAGTTTCGGGGAACATTTTTGATCAAGGGGGGGCAATGAGACACCCCGCATAGGACAGCCCACAGAGAGCACTTGCGTGTCCAGTACTATCTACGACCCACAATGCATCAGAGGAACCATTGATAGGAGCGCAGATAGGAGACAAGCAGTTCATATTCATGGTGGATTCGGGAGCGGAGAAATCATGCATTAGAGAGGGCCGGTTCCCGTTATCTAATAGAACGTTAGAGACGCAGGGGTTCTCTGGGGCTGTAATTGAAGTTCCTTACACAGAAGCATTGGATGTGACAGTGGGGGGTAAAACAGTGAAAGCACCCTTACTGTACTATGAACACTCTCCCATTAATTTGCTGGGGAGAGATCTCTTAAGCAAACTAAATATGACAATATCATTCACAGGGAGCGGTATCGTATGTTCGACGCCAGGCATATGCCCCCTCCGCATATTAGCAGTAATACACGGCCACACAATTATGCAAGAGATCAGAGGGTTACCAAGAAACGAGGAGATGTTTGTTGAGGGCATGAGAACATTGGCTCTCATAGTACCAGAACTAAAAAGGATGGATTGGAGGATTCCAGCCGAATTTCTCTTCCGCCCCATAGCAAGCCCCGACACTGCTCTCGGGTCAGTGATATCGTTGGATTTACACGCAGTACACGTGTCAGCAAACAGAATATGTGTGATTGGCGTTGACATGGAAGGATGTGAGTGGCGGACAGTACTGTGTACAAATGCAAATATCCCACTGAGGGAGCTTTCGGACGAGGAGCTATTTTCAGACACTGAGACAGATGGCGAAATAGTGATGGAACTAGCAATGCCGTGTGACATTGTAGTTACAGCCAGAAAAACTCAAGTTGAATTAATGGCAGTAGTAGGAGCACCACATGCATTTTTTGATGACGACATGAGGTTAGTACCCACTAACATATGGACAAATGGCCCCCATGACGTGGGGTTATTACATGGGGTTCAGCCTGTGGTAGTAAAACTGAAACCGGGAGCAATTATACCCCGGGTAAAACAATATCCATTGTCACGCGAAGCAGAAGAAGGGATCAGAGAGACACTAGATGCACTGCTAGCACAAGGAATAATAGTGCCCTCAAACTCCCCATGCAACACATGCATTTACCCGATTAAAAAGGCGAAGGGAGGTTCATGGAGGATGATACAGGATTTACGCCCACTCAATGACGTGATTCAGAAGGAGTTCCCTTTAGTCCCGAACCCATCAACAATACTGTGCAACATTCCGAAAACGGCATCCCACTTCACAGTTATTGACTTAAAAAATGCATTTTTCTCGATTCCCTTAGCAGAGGAGAGCAGGTACTTAACAGCGTTTACACTAGGGGGGAGGAGGTTCGAACACTGCAGACTACCACAAGGATATTGCGAGAGCCCAAGCATATTCAAAAGGGTACTACATGAAGATCTGGGGAATTTGTCTGTAGAAAGCACAGTGATTCAGTACGTTGATGATTTATTGATCTGTGCACAAACCGAGGAAGAGTGTAGAAAGGACTCAATAACACTCCTGACATTATTGGCCAATAAAGGGTACAAGGTGGACAAGGGGAAGTTACAATACTGTCTGACAGAGGTCCTATACTTGGGACAGCTGATATCAAAGGATGGCAAGCGGATCATACCAGACAGGGCACAGGCGATTAGAGCAGTTGGGGAGCCCAAAACAGTAAAAGAGATGCAGAAATTTCTGGGTATGTGCAACTATTGCCGAGCATGGATATTGGATTATGCAGCATACACAAGGCCCTTGTTACAGGGGCTAAAAGAGGCACAGAAGGAAAACAAACACATAGAATGGACAGAAGAGATGAACACAGCATTTGACTCACTAAAAGAGCTGATATCAAGCGCTCCAGTACTGGCAAATCCAGATTATGGGCGCGAATTCTTCTTATTTTCACACTGCAAAGGAACACTGATGACAGCAGTATTGACACAAAAGACATCGTTAGGGCACAAACCACTGGCTTACTATAGTGGCACCCTAGACGCAGTAATGCAAGGTCATTTCGCGTGCGAGCAATCCCTAGCTGCAGCCGCGTTCGCGATTGAGAAAAGTGCCACGATAGTGATGGGCTGTCCTGTGACACTGTTTGTGGAACACTCACTCTTTGCAATATTAGAACGATCAAAGAGCACATTGACAACACAACGCGCCACAGCATATGAAATAATACTGTCCAGCGCAAACATCCACATAGTAAGATGTAAAACAGTGAACCCAGCCACATTCATCACAGAGGCGTGCACCGTAGAGGACATGCAAAACCACAACTGCGCTACGTTCACAGGTGACGAAGGTCAGGATCAAGTGATTTTTGAGAATGCCCTGAACGAGGGAGAGGTGTATTTCGTGGACGGGTCAGCATCAATAGATATGGAGACAGGAGAGAAACATGTGGGTATGGCAGTTGTACGATTAGAGGAAAATGAATACGAGACACTAGTGCAACACCGCCTCCCATCCCACTATTCAGCCCAAGCAGCAGAACTAATTGCGCTAATAGAAGCATTGCATGCCGCCAAGGGGTGCGCAGTGACAATATATACCGACTCAGCATACATGACAACGACAGTACACGGCGGGTTTGCACGGTGGGGGCGGAGAGGGTTCCGACGAGCAGATGGAACACCAGTTCAGCATGCAGAATTATTGAAAGAACTGATTGAGGCTCTGCAAGACCCCACAGCAGTGGCCATCGTAAAATGCCAAGCCCACACCACAAATACAGATTTTATATCTTTGGGGAACGCGGCAGCAGACGCCGCTGCCAAAGAAGCTTCGTATTTACAGAAAGGTGTAGTAGGAGAATACATGTTACACCACACAGCAAGCCAAGAGGTCCCCACAGGATACAACATGATGCCCACACAGGAAATAATAGAGCTACAAGAGGGAGCTAGTGCAGAACAAAAATTGCTGTGGACTAAAAGGGGATGCAGCAAATCGCCGACTGATTTATTGTGGCGACAAAAAAGTTCAGGAAAAGCGGTAATGCCAGTTACATTGTTAGAAATAGCATTTCAACAACTACACTTTCCCGCACATAACGCAAAGCAACACATAATGGCAGAGATACAAGAAGATTGGTTTGCACCTTGCCTCCATGAACACATCACAAGGCTGGCTTTAGAATGCACGACATGTCAGATTTACAACTCAGGTATGACATTGCGCACACTGAGAGGAACGATACCCAAACCAAATGGCCCATTCAGAGAGCTCCACATTGATTATGTAGATATGGGAGAAAGATGTAACGGGGCTCGCTACATGATTGTGGTTGTATGTCCATTTTCGAGATGGGTGGAGGCAGGCCCCTGTGCGCGCCCTGATGCGAAGGGCGCCGCGAAGTTCCTAGTGCGGGAAGTGTTCCCGCGCTGGGGGATTTGCGAAGTTATTCGCTCAGATAACGGCACGCATTTTGTTAATGAACTATTCAAGGAAGTGACTACCCTATTGGGAATAAAGCACAAATTATGTTCGATTTATCATCCTCAAAGTAATGGCGTAGTGGAAAAGATGAACGGTCTGTTAAAAAGCAGATTGTCAAAACTGTGTTTTTCCCTTAAAAAGACCTGGATGTACTGCCTGCCTTTGGCCTTGTTCGAGTTACGAAATCAGCCAAGTAAAGACCACCATTTGTCCCCGCATGAGATCGTCACGGGAAGGAGAATGCACACAGCGCATTCACCTCTCCGTGAACGTTCTGATGCACACAGAAGTGCAGCGATATTAGGAGAGGAGTTCACAGAGTACTTGAGAAAACTGACACGGGCAGCGCGCGTAATTGCAAAGCAACTAGCCCCCCCCCTCTACAAGGGAGGAGGGGAACACAACAGAAACAGAGACAATGCCTGAAAAACCATTACAACTAATGCCTGGTGACCTTATATATGTCCGAAGTTTTGTGCGAAGGTGGAATGCGCCACGTTTCCATGGCCCTTATGAGGTAGTGTTTTGCACACCCACAGCAGTAAAGGTAAAGGGCCTACGATACTGGGTGCATTTGACAGACGTACGCAGAGCTTATAGCGCCGTGGAAGGTGAGGTACAGGACGAAGCACAGACAATTGCGGACAATGAAGTTGTGCAGAATGGATGATGGGAATTTTGTGTGCATTAAGTGATGAACACTGAACGCGAATGGCGCACGACAGGTGTACTGAAATAAATATGTGTATATATACATATATATATAATTTTTTACAACTTTTGAAGGTTTTTGTGGTCGTTTTTTTGTTTTGGAGAAGTTTTCTTTTTTTTTTCTCTCTCTCTCTCTCGACTTTCCTCTTTATGTATGAAATAATGTACGGATAGAAATGATTGTAAAGTTACCTTGTCTGTGGACATACCCCCTCCCTCACCCACTCCCATACTTTGCCGAAAAAATTTCACAACGTTATAAATGTTTACATGCTTGTACTTAATGCACTTTTATGTCTCAAACAGGATTTACTATGGCATCGAATGGGCAGCCTGCAACTAATAGATTTGTTAGATTTAGAGAAATGTTAGTAGATAGATTGACATATTCATACGAATGCGGTTTATCAATGTGTGTTATTGTGTTCTTCATCTCAATATTTTGCCTAATGACACATTGGGTCATAGCGTTCATCTCTACTGAGATGAACGAGGGGGGAGGGGGGAGTAACACCACCCTTGCCCCTGGCACGAATTCAATTACAAATATGAATATTAAAGAAGGTAATTTTTTGATCTGGGATGGATCACGCCTTGTATGGGGTTACTACACTGCACCACCCACTGCTGCCCCGTCACAAGCAAAAGATAAAGATATGAAAAATGACACAATGTCCCTACCTGAAATATATAACAGCCCCACTACCCTTCCCGCCCCGATACAAAACAGCGATTTGTTGTTTATTGAGGAAAATGGAAAAGTAATTACAATGACAGAACACAAGTTCCTATATGAAGAATCGGAAAAGGGGGGAGGGAATGAGAAAGGGGGGCCTATTCTTTCACCTATCGAAACTATAAGGTATAGGAGGGGGGAGAGAAGTAGGCGAAGAAGAGAGACAAGCAGGAGGGGGTATGATGAGTATTATGGGTTAGGATTAGACAAGATGGAAGACCCACGACACCCCCACCAAGCAAATAAATGGTATGCAGATATGAGTACAACAGCTAAACAGACAACTAATGAAAGCTGCTATGTCTGTTCGCTCATCCCCCATGCATCAGGTACACCCAAAGTGTTGTTGCCAAGAGAATTGCCCATTGTGGATGCCCAATGTCTCCTTCATCTCACACTGTGTAGAATAAAGAACACCTTTCAAGCACACGATGTCTCTTTCAAAATAATGCAGGACAACAAAACGTGCTATTCAAAAGCGTCTGGAGTGGTCTGTCCTAAAGAACCTTTCTTTGCAATACAAGGGACGCTGTTTTCAGAAAACAAATGGAAAGATGAAGAAGTACTGTGCAAAGCGGAAGCACTGAGAGGTGTCCAACCAGACAAGCTGCGATGGATGGAAAAAACGTGCTTACCAATATGGAAAGAACACATCTCTAAACTAACATGGGTAACAGCGATGGAGAAACCCTTCAAGCTACAAAGTGAAATACAAAACGAACTATGTTTCAAGGGAGAAGGAAAAGTGGCAATGGGAACGAACAAAAACTGTAACAAAACTCTCACCATCCCAGACATGAAAAAAGGAACAGCAGCACTAATGGACACATACTGGGTATGCGGGAATCAGGCTTACTTGCACCTTCCCCAGGCATGGAGTGGCAGCTGCTCAATGGCCACTTTGCATTCGGCCCTAATGGTGATTCCAGAAAGCCACGTCGACGAAAATAAAAGGACGCAAGGAAACATGAACAAGGACGAGACGTCTCCCATTGCAGAAGCACACCTCTATGTCCTGTCCTCCGGAGGGAAAGAAGGAGAGCTATCACGGAACAAGCGAGCATCAAACTACATATCACAAGCGTCATCCGATTTATTGGCACAGATCCCAGACAGGTATCGCCTGTTCAGCTCCGTGGAAACATTTTTTGCCTCACTGGTTTCAAGTGTCCAAGCAAGAGCAAATGCAAAATGGCTCCAGATCACACGGTGGGAACTGATTCAGCTGGCCAATGACACTGAAGAAGGGTTCAACATAATAAAGGTGGAACTACGAGCTCTGCGACTAATGACCATGCAGAACAGGTATGTTCTGGACCTGCTAACAGCAATCGATGGAGGTGTTTGCCGAAAAATAGGAAGTGCGTGCTGCACGTTCGTACCTTCTGAAGACGCAGAAAATGGGTCCCTGTCCCACGTCATTGAAGCAGTACATAACCTGGGAGAGAAGATGAAGCTGGAAGGTGGGGCTAAAGATAGCTCATGGTTCGACAATATCTTCTCCTGGGTTCCCTCCTGGCTTGGAATGGCGATGAAGTTCTTGATACCAGTTGTGGTGGTCCTCCTCGTGGTGTTCTGCCTGTGCCAGGTGGGCCTCCGATGTTGTGCTAATGCAGTCCCTAACGGTGCAATGATGATGGTGACAATGGGCAACTCTGGTGGTACAATTAAGGCGACACAAGAAGTACATGTACAGACAGGACCAGATAACACTCCCAGATACCAGTTAGTGCCTATGTGCCGTGATAAGTACATAGTAGATAAACTATGGCACACCACTATCAAAGAACCCCGAGATGTGGAACTGGAATGGTATGAGGAGGTCTGGGTAGACTTGGAAGGGACTGGTGACTGTATATATTTAACATGTACCCCAGATGAGTATGCTAGAAGAGGTGAGAACTTGAGGGGGGTATGCAGAGCCTGGATGCCTAGAAAAGGAACACCTGCATGGGATGACGCAGTGATAGAGGAGCAAGAATGTAGAAGATTAGAAGAGCTAAAGAATTCGTTACTTTAGTAACGAAAGGGGGGAAATGTAGGGGAGGACTGGCCGCGAGGCCCTCCTCACCTGCAGCCTTCTCCCCAGGTGAGGACCATGACTCGGTGGCCGTCCCCTCATGCCACCCGGGCCCAGGTGGAGGAGGGGTCACCCGCCGACGACATTGCCCACACATATCCGTTCCCTGCATATACCAAAATTCAGTTAGGCCTAGAAGCCATCTTGTTTAGCAAACATGGCGTGAGTTCAGCACACTGTAACGAGGCCCCCACCTTTGGAGGGCCTGTCATGCATCTCTGCCACCGCAGTAGCCCTGGTAGATCCGCTGCGAGCGCGTTCCCATGAGAAAGTCGGATATGAGCTAACCCGAGATGCTAACACTGTAACATTTTATCGTTCACAATGTAATATTGCACCCCACATGACCTGGTCCGCGAGGCCGGGGTGACGGGAAAAAAAGCTGAAGCATCACTATCTGAAGAAAGTAGAAAATAATTCAAGTATTGGTATTAACGAACTACCTCGGTTTAAACAGATCCTGTAAACTGTGAATAAACCATAAAGATGTAACGTTACATGATACCACCCCAGGTCTGGACTAGTGCTGCTATAACCACAGAGAAAGATGTCGACCAAATGCATAGCCTTTTCTTGTATAAGTGTTCTTACAATTTTCATATATGTTTTCTTAATCACCTAAAGCAGCGAGCATCAATTTCTGTAGGCCATAACCTAGAACTACCTCGTGTAACGTTTAATGTACATAAAATAATCACACCATGTAGTAAATATAATGTTAGGTAACGAAAAGGTACTCGGACCGACTGTATTAAAGAAATGTGTAACGAAATGGAAATATATATGTGTGTTTAAATAACATCAAAATAAGGCGGAACATTATAAAAGTTCTGCATTCAAAAGTTAGCAACGCACGAGGAAAAAACCTTTGTGAATATATGCAAGGCCATTCTCCCTCCCACCCTACCAAGCCTGCCAGATAAGGAAGCTAAGGCCTGTGCCGCGCTCCCTCACCTCCCCCAACCAAGCTGGAGCCGCTTCAGAGAGTCAGAGGCCCCGGTACCGCACCCAAGGCCACAGCCCGCCACCTGTGTTATTTACAGCACGGTAATAAACCCACGTTCTGAATCCACTGATCTACCAGCACCCTCTCGTAAAGTCCACAACCCTCCCCCTAGACCACCCCAAGAACGACCCCCCATCACTGGGACAAGACACAGAGACCCATTTATATAATAACTTCTAACGCGGCAGACAGGCATGTACCATTCGGCTCAGGCCCCAGAACTCAGCCCCTCGACCTAAAATACCGGTCAATAGGACACAGGTAAATCTCACCCCAACCGACAATCACCGGACCTCTCAAGAGGTGCATTCCTCATGTGTTGCGTTTATTTTATAAGACAAACTGCCGAGCGATTTATTGATGAACTTAGATGTCGTTTCTTGAATAACTGCAGTGTGCATGGCCTAGGGCAAACGAGTCAGGAAAGGTATTCATCTTTGTCACAGGCTGCCCCAGCATACCAACACCGCTCGGATGACCTCAAGCTGGCCTGCCAGGCCCAACCCAACCCACGAGGCTGACCAGTGACGTCCTCACGCCAAGACCAACCACGCTGCAGCAACACCTATAGTTAGTCGACGCCACCCAATCCCAATTAACTTGTGCCCCCTATAGTGTGTAGGTTCTGATGACGTTTTTTGTATTAGAAATACGCCTGTCTTTGCGATTGTCAGAGAGAGCGCTCTCGGAGGTTGCAGAGTTCTTTGCATGCCCTATTCTTTGGATAAACTCCCACTTACGCTCACCCGCACTCTGTCTTGGTCTTATTCCCACTACGGGAGAGTCCCTTATTGTCTCTCATTGCGGGGAGGATCGTGCTGAAATTGGGGGCGCTTCCTTTCACAGGCAGTGACAGTACCAGAGTTGACTGGGATCAGTAAGGTCTGGCACCATCATACCCAGGTATGGTGCCGTAATGAACCATCCGGAGTCACTCAAATTCAAATGGTCACTGCTCAGCCAAGACCAGAAGAAAGTTCAGAGGACATTTGAAACTTTTCAGTGTGAATGACTAATTTTGGACTATGTCGCCTATGTACAACTGAGGGACTTCATAGAGAATAATAACCTCCTTAATCCCAAGCAATCAGCCTCCAGAGCCGGATACAGGACTGGACGGCACTGTTGGACCCTAAGTCTAACATTGCGGAATTGTGGAACAAGGCAAGCCAGTGTTGCTTGTGCTGTTGGATTTTCCTGCTGCGTTCGACCTGGTAGATCATTTTCCAGTAGTGCCACACAGGATTGCTTCTTTTTTAGGTCCACAAAATGCAAGAGTGGCTGTGGAAAATTCTAGCTCACATTCACTACCTGCGGAGTCCCCAGGGATCCTGTATTTCGCTGCTGCTCTTTAACATTCTCATAATGTCCTTCCGTAAACATTTGGATGTCCTGGGTGTCCAGTATACAAACTATGCTGACAACTCCAAGGTCGTCTTTGAATTGGCAGGCTGCTAAACCAAAGATGTATTTGCTATTAATATGGTATTTGAAGCAATTCAAGAGTTGATGTGCATGATCTCCTTAGCGCTAAACGCGGGCAAAACAGAGTTGTTGATTATAGCGTCAGGAAAAAAACATACTAAACTGCCATCAGAATATGAAAGCTTCCTTATAGCGGGGAATAGAATTAACGTATCTGGGAAGGTAAAAACTTTGGGTATCATCCTGGATGCGGAATTGTCAATGAAATCACATGTAGGCCAGGTTTTTTTGCATCCTGTCGATATGTTACAAAACTCCTCCATATTCACCCATATATCTCTCAGAGAAATACTTTACTGGCATCAGCCTTGATTAATTTATGGCTAGACTAGTTTAATAGTCTATTATTGGGTACAGCAAACAAATATCCAGAGTTTGCAAGTTACCCATAATGACGCAGTGAGAGCTGTCTGTGGCCTTTCTAGAAAAGAACAGGTCACAGAGGCTAGAATAGGTTTACACTGGCTCCCGGTTAAACATCGGATCACGCATGAAGTACTTTCTATTACTTTCAAATGTAGCAATGGAGTGGCACCACCGTATTTGTCAAATCATCTTACCACTTTCGTTCCTGGTCATTGTCTACGATCCATCAAAGTTATCTCAGCCGAGATTTAAACTTAAACTTTTGGAGGTACCACATTTGACTGTCAGGCGCCGACCTTATGGAACAAACTCTCACCCGAGCTTCAGCAAAAAACTTCTCTTACAGACTTTAAAAGGGGCCTTAAGACCCTCTTGTTTAATAAAACTCCTGACTAGTAATTATAAATGGCCTGATATGCTCCTTCCCTGACCTCTGGATTCTTATGCTTTCCTTGTTGTGGCTACCTATTTTGTTTTGTCTTGTTTTGAAGCGCTTTGAGGCCTATGGGCGAGGTAGCTCACAAATTAAATCAATCGATTTGACCACCAGAAGGCAAAGTGCAAGAGAAGTGTGGAATGAACAGGATGACTATGGTTCTAATGCAAGCTGGAATTGCTCTTTGCTTATGAAACCTGTGATTAATCCCATGCATCCCAACCCATTGGCGATTATGTGTTGCAAGCAAACTCATATATATTGAGTCTGGAGTTGAAAAACGGTTGAAAAATTGGTGTGATATCACATCCAGTCCACCTCACCACGAACAATTCATACACCTCCCCCACACTTGCAATTCAGATGCCCACATCTCTAACCCCCACCCCCCCACACATACACCCACACTTAACTGCAATGTCTTACCTGGATTCCAGCTTCTTGGTGCACCATACAGTGGACCTCTGCCTGCTGTGGGATTCCTGGACCCATCCCTACCCAACAGAACCCCAGCTGACTGATAATGACAGTCACATGGTTATCCAGCAAGGGGTGAGGGTCATGTTTGGTATGTGGCTTCAGGCATGTGGTGTGGTAGGACAAACTCTGCAGGACCTTCACTCAACAGCCCATTGAATGAGGCATGTTACACGGTGGTTGAGCTTCGCCCATTGTTTCTTGCTTGGATTAAATGTTGTGGTCTGTTAATGTTACAAAATCCACGCAAGGCATTCTAACCTTGTCTCTATTCTCTCTTCCTATAGATGAGAGCTAGATCTGGATCTGAAATAGGCAGAGGTACCTACCAGGTATGCGTAAATCTTGGGTTGGAGCACAGGTTGATGTTTAAGTCCCAAAAACAAACCTCTTGTCTTCATCTTTTTCTACAGCTGCCATGCGTAATCAAACCAGAATCACCGGAGCTCCTGGAGACGCAGTTCGCTTGAGTGGGTGAGCCCTCTTCCTGTAAAATCTTGTGTTGCTCATCAAATGCGCATCTGATTGATATTTTTTCTTGCAGGAGATTTGGGAACAATGTAGCTCAAATGCCAAATTGTGCAAATTGTGAAGTCTTATGAAATTTCATTTTAAATCTCCTTATCGGGTGTGATTGTTCCCAATGCCTTTCTTGCGTAAGCTTATACCTGAGGTGGACGGAAAATCCTCTGGTGAGAAATTTATGGAGCCAAGTTGACCATGTGTCTGAGTTGGGTTTGTTCCCGAATCTAGGATGGTCCCTTTAAGGGTGCCAATGACCTTGACTACTCCCAACCATGCACACACACATGCACTTCACCCCACCCCACCCCACCCCCACACACACACACACATTTCCCTCTCCCACACACAGACATTGCAACATCACACACAGACACACACTTCTGACAGTAAAGGATTGGATGGACATCAACACTTTAGAAATTAATCCTGATAAAACAGATATTTTAGTCATCAATGAAAATCTCAATAAGTGTACTCCCTCTTGCTGGCTAAGATGAAAAATCTTGGTACTATTCTTGATAACCGTCTTACACGGAATTCACAAGCTTGTCCATACAAATTGGTATGTATACTACTTCCTGCTCCTTAAGATTAAGGGCTGTGATGAATCAGCAATGATTCATCCAGAATACTCCCCGGGGACCATTCTCATGTGGCCAGGGAAGGTAAACGCTTCCTGATCCTGACCTTGGGGTTGGTGCTCTGAGCGAGGATCACCTGGGAAGAGATGAGGCTCGAGCTGGTGAGGAGATCCTGTGGGATGCAACAGTATTGGTCTTTGAAGGGGAAGAAACTTTTACAAGTACCAGATCGTGTAATGGCTTATTGTCGTGATTTGTCCGATTCACAGATTGAACATTCTAGTGTGGACAAAGCCAACGTAAGATCCCTAAACATCTTAAGAAAGGTAAACTCTGTCTCCATTAGATGGAGATGGAGCAGCAGCAGAAGGAGGAGAGAATGTTGTTGGCAGTACTCGCAGAAGTTGGAGGAAAGAGGGACCAATGTAAAGCAGATTCTAGCTGCCTGTCCTGAGAGCATTCTTTTCCACATAAATCTTAAGTGAAGATGTTACACAGCGAGAAGCGCGAAGGAAGGTGGCTTTCTCCCATGTAAACTTAATTGCAGAGAATGCGCAGCAAGAAACGTGCAGGAGACCGTGGCTAGGAGCTGGTGTGCAGCCGAGGGTTTCGGGAGCAAGTCTAGCTCTGGGACTGCATGGCGAGAACAAAGACAACTTCAACAAGGAAGTGTGTCAGTTCGAAAGGAGCCAAAGCAGTTGAAGTCCTGCCGCACAGGAAGAGACCGAACACAGAACTGTAACTGAGCATTCTAATTCCTTGTGCAAGCAAAGGCAGGTAACTGTATCAAAGGAGAATCACTTGTGTGTGCGTGAAATTGCTGCTTACCTGACTGTTGATTGTCAGAGCTGATACTGCAACAAAAGTAGCACTCGCGTATGAGTGAAACTGCATGAAAGGTATTCATTGAAAATTAAACTGAAGAAAGCAGCCGAAATACTGATTGAGTGTGCCAAGCAGCAGAAAACATTTTAACTTTGCACCAATCTTGGCTTTCGGCAATGCTTGTACCATTCTTGGCTTTGGTTAATGCTTGTTTTTTCCCTGTAACTCTCAGATTAAAGGTCAATTAAGTGCAGAACATTGCCCAAAGTCAAGATTGGTGCAAACATTGTCCAAAGCCAAGAGTGGTTCAAACATTGCCCAAAGCCAAAGAGATTAACAACAAGGCATGTCACTGAGCTAATCGGGCTAACGGGGAGGGAAGGGACCAATGAAATGTCTTAAAAGGGTGAAGCTTGTTAATTGCGATTGTTCAATGAAATTGAAGCTGGTATAAAATCACACATTACCAAATCCAAAAGGAGGAAAGGTAGAATTACATCCTTAAGGTTGTTTTGGTTATTGATGTTGCAGAAAGAAAACGTGCTAAAGAGGCTGCCCTTCTGGAGGGTGAATGTTCAGAAGAAGAGGGCCTTGCTTACATGAAAGTGTTGAATCTTGTATTTTCTGAAAAGTTGTTGAAAATCACAGAATTACAAACTACTGAAGTGGTAAGCATGTGGTTGTCAGATTTAGAACTTCAAAAGTACTGTTGAGTGTAGAAAACTATCGGGCATGCGCGTAGACCCGCATGATGAATCCTTGTATAAGTGGGCCTGGAATGAGAGAAGTGGAAGTAGAAGTGCTCTTAAATTGTCCTGACAAAGAAACCAATTGTGATTTATGGTGTTGAAAGGAGAGCTGAGAAGAGCAGATATCAGAAGATGCATTTCTTTTGACATTTATAAGTTGTGACAAATCACACTGACCAAGAATATCATTGTTATTTGATAAACTGAAAATTACTATTCAAGGAGGAAGAATCCTTCTATAGTTGAACATTGGATGGAAAGAACTTTGTTTTGACAAGGTGAAGGTGCAAAGAACTAAAGTGGAATTTTGTTACAATCCAGGATTCCTTGTTTCTATTATTGAACATTGGCACTTAATCCAATTTAAAACCTAGGGAAGGGGAGTTCACCCAGGTTACACAGAGACTGAATCTATTACCAATGTTGTTGTGGTTTTTGAGAATTGCCATATACATTTACTTGTGTGAGGGACAAATATTTTCTGTTTAACTTATTTTCTTTAGCTTATGTTAGGCAGGGAAATCCTTGTTGGGTTAGTGATAGTGAGGCGTTTATTGCAACATATGATTCAATAAAATTGAATATCTTGAGAAATCATCTAAAAAGTAGTCCACCTCACATTTATGACCCCCCACAGAGACTCATGACTCCAGGATACAAGGAGGAATGGAGCTGGCGGACACTCCTTCCTGGTTCGGGCAGTCAGACTCTGGAATTCTCTTCCCATCGAACTTAAAAGAGCATCCAGTCTACTATTATTCCAGAAGAAACTGAAAACCTGTTTTTTAAATCTATAATTCTTTTATATTTCGGCAGTGGCGTTTAGCTTCAGTACTAACTCATAATTAAAAGCACAGAGATGCACCTGGGTGATTGCTGCCCTTTATAAAACCCTCACATGACATAACATCCCCCATTAACACCCCCAGTTTCCCCACACATCCACATTTCCCCCTTTTCCCCCCACACACACTGACCCCTTCAAATACACATTTCCCAAACACAAACACTTCCCCACACACATTTCCCACCAAACACACACACTCCCCCATAGACACTTGCTCCATACACATTCACGCTTCCACCCCGACACACGTGCGCTTCCACAGACACCTACACACTTCGAAAGACACCCTTCTACACCCCCTTTCACATATCCACTCTTCCACATCACCCCTTCCACCCTCACCCAAACTGTTCCACACACATCCCTCCACAACCACTCCCTTCCACACCAACCGTCCACACCCACATACCCCATCTACACTCCCACACCCATGCCACACAGCCACCCAACCCACCATTTAAAGCACACCTTTTGCCGAGTACCACTGTTCCCTCACTCTCCTCTTCCAGGCAGGCTATGCCATGTGCAGAAGCAGGGATGGATTTGACCGACACTTTCCTCACTGGTACATGCCTACACACATTACAGGAAATGAGGATAGTGTATTTCGACTCCCACATGTCCTCCTGTGCACTGGGCTCCATTGCACCTTGTGCCTGCAGTGACAGAGGCCCTGCACGTTATCTGTTACTCAAGGAACAAAGTGGCACTTTCATGCACAGTGCTCCTCAATTTCATTGAAGTGGAACGCTGTGCAGATCAGAAAGCAGTGACGGCCACCACAGAATGTGAGGGTGGCACCCTATCATTCATGTGCTGCCTGTCACAGGTCTCAAGCACTGACTAAGGGACTGGGTGCAGATGTGACATATCTGGAACATTAATTTCACTCTGCAGATTCGATCAAGGCCAATACTTGACAATTTAGAGATTACGGGTGTTGTTCAAGAGGACATCTGTGCAGTTCAGCATGGTACACACCCACACTTCCACACCCCAGGCCACCCACTTCTGTACCAACACCCACACTCCCCCAAGACAAACACACAATTCCACCTCCCCCACAAAAATATACCCCCACACACATACACGTCTCCTCCTCTCCCCCACATACACATTATCCCCACACACCCATAAACATTCTCCCAGCACATGCACACATTTCCCCCTCCCTGCAAACATTTCCTTCTCCCCACATACATTTTCCCCCAAACCCACACGCACTCCCCCCCACACACTTCCTCCCCACTCAAACATGTGCTCATCACACATCTTGCTTCCCCCACAAACACCTCCCCCATCCCCACGAGATACAATATTTGCACTTCCACTAACAGACTCCCTTTCTCCCCCACACACATCCCCGTACACACATTTTCCCTCACATACACATCTCTTGCCTCACATTTCTGCCATACACTTCCTCCATCCTCCCCACGCACAAGTCCCCTCAGCCCCACACACGGATTCCCCTTTGCCCCCCACACAAATGTCCCCTTTCCCTCCCACACACACTTTCCTATTTTTCCAGTGCACACACATTTCCTGCACACAAAACACTTCCCCACATACAAACTATGCCCCCCCCCCACACACACACACCCTCCCTGCAGATGACTTCCTAGGTTTGCAGTTAGATGGCGCTTGGGAATCCTAGGGGGATGTAGGTCAATTCCCCTTTCCATGATCTACGGCCCAGAGGGAGAAAATGGTGGATCACCCATACACACCCTTCCACCCACACACCACCTCTGTATCCGCTCCACACTTCTGCACCCATTCCACACTTCCACACCACCACACTGCCTCCACACAATCTTCCATCCATACACGTACACACTTGCACCCACAGATGACTACACCCCTCAACCATGCACATGCCCCCTTCCACACCTGCGTGCCCTACTTTCAAAGCACACCTTCTGTCCAATACCTCTGCTGCATCACTCTCCTCTTCCAGGCAGGCTATGCCATGTCCAGAAGCAGGTATGGAATTGGCACTTTCCTCACCGGTACTTGCCTCCACACATCACAGGGGGTCTAAATACACTATCCGCATGTCCTATTTCCTGCTATACACTGGGCTCCATTACACCTTGTGGCTGCTGCAACCTAGGCCCTGCCAGGCATCTGTTGCTGCAGCCACAAAGTGGCACTATTTTGCACAGGGCTACTCAAGTAAATTAAAGGGTAACACCGTCCACAACAGAAAGCATTGACGGCCAGTACAGAATGGTAAGGTGGCACTGTGTCATTCGTGTGCGGCTCGTCACCGGTCTGAAGCACTGACAGAGGGCGTGGGTGCAGATTTGAGAGATCTGGAAAATTAATTTGACACTGCAGATTTTATTAAGGCCACTATTTGACAATTTAGAGATGCTGGGTGTTGTTCAAGTGGACATTTGTGTGCAGTTCAATATGGTACACACCCACACTTCCAACCCCCACCCACTTCTACACCGACACACACTTGCACACACATCCACAGACGCAGAAACCCACACCGTGACTGGGTGCACATATGACACATCTGGAAAATTGATTTGATTCTGCAGATTTTATCAAGGCCACTATTTGATAAGTTAGATGTTGCGTGTGTTGTTCAAGATGACATCGGAGCAGTTCAATATGGTGCTACATTTGGGACATTTGGATTGTTTCCCTTTAAAATAGTGGCGCTGGGAAATGGAGAATCCGCGATGTGGCATTAGTTACATGTACCGGCATGGAGAAGGTTTTAGTTTGAAGGAGACATTTGGAGGGCTTTGGTGGGCTTAACTTTTGCCAGCCCAGACAGAGAGAGATCCTACCGGTGCCCTTGTTAATTTGCGAAGGAGAGTGGCACTCTGGCAGCCAGAACTCCAGCATTTTTTCAATGGACCACACCCACCGTTGTGTTTCTGCAGCTTTTCCCAGTTCTGGTGAGTAGTGGTGTTGAGTAGTAACAGGATAACAAACATGAGGGTAGAATTCAGTGTGGTCAATGAAGTGTTGGCAGCTATAGTTAACAAGCAGTCGCCTACAGATAGTTTATTATGACTGGTGGGTGTCTTCATCTGTGATGAAAATTCAATAGCACACTTATTACATTGCAGGAATTGACAAGAGTAGCACCACACTACCTCATCACACTCTTTACTTAAACAAGGTAGTACGCCTAGACAGTTATTCATAAACAGGTCTAATTTTCTAATGATGCCAGAAGGGATACAATCCCCTACCATCCACTGCCTCTTCCTGTTTTTTCCTCCTTAACAAGGACAACTGATAGACCAGAACTGGAGGGAGGGCTCCGAGAAAAGTTGCAAGACGGGAGGACTAATGGTAATGATTACCATACACCATCTGACATTACCTTTCGTCCCCGTCTCTTTCCTCGTCACATTCTTTACTCAGTGAAGATATAGCAAGCATTGATATCAGACAGAATCATACATTAAACAAAGACCAGTATCCATACAAACGAGTCATTACACTGACTGAAGTCGTACAGTGGTACTAAATATCCTGGAAACAAACCCAATGGATAGGAAAAACACCAATCCCAGTGTAAGCACCTTAAAAGGGTCTGAGTGAGACCCATGAAGCTGTGCTGCAGATTCCCCGACTGAGCCCTTTACTTTGCCCTGACCCAAAGAGATGAATAGGGATTCGTAAACGTGTCTGCAGAACTAGCTATGAAGGCGTTGCAACTGTTCCCATGCAGCAACTGGGCTGAAGCGCAACCCTAGTAGCCTCAACTTCATACTAGCAATGAAAAAAGTCAGGGGCCAGATTATCACAGCATTGAGCAAAAATGCAAAGCAAATACATGGCACCAATGTTGCTGCTTTGTGTGACAAGTTAAGTCATCTGAACTTGTTACGAGGGGGTGGGAACCCGCACAACAGTGGAGGCTAGAGCCAATCCTACCCCAGAAGGGAGTGGGGGGCAGTTGAGAGGGCCACAGTTCCTTTCTCCTTCCAAACTGACTGCTTTTATGTACATGGTACCACTTTGTATCACCCACACGTTTTCAAACCAATGCTTTCCAGGCATATTTCAATCATTGCAGGCAACCAAAGACCTCAGAAACATTGGTGGACCACCTACAAGAACAGAACCTAACATAGCCTGTAAAGCGGATATTCCAGTTATCAAAATTCTGTGTGCAGCGAGAAGAACGAACTAAGAAGCAGAGAGCACGCGTATCCACATTGCAGAGAGGAACAGGGCACATTGCCACGTGTCCGCAGTACACACAATGGTCTGGAAGCAGTGAGGGAGCCCTGGCAGAAACGTATCACTGTGCTTTGCAGCGGATTGCTACAAAATACCAATTCCCCAATACTTGCAGTGGCTTTCCTGCAACACCCCAATATGAACTGGGAGAATCACCATACTGGCCCCACATAGAAGAAAGGGACAGGGCTCACTGCCCCCCCCTTTTTTTGTAAACACTGTCCCTTGAACACCTCCCAGGTGTGTAAAGCAGAACCAGATTACCTAGGGCCAATGGGAGAAGTAGAGGAGGAGGAGGAGGAGAAGAGAAATAGGAAACAGGAAGGTATGTGTTTTTCGGGAGGGGTCAGGGGGTGGCACACCAAGAGACCAGCAGGAACAAGGACGGTGGACTGGGGTGTGGCGCTATTTTGAAGCAAAGGTGAGGTATTGGTTGATGAAAGCAAGTGATACTATGTTGTGAGTGTGCATGCAAGGAGAATGAGAGAGGGTGTTCGGGATTACGTGGGAAGTGAGTGTGCGAAATGTTATGTAGGAGATATAGTACAAGAACATTCCGATTATTTTTTGCCGTAGTGCAAACGTTTTAGATCATATGGATTGAGACAAAACCCATTTAATTCATTTTGGATTATCAAAATATTTGCTCAGTTTTTAGCACCGGTGCAAAATGTTAGATAATCTGGTCCCAGGTCTGATGAAAACAAAAACACGCTTGTCACGCGAAGGATGACAGTTCACTATGCGCTAGACTAAGGAATTGGCCACTGATATGTTATGTTATGTTAAAGGTACTGATTAATTAAAATATAACATGACCACGGTGTCAATGCCCCAACGAGAGAAGTTTGTAGTAGGCAGATCAGCACTACTTTGATAGCCTGTGAGGAAAAGGGGGGACCCCCCCTGAATGGGACTTGAGGAAGCGCCTCTTTGAAGCAGTGGTGCACAAGTGCTCAGTCTTTTTCATCTGAGGCAGAGGTAAAATAAAAACGCCTTAAAGGTGTGAAGGTGTCCTTTGGGTGCACAAGTGAGGACAGCAACACTCAACTGAAGTACATAGGAGATGTCAAAGGAGAGCCAGTCCGCATTTATTAATTGGAGGAATCTGATAAGTCGGGAAGACTAAGTAGCGATGATTACCATTGTGTAGGTTTGTTCTGGGGATAGGGATGGTGAGGGAGCCGATGGTACAGGCAGCGTGCCCTTTGGGTATGCAGATGCATTATACCGGAGAGGGTTCATTGGCAGCATCTCTCTCTCACACACACACACACACACACACACACACACACACACACCCCCCCCACCCCCCCCTTGGGGACATGTCGATGCTGTGAGGCAGCTGATATACACATCCTAACAGGGGATAAACAGACGTGGGAGGATACAAGGCGATTTCTGTCGACATTGGCAGCCAGGGAACTCTCACCATCTTCAATCTTCTCAAGGGTTACATATTATGGGAAATTCTTTTGGTGGGTATCAACAAACTTGCCATAAGAGATGACTTAAATCAAGCAGTAGAGTTAACATTGTTTCCTTTAAACTTCACGAACATAAGTTGACTTCAGGTCTCTCAGTGCACTGTTTGTTTTTGTTCTTTCCCAATATCGAGATCTTGGACCTTAGGTCTCAATGTCCTGGGGGGACTTTTTTCCTTTCTCAGAGATATTTGGGAAAACACACTTCAAGTCCCAGCAAGTAATGTTTCTCTTCATTTGCACTTCTCAGTGCCCTCTACAAATTCCGACCTCCGGTTTCATTATGCAATGTTTTGCTTACCTTGCTCATCGAGTTATGTCCAGGTTTGCCCACATTCATTTCCTCCAATGTTCCTGTCTATTCCTTTTTTTTTTAGCATCCGTCTGCAAACGCACATTCGTGTTTCAGTTCTGTCTGCCACCGTCTCCTTTTCTGTTCCATTTCGTGTACATGCTCCTCAGGACACCCTCCAGCAGTCCAGATGCAAAGGGACCAGATGC
Organism: Ambystoma mexicanum; assembly: GCF_040938575.1. Lineage (NCBI taxonomy): Eukaryota > Metazoa > Chordata > Amphibia > Caudata > Ambystomatidae > Ambystoma > Ambystoma mexicanum. The sequence continues at coordinate 396,481,003 of NC_090928.1, read as the reverse complement.
TGAAGCCCAGAGGAGTGGGCTTCAGCATCTGGCTGCTTTGCATTGTCCCGGCGACATGGAGTCTGTAAGGGGTTCTCGTCCAATCCTTGCTGCTGCGGAGAAGCATTGGTGACATCAGCCAGCTCTCACCAGCACAGCCTCTTCCTTGATCCTAAACCATCCACTCGCTCGTGCCTGCACTAGAGGATACTTTAGACTCATGCCACTCCTAGATGACAGCCTCCTCCTCTATATTCCAATAGACAAAAAATAGGGTTGTCCCTTCTTGCTGATGTGGATTTGGGGACAATATACAGTAGTTGAACAACAAAAAAAGAAATCCACAATTATAGACCAATATAGTTTAAAAATAATTATCTTACAATTCGAATAGACTTGTTCTTGTGCTCAAATGAGTCATCAAAAGGGAAAGAGGGATACTGATGTGTCTCCAAGTTGTCAATATTTGTTACAGAGACAAAGTATATATTCCATCTGCCTTTTCAGCCGGCCACTTTGCCACAGGCATCATGATGGGAAAAATGACTTCAGATTCTATGCTTTGCTTGAGGCAATGGAGGGCAACCGTAGGACCACTAGGGATGAAATGGAGTTCAGAATGTTGGCAAGCTAGACTGCGGGAATGGTGTGTTAAGAGAAATAAAAGGAAGGATAGGCCCGTAATGTGCAGGAAAGAATGGTGTAAGCTCTGTGGAGCAAATATGTGCCTCTTGTTGTAGTGTCTTTTCAGGTAAGCTTACACCTTGGCGTTTTTTGCAGTATTCATGGGTTAACTAAGCAAGGGGAAAGATTGGAATTCGGACCTGGAGTTTGGGAGGGTTATTGTATAAATGACTTACTAGAAATCAGGTGGTGTGGCTGAATGGACTGTACCCAATGGGAGCGTTTGAGAAGTATTTTGGATTCAAGGAGTGTCGCAGCAGGGAAAGCATTTGTTTGGGTGCCAAAAATTGGAGCGGTCTGAGGAAATGCATGTCATTGCACTGATGATATAATGACCACAAGTTAGATTTTTAGATTTTGGTTTAATATGTATATGTTTAGGTGTGGTGGTGTACAGCCTATTACAAACAAATGTAATCAGATACTTTAAACACCATTTTGCAGTATAGTGCACATTTCACCAATTATGCAGATGACACCCAGCTAGTATTGGAACTAAGTGGAAACTATTCAGAGGATAGCAACTCAGTTACACCAGCATACAACCACATTGAATCATGGATGAGTCAAAACTGGTTATGCCTTAACAGCAAGAAAACTGAGCTAATGATCTTTGGCTCCCATCAAGCGCGAGCCAAACTAACCCCTCAATACGAATCTTTCCACATCAAGGACTTCCCAATACAGGTTGTAGAAAAGGTCAAGACACTGGGTATGACCATGGAGGCATCTATGAGGTCTGATGTAAGTCCCGCATGTCACAAAAAAAGGCCTATATCATCTTAGAATATTAAGAGCGATAAAGCCCTACATTAGTGAAGAGAACTGTACGACAATAGCCAGAGCAATTATATTTCCGCGATTGGACTATGGAAACTCACTAATGCTTCGTTCAAATAAACAGTGCACCACAAAACTCCAACACATACAAAACAATGCCATCAGGATTATCAAGCAGAAACCCAAAACCAAACAGTTTAGTAATGACAGGAGGGAACTTCATTGGCTCAAAGTGGAAGACAGGGTATTGTTCAAGGTCATGACGCTGGTCCATAAAAGCCTTTATGGGAAAGCCCCAGCATACCTCAAATCAAACATTTCCATATATGTTCCAGGCGGCTCATTAAGATCTGAACACAGAGGCCAAATCACAGGAGCTACCCACAAAAGATCCAACGGAATGGGCAAGGCTTTTCCCATATCTGCAGCTGTCAAATGGAATAGTCTGCCTGTAGATCTAAGGCTAGAAACCAACCTTTTGTGCTTCAGGAAAAAGCTGAATACCCTTCTCTTGAAATAACTCCAGAACTACACTACCGTCTATATATTGTCCCGTCTCCATGTTAGTCTACTTGTTGCTTTATGTGTCTTTATGTGAAGCCCTGATCCCTGAGGGGATACAAATAAATAAAAATAAATAATCAAGAAACCAATTATTGGCACCCTTATTAGAACACTGGTGTTGCCTCATCCAATCATGAAGCAGGAATTTGGGGCACTTTAATAGTTGCCCTGATTTCACGTGACGGCGTATCAATATTTCATCGTCAGACTATGCTCTGAGGCTCATTTTCATCCTCACTGGGATACTCCACTGTTGGGAGCCCTCATCAAAGCAAGATCCATTCCTGCACATGCCCTTGATGTAAATGACCTGGTGTGCATCCTTAACTTGGACTTTTTGGCCGTCACAGAAACCTGGCTGTCGGAATAGAAACAATATTGTGCCTCCCATTGTAACAATTGTATGTGTATTGGCCTACGCCAAGTTGTCTAAACATCATGTGCGAACAAACTCCACGGCAAGGTCTTGACCTTAGAGAAAGTAATGTAAGTCGCCGTCTTGGATTGAGCCGCCATCTTAGGTTCTCTTGTGATGTAGAAGTCACCCTGAACATCAAAAAGGAGGCCAAATGACATTCTGAGTAAAACTCTGGCCGTTGTGACCTCCGTGCAATTGAATAATTAATATGCCTGCAGGCCACTTGTCGGGGTCACAAACTGAGACCTTGTCCTACCGTTGACCTATATGTAAATGTACAACTATATCAGTGAAACTAATCGAAATGTATATATTAAAGGATTGACCTGGCAAGGAACCCAAAGACCTGTTTCGCAGAATGGTTAACCCACAAGAGGGTTGGCTCAGGGCTAGACAAATTGTATAAAAAGCCCGGGTATTCCAATATGCGGTCTCTCACTAACACATCGAACCCTCATTGAAGTTCGTTATGTTACTCTGAGAGCCGAATAGCTATCCGTTTGTCAATTGACTTGGTAACTGTTGTAGCTTTTTGAATAAAGCACTTGTATGTTTCTTTGTAACCTGTGTTGGTGTGTTTCTTTTCGGGCTTCCCGGCCTCATATTATTTTTCTGTTTTCACATGGCTGCATGCTGCCTCTGGCCCTGACCTGTCATTTGCAATTCCCCAGGGCAATACTATATATAGGAGCAACAGATTTAACTCCAGAGGAGATGCCCTAATTGCTTAAGAAACACTACTCATCAGACCCCTGTCCTCACCGCTTGTAGGGAATTGTGACCTGCTATTGACTAAAATCTCAATATCTCACACAGAGACCCTCAACCTCCATATTATCTATCACCCACCTGGACCTATCCTCTCTTGCGAGGACGATCTCCTACATACACTAGCCACTAACATCAAGTCAACATCCAGATCAATACCCTGAACCTGGGTCTTCATGATCCCCATGCTAACTCTGTAGCTAACTCGCTCAGTGCACTGGGATTTACACATTACATTCATAGCGCAACACATGCCAAAGGTCGTATTCTCGATGGGTAGCAGACCACAACTGCCAAATCATTATTTGCGCTATCCCCCTGTACCTGCTCTGACCATTATATCCTTCACCATCCCACATACAGCAGACCCCACCCACACTACCACTGCCCTACCCCCCCAGACACTAGCCTGCAGCTCCCACAAACTCACAAGAGACGCCATTGCTCCACTGCTAGAGAGAGGCATTACATCGACGGTACCTCTGCACCGATGATCCCAGTGTACTCGCCGACCTCTACACCAAAACACTTACTACCACGGTAGATGCAATTGTGCCCCTTGTACTCTGCAAAGCCAAACAAGTAAGACGCATCAACACTTGGTTTACCTCCGAGCGCTGTGAGCTCCATGCCTTAAAGCGTACTGCAGAAACTAGCTGGAAAAAACTCCAAGCACACACAAAACCATTTGTCAGTGCTGCCAAAACCTATAAAAAAGCCATCATGGCCAAATCTACCTCGTACAACATGAGAATAGCTAAAGCCAACTCCAGAACGAGAGTTATTTGCCATACTAAAAGAGCTGGAAACTTCTGCTGCCCCGCCCACCCCCCAAGCTATCATTAAAGATGAAGCCTGGTGCACAGCGATACAAAATGCCATGCTGATCAAAATGTACTTATAGAAGAAAATGAGCCAAAAACAAGCCATACCCAATAACCTACCAGTACTTCCCCTAGCATACCCTCCCTCAGCCAGGACGGTCTCCTTCAAACAGACTCCAAAATTCAACTTCAGCCAATCTCAGAAGAGGATACTGCCACCATCCTAAAAATCCTTGAGATGCAAAGGAGATGCCTGCCCAGCTGCCATCATAAAGGATCAAAAACCTTGATCCCGTTCATCACCAGATTCATCAACTGATTCTTTGCTTCCTGCAAAGTTTCATCCTGCCTTAAAGAAGCTTGGGTTCTTCCATTGATCAAAAAAGCTTCACTTGACCCCCCCATCCCCAACATATACCGGCCGATCACCACCATCCCATTCCTGCTGAAAATCCTGGATATACCAGCTTATGTCCAGATTCAGCAATTCCTTGAGGCTCACCACATCCTTGAATACGCCAATCAGGTTTTCGGCCAGGCCATGGCACTGAATCTGCCCTACTTGACATTAAGAACCAACTGGATGAGCTCATAGATGAGGGGACACCTGCCCTTCTCCTAGACCTCTCAGTTGCATTCAACCTGGTAAACCATCAAATCCTTTGCAACCACTTTACCACCGCAGCTCATTTCTCGACTGAAGCTACGGCCTGGGTTGCATCATTGCTTAAAGACAGATAGATGAGAGTATTCGCAGAGAACGCCAGTGCGCCTCCCTCTCCCAGTCCATGTGCTGTACCCCAAGCATTGTGCATATCAGCTACCCTCTACAATATATTCACAAGACCCCTCTTTGACCTATTAGATGCCATCGACATTTCCTTCACAAACTATGCCTTTGACACCCAAATTCTCCTCCGCTTGTCTGGCAACTACGCTAATGACACCATTGCCTTAAACAAAGTCTACTCTACGGTCCAAGCCCGGATGGCCACACACGGCCTCTGAATGATGAAAATTGTGGTTGGACCTCCGACGATAATTAAGAAACTTGACCCTCAGTATGCTTATTTCAACATTGACGGCACCTAAATCCAGGCGCCCCCCCTTAGTAAAGACCCTGGATGTGTACCTTGACTCCATCTTCTCGTGTGACAGGTGAGCACCATTGACTGCATCCTCTGCGCACACAACACATTTGATCAATGCCTCCAGAGCTTTCCTTTCCCAAGACAGTTGCCTCACCATTGCATGAGCAATCATTGGTTTAAGATTAGACTACTGTAATGCCCTATTTGCTGGCACCTCGAAATATAACATTGGTAAGCTGCAGGTGATCCAGAACAATCCAATCAGAGCTGCCCTCAACATTCCCTAAGGAGAACATATCTCTGGTGCAAGGAGAAATGTACATTGGCTTCCGATTCGTGAATGCATTATCTTCAAGACCCCCATCGATCACGCTCTGATGCCTCTCCAACTCATCCCCTCCCTATCTCTCGCAGAAGTTCGCCAAAGCCCATGCTAACAGACCCTTAAGATCGGCTTACACCAATAGGCTTCGGCTGCTGAAGATCAATCGATCGAAAGCGGGTGGTGCAAGTGTTCCTACCTTTGCGGCTAGGTAATGGACCGGAGTTGAGAGCAGAACAATCACACTGGGTGTTCAGGAGATCACTAAAAACCTGGCTATAAGCCTTATTCTGGAGAGGCACCTGCGCCTCTCTCCTGTTGACCTTTTCCCCATCCTCTCAAGTATATGCGTAACTGGTTTTAACAGCGCCTTGATGCTTTTGGGTTTAGTGCGCTCTATAAATGAATAAAATAGATACATACTCTGGTCTCCTCCAACACAGCCTCCTACCCTGTTCATTGGATGCTAAAGTGGGTGGTCAGGCCGTCCTGCTCACCTTGCACATTTGCGCACTTCTATGTGATGCCCAACTAGCATCACGAACACAGCATTAAATCCTAGCAGTAGTGTCCATGCATGCAGACATCTTGCCATGCCTACGCAGCACAGCAGGGACACTGCAAAGTCTTAATTAAAACTAATGTTTATAAAGTGCCCATCAAATAACTAAACCTAAATAATAACAGTGACAAACACACAAAAGCACAATTCAAGTTATTTGATTATGATTATTCAGAAGCTAAAAGAAACTGCACTGAGCTAACCGGGCTTACGATAGCGTATTACTCACAAAAAACATACATCATTACCACAATGTATCTTACATGGTCTACAAGAAACCTTTCTAGTGATAGTATGAAAGAGTTAATTTCTGGGTGTTAAAGCCCTCCAACCGCTGAGGGGATGATTAATGGCCACTCAGCTGCTCTTCTTCCAGCCCCCTCGTCTCAAATAGCCTGTTGGCGGGTTTCAAATGTTGTTTGGCAGTTCACTGAACCAATGACTTGGTTTAGTGGTTGTTCCTCTTTACAATATTGTGTAAGAATTTCCTGGGCCAACAGCCTAGGTCTAAAAAGAAAGAGTCCAATCGCCTTCCCCTTCGATTCAGGATCCAGCACCTAGATTACATTTACAACCAAGAGCGTGATCACATTACCCGCTATTCTAGAACATTCTCCAAATGCTGCTCCGCAAATTCTAATGTTATTTGGGGGAATTTATAAGCAGATACATTGCATCTGTTGAAATATCCTAACATTTATGTCAACTGCGTTGCTTTGCCCTTCCCCATGTTTGTAATATTGACAGAGAATAATGCCACCAAAACAAATTGGTGTCATTTTTGCTGGTTTTTGGTTTAATGTTTTGGTGGCAAACATTATCTTATCAGTCCAACTGTACCTATTTTTAACCTACAGTAAGTTATCACTGGGTTTCCCTTTAGAGTTTGATTATTAGCAAAATTCTAATATTGGGAAATCAAGCCCTTACTATCTGCCACCTCATTAAAAAAATAAAACACCTAAATGTCCTCCGCCAACCCATGTTTCATGAGGCGGCTTCTTAACTGTAAACATTTTAAAAACTGTCAATTAATGCTACACTGGTTTTGAAATTGACGCTCAGTGGAAAGTAGTTCCAGTATCAAGATCACCTAATCCTAACACCCATTGTTTCAGGTTTTGAATGGAAAATAAGCAGAATAATGGGAGCGTACAACCATATCTCGGGCAGGCAGGGTGGAGTGGGGAACCAGTAAAATGTTACCAACAGTGAGCAATAACAGGACAAGACACTGGAGGGCCCTTTGGGGTGCAGGTGATGGAAGATGTGGCATGAGGCTGGGCGGAAATGGGAGTTGATCAGGTGGCCAACGAAGGCTACTATTGGGTAATAAAGCGAGGCAGTTGCTATAGATAAGTCAATGGATTACCACATTCATTAAAATGGCAACTTCATACAAATGAAAAAACACGCCCCTCTAGAAATGAAGGAAAGGAAGATTCAATTCTAAAGAATTACATAAACGGCAATGCAAAGGCCGACACACAGCGACACGGAATCCTGGATTAACGAAATGCAGAAGAGAATGGCGCTAGCAAGGGCACCAGAAACCGTTTCGGCTGACATTCAGCCACACTTCAGATTTTACCTACTGAGAAAGTCTTTAGTACAATGTGTGTAGTTGAAACTATGACGTATGAAAACATGTGTGTTTATTATCATGATTGGAAATGGAGTATGGAAGAAGTTATTGTGGTATATATTCAGCTTCTACAAGGTACTTCAATTTGGTCAAATACTGAACTTTGTAATTCCGATCAAGCTTAGCTGCTGTAGAGGGTATCCAGAGCTCAAGAAAACAATCACATTGACTTTTCAGTATAACCACTGACTGTGCAAATAGCTCCCATTTAGGTATAGCCTATTACAATTTAATGTGGCTATATATTCTGGAAATGTGGGAGTTGATCCAGGATGACAAGACAGATCCACAATAGAATTTTATTTTCCCACTACAAAAATGCCACACTCCTACACTTAAGTCAGTCTTCCCACAGGCTCAGACTCCTGTGCACCAGGGCCAATAATTACTATTCTTCAGAAGGTATTGCTTCATGGGTGTGATGAAACAACCACCTACTTTTCCAGATAAGAAACTTAAACACTTTGAAAAATGCATCACTTAACCTCAATTGCACTTATCTGTACAAAGTATGTTTATCCAGAAAGGTAGGTATCAATGTACATTTTTAGGGATCCATGTAATAATATCCCCGCAAAAATGTCGCCATATAAGAATGGCACCGTTTTTTCTGCGGCAATATTACCATATGGTACCTGTTAGGGGCACCCAACCCCCATATTCCTTTAAAGGGAGCGGGGGACACCTCTGCAACCTCCGCTTCCATTTACCCCATATATTGTCCCCATAAATAATGTTGCCCATGCCGTTTCTCGGTGACTATATGTATGACAACAAAGTTATGGGGAGAATATCACCCAATACCCATTTTATAAGGTTAACATCAGCACTAATTTGCAAGCCAGTACCAGGCATTAGAATAAAGTGTTCATGAATTCAAATGTCTACTAAATATACACAGATTATGCTTTTCTCGACTACTTGCAGATCTTTTCTCATTTAGCACCAACAGCAAAGGTTGACCCGACTTACCTTCTCTAGGTCAGGCTCCCTCAAGGCCAAGGCGAGTTCATTATTGTCCATGACTGATGCCGCAGCAACATCCAGAGGGGTTGACCCACGCATAGACGGAGATGCTGTCATTGACAAAAAAGCATTACATTGAATCAAAGCTGAAGTGAGGACAACAGTAGCTGAATGCTCTAGTTGTACTTTGAAAACATACTTTAACTACAGATTGCAATATGAATCACCGTGGTTATATGAACAAATTAAATTTACAATACCAGACCTCATGAATACAGGTCAATTAATTCACATTTTTCGTTCTGTTAATGAAGGAATAAGAAATACAAAATCATTGAAAAGTATAAACACAATGACCCTGTCCTCCCGGTCTCACAGACCGCTACATAATGAGGAGAATCGTCTCCATGGGCAAACAATTATGAAACTATTTTGGACTCTTTCCAGAATATGAGAAGTTGAAGACGCTATACAGCTAGTCTGTCTTCACTTTAATTATGAACACCTCTCTTCCGCATAGAAAGTACACCCTATCACGACACTGTCGGGGGTTCACTATCAACACTGGTGATGAGAGGATGGTTTCTACCTGTACACAACATCTTCACCCATGGTTTCACAGTACACCATCCTGTCAGCACCTGCTTCATTGCCCGTTTGGCCTGTACTGCCTGCTACAGCTGGGTGGCTGTCTTCTCTTGCCAACTCTGCTATACCCACCCTACAGAGGGCCTCCATGTTGCTAAGGGGGCAGTGTTCAACTGCAGCCTTTCAGCTGTTTCCTCCAGGTGGCTATTTGTGCATCACTATTCCTTTCACTTTCATACATGCTTGCTGTAAAGGGACTCAGATTTTAAGTCTTCTTGATGGTGCTTGTTATGTTTGGTCTTGTGCTCTGGAACAGCTAATCAATGGGGATGGGGAGCCGACCCACAAGTCGCCCATTATAGACGAGCTAAAGCCACCCCAGGGAAAGTGCTCTAAATTGCTTCTGGGCTGGCTTCAATTGTCAAACCATGTTGCCCTTTGACAGTTTAAGTTCCATGGCACACATGCCCAATAGGCAATACCTGGCCGGGGGTGTTTTGGTATCCCAGCGTTGCATGGCCCACTGGAGATGTAGGCTGGCTAACCACAGGGCCTAAATGTGACTAAGGGGTGGTGCTGCACCTCTCTGCACATTTAAGCTTCTCTGGGTGGTATTTAGGAGGAAGGCTGGCTCCCCTTCACATTCCCCTTAGGAACCAGGAAGTTCTCTGCTTCCTACTCCCTGTAAATGCTCCGCAGGAGCCGGAGAACCTCAGTGGAAGAGTGCAGGCATCTGCGCTGCAGGTCTGGGTGTATGTGCGTCAGTCTGCATGTCTGGTGGGACTAAGTGGCTAGGTGCGTGCAGGGATGTGCCTGTCTGGCCGGGGGATGTGTCTCTGCGCAGTCTGCACCTATGGTGGAGCTGGGTGCGTGCGGGGATGTGCCTGTCTGGCTGGGGGTGTGTCTTTCTGTGCATCGGTCTGCACATCTGGTGGGGCTGGGTGCGTGCAGGGATGTGCCTGTCTGGCTGGGGGTGTGTGCGTCTGTGCGTCACTCTGCACGTCTGGTGGGGCTTGGTGGGTGTCTGCGCGTCAGTCTGCACGTCTGGTGGGGCTGGGTGCGTGTAGGGATGTGCCTGTCTGCCTGGGGGGGTGTGTGTCTGCATGTTGGTCTGCACGTCTGGTGTTGCTGGGTGCGTGCGGGGATGTGTGCGCATCAGTGTGCGCGTCTGGTGGGGCTGGCAGCATGCAGGGATGTGTGCGGATGCGTCTGGTGGGGCTGGGTGGCTAGGTGCATGCAGGGATGTGTGTCTCTGCATGTCGGTCTGCACATCTGGTGGTGCTGGGTGGCTGGGCACATGCAGAGATGTGTGTGCGCGCGCATCTGGTGGGGCTGGGTGCATGCAGAGATGTGTGTGTCTGCATGTCGGTCTGCACATCTGGTGGGGCTGGGTGTGTGCGGGGATGTGTGTGCGTCAGTCTGCACATCTGGTGGGGCTAGGTGGCAGGGTGTGTCTGCGCGTCGGTCTGCACGTCTGGTGGGGCTGGGTGTGTATGTATGTGTTGGCTGGGTGTGTGTGTATGTATGTGTTGGCTGAGTGTGTGTGTGTGTTGGCTGAGTGTGTGTGTGTATGTATGTGTTGGCTGGGTGTGGGTGTGTATGTATGTGTTGGCTGGGTGTGGGTGTGTATATATGTGTTGGCTGGGTGTGGGTGTGTATATATCTGTTGGCTGGGTGTGGGTGTGTATATATCTGTTGGCTGGGTGTGGGTGTGTATATATCTGTTGGCTGGGTGTGGGTGTGTATATATGTGTTGGCTGGGTGTGGGTGTGTATGTATGTGTTGTGTGGGTGTGTATGTATGTGTGGTGTGGGTGTATGTGTTGGCTGGGCGTGTGTGTGTATGTGTTGGCTGGGCGTGTGTGTGTATGTGTTGGCTGGGTGTGTGTATGTATGTGTTAGCTGGGTGTATGTATGTGTTGGCTGGGTGTGTGTATGTATGTATGTGTTGGCTGGGTGTGTGTATGTATGTGTTGGCTGGGTGTGTGTATGTATGTGTTGGCTGGGTGTGTGTATGTATGTGTTGGCTGGGTGTGTGTATGTATGTGTTGGCTGGGTGTGTGTATGTATGTGTTGGCTGGGTGTGTGTATGTATGGGCATGCGTGCATGTGTTGGCTGGGTGTGTGTATGTATGGGCGTGCGTGCATGTGTTGGCTGGGTGTGTGTGTATGTATGGGCGTGCGTGCATGTGTTGGCTGGGTGTGTGTATGTATGGGCGTGCGTGCATGTGTTGGCTGGGTGTGTGTATGTATGGGCGTGCATGCATGTGTTGGCTGGGTGTGTGTATGTATGGGCGTGCGTGCATGTGTTGGCTGGGTGTGTGTATGTATGTGTTGGCTGGGTGTGTGTATGTATGTGTTGGCTGGGTGTGTGTATGTATGTGTTGGCTGGGTGTGTGTATGTATGGGCGTGCGTGCATGTGTTGGCTGGGTGTGTGTGCATGTGTTGGCTGGGTGTGTGTGTATGTATGGGCGTGTATGTATGTGTTGGCTGGGTGTGTGTATGTATGTATGGGCGTGTATGTATGTGTTGGCTGGGTGTGTGTATGTATGTGTTGGCTGGGTGTGTGTATGTATGTGTTGGCTGGGTGTGTGTATGTATGTATGTGTTGGCTGGGTGTGTGTATGTATGGGCGTGCGTGCATGTGTTGGCTGGGTGTGTGTGTGCATGTGTTGGCTGGGTGTGTTTATGCATGTGTTGGCTGGGTGTGTGTGTATGGGCGTGTATGTATGTGTTGGCTGGGTGTGTGTATGCATGTGTTGGCTGGGTGTGTGTATGTATGGGCGTGTATGTATGTGTTGGCTGGGTGTATGTATGGGCGTGCGTGCATGTGTTGGCTGGGTGTGTGTATGTATGGGCGTGCGTGCATGTGTTGGCTGGGTGTGTGTATGTATGGGCGTGCGTGCATGTGCTGGGTGTGTGTATGTATGGGCGTGTGTATGTATGTATGGGCGTGCGTGCATGTGTTGGCTGGGTGTGTATGTATGGGCGTGCATGTGTTGGCTGGGTGTGTATGTGTAAGGGCGTGCGTGCATGTATGTGTTGGCTGGGTCTGGGTGTGCATGTGTTGGCTGGGTGTGTGTATGTATGTGTTGGCTGGGTGTGTGTATGCATGTATGGGCGTGCGTGCATGTGTTGGCTGGGTGTGTGTATGCATGTGTTGGCTGGGTGTGTGTGTGTATGTATGGGCGTGCGTGCATGTGTTGGCTGGGTGTGTGTATGTATGTATGGGCGTGCGTGCATGTGTTGGCTGGGTGTGTGTATGTATGGGCGTGCGTGCCTGTGTTGGCTGGGTGTGTATGTGTAAGGGCGTGCGTGCATGTGTTGGCTGGGTCTGTGTATGCATGTGTTGGCTGGGTCTGTGTATGCATGTGTTGGCTGGGTCTGTGTATGCATGTGTTGGCTGGGTCTGTGTATGCATGTATGTGTTGGCTGGGTGTGTGCATGTATGTGTTGTGTGGGTGTGTATGTATGTGTTGGCTGGGTGTGGGTGTGTATATATGTGTTGGCTGGGTGTGGGTGTGTATGTATGTGTTGTGTGGGTGTGTATGTATGTGGTGTGGGTGTGCATGTATGTGTTGGCTGGGCGTGTGTGTGTATGTGTTGGCTGGGTGTGTGTATGTGTTGGCTGGGTGTGTGTATGTGTTGGCTGGGTGTGTGTATGTATGTGTTGGCTGGGTGTGTGTATGTATGTGTTGGCTGGGTGTGTGTATGTATGTGTTGGCTGGGTGTGTGTATGTATGTATGGGCATGCGTGCATGTGTTGGCTGGGTGTGTGTGTATGTATGGGCGTGCGTGCATGTGTTGGCTGGGTGTGTGTATGTATGGGCGTGCGTGCATGTGTTGGCTGGGTGTGTGTATGTATGGGCGTGCGTGCATGTGTTGGCTGGGTGTGTGTATGTATGGGCGTGCGTGCATGTGTTGGCTGGGTGTGTGTATGTATGGGCATGCGTGCATGTGTTGGCTGGGTGTGTATGTGTAAGGGCGTGCATGCATGTGTTGGCTGGGTGTGTGTGTGCATGTGTTGGCTGGGTGTGTGTGTGCATGTGTTGGCTGGGTGTGTGTATGCATGTGTTGGCTGGGTGTGTGTGTAGGCTGGGTGTGTGTGTATGTATGTGTTGGCTGGGTGTGTGTATGTATGGGCGTGCGTGCATGTGTTGGCTGGTTGTGTGTGTGCATGTGTTGGCTGGGTGTGTGTGTGCATGTGTTGGCTGGGTGTGTGTGTATGTATGGGCGTGTATGTATGTGTTGGCTGGGTGTGTGTATGCATGTGTTGGCTGGGTGTGTATGTATGGGCGTGTATGTATGTGTTGGCTGGGTGTATGTATGGGTGTGTATGTATGTGTTGGCTGGGTGTATGTATGGGCGTGTATGTATGTGTTGGCTGGGTGTGTGTATGTATGGGCGTGCGTGCATGTGTTGGCTGGGTGTGTGTATGTATGGGCGTGTGTGTGTATGTATGGGCGTGTGTATGTATGTATGGGCGTGCGTGCATGTGTTGGCTGGGTGTGTGTATGTATGTATGGGCGTGCGTGCATGTGTTGGCTGGGTGTGTATGTGTAAGGGCGTGCGTGCATGTATGTGTTGGCTGGGTCTGGGTGTGCATGTGTTGGCTGGGTGTGTGTATGTATGTGTTGGCTGGGTGTGTGTATGCATGTATGGGCGTGCGTGCATGTGTTGGCTGGGTGTGTGTATGCATGTGTTGGCTGGGTGTGTGTATGCATGTGTTGGCTGGGTGTGTGTATGTATGGGCGTGCGTGCATGTGTTGGCTGGGTGTGTGTATGTATGTATGGGCGTACATGTGTTGGCTGGGTGTGTGTATGTATGTATGGGCGTGCGTGCATGTGTTGGCTGGGTGTGTGTATGTATGGGCGTGCGTGCCTGTGTTGGCTGGGTGTGTATGTATGGGCGTGCGTGCATGTGTTGGCTGGGTGTGTGCATGTATGGGCGTGCGTGCATGTGTTGGCTGGGTGTGTGCATGTATGGGCGTGCGTGCATGTGTTGGCTGGGTGTGTGCATGTATGGGCGTGCGCATGTGTTGGCTGGGGCTGGGTGCGCATGTGTTGGCTGGGTGCGCATGTGTTGGCTGGGTGCGCATGTGTTGGCTGGGTGCGCATGTGTTGGCTGGGTGCGCATGTGTTGGCTGGGTGCGCATGTGTTGGCTGGGTGCGCATGTGTTGGCTGGGCGTGCGTATGTATGTGTTGGCTGGGTGTGCGTATGTATGTGTTGGCTGGGCGTGCGTATGTATGTGTTGGCTGGGCGTGCGTATGTATGTGTTGGCTGGGCGTGCGTGCGTATGTGTTGGCTGGGCGTGCGTGCGTATGTGTTGGCTGGGCGTGTGTATGTAGGTGTGGCTGGGTGTGTATGTGTTGGCTGGGCGTGTGTATGTAGGTGTGGCTGGGTGTGTATGTAGGTGTGGCTGGGTGTGTGTATGTAGGTGTGGCTGGGTGTGTGTATGTAGGTGTGGCTGGGTGTGTGTATGTAGGTGTGGCTGGGTGTGTGTGTGTAGGTGTGGCTGGGTGTGTGTGTGTAGGTGTGGCTGGGTGTGTGTGTGTAGGTGTGGCTGGGTGTGTGTGTAGGTGTGGCTGGGTGTGTGTGTAGGTGTGGCTGGGTGTGTGTGTAGGTGTGGCTGGGTGTGTAGGTGTGGCTGGGTGTGTAGGTGTGGCTGGGTGTGTATGTATGGGCGTGCGTGCATGTGTTGGCTGAGTGTGTGTATGTATGTGTTGGCTGGGTGTGTGTATGTATGTGTTGGCTGGGTGTGTGTGTATGTATGTGTCGGCTGGGTGTGTGTATGTATGTGTCGGCTGGGTGTGTGTATGTATGTGTCGGCTGGGTGTGTGTATGTATGTGTTGGCTGGGTGTGTGTATGTATGTGTTGGCTGGGTGTGTGTATGTATGTGTTGGCTGGGTGTGTGTATGTATGTGTTGGCTGGGTGTGTGTATGTATGGGCGTGCGTGTGTTGGCTGGGTGTGTATGTGTAAGGGCGTGCATGCATGTGTTGGCTGGGTGTGTGTATGTATGTGTTGGCTGGGTGTGTGTATGTATGTGTTGGCTGGGTGTGTGTATGTATGTGTTGGCTGGGTGTGTGTATGTATGGGCGTGCATGTGTTGGCTGGGTGTGTGTATGCATGTGTTGGCTGGGTGTGTGTATGCATGTGTTGGCTGGGTGTGTGTATGTATGTGTTGGCTGGGTGTGTATGTGTAAGGGCGTGAATGCATGTGTTGGCTGGGTGTGTGTATGTATGTGTTGGCTGGGTGTGTGTATGTATGTGTTGGCTGGGTGTGTGTATGTATGGGCGTGCATGTGTTGGCTAGGTGTGTGTGTGCATGTGTTGGCTGGGTGTGTGTATGCATGTGTTGGCTGGGTGTGTGTATGTATGGGCGTGCGTGCATGTGTTGGCTGGGTGTGTATGTGTAAGGGCGTGCGTGCATGTGTTGGCTGGGTCTGGGTGTGCATGTGTTGGCCGGGTGTGTGTATGTATTGGCGTGCGTGTATGTATTGGCTGGGTCTGGGTGCGCATGTATTGGCTGGGTCTGGGTGCGCATGTGTTGGCTGGGTCTGGGTGCGCATGTGTTGGCTGGGTGCGCATGTGTTGGCTGGGTGCGGGTGTGTGTATGTGTGGGTGTGTATGTGTGGGTGTGTGTGGGGCTGGGTGTGTGTGTGGGGCTGGGTGTGTGTGTGTGGGGCTGGGTGTGTGTGTGTGGGGCTGGGTGTGTGTGTGTGGGGCTGGGTGTGTGTGTGTGGGGCTGGGTGTGTGTGTGGGGCTGGGTGTGTGTGTGGGGCTGGGTGTGTGTGTGTGGCTGGGTGTGTGTGTGTGGCTGGGTGTGTGTGTGTGGCTGGGTGTGTGTGTGTGGCTGGGTGTGTGTGTGGCTGGGTGTGTGTGTGTGGCTGGGTGTGTGTGTGTGGCTGGGTGTGTGTGTGTGGCTGGGTGTGTGTGTGTGGCTGGGTGTGTGTGTGTGGCTGGGTGTGTGTGTGTGGCTGGGTGTGTGTGTGTGGCTGGGTGTGTGTGTGTGGCTGGGTGTGTGTGGGGCTGGGTGTGTGGGTGTGTATGTGTGGCTGGGTGTGTGTGTGGCTGGGTGTGTGTGTGTGGCTGGGTGTGTGTGTGTGGCTGGGTGTGTGTGTGGGGCTGGGTGTGTGTGTGTGTGGCTGGGTGTGTGTGTGTGGCTGGGTGTGTGTGTGTGGCTGGGTGTGTGTGTGTGGCTGGGTGTGTGTGTGTGGCTGGGTGTGTGTGTGGCTGGGTGTGTGTGTGTGTGGCTGGGTGTGTGTGTGTGTGGCTGGGTGTGTGTGTGTGTGGCTGGGTGTGTGTGTGTGTGGCTGGGTGTGTGTGTGTGGCTGGGTGTGTGTGTGGCTGTGTGTGTGTGTGTGTGGCTGGGTGTGTGTGTGGCTGGGTGTGTGTGTGTGGCTGGGTGTGTGTGTGGCTGGGTGTGTATGTGTGGCTGGGTGTGTATGTGTGGCTGGGTGTGTATGTGTGGCTGGGTGTGTATGTGTGGCTGGGTGTGTGTGGCTGGGTGTGTATGTGTGGCTGGGTGTGTATGTGTGGCTGGGTGTGTATGTGTGGCTGGGTGTGTATGTGTGGCTGGGTGTGTATGTGTGGCTGGGTGTGTATGTGTGGCTGGGTGTGTATGTGTGGCTGGGTGTGTATGTGTGGCTGGGTGTGTATGTGTGGCTGGGTGTGTATGTGTGATTGATTGATTTATTTATAGAGCGCTTTACACCAAGGCGCTGTGTGTGGCTGGGTGTGTGCATGTGTATGTGTGGCTGGGTGTGTGCGTGTGTATGTGTGGCCGGGTGTGTGCGTGTGTGGCTGGGTGCGTGTATGTATGTATGGCCGGGTGCGTGCGTGTATATATGTGTGGCCGGGTGCCCGCGTGTATGTATGTGTGGCCGGGTGCGTGCGTGTATGTATGTGTGGCCGGGTGCGTGCGTGTATGTATGTATGTGTGGCCGGGTGCGTGTGTGTATGTATGTGGCCGGGTGCGTGTGTGTGGCCAGGTGCATGTGTGTGTGTGTATGTGGCCGGGTGTGTGTGTGTGTATGTGGCCGGGTGTGTGTGTGTGCGGCCGGGTGTGTGTGTGTGTGTGGCCGGGTGTGTGTGTGTATGTGTGGCTGGGCGGGTGTGTGTGTGGGGCCGGGTGGGCGGGTGTGTGTGTGGGGCCGGGTGGGCGGGTGTGTGTGTGTGTGGCCGGGTGTGTGTGTGTGGCCGGGTGTGTGTGTGTGGGGCCCGGTGTGTGTGGCCGTGTGTGGCCGAGTGTATGTGTGTGGCCGGGTGTATGTGTGCGGCCAGGTGTGTGTATGTGTATGTGTGGCAGGGTGTATGTGTGCGGCCAGGTGTGTGTATGTGTGTGCATTTGTGGCCGGGTGCGTGTGTGTATGTATGTGGCCGGGTGCGTGTGTGTGGCCAGGTGCATGTGTGTGTGTGTATGTGGCCGGGTGTGTGTGTGTGTGTGTGCGTGTGGCCGGGTGTGTGTGTGTATGTGTGGCCGGGTGTGTGTGTGTATGTGTGGCTGGGTGTGTGGCTGGGCGGGTGTGTGTGTGGGGCCGGGTGGGCGGGTGTGTGTGGGGCCGGGTGGGCGGGTGTGTGTGTGTGGCCGGTTGTGTGTGTGTGTGTGGCCGTGTGTGTGTGTGTGTGTGGGGCCGTGTGTGGCCGAGTGTATGTGTGTGGCCGGGTGTATGTGTGCGGCCAGGTGTGTGTATGTGTATGTGTGGCCGGGTGTATGTGTGCGGCCGTGTGTGTGTGTATGTGTGTGTGTGTGTGTATGTGTGTCTATTTGTGGCCGGGTGTGTGTATTTGTGTGTGTGTGTGTGTGGCTGGTGGTGTGTGTGTGTGTAAGTATGTGTGGCTGGTGGTGTGTGTGTGTATGTGTGGCTGAGGGTGTGTGTGTGTGTATGTGTGGCCGGGGGTGTGTGTGTATGTGTGGCCGGGGGTTTGTGTGTATGTGTGGCCGGGGGGGTGTGTGTGTGTATGTGTGGCCGGGGGTGTGTGTGTATGTGTGGCCGGGGGTGTGTGTGTATGTGTGGCCGGGGGTGTGTGTGTATGTGTGGCCGGGGGTGGGGATGTGTATGTGTGGCCGGGGGTGGGGATGTGTATGTGTGGCCGGGGGTGGGGATGTGTATGTGTGGCCGGGGGTGGGGATGTGTATGTGTGGCCGGGGGTGGGGATGTGTATGTGTGGCCGGGGGTGGGGATGTGTATGTGTGGCCGGGGGTGGGGATGTGTATGTGTGTGGCCGGGGGTGGGGGTGTGTGTGTGTGTGGCCGGGGGGGTGTGTGTGTGTGTGTGTGGCCGGGGGGGTGTGTGTATGTGTGGCCTGGGATATGTGTGGCCGGGTGTGTGTGTGGCCGGGTGTGTCTATGTGTGGGGCCGGGTGTGTCTGTGTTTGTGGCCGGGTGTGTCTGTGTGTGTGGCCGGGTGCGTCTGTGTGTGTGGCCGGGTGCGTCTGTGTGTGTGGCCGGGTGCGTCTGTGTGTGTGGCCGGGTGTGTCTGTGTGTGTGGCCGGGTGTGTCTGTGTGTGTGGCCGGGTGTGTCTGTGTGTGTGGCCGGGTGTGTCTGTGTGTGTGGCCGGGTGTGTCTGTGTGTGTGGCCGGGTGTGTCTGTGTGTGTGGCCGGGTGTGTCTGTGTGTGTGGCCAGGTGTGTCTGTGTGTGTGGCCAGGTGTGTCTGTGTGTGTGGCGCCGGAGGGGTGTGTGTATGTGTGGCCGGGGGGGGTGTGTGTGTGTGTATGTGTGGCCAGGGGTGGGTGTGTGTATGTGCGGCTGGGGGTGTGTGTGTGTATGTGTGGCCGGGGGGTGTGTGTGTATGTATGTGTGGCCGGGTGTGTGTGTATGTGTGTGTGTGGCTGGGTGCGTGCGTGTATGTGTGTGTGGCCGGGTGCGCGCGTGTATGTATGTGTGGCCGGGTGCGTGCGTGTATGTATGTATGGCCGGGTGCGTGCGTGTATGTATGTGTGGCCGGGTGCGTGCGTGTATGTATGTGTGGCCGGGTGCGTGCGTGTATGTATGTATGTGCGGCCGGGTGCGTGCGTGTATGTATGTGCGGCCGGGTGCGTGCGTGTATGTATGTCTGTGCGGCCGGGTGCGTGCGTGCATGTATGTATGTGCGGCCGGGTGCGTGCCTGTATGTATGTGCGGCCGGGTGCACGTGTGTGTGTGTGGCCGGGTGTGTGTCTGTGTGGCCGGGTGTGTGTGTGTATGTGTGGCCGGGTGTGTGTGTATGTATGTGTGGCCGGGTGTGTGTGTATGTATGTGTGGCCGGGTGTATGTGTGTATGTGTGGCCGGGTGTGTTTGTGTATGTGTGGCCGGGTGTGTTTGTGTATGTGTGGCCGGGTGTGTGCGTATGTGTGTGTGTGG
This sequence comes from Ambystoma mexicanum, assembly GCF_040938575.1. Classification (NCBI taxonomy): domain Eukaryota; kingdom Metazoa; phylum Chordata; class Amphibia; order Caudata; family Ambystomatidae; genus Ambystoma; species Ambystoma mexicanum. Next base: position 396,461,462 of record NC_090928.1, on the reverse strand, counting down.
CTGGGTGCGTGCGTGTATGTGTGTGTGGCCGGGTGTGTTTGTGTGTGGCCGGGTGTGTTTGTGTGTGGCCGGGTGCGTGCGTGTATGTATGTGCGGCCGGGTGCGTGCGTGTATGTATGTGCGGCCGGGTGTGTGTATGTGTATGTGGCCAGGTGTGTGTGTGTGGCTGGGGGTGTGTGTGTGTGTGTGTGGCCGGTGTGTGTGTGGCCGGTGTGTGTGTGTGTGTGTCCGGTGTGTGTGTGTGTGTGTTTGTGTATGTGTGGCCGGGGGTGGGTGTGTGGCGCCGGGGGTGGGTGTGTGTGGCTGGGTGTGTGTGTGGCCGGGTGTGTGTGTGGCCGGGGGTGGGTGTGTGTGTGTGTGGCCGGGGGTGGGTGTGTGTGTGTGTGGCCGGGGGTGGGTGTGTGTGTGTGGCCGGGGGTGGGTGTGTGTGTGTGGCCGTGTGTGTGTGTGGCCGTGTGTGTGTGTATGTGTGTGTGGCCGGGTGTGTGGCCGGGTGTGTGTGTGTGTGTGTGGCCGGATGTGTGTGTGTGTGTGTGTGTGGCCGGATGTGTGTGTGTGTATGTGTGGCCGGGTGTGTGTGTGTGTATGTGTGGCCGGGTGTGTGTGTGTGTGTATGTGTGGCCGGGTGTGTGTGTGTGTGTATGTGTGGCCGGGTGTGTGTGTGTGCGGCCGGGTGTGTGTGTAGCCGGGTGTGTGTGTGTGTAGCCGGGTGTGTGTGTGTGTAGCCGGGTGTGTGTGTGTGTAGCCGGGTGTGTGTGTGTGTAGCCGGGTGTGTGTGTGTGTAGCCGGGTGTGTGTGTGTGTAGCCGGGTGTGTGGCTGGGTGTGTGTGTGGCCGGGTGTGTGTGTGTGTGTGGCCGGGTGTGTGTGTGTGTGTGTGGCCGGGTGTGTGTGTGTGTGGCCAGGTGTGTGTGTGTTGCCGAGTGTGTGTGTGTGGCTGGGTGTGTGTGTGTGGCTGGGTGTGTGTGTGGCTGGGTGTGTATGTTTGGCTGGGTGTGTATGTGTGATTGATTGATTTATTTATAGAGCGCTTTACACCAAGGCGCTGTGTGTGGCGCGGTGTGTGAGTGTGGCCGGGTGTGTGTGGCCGGGTATGTGTGTGTATGTGTGGCCGGGTGTGTTTGTGTATGTGTGGCCGGGTGTGTTTGTGTATGTGTGGCCGGGTGTGTTTGTGTATGTGTGGCCGGGTGTGTGTGTATGTGTGTGTGTGGCTGGGTGCGTGCGTGTATGTGTGTGTGGCCGGTTGCGTGCGTGTATGTATGTGTGGCCGGGTGTGTGCATGTATGTATGTGCGGCCGGGTGTGTGTGTGTGTATGTGTATGTGGCCAGGTGTGTGTGTGTGGCTGGGGGTGTGTGTGTGTGGCCGGTGTGTGTGTGTGTGTGGCCGGGTGTGTGTGTGTGTGTTTGTGTATGTGTATGTGTGGCCGGGGGTGGGTGTGTGTGGCCGGGTGTGTGTGTGGCCGGGTGTGTATGTGGCCGGGTGTGTGTGTGGCCGGGGGTGGGTGTGTGTGTGTGTGGCCGGGGGTGGGTGTGTGTGTGTGTGGCCGGGGGTGGGTGTGTGTGTGTGTGGCCGGGGGTGGGTGTGTGTGTGTGTGTGGCCGGGGGTGGGTGTGTATGTGTGTGTGGCCGTGTGTGTGTGTGTATGTGTGTGTGTGGCCGGGTGTGTGTGTGCATGTGTGGCCGGGTGTGTGTGGCCGGGTGTGTGTGTGTGTGGGGCCGGGTGTGTGTGTGTGTGTGTGGCCGGGTGTGTGTGTGTGTGTATGTGTGGCCGGGTGTGTGTGTGTGTGTGTGTGGCCGGGTGTGTGTGTGTGCGGCCGGGTGTGTGTGTGGCCGGGTGTGTGTGTGTAGCCGGGTGTGTGTGTGTAGCCGTGTGTGTGTGTAGCCGGGTGTGTGTGTGTGTGTAGCCGGGTGTGTGGGTGTGTGGCCGGGTGTGTGGGTGTGTGGCCGGGTGTGTGGGTGTGTGGCCGGGTGTGTGGCCGGGTGTGTGGCTGTGTGTGTGTGTGGCCGGGTGTGTGTGTGTGTGTGGCCGGGTGTGTGTGTGTGGGGCCGGGTGTGTGTGTGTGGGGCCGGGTGTGTGTGTGTTGCCGGGTGTGTGTGTGTGTGGCTGGGGGTGTGTGTGGCTGGGTGTGTGTGTGTGGCTGGGTGTGTGTGTGGCTGGGTGTGTATGTTTGGCTGGGTGTGTATGTGTGATTGATTGATTTATTTATAGAGCACTGGGTGTGTGTGTGGCCGGGTGCGTGCGTGTGTGTGTGGCCGGGTGCGTGCGTGTATGTGTGGCCGGGTGCATGCGTGTATGTATGTGTGGCCGGGTGCGTGCATGTATGTGTGGCCGGGTGCATGCGTGTGTGTATGTATGTGGCCGGGTGCATGCGTGTGTGTATGTATGTGTTGGCTGGGTGTGTGTATGTATGGGCGTGCGTGCATGTGTTGGCTGGGTGTGTGTGCATGTGTTGGCTGGGTGTGTGTGTATGTATGGGCGTGTATGTATGTGTTGGCTGGGTGTGTGTATGTATGTATGGGCGTGTATGTATGTGTTGGCTGGGTGTGTGTATGTATGTGTTGGCTGGGTGTGTGTATGTATGTGTTGGCTGGGTGTGTGTATGTATGTATGTGTTGGCTGGGTGTGTGTATGTATGGGCGTGCGTGCATGTGTTGGCTGGGTGTGTGTGTGCATGTGTTGGCTGGGTGTGTTTATGCATGTGTTGGCTGGGTGTGTGTGTATGGGCGTGTATGTATGTGTTGGCTGGGTGTGTGTATGCATGTGTTGGCTGGGTGTGTGTATGTATGGGCGTGTATGTATGTGTTGGCTGGGTGTATGTATGGGCGTGCGTGCATGTGTTGGCTGGGTGTGTGTATGTATGGGCGTGCGTGCATGTGTTGGCTGGGTGTGTGTATGTATGGGCGTGCGTGCATGCATGTGCTGGGTGTGTGTATGTATGGGCGTGTGTATGTATGTATGGGCGTGCGTGCATGTGTTGGCTGGGTGTGTATGTATGGGCGTGCATGTGTTGGCTGGGTGTGTATGTGTAAGGGCGTGCGTGCATGTATGTGTTGGCTGGGTCTGGGTGTGCATGTGTTGGCTGGGTGTGTGTATGTATGTGTTGGCTGGGTGTGTGTATGCATGTATGGGCGTGCGTGCATGTGTTGGCTGGGTGTGTGTATGCATGTGTTGGCTGGGTGTGTGTGTGTATGTATGGGCGTGCGTGCATGTGTTGGCTGGGTGTGTGTATGTATGTATGGGCGTGCGTGCATGTGTTGGCTGGGTGTGTGTATGTATGGGCGTGCGTGCCTGTGTTGGCTGGGTGTGTATGTGTAAGGGCGTGCGTGCATGTGTTGGCTGGGTCTGTGTATGCATGTGTTGGCTGGGTCTGTGTATGCATGTGTTGGCTGGGTCTGTGTATGCATGTGTTGGCTGGGTGTGTGCATGTATGTGTTGGCTGGGTGTGTGCATGTATGTGTTGTGTGGGTGTGTATGTATGTGTTGGCTGGGTGTGGGTGTGTATATATGTGTTGGCTGGGTGTGGGTGTGTATGTATGTGTGGGGTGGGTGTGCATGTATGTGTTGGCTGGGCGTGTGTGTGTATGTGTTGGCTGGGTGTGTGTATGTGTTGGCTGGGTGTGTGTATGTGTTGGCTGGGTGTGTGTATGTATGTGTTGGCTGGGTGTGTGTATGTATGTGTTGGCTGGGTGTGTGTATGTATGTGTTGGCTGGGTGTGTGTATGTATGTGTTGGCTGGGTGTGTGTATGTATGTATGGGCATGCGTGCATGTGTTGGCTGGGTGTGTGTGTATGTATGGGCGTGCGTGCATGTGTTGGCTGGGTGTGTGTATGTATGGGAGTGCGTGCATGTGTTGGCTGGGTGTGTGTATGTATGGGCGTGCGTGCATGTGTTGGCTGGGTGTGTGTATGTATGGGCGTGCGTGCATGTGTTGGCTGGGTGTGTGTATGTATGGGCATGCGTGCATGTGTTGGCTGGGTGTGTATGTGTAAGGGCGTGCATGCATGTGTTGGCTGGGTGTGTGTGTGCATGTGTTGGCTGGGTGTGTGTGTGCATGTGTTGGCTGGGTGTGTGTATGCATGTGTTGGCTGGGTGTGTGTGTAGGCTGGGTGTGTGTATGTATGTGTTGGCTGGGTGTGTGTATGTATGGGCGTGCGTGCATGTGTTGGCTGGTTGTGTGTGTGCATGTGTTGGCTGGGTGTGTGTGTGCATGTGTTGGCTGGGTGTGTGTATGCATGTGTTGGCTGGGTGTGTGTGTAGGCTGGGTGTGTGTATGTATGTGTTGGCTGGGTGTGTGTATGTATGGGCGTGCGTGCATGTGTTGGCTGGTTGTGTGTGTGCATGTGTTGGCTGGGTGTGTGTGTGCATGTGTTGGCTGGGTGTGTGTGTATGTATGGGCGTGTATGTATGTGTTGGCTGGGTGTGTGTATGCATGTGTTGGCTGGGTGTGTATGTATGGGCGTGTATGTATGTGTTGGCTGGGTGTATGTATGGGTGTGTATGTATGTGTTGGCTGGGTGTATGTATGGGCGTGTATGTATGTGTTGGCTGGGTGTGTGTATGTATGGGCGTGCGTGCATGTGTTGGCTGGGTGTGTGTATGTATGGGCGTGTGTGTGTATGTATGGGCGTGTGTATGTATGTATGGGCGTGTGTATGTATGTATGGGCGTGCGTGCATGTGTTGGCTGGGTGTGTGTATGTATGTATGGGCGTGCGTGCATGTGTTGGCTGGGTGTGTATGTGTAAGGGCGTGCATGTATGTGTTGGCTGGGTCTGGGTGTGCATGTGTTGGCTGGGTGTGTGTATGTATGTGTTGGCTGGGTGTGTGTATGCATGTATGGGCGTGCGTGCATGTGTTGGCTGGGTGTGTGTATGCATGTGTTGGCTGGGTGTGTGTATGCATGTGTTGGCTGGGTGTGTGTATGCATGTGTTGGCTGGGTGTGTGTATGCATGTGTTGGCTGGGTGTGTGTATGTATGGGCGTGCGTGCATGTGTTGGCTGGGTGTGTGTATGTATGTATGGGCGTACATGTGTTGGCTGGGTGTGTGTATGTATGTATGGGCGTGCGTGCATGTGTTGGCTGGGTGTGTGTATGTATGGGCGTGCGTGCCTGTGTTGGCTGGGTGTGTATGTATGGGCGTGCGTGCATGTGTTGGCTGGGTGTGTGTATGCATGTGTTGGCTGGGTGTGTGTATGCATGTGTTGGCTGGGTGTGTGTATGTATGGGCGTGCGTGCATGTGTTGGCTGGGTGTGTGTATGTATGGGCGTGCGTGCCTGTGTTGGCTGGGTGTGTGTATGCATGTATGGGCGTGCGTGCATGTGTTGGCTGGGTGTGTGTATGCATGTGTTGGCTGGGTGTGTGTATGCATGTGTTGGCTGGGTGTGTGTATGTATGGGCGTGCGTGCATGTGTTGGCTGGGTGTGTGTATGTATGTATGGGCGTACATGTGTTGGCTGGGTGTGTGTATGTATGTATGGGCGTGCGTGCATGTGTTGGCTGGGTGTGTGTATGTATGGGCGTGCGTGCCTGTGTTGGCTGGGTGTGTATGTATGGGCGTGCGTGCATGTGTTGGCTGGGTGTGTGCATGTATGGGCGTGCGTGCATGTGTTGGCTGGGTGTGTGCATGTATGGGCGTGCGTGCATGTGTTGGCTGGGTGTGTGCATGTATGGGCGTGCGCATGTGTTGGCTGGGACTGGGTGCGCATGTGTTGGCTGGGTGCGCATGTGTTGGCTGGGTGCGCATGTGTTGGCTGGGTGCGCATGTGTTGGCTGGGTGCGCATGTGTTGGCTGGGTGCGCATGTGTTGGCTGGGCGTGCGTATGTATGTGTTGGCTGGGTGTGCGTATGTATGTGTTGGCTGGGCGTGCGTATGTATGTGTTGGCTGGGCGTGCGTATGTATGTGTTGGCTGGGCGTGCGTGCGTATGTGTTGGCTGGGCGTGTGTATGTAGGTGTGGCTGGGTGTGTATGTGTTGGCTGGGCGTGTGTATGTAGGTGTGGCTGGGTGTGTATGTAGGTGTGGCTGGGTGTGTGTATGTAGGTGTGGCTGGGTGTGTGTATGTAGGTGTGGCTGGGTGTGTGTATGTAGGTGTGGCTGGGTGTGTGTGTGTAGGTGTGGCTGGGTGTGTGTGTGTAGGTGTGGCTGGGTGTGTGTGTAGGTGTGGCTGGGTGTGTGTGTAGGTGTGGCTGGGTGTGTGTGTAGGTGTGGCTGGGTGTGTAGGTGTGGCTGGGTGTGTAGGTGTGGCTGGGTGTATAGGTGTGGCTGGGTGTGTATGTATGGGCGTGCGTGCATGTGTTGGCTGAGTGTGTGTATGTATGTGTTGGCTGGGTGTGTGTATGTATGTGTTGGCTGGGTGTGTGTGTATGTATGTGTCGGCTGGGTGTGTGTATGTATGTGTCGGCTGGGTGTGTGTATGTATGTGTTGGCTGGGTGTGTGTATGTATGTGTTGGCTGGGTGTGTGTATGTATGTGTTGGCTGGGTGTGTGTATGTATGTGTTGGCTGGGTGTGTGTATGTATGGGCGTGCGTGTGTTGGCTGGGTGTGTATGTGTAAGGGCGTGCATGCATGTGTTGGCTGGGTGTGTGTATGTATGTGTTGGCTGGGTGTGTGTATGTATGTGTTGGCTGGGTGTGTGTATGTATGTGTTGGCTGGGTGTGTGTATGTATGGGCGTGCATGTGTTGGCTGGGTGTGTGTATGCATGTGTTGGCTGGGTGTGTGTATGCATGTGTTGGCTGGGTGTGTGTATGTATGTGTTGGCTGGGTGTGTATGTGTAAGGGCGTGAATGCATGTGTTGGCTGGGTGTGTGTATGTATGTGTTGGCTGGGTGTGTGTATGTATGTGTTGGCTGGGTGTGTGTATGTATGGGCGTGCATGTGTTGGCTGGGTGTGTGTGTGCATGTGTTGGCTGGGTGTGTGTGTGCATGTGTTGGCTGGGTGTGTGTATGTATGGGCGTGCGTGCATGTGTTGGCTGGGTGTGTATGTGTAAGGGCGTGCGTGCATGTGTTGGCTGGGTCTGGGTGTGCATGTGTTGGCCGGGTGTGTGTATGTATTGGCGTGCGTGTATGTATTGGCTGGGTCTGGGTGCGCATGTATTGGCTGGGTCTGGGTGCGCATGTGTTGGCTGGGTCTGGGTGCGCATGTGTTGGCTGGGTCTGGGTGCGCATGTGTTGGCTGGGTGCGCATGTGTTGGCTGGGTGCGCATGTGTTGGCTGGGTGCGCATGTGTTGGCTGGGTGCGGGTGTGTGTATGTGTGGGTGTGTATGTGTGGGTGTGTGTGGGGCTGGGTGTGTGTGTGGGGCTGGGTGTGTGTGTGTGGGGCTGGGTGTGTGTGTGTGGGGCTGGGTGTGTGTGTGTGGCTGGGTGTGTGTGTGTGGCTGGGTGTGTGTGTGTGGCTGGGTGTGTGTGTGTGGCTGGGTGTGTGTGTGGCTGGGTGTGTGTGTGTGGCTGGGTGTGTGTGTGTGGCTGGGTGTGTGTGTGTGGCTGGGTGTGTGTGTGTGGCTGGGTGTGTGTGTGTGGCTGGGTGTGTGTGTGTGGCTGGGTGTGTGTGTGGCTGGGTGTGTGTGTGTGGCTGGGTGTGTGTGGGGCTGGGTGTGTGGGTGTGTATGTGTGGCTGGGTGTGTGTGTGGCTGGGTGTGTGTGTGTGGCTGGGTGTGTGTGTGTGGGGCTGGGTGTGTGTGTGTGTGGCTGGGTGTGTGTGTGTGGCTGGGTGTGTGTGTGTGGCTGGGTGTGTGTGTGTGGCTGGGTGTGTGTGTGTGGCTGGGTGTGTGTGTGTGGCTGGGTGTGTGTGTGTGGCTGGGTGTGTGTGTGTGTGGCTGGGTGTGTGTGTGTGTGGCTGGGTGTGTGTGTGTGTGGCTGGGTGTGTGTGTGTGTGGCTGGGTGTGTGTGTGTGTGGCTGGGTGTGTGTGTGGCTGGGTGTGTGTGTGTGTGGCTGGGTGTGTGTGTGGCTGGGTGTGTGTGTGGCTGGGTGTGTGTGTGTGGCTGGGTGTGTGTGTGTGGCTGGGTGTGTGTGTGTGGCTGGGTGTGTGTGTGTGGCTGGGTGTGTGTGTGTGGCTGGGTGTGTATGTGTGGCTGGGTGTGTATGTGTGGCTGGGTGTGTATGTGTGGCTGGGTGTGTATGTGTGGCTGGGTGTGTATGTGTGGCTGGGTGTGTATGTGTGGCTGGGTGTGTATGTGTGGCTGGGTGTGTATGTGTGGCTGGGTGTGTATGTGTGGCTGGGTGTGTATGTGTGGCTGGGTGTGTATGTGTGGCTGGGTGTGTATGTGTGATTGATTGATTTATTTATAGAGCGCTTTACACCAAGGCGCTGTGTGTGGCTGGGTGTGTGCATGTGTATGTGTGGCTGGGTGTGTGCGTGTGTATGTGTGGCCGGGTGTGTGCGTGTGTGGCTGGGTGCGTGTATGTATGTATGGCCGGGTGCGTGCGTGTATATATGTGTGGCCGGGTGCCCGCGTGTATGTATGTGTGGCCGGGTGCGTGCGTGTATGTATGTGTGGCCGGGTGCGTGCGTGTATGTATGTATGTGTGGCCGGGTGCGTGTGTGTATGTATGTGGCCGGGTGCGTGTGTGTGGCCAGGTGCATGTGTGTGTGTGTATGTGGCCGGGTGTGTGTGTGTGTATGTGGCCGGGTGTGTGTGTGTGTGTGTGTGTGCGGCCGGGTGTGTGTGTGTGTGTGTGTGCGGCCGGGTGTGTGTGTGTATGTGTGGCTGGGCGGGTGTGTGTGTGGGGCCGGGTGGGCGGGTGTGTGTGTGGGGCCGGGTGGGCGGGTGTGTGTGTGTGTGGCCGGGTGTGTGTGTGTGGCCGGGTGTGTGTGTGTGGGGCCCGGTGTGTGTGGCCGTGTGTGGCCGAGTGTATGTGTGTGGCCGGGTGTATGTGTGCGGCCAGGTGTGTGTATGTGTATGTGTGGCAGGGTGTATGTGTGCGGCCAGGTGTGTGTATGTGTGTGCATTTGTGGCCGGGTGCGTGTGTGTATGTATGTGGCCGGGTGCGTGTGTGTGGCCAGGTGCATGTGTGTGTGTGTATGTGGCCGGGTGTGTGTGTGTGTGTGTGCGTGTGGCCGGGTGTGTGTGTGTATGTGTGGCCGGGTGTGTGTGTGTATGTGTGGCTGGGTGTGTGGCTGGGCGGGTGTGTGTGTGGGGCCGGGTGGGCGGGTGTGTGTGGGGCCGGGTGGGCGGGTGTGTGTGTGTGGCCGGTTGTGTGTGTGTGTGTGGCCGTGTGTGTGTGTGTGTGTGTGTGGGGCCGTGTGTGGCCGAGTGTATGTGTGTGGCCGGGTGTATGTGTGCGGCCAGGTGTGTGTATGTGTATGTGTGGCCGGGTGTATGTGTGCGGCCGTGTGTGTGTGTATGTGTGTGTGTGTGTGTATGTGTGTCTATTTGTGGCCGGGTGTGTGTATTTGTGTGTTTGTGTATTTGTGTGTGTGTGTGTGTGTGTGGCTGGTGGTGTGTGTGTGTGTAAGTATGTGTGGCTGGTGGTGTGTGTGTGTATGTGTGGCTGAGGGTGTGTGTGTGTATGTGTGGCCGGGGGTGTGTGTGTATGTGTGGCCGGGGGTTTGTGTGTATGTGTGGCCGGGGGGGTGTGTGTATGTATGTGTGGCCGGGGGTGTGTGTGTATGTGTGGCCGGGGGTGTGTGTGTATGTGTGGCCGGGGGTGGGGATGTGTATGTGTGGCCGGGGGTGGGGATGTGTATGTGTGGCCGGGGGTGGGGATGTGTATGTGTGGCCGGGGGTGGGGATGTGTATGTGTGGCCGGGGGTGGGGATGTGTATGTGTGGCCGGGGGTGGGGATGTGTATGTGTGGCCGGGGGTGGGGATGTGTATGTGTGGCCGGGGGTGGGGGTGTGTGTGTGTGTGGCCGGGGGGGTGTGTGTGTGTGTGTGGCCGGGGGGGTGTGTGTATGTGTGGCCTGGGATATGTGTGGCCGGGTGTGTGTGTGGCCGGGTGTGTCTATGTGTGGGGCCGGGTGTGTCTGTGTTTGTGGCCGGGTGTGTCTGTGTGTGTGGCCGGGTGTGTCTGTGTGTGTGGCCGGGTGCGTCTGTGTGTGTGGCCGGGTGCGTCTGTGTGTGTGGCCGGGTGCGTCTGTGTGTGTGGCCGGGTGTGTCTGTGTGTGTGGCCGGGTGTGTCTGTGTGTGTGGCCGGGTGTGTCTGTGTGTGTGGCCGGGTGTGTCTGTGTGTGTGGCCGGGTGTGTCTGTGTGTGTGGCCGGGTGTGTCTGTGTGTGTGGCCAGGTGTGTCTGTGTGTGTGGCCAGGTGTGTCTGTGTGTGTGGCGCCGGAGGGGTGTGTGTATGTGTGGCCGGGGGGGGTGTGTGTGTGTGTGTATGTGTGGCCAGGGGTGGGTGTGTGTATGTGCGGCTGGGGGTGTGTGTGTGTATGTGTGGCCGGGGGGTGTGTGTGTATGTATGTGTGGCCGGGTGTATGTGTGGCCGGGTGTGTGTGTATGTGTGTGTGTGGCTGGGTGCGTGCGTGTATGTGTGTGTGGCCGGGTGCGCGCGTGTATGTATGTGTGGCCGGGTGCGTGCGTGTATGTATGTGTGGCCGGGTGCGTGCGTGTATGTATGTGTGGCCGGGTGCGTGCGTGTATGTATGTATGTGCGGCCGGGTGCGTGCGTGTATGTATGTGCGGCCGGGTGCGTGCGTGTATGTATGTCTGTGCGGCCGGGTGCGTGCGTGCATGTATGTATGTGCACGCGGGGCCGGGCGGGCGGGCGCGGGGCCGGGCGGGCGGGTGGGTGGGCGCGGGGGCGGGTGGGCCGGGCGGGCGGGTGGGCGGGTGGGTGGGCGGGCGGGTGGGCGCGGGGCCGGGCGGGCGGGCGGGCGGGTGGGCGCGGGGCCGGGCGGGCGGGCGGGTGGGTGGGCGCGGGGCCGGGCGGGCGGGCGGGTGGGTGGGCGCGGGGCCGGGCGGGCGGGCGGGTGGGTGGGCGCGGGGCCGGGCAGGCGGGCGCGGGGCCGGGCGGGCGGGCGCGGGGCCGGGCGGGCGGGTGGGTGGGCGCGGGGCCGGGCGGGCGGGCCGGGCGGGTGGGCGGGTGGGCCGGGCGGGTGGGGCGGGCGGGTGGGCGCGGGGCCGGGCGGGCGGGCGGGTGGGCGCGGGGCCGGGCGGGCGGGTGGGTGGGCGCGGGGCCGGGCGGGCGGGTGGGTGGGCGCGGGGCCGGGCGGGCGGGTGGGTGGGTGGGCGCGGGGCCGGGCGGGCGGGTGGGTGGGTGGGCGCGGGGCCGGGCGGGCGGGTGGGTGGGTGGGCGCGGGGCCGGGCGGGCGGGCGGGTGGGTGGGCGCGGGGCCGGGCGGGTGGGCGCGGGGCCGGGCGGGCGGGCGGGTGGGTGTCCGCGGGGCCGGGTGGGCGGGCGGGTGGGTGTCCGCGGGGCCGGGTGGCCGGGTGGGCGGGCGGGTGGGTGGGCGCGGGGCCGGGTGGGCGGGCGGGCGGGTGGGTGGGTGGGCGCGGGGCCGGGTGGGCGGGTGGGTGGGCGCGGGGCCGGGTGGGCGGGCGGGTGGGTGGGTTGGTGGGCGCGGGGCCGGGTGGGCGGGCGGGTGGGTGGGTGGGCGCGGGGCCGGGCGGGTGGGCGGGTGGGTGGGTGAGTGCGGGGCCGGGTGGGTGGGTGGGTGAGTGCTTGGCCGGGTGGGTGGGTGGGTGGGTGAGTGCGGGGCCGGGTGGGTGGGTGGGTGGGTGAGTGCGGGGCCGGGTGGGTGGGTGGGTGGGTGAGTGCGGGGCCGGGTGGGTGGGTGGGTGGGTGAGTGCGGGGCCGGGTGGGTGGGTGGGTGGGTGGGTGGGTGAGTGCGGGGCCGGGTGGGTGGGTGGGTGGGTGGGTGGGTGAGTGCGGGGCCGGGTGGGTGGGTGGGTGGGTGGGTGAGTGCGGGGCCGGGTGGGTGGGTGGGTGGGTGGGTGAGTGCGGGGCCGGGTGGGTGGGTGGGTGGGTGGGTGAGTGCGGGGCCGGGTGGGTGGGTGGGTGGGTGGGTGAGTGCGGGGCCGGGTGGGTGGGTGGGTGGGTGAGTGCGGGGCCGGGTGGGTGGGTGGGTGGGTGGGTTGAGTGCGGGGCCGGGTGGGTGGGTGGGTGGGTGGGTGAGTGCGGGGCCGGGTGGGTGGGTGGGTGGGTGGGTGAGTGCGGGGCCGGGTGGGTGGGTGGGTGGGTGGGTGAGTGCGGGGCCGGGTGGGTGGGTGGGTGGGTGGGTGAGTGCGGGGCCGGGTGGGTGGGTGGGTGGGTGGGTGAGTGCGGGGCCGGGTGGGTGGGTGGGTGGGTGAGTGCGGGGCCGGGTGGGTGGGTGGGTGGGTGGGTGAGTGCGGGGCCGGGTGGGTGGGTGGGTGGGTGAGTGCGGGGCCGGGTGGGTGGGTGGGTGGGTGAGTGCGGGGCCGGGTGGGTGGGTGGGTGGGTGGGTGAGTGCGGGGCCGGGTGAGTGCGGGGCCGGGTGGGTGAGTGCGGGGCCGGGTGGGTGGGTGGGTGGGTGGGTGAGTGCGGGGCCGGGTGGGTGGGTGGGTGGGTGAGTGCGGGGCCGGGTGGGTGGGTGGGTGGGTGAGTGCGGGGCCGGGTGGGTGGGTGGGTGGGTGAGTGCGGGGCCGGGTGGGTGGGTGGGTGGGTGAGTGCGGGGCCGGGTGGGTGGGTGGGTGGGTGAGTGCGGGGCCGGGTGGGTGGGTGGGTGGGTGAGTGCGGGGCCGGGTGGGTGGGTGATTGAGTGCGGGGCCGGGTGGGTGGGTGGGTGAGTGAGTGCGGGGCCGGGTGGGTGGGTGAGTGAGTGCGGGGCCGGGTGGGTGGGTGGGTGAGTGCGGGGCCGGGTGGGTGGGTGAGTGCGGGGCCGGGTGGGTGGGTGGGTGAGTGCGGGGCCGGGTGGGTGGGTGGGTGGGTGGGTGGGTGAGTGCGGGGCCGGGTGGGTGGGTGGGTGAGTGCGGGGCCGGGTGGGTGGGTGGGTGTGTGGGGCCGGGTGGGTCTATGCATGCATGTGTCGGCTGGGTCTATGCATGCATGTGTCGGCTGGGTGGGTCTATGCATGCATGTGTCGGCTGGGTGGGTCTATGCATGCATGTGTCGGCTGGGTGGGTCTATGCATGCATGTGTCGGCTGGGTGGGTCTATGCATGCATGTGTCGGCTGGGTGGGTCTATGCATGCATGTGTCGGCTGGGTGGGTCTATGCATGCATGTGTCGGCTGGGTGGGTCTATGCATGCATGTGTCGGCTGGGTGGGTCTATGCATGCGGGCGGGTGGGTGGGCGCGGGGCCGGGCGGGCGGGCGGGTGGGTGGGCGCGGGGCCGGGCGGGCGGGCGGGCGGGTGGGTGGGTGGGCGCGGGGCCGGGCGGGCGGGTGGGTGGGCGCGGGGCCGGGCGGGCGGGCGGGTGGGTGGGCGCGGGGCCGGGCGGGCGGGTGGGTGGGCGCGGGGCCGGGCGGGCGGGCGGGTGGGTGGGCGCGGGGCCGGGCGGGCGGGCGCGGGGCCGGGCGGGCGGGCGGGCGCGGGGCCGGGCGGGTGGGTGGGCGGGCGCGGGGCCGGGCGGGCGGGTGGGCCGGGCGGGCGGGTGGGCGGGTGGGTGGGCGCGGGGCCGGGCGGGTGGGCGCGGGGGCGGGCGGGCGGCCGGGCGGGCGGGCGGGTGGGTGGGCGCGGGGCCGGGCGGGCGGGCGGGTGGGTGGGCGCGGGGCCGGGCGGGCGGGCGGGTGGGTGGGCGCGGGGCCGGGCGGGCGGGTGGGTGGGTGGGCGCGGGGCCGGGCGGGCGGGCGGGTGGGTGGGCGCGGGGCCGGGCGGGTGGGCGCGGGGCCGGGTGGGCGGGCGGGTGGGTGTCCGCGGGGCCGGGTGGGCGGGCGGGTGGGTGGGCGCGGGGCCGGGTGGGCGGGCGGGCGGGTGGGTGGGTGGGCGCGGGGCCGGGTGGGCGGGCGGGCGGGTGGGTGGGTGGGCGCGGGGCCGGGTGGGCGGGTGGGTGGGTGGGTGGGCGCGGGGCCGGGTGGGCGGGTGGGTGGGTGGGCGCGGGGCCGGGCGGGCGGGTGGGTGGGTGGGTGGGCGCGGGGCCGGGTGGGCGGGCGGGTGGGTGGGTGGGCGCGGGGCCGGGTGGGCGGGCGGGTGGGTGGGCGCGGGGCCGGGTGGGCGGGCGGGCGGGTGGGTGGGCGCGGGGCCGGGTGGGCGGGCGGGCGGGCGGGTGGGCGGGTGAGTGCGGGGCCGGGTGGGTGAGTGCTTGGCCGGGTGGGTGGGTGGGTGGGTGGGTGAGTGCGGGGCCGGGTGGGTGGGTGGGTGGGTGGGTGGGTGAGTGCGGGGCCAGGCGGGTGGGTGGGTGGGTGGGCGCGGGGCCGGGTGGGCGGGCGGGTGGGTGGGTGGCCTGCGGGGCCGGGTGGGCGGGCGGGTGGGTGGGTGGGTGGGCGCGGGGCCGGGTGGGCGGGCGGGTGGGTGGGCGCGGGGCCGGGTGGGCGGGCGGGTGGGTGGGTGGGCGCGGGGCCGGGTGGGCGGGCGGGCGGGTGGGTGGGCGCGGGGCCGGGTGGGCGGGCGGGCGGGCGGGCGGGTGGGTGGGTGAGTGCGGGGCCGGGTGGGTGGGTGGGTGGGTGAGTGCTTGGCCGGGTGGGTGGGTGGGTGGGTGGGTGGGTGAGTGCGGGGCCGGGTGGGTGGGTGGGTGAGTGCGGGGCCGGGTGGGTGGGTGGGTGGGTGAGTGCGGGGCCGGGTGGGTGGGTGGGTGGGTGGGTGAGTGCGGGGCCGGGTGGGTGGGTGGGTGGGTGGGTGGGTGAGTGCGGGGCCGGGTGGGTGGGTGGGTGGGTGGGTGAGTGCGGGGCCGGGTGGGTGGGTGGGTGGGTGAGTGCGGGGCCGGGTGGGTGGGTGGTTGGGTGAGTGCGGGGCCGGGTGGGTGGGTGGTTGGGTGAGTGCGGGGCCGGGTGGGTGGGTGGGTGGGTGAGTGCGGGGCCGGGTGGGTGCGGGGCCGGGTGGGTGAGTGCGGGGCCGGGTGGGTGGGTGGGTGGGTGGGTGAGTGCAGGGCCGGGTGGGTGGGTGGGTGGGTGGGTGGGTGAGTGCGGGGCCGGGTGGGTGGGTGGGTGGGTGAGTGCGGGGCCGGGTGGGTGGGTGGGTGGGTGGGTGGGTGGGTGGGTGAGTGCGGGGCCGGGTGGGTGGGTGGGTGAGTGCGGGGCCGGGTGGGTGGGTGGGTGGGTGAGTGCGGGGCCGGGTGGGTGGGTGGGTGGGTGAGTGAGTGCGGGGCCGGGTGGGTGGGTGGGTGGGTGAGTGCGGGGCCGGGTGGGTGGGTGGGTGGGTGAGTGCGGGGCCGGGTGGGTGGGTGGGTGAGTGCGGGGCCGGGTGGGTGGGTGGGTGGGTGAGTGCGGGGCCGGGTGGGTGAGTGCGGGGCCGGGTGGGTGAGTGCGGGGCCGGGTGGGTGGGTGGGTGAGTGCGGGGCCGGGTGGGTGGGTGGGTGAGTGCGGGGCCGGGTGGGTGGGTGGGTGAGTGCGGGGCCGGGTGGGTGGGTGGGTGGGTGAGTGAGTGCGGGGCCGGGTGGGTGGGTGGGTGGGTGAGTGCGGGGCCGGGTGGGTGGGTGGGTGGGTGAGTGCGGGGCCGGGTGGGTGAGTGCGGGGCCGGGTGGGTGGGTGGGTGGGTGAGTGCGGGGCCGGGTGGGTGGGTGGGTGAGTGCGGGGCCGGGTGGGTGGGTGAGTGCGGGGCCGGGTGGGTGGGTGAGTGAGTGCGGGGCCGGGTGGGTGGGTGGGTGAGTGCGGGGCCGGGTGGGTGGGTGGGTGAGTGCGGGGCCGGGTGGGTGGGTGGGTGAGTGCGGGGCCGGGTGGGTGGGTGGGTGTGTGGGGCCGGGTGGGTGGGTGGGTGTGTGGGGCCGGGTGGGTCTATGCATGCATGTGTCGGCTGGGTCTATGCATGCATGTGTCGGCTGGGTGGGTCTATGCATGCATGTGTCGGCTGGGTGGGTCTATGCATGCATGTGTCGGCTGGGTGGGTCTATGCATGCATGTGTCGGCTGGGTGGGTCTATGCATGCATGTGTCGGCTGGGTGGGTCTATGCATGCATCGGCTGGGTGGGTCTATGCATGCATGTGTCGGCTGGGTGGGTCTATGCATGCATGTGTCGGCTGGGTGGGTCTATGCATGTGTCGGCTGGGTGGGTCTATGCATGTGTCGGCTGGGTGGGTCTATGCATGCGTCGGCTGGGTGGGTCTATGCATGCGTCGGCTGGGTGGGTCTATGCATGCGTCGGCTGGGTGGGTCTATATATGCGTCGGCTGGGTGGGGGGGTGTATAGGTGGGTGTGTGTTTGTGTGGGTGGGTGTGTGTAGGTGTGTGTGTGTAGGTGGGTGGGTGGGTGTGTGTGTGTGTAGGTGGGTGGGTGTGTGTGTGTGTAGGTGGGTGGGTGTGTGTGTGTGTGTAGGTGGGTGGGTGTGTGTGTGTGTGTGTGTGTGTAGGTGGGTGGGGGTGGGGTGTGTGTTTGTGTAGGTGGGTGGGTGGGTGTGTGTGTGGCTGGGGGGTGTGTGGCAATGGGGGTGTTTGTTTGTGGCTGGGTAAACGACACACTGATCGAATTTTAAACACCAGTGTAGCCAGGCTCACTCTTCTCCCACAGGAGCACCAACACTTATCCATCCTCCATATCAAGTGTACGGGTGTAGATGTAGGAGAACGGCACACAGGTGGCATGCTTTTGGCTATAGACCTTTATTAGATCAAAAATAAAAAAAAAAACCTGACCTGTCCCTATTTCTAAGGGGGGTTTCCCTGACTCAAACTAAGGATTCCGTCAGGAGGTCCGTCAAAATGAAATAGTCCACTGTCATGTTAAAACCTATTTCCTTCCTTTACATGCTAAATTAACTAAGGAAAAACTGGTGATTTTCTTGGTCCAGAAGAATGACCCTCCTCCTTGCTGACAGCCCAAAGTTCACTTCTGGATGAGGCGAATTACATTTTCTTCTCAAAAAGGTAAAAGCCAAACAGTCTCAAAAAGGTTCCTTGGATTGGGGATCCACCAAGGCACATAAAAAGAGACTTGTGTCTTCACCTTGTTAGGGCGATGACTCCCTCCCCCCCTAATCCTCCTCAGGTTTCTCAATGCCAAGGTAGGTAGCTTACTTTCCCTGGCCTCTCGTTGCAACTCACACTGCCAAGAGAATGACTCTGTTCTCTTGGCCTTCTTTGGCAATGTTCACGAATACCAGGCAGAATGTCTCCCTGACCGTGGCTTCCCTCAGGCTCTTCACAAGGCCAGGAGAATGCCTCCCTTTAATTGGCTCCTCTCACGAGGTTCACAATCTCTATGGGTAACGTCTCCCTTCCCGAGGTTTCTTCCAGCTTCTCACATTGCCAAGAAAACCACTCCCTTCTCTTGGCCTTCTTTCACAATGTTGACTAATACCAGGAAGATTGTCTCCCTGACCCCGGCTTCCCTTAGGCCCTTCACAATGCCAGGAGAACAACTCCCTTCACTTGGCATCTTTTATCTCAAAGTTCACAACCCCCGAGGGAATGTCTCCTTTCCCAGGTCTTTTCCAGCTTCTCACACTGTCAAGAGAATGACTCACTTCTCTTGGCTTTTATCTCAATGGTCACAGTGTTCACAGCCCACATGGTTCACTATCCTGTCACGTACTGGGAATATGAGGATGATTTGAGTTTCTCTTCATGAATGAGTGTGGGTGGGGTCCCGAACCCGTGGGTTTCTCTCTTCTTGATGTTGCCGATCTACTCCACTATCCTGCCATGTACTGAGACCATGAAGAGGATTGTGGAGGCAGTTCGTTATTGGGTGCAGGTCCCAGATCTATCTTGGCTCTATCTTTTCCAATAAGTATACACTGTTCAAAGTGTGATCAAGTTCCTTCTCCCCCGTCAGTGTCCTAGACCCTGTATTCATGACTTCCCTCTCCCCTGAAGGGAGGGTCCCAAGAGTGCCACTCCTCATCCCCAGGAACATGACAGGACATAGAGCCTGGAATGCTCGCAGCCACCCATCTTATTTCGGACGATTCTCAAGTGCACCCTTTTACTGAAATGTACACAGAAAGGCATCCCCTAAAAACCAACCATACAGACCGAATCCAGTAAATATCCTTTCAAGAATAGGGGAGACAACAGAGATCGTGGATGGGAATAACCTAATGGAGAGTGTTTATTAAGCACCAAGGTGCCACGATGCTGATGTCACTAGTGATACCATGACGTAGCAGTGTTAGCAATGAAGCACACTCGCAGCCATGTACTGCATTACATGAACACACATCCGCATACACGAAAAACACGCTTACACAGTTCTAGTGCTAGAGGACAGATATATACATCCTGTCAAGGCTTGTATTATTTTTCTCATTTGCCAAAAAACAGGAAATGCAAGGCAGCATGAGATCCAGAGCAAGCTTGCAGGTGCTTATAGTAAATAAGCCTATGGAACCACAGGAGTATATAAGGAGCGTGGTAGGACCATGTGCGACTAACCTATAGGTTACTTAGAAGAACATGAGCATGTAGAAATCATATTATAAGTCTAAAGGAAGATTACAGAGGGACTTAAGCCACAGAGGATGAGACTAGAGGAGAGGATTCAGGCTGCACAAGAGCGCAGGGCAGCAGGCTAGCAGCCAAGGCCAGAGATACACGGTTGCATTCCAAACAATTGACGACAAGGGACCAGCTGAAGAAAAAGGGAATACATCCTCATAAAAGCAAGATCAAGAGCTCGATTTTGTTGGCACAAAGCACGTGATGCAGCTGAGCCAGACAATGGGCATTCACCTGTGGTGGGAAAGCATAGCCAATCCCAGCAAATCAGACGAGGAAGACAAGTGTTGCAAAGTAAAAGCGCACTCTCATAGGCAAAGGTGGTATATTACCAGTTACAATACAGACACAATTGTTTCACATCACCTTGAATAGGTGGGCTGAGAAGCAAATCGAGTCCCAGGCCTGGGGAGATCAGCTCCAACCAATCACAGCATAGAAAACCAGGGGTGGATGGCAAGGGGCAAGAACCAATGGTAAGCCCATTATTTTCCAACAATGTAATAGTTTCTTGGGGACAGGACAGCCACCTGACATGTGAGGACCAGGAGAATAGCCTCTATATGCTACTTTCATAGGTATTATCACTCTCAATACCCAATAATTTGTGGTGATCGGTTTTTCAGGGAAGGGTCCAGTTGATGATGTACTATTGCTACAAAACTAATGCACATCATGGAATACTGAGAAGTACTGGAGAATCTTGATTGTCTTGTATGATCTTGTTTTTTTAAAATAATAAACTGCAGTTATAACTTGCAATTGGCTGAGTCTTCTTATTCTGGGGAAGGGTGTTGGGCCCTTGAGTCGGGCGGACCACCAGACAACCTCTGGTATACCTGGGAGAACTACTCAACACCCCTCTGAATTCTCCACCACTTTCTCAGGGCCCCAGCGCCTCTCTGACAACTGGCATACTTTTTTCATGGTACACAGTAGCTCTGGGTCTTCGTTGGTACCGGTGGTCTGTCATGGGGCTTCCCTAACTCTTGTGGTCATCCTGCGGTCTGCAGCAGGTCTGCAGTTCGAATCTTCTTCCTGGGGATGCACCCTCTTTCTCGCACTCCCCAGAGCTCAGGAACGTCAGGCACTTCTTCCTGGCTTGTCGAGAAGTCCTTCCACTCTGGACCTGGCTCCATACCTTCTCATTCCCGCCTCAGCGTCCCAGTCTGCCTTCTTCCTCCTTTCCATGCTCTTGCAGATTCTCCAGGGAAGGCTAGATGACTTGTCAAGTCATCCTTCCATTTTATATTTGCTTTGGCCAATGGGGGTTTGACAACCACTAGACTCTTCAGTGTGGTTCCCAGAGGTGCTCTCTACCTCTCCATACCACCTCCTCGCCACAGTATTGAATTGACTAGTCTCCCAGGAGTCAACAGAGCTCTTCATCATCTTAGTATTTTGTAAGGGAACTCTACTTAGGTAGTCCCTACTCTTCCTTGTCCAAGTACTTCCTATATTGGTAAGATAGAAAAACATAGAAACATTAGGAATGGTACTGGAAGGGCTTGGTGAGGAAGGTGGGCTATAGGGATACCATGTTCTCCCCCGGTCTTCACTAATCCTATAAGGGGCTTTCCTCCCCAGGAGATCCACCCGCTGATTAACACCCCCCACCCCCAGGGGGACGATCAGGTAGTGGCCTCACCTTCCTGACCTCATGGGAAGGGGCTCCCCCCCTAGGGGAGAATTGACAACATCCAGGGATTCATCACACAAGGTAAAGGAGAAGGCTTAGGGTACATCACCACAATGCATGGAGGAGGATAAGATGGACTAGCAGGGAAGTTCCTGAGAAAAGGAAAAGGTCGTTTTTTAACCCCACATCAATTTGGTCCTCCTGGTAGTCACTGTTCAGAATGTAAAATAATGCATTATTGCCGTAAAATGTAGATAAAACGAAGAGTGTTTACCTAAATAAAATAGCCTCATGAATCTGTTTGTTCATGCTTACCCGAGCACAATCTTGCAGATTTTTTCAAAGTAACAGCGCAATTCGGAGGATTGAAACGGATTGTATAGCATTTGTTCATTTTATAAATGGCTGGTTGTCGCATAAGTATGATGGTACGTTGCTTAATAACACCATTGCTCCGTGTTACATTTTATATTCCTTAAGACTATACCAGGAAGACTAAATTGGAGTGGGGTAAAAAATGACTTTTCTTTTTCAAAAATTTTGGTATTTACAATTAAAGATTTTTGAACATGCACAGATCTCTCCTTATGAATCCTCTTACCTTGTCTTCCCAGGAAGATCGAGATCCTATTTGAGGAAAACAATTTAGAAAATCGATGGCCATGGTCTATGAGGTGCCTGCGTCCCTGCACCAAGGGATGGGACAGCGCTGAGCAATGTCCTCATCCTGGGAAGCATTTTAAGGGGCCCTTCTTGGGTGACATCTGTAGGGTGGCTAAATAGGTGTCGTGTAACACCTTTTATCAAACACTGCAAGTTGTTTTTCAAACTAGGTAAAAATGTGAGCCCTCGACTGAGAACAAACAGCGAAAAAAACCTATTCCATATTAGTGGTTCCCACTCAAGGAGGGCCTGGTCTGCAACCACAGTTCAACTCACTAAACACAGAGGCGCACACTTTCACCTTACTCATGATGTCCAAGAAGACAGAAACAAGTTTTTGGGTTGCTGTTGGTACTCTTCTCTGACGAGAATTACGTGGCATTTCAATGCTGGACTGCCCTTGAGGGAAGGACCAGACAACTGCAAATGGCTGAAGGTACAATAATCTAAAACCAGGTTGTAAATACTTCAGATTGGGAAACAAACCAAAGTACAGGCTGTGTTCGTTTTCCGTTGAGAAGTCACATATTTTTGCATTACAATTGAACGTTGTCCTCCCTAGAACTTAGTCTGCTTTTGACATACATCAATGGCAAATTTGAAATCAAATATGATTTTTCCCTTGCATCATGTTGTCATATCTTATTTCTACTGAAATAATATTTGCTAAAACTGCTTTGCATGTCCTTATTCTGTTCTATGCCATATTTCCACGTTTTAAAAACCGAACACAAAAAAGACCGATTTTGTTTTGGCTGTTTTTCTGTCGGCTTCAAAATGCCAAAATATGACAAATTCTCCCCCTGCCCCTCGGAAGGTGATCCCTTCCCCACGTCCAACCTTTCCCGCTAGTTGTGTTGTTAATGGTGGGAGGGGTACCTCAAACCTCCCTTTTCCCCACCCACCACCCCTTTCCCAGCACTGCAGACACACAGGCATGCACACAGAGACAGCCCCACATTCACTCACCTGACATTCCCGCCCCTGTCAGCCCCTGCACCCACTGGTGTGCATCAGGGGCCTGACAGTTTGATTTAGAAAGACCGCTCTGTGCAGTCCCAGAGCGTTCTTTCTAAATCTATTTTATTTCCCGTTCTTTAGAAAAAGGTTGCTTGACTTCTAGTAAGGATTGGGACCAGGGAAAGAGGGGCGAGGATGGAATGCTTCAATAACTGTAATCCCATGCCCCCTACCTCCGAGTCTTACTCTTACTCGTCCCACTCCCACTCTTACACACCCTCTGGGATTGCAGGCCAAATACTCCTGAGGAATAGACTGGTATGATGAGAATTCTGAGGACCAAGAAGGGATCACACCCTTTTTTTTGTTTATATAAGTTAGCAAGGGGTTGTCTGTACTGTCTGTCAGGGCACTTCATCCAGAAAGGATTGGGACAATGAAGAGGAGCACTTAATGTAATGGGATGGGATTGCCAATATTCTTGAAACATTACACTGATCAGATGTTAATACATCTGGAAAAATAGTAAGACTACCTCATACATCCGTATATAGTCAATGACCGAGCCACACTGTATTATGTTGTGCAGCCAGTATTCACTATACTTCCAAAAACAGTACATCTGTTTTGATGAAATCTTTCAAGTTCCTCTATTACACTTTGTCCATGTCTGAATTCATCAGACTCACCTACATGAGATTCTGACAATTTTTCCTGTGTCCAATTAGCAGACATCACAATAAGCAACTTTTAATTGCAGAACGCATCTTGTAACTCAGCTTGAAAAGGGGCAGTGGTATTGCTTCTCTGTGGATCTGCAATCCAAATCCCACATTGTAACCTTCCAGCAGAACCACAAGATCCTTGATGAACCCATGTAGCAATAAGGGTTGAAGTGCCATGTGTCGTCATACAAATATATATTGCAAACTGGCGATGTAAATATTTCCACTTGTCCGTGAAACCCAGGTTTGCAGTCAGTAATGAAACTCTGCCTGGTGTGGGGGATAAAAGAGACCGAGCAGTCTGCTCCCAAGCCCAGCCCCACGTTGGCCCTGCGGTCCTACCCTACAAAGGGCCTCTTTGCATCCCTGGTTAAGGTAAGTGGCTCTCCAGAACCCCTCCCTCACACATAGTTGCCCATAAAATATGCCAATGTTTTTAATTCGGTAGCTATTCGGACTGACCAAATACGCATTCAGAGCTAGCAGTGCACGTGTGTAGATCCGATTAGCTTGGGGGCATCGCCCCCACTCCCATTCTATTAAGACCATCCAGTACCCAGAAAATACTGCTTTCAGATACTCTTGCGAGATATACACCCCATGAAACAGCACATCTAGTGACAAAAAGTCATGTGTCACTGTGATAAGGCAGAAGCAACGAAAGGAGATCAGAACCAGAGGGCTTTATCCGGTCTCACAGCCAGGAGAGAGTAAAAGGATGAAAATATGGAGTTAGCCCTTCTTGGGTTTGATACACTTCTCTAGGCCAATAGGAAGTTATCTTCCAGGGCTGTAGGTTCTTTCTTCTAACAAACTGGTCGTTTTGTGTTTTTATGTTTTTTATGTTTTTATGTTTTTATGTTTTGATGGTTGAAAGGGACCAGCTGTGCAAGAGGACGAGCCCTGTTACGAATGGGCGTATTAGCTTGTTCCATGGCAAAAATGAAATTATAAAGAGTTACGAAGTTTCCAGAGGTTATATAAAGTTTAGCCCATTGGCTGAGTTCCTTTAATGAAAGCTACCAAACGAAGGCTGAGCCATAAACAGTCTCTGCTGTGAAGGAATTGAGACCAGAAGGCTGCAGGGGCTGAGGTTGTCAGAGCCTTGTACTCTGAAGCCGCTCTCAACCCCCACCAACCCGAAGGAGGGGCTTCACCTACTGCCTTGACAAATCCCATTGCCGCAGGGAGAGGGCGTGACGTCCGTCTTGGACGAGGAGCGACTAACAGCTAACGGAGGCGGGCCGCCTTTACAGCTGACTGCTGCGAGGAGGGGCGGTGCCGAGATCAGCCTCTCAGAGCGAAGAAAACAGATGTTAGTTTTGCATTCAAGAGAGTCTGAGAGCGAATCGTAGATCGGAAGTGTTAAACACAGTGTGAACGATTGAAGGAAGCCAGCAGGAGTCCCGCTAGCAGGAAAACACAGCTGAGGTCAGTTAATAACCCACGTGTAAAGCAGAACTGTCAAGGTGTCATGTTACCCCTCACTGAATGTGTTGCAAAGATTATCAAGACTGAAGGCTGAAACCACTTTAATGAGAGGGGATAAAAGAAAGTTAGGACTAAGTACCTGATTCAGAAAAGACTGTTACCAGAAACGTCAAGATTATTCAAAGTGTGGTTAAGGGGCATATAAGGAAAGATCAAACCCTCCAAGAGGAATGTTAAGGGAGAAGACAGGAAAACCCCATTTTCCCCAGAGAACAATGAGCTGATCAGTCTTTTCTTTGAGAGGTGATTTTAATGGGCTTTGCCAGTCTTCGTCATTTAGAGAAAGAGAGAAGAAAGAAAAAACAACAAGGAGAAGTACTTTCTAGCCTATTTAATATTTCTTTGCCCTGTTCTTTTGAACTTTAAGTTGAATAAAACCAAGTTTTCTTTGATCCAACTCTGTGTTGTTGTTTGTCCTACCACAAAACATTGTGACAGTCACCACCTACAGAACCAACACAGCAACAAATAATGATAATAAAAGATTTTTTTTAAACATTGGAACGATCATGTTTTTATTTTATTTGTGTTCTGGTTAATTTAAACCTTTCACATTATGTAATTAATATAACAATCCATATAGTCTAAAAACAAATAATTCCAAATTAAATTTTCTTCAAGCAGGTAAGGTACAGGCTAATATTTGTTTAATTACCCTACAGGTTGTGATATTCAAGGGGGTGGATGAACCATCAGTTAATCTATTCCAAAATATTCAGACGAAAATCACTATCGGATTCTGCCAAACCACTGTTGCAAAAACTACACATCCCGTAGAAATCTTATTTTACTATTACAGAGGATATTCATACTAAATCTAAGATAAATCTCTTGAAGCGTTTCAAATAAGCAGTAAGCTCCCCAATTTCATCACATGAAAAGGATGTTTTTTGTACAGTGTATTGGGTATGAGGGAGTCATTAGAGGACATCCAATCCACCTCAAATAGCTTAGCGTTCAACCCTGAGAAATTATTGTTAAAGGTTTCTATAGGTATCCCCAAATCAGATCGAATTCTTCTGCACATGTGTGTCGGTTTTTTTCATATCAACACATTATTGGATAGAAGACTAAGGCGAAAACTTCAAACAGAGTTGGGAGGATAAACTAACATTTTAAAATATAAAGACAGCATGTTCCACCTTGCTCAAACCCTCACAAAAAGTGAGGCCCAGCTAATATCTTATTCTGGTGCCAGACACACGCTGAGGAAGGGCCAGAACTTTCTTCCACAAGATTCCTGACAATCTGTTTAAAGTAGCCCATCACGCAAGTGCCAGCACTACAACCCGTACAACTTTAGCAGGAACGACTTTTGCATTATAAAATCTCACCAATGGCATGAGTGAGAAGCGGCAAAACCTGTGTTTGATCCCCTTCATTTGAGCAGCATATACCAAAATCTTTTTCTTTAACATTGAAGATAAATATAGTTTAATTTGATAAAAGATATGCAATCCTAGATATTGCAAGTGGGATATTACTTGCAATTTCTGTCCAGCAAACTTCCTATTGAAATGGGGAATTCTTTTCCTCGGCCGAAAAACAAATGTTGGAGTTTACTTATAGTTCATTATTTTCCAAATTGGTGCAGAGCGCATTTAGAGCCTTTTGTAGCCCAATGGGAGTACAATCAAACACAAGGATGTCGTCCGCATACATCAAATGTTGAATGTGTCCTTGGCCAATACGTGGGACAGCCTGAACAAATTGTGTGATGTGGTGGCAATAACTATTAAAGCAGCAGAACAAGGGGGAGGGATTGTGATCCTCAAGAAAACATCATATGAAGCAGAATGCATGCACCTTTTGGGCGATAGGAATGCATATAAGAAATTGGACAGGGACCCCCCACTATTAGACGGCAGGAAGAGATCAGAAGCCTGACCAACCATTTAATCGAAGAAGAGTGGATAAGTCAGGATGAAGGCCATTTTTGTAACAATACATGGCCAAGAAAGGCAGCTTTCTATATATTACCTAAAATCCACAAAGATATCATGAAACCACCAGGCAGACCCATAGTGTCTGCCATTGACTCATTGTAGAACCTCTCTCTGTATATTCAGAAGTGTTTCTCAAACCATTTGTATTACAAATTCCTTCCTTTGTCAGACTCCACTGACATGATTAAGATCATTCAGGATATACATATCATCGATGAAGACATACTAGTAACAATGGATGTTGAATCCCTCTATACTGCTATACCCCAGATGAATTGTCTCAACTTTCTAGGTGAGTATCTTGACAAACGCTACAGACCTCATCTACCACCTACGGGGTTTGTCCTAGAATGCATCCGCCTTGCAATGACGGAAAACATTTTCCTTTATAAAAAAACAATTGTACAAACAGGAGAAGGGAATGAGTATGGGGGCAACTTTTGCCCCCGATGTTGCAAATGTATACATGGCGGACTATGAGGACAAGTATATCTTTGGGGTTAACAACTTTTTAGAACAGCATCTGGTACTCCGCAAACACCTTCGGGTGTGGCGGTGGTACATAGATGATGTGTTTCTCATATGAAGGGGTTCGACCGTATCCCTTACTGTATTCCATGAATGGCTCAATACATGTGACAAACATCAAGCTCACCATGCAATATAGCTACCAACAGGTCAGTTTTATTGACCTAATGATAAAAAAATCTCGGGGTAATCTGGTCACCACCCTATACAAGAAGCCAATGGATAAGAACTCACTTTTACACTTTTTGAGTTTTCACCTTGCTGGGCAATGCCAAAATCTACCAAATGGCCAATGTTTACGCATTCAGCATAATTATACAGAAAGGGAGGAATTCAAAAAACATACCCAACATCTAAAAGGGAGACTATGAGGAGGATACCCGAAACAACTAGTTAAAGATCATTTGAAAAGAGCAGAAAACACCCACAGAGATTTGTTTGACTAGCTGGGAGAAACGTGAACATGATTGATTAGTTTGTGGCACGACCTTTAATCCCATCAGCTGTGACAAAGACAATCATAAACAAACATTGGAACCTGGTGAAACAACCTGGGTCTCTCTCCAAAAAAAAACATGTTTGCGTTTAAGAGGAACCATAATCTAAGACAAAAACTGGTGCACACTTTGAGGATTGTCTGTTCTTTGGTAACATCCTTATATCAGTGGGAGCTTCCACCCATTATAGGCCATCACATGAGTGGAAGTTGTGTGTCTTGTCCCCTTACCGAAACTAGACATGAGTTCTGATATGGGACCATGTTGTGGAAAATGAAACATCACACCAATTGTCTAACAGAGAATGTTATCTATGTAATTACTTGCCCCTGCCAACTTATGTATATTGGCAAAACAAGGGAGGTAAGACAATGTATATCTGAATATAGGTACTGTATATGAAATAAGGTTGCGGACAACCCATTGGAACCTTTTTTACAGCTCAACCATAAGGACACAGACATGTTACAGTCTGTTAAAACTAATATGAGAGGAGGAGATATGGGAAAATTAGTCCACCGCATTGAACAGCGCTCGATTTATACTCTAGATACAGTGCGGCGAGGCATGAATGTTGCTGTGGAATGGAATACCTTGGTCACTAAGAAATGATAGAATTACATGTGTCCCGAGTAGACTGTCTCATCTCACTATGTCCCCATATTGTTTACCTGTATTAAGAATGGGGTTGTATATGGTTGACAGCAAGCATTTGGACCTGTATTTTTACATTTAAGAAATCCCTTTATCTATATCGACGCATAGCATTAATGCGGACATGTATATATACTGGCATTAGTAACAATGTATCAACATAGGATTGCACATTGATGTGCATGGGTCAGCTATTCTCGTCTCTCTGCCCTATGGGACAGTACAGCATGAGTTTATCATTAGGGCAGTTGATATGAGTGATCACTTACAGTGGTTGCGTGGCACTAATATGAGATTATGTATCTGATTTTTGGTATAGCCTCCCTACTACGGCTACTTCATAAAAAAGAATAACGGTGTAATATATATTTTTGGGGAGTCCGATGCGAGTGAAATATTTCTTGGAATGGCCACCCTGGTTTTTCTAGTACTGTACATATCGCCGGGTTTACTATGCGACATGGCCGGCCGGTTATTAGGTAATGTTATATCGATTAGATACAACAGGTGGAAAGAAGTCCATCTTTGATGTCTGTAGCCCATGGTCGAATGAGGGATGCATTTAGTCCTCTTTCTACTTTGATGAGTCATAACCATAGAAAAAAAGAAAAACGAATGGGTTAGTGAGACTCTGCGCACTATCGTACAGGTGCTGTGGTTGACTGCTACCTGGTGGAGCGCTAAGCAAGCCGTATTGTGTCATTTGCTACGTTGAGGTTGATGATGTGTGGCAACCCCTTTTTTCCCTAAACGAAAACCTAAAAAAATATATATAACAAAAAAAAAAAATTCGATCATTTGTCCTGTCGACCAAATCGTGTCGACCATTTGTCTGTCGACCATTTGACTAGACACCTTGGTGTGTGCACCCAGGTTGCAGGTCTTGGGGGCTAAGGGGACGGGCAGGGCTGTATTGGTGTTGTGCATGATGCACTTGACATTTTGCTGTTGTAGTGGGTGCAGGGTGGACAGGGAGGTTGATTTAGCATTGGGGTTACGTGTACTCACCAGCCTCCTCAGATTTTCTGGCTCTGGCCTCCGCAACACTGACCCTTTCTATTGCCTTGAGGTGCAGCACACTGCTGCATGTCTCCTCCCAGTCCAGAAGGTGGATTGGTGATGCGCTGCCGCCACCTTTGGCCATGCCCTGCCTGCGCACCCTCAAGTGCAGGTCGGCACCTCTTGTGGAAGTCTCTCAGTGCAGGGGGTTGTGCCAAATCCTGCAACTTTCTGGGCATCCTCCCAGATGGTGGTCTTCCGCAGCTGGGCCTGCCTGCGCTGGTCAGTTGAGTAAAGTTCATCAGCATGCTGGACTATGGAGTGCGACAACATATTAAGCTCCGCCTCACTGAAGCGTGGCTTGCACCTCTGGGTCGCACAGACACTTGATGCTAGGTTAATGGTTGTGTTTCTGTGCTCGGGATTGTGGTATGTCGCCTGTGCTGTCAGGATTGCAATGGATTGTGTTTTACTAATGGCTGCCAGACGATTTACTGTTCCGGCGAGCACAGTAATTGCGGCACCGTTGTTATTGGTGGCTCAAGAATGGTGTTGCCAGAATCGGAGTCACTGGCACCAAGGATGCCAGTGTTGCCAGAATCGGAGTCACTGGCACCAAGGATGCCAGTGTTGCCATTTTTGGGGGGCAGGGGGTTGTTGGTATTTCCAGCATGCCTGTGCCACCATTTCTGGCATGCCGGAATACGCGTGTACGCTAACACAGAATGGGCCAGAGTTTTTGGCATCACTGGTTGCCGGACACGCTGGTACCGGCATGCCGGAAAATAAGATATCATACCGGCAACCTTGTAATGAGGCCCATTGTTTTAAGAATGCTTGCTTATCTTGGAGACCTAAATGCCATTACCAACTATTTGGATGAAATTATATTTCAGTAAGGTATTAGAGTTATTTTGTTCAACAACAACAAGAGGTATTTGTGGCCACTTCAGATCACTAAACTTGACAATACTAAGCACAAACAGAAAGGCATTTTCCTTTGTACCTCTTCACGCCTATTCCATGAATCCCCTATATGTATCCATATAATCCTATTGTGCCCATATTCTATTCTATTGGGTTCTTATATAGCGCCAACACACCCGCAGGCCTCACATACAATATTAAACCTTAATTCATATTAGGGACATGCCTTTATTCATGCATATCCTAAGTGAATCGGATTGTAATGGCTTATCCCTGAATATCCCAAAAAATAAAAATATATGAAATATCAGTGCACCAAGACTTCCTCAGGATTGGTTCTCAAGACACAGAAATGTGATAACATGCAGGCAGGGCACAAGGTACTAATTCATTCTAGCGTCGATATACTATGCTACATTTATTTTAGTGAGTAAGATTTACTTACCGAGCCCCACACTGCTGTTTTCCAATAAGTAGCTCAAATGATCAAACATGGCTTTTTGGTTCTGCCGGCTTATGCGGCAAAAGTAACAAAGGAAACGGCAACAGTTTGCCACCATCTTTGGAAACGCAATTTCCTAAAGACAGAAACAAATACTGGAGTTATGTACATGTACACAATTGGATGCAAGTTGGTTACATGCGTTATACACATTTTCCATTATCAAGTTCACAAGAGCATGGATTCACTGCACATTCAGGTTGAAATGCCAGAGGGAAAAAGCTCAAGATGAACAGGGAACCCTTGAATGAAACCGAATTGTAACAATTCTGCCTCATCGTACATCATTCTTACTCCCTGCACTCACCCAGGGAGTAGTGGTGGACTGGCCTATACGGAACTATTGAGATGTCCTTGTGGGTCTATGCATCATGGATCTCGTGTATGGGGACCCCGGTTTTTTGCTTTTCTTACCCTCTGCCCTTCTTTCTATATCTCATTGCACCCCACGTAAATTTAAAGTAAAGCATTTTTTTTATTAAGTTTGCAGTATGCCATTCCTCGCTTTTAACCAATGTGCATGACAGTTGTTTGGTGTGTTTAACTGCTCTCTATAGAAGAAAACGTGCTTTATAATTAATAATTTGAGCCAATTTTTCCCAAATGTGCATTGGCTTCAGACCGTCAAAAGCCCTACTCATATGGGTTGCGCTTGGCACTAGATTCACTTGCAGCTTGTCATATGGGACCACTTTGAAAAACATTTCCATGTCCCCTTTGGTTTCCAGTCCAACCCTGTCAACGACCAAGAGGTCCCACACCTACATAGCCCAACACTGCTGAAAGCCACATGCCGCCTGGCCTTCCATCAAAAACATCATGGTTTAGAATTTTCTTTTCTGACCCTTCCCTGCGACTACTGGGCTCACATGCTGAACTTCTGACCCATGATTCCTTACACAACCCCTTCAGGCACTCCTTTTGTGTACAGACTGTTATAACGTTACTGCCCCCTTTAGGTCAACCAGTGTAGGCACTATGGTTTCATCAAGGCAGCACGACCAAGGCTATCAAGGACTCTCAGAACGTCCTTCACCTTTACATAGGTTGCTCTTTTCAAGTTCATAAGGGTGCCAATGGCCACTCCTGGAATTACACAGGGGTGGGGGCATAACTACAGGCCTCTCGGCCTTTCATGTACCTCGCTTCCATTTTGTAACAGGTTCAGAGGTGTTCTAGCACTGCTACACCCCTATGTGCAGTAGTCAATGGCAACCACACAGTAGTAAGCAAAACCTGTGCTGGTGATCACCAGTTATAAGTAACATGGGCCCAATTTTAACTTACGTGACCATATACCATGAACACATCACAACATATCTCGTCACTTAAAATTCCCTGTCCCATAACACCACTTGAGCGTATAACTGTCCCTTGAACCTCTTCAAAACAGCAAGACAAAGAGGACAAACGTCACATCTTTTTGAGAGGTGAGAGCGGCGTGCCATGCTTTGGCCCACTTGCAGTAGAGGCACCCCATGTATTATCCCCCACAGAATCAAAAACCATACAGATATATGGTTCAATCACTGACTTGTCACCTTGCCCTATACCGCCTCCCCAGTGTTGTGTCAAGCAGTTAGCCAACATGTTTTGGGAAGATGTATGTTGACATGGCTGGGGTTCAAGACATAAAATGATCAATCCCAAACCCAGCATTGCTTTTTTTCATTGTGGAATGTGTTTCAAAACTGACATCAGAGGAGACTGCTCTCCATTACAATCAATCTGCATGTAGGTACTGTTACATTAAAGGCAAGAGAAAATGGGACTTCTTGAAGGGTTTTAAATTGATAGGGCAAGCAGTGCACTTCTCACCTTAGACTCTCCACCTCCTAGAACGTTGACCATGACCTCCATCACAGTTTCATGCATGCCCAATGCCCTCATAAGGTTTGGATGCTGGTAAAACACTTTGTTGTTCATGATGTCACTTGAGAAAAATAAAAAATAAAAGTTGTTGCAAAAAATGGATGTTTAAAAGGTTACTCATACTAAGCAGAAAGATTACAATGCATGAACAAACCTCCTCCGGCTATGCACCTGGGTGCATAGAAGTACCTAGTTCACCTTGCATAAGCACTTGGGGGTCATAATTTAACATTTCATTTGTGTCAGACTTATCTTGCTGCACATTAGCTGAGTTCTTGGTGCACGTAAAATAATAGACCATTCGGATATTGAGAGCCTCTCCCAATTAAGGGTGCCAAGCCGGTCACATACTGGAATTTGTCAACCGTCCATATCAGTCTGTCCCTCAGGGGTGTTGCTACGTCTGGAAAAGACCCGGGGCTATGCTAATGTCGGGACTGGCGGGAATGGGGGCTAACTAGCCTTTTGGTTGTAGATCTGGAGATTCTTTCTGGGGCTACAACCAAAAGACCAGGGGCTATAGCCCCATTAGCCACCCCCTAGCAACGCCCCTGCTGTCCCTCCCTTTTGTTTTCCAACTGCATTCAGTTGCACATCGCCTGTTCTTGGCTGGGTTACTACTGCCCTCTAGGACAGGCAATCCCTGATTTACTAGTACGGAAATTGCCCTGTTGGAAAAATGAAAAGGTAGTCCTAGAACAAAAAATGTGACCACAATTTATCTGGAAGGCTAGAGCACAGACCGAGCCCATCTTACGACCAAACACAGCATGTTATCAACTACCAACTGGTTTTTTTAAACTGACCCACATAAACAGACTGATTCCATACATGTTAAAAGTCGTCTTCGTTTCTGCAATTATGACCTTAAAGGATCTGCAAACAGCCAAGATATTACAAAATGTTCCTTTCCCTTTTACATTATCCCTTGTTGTGGCATTTTCACCCTCTTTCCCATCCTGTTCCTACTCCGCTCATCACAAAATAAACCAATAGGAAATGAAGCAGCAAAGATTTAACTTTCCATGCAGCTGTGCATTGGGTGCAGTGGTCAATAGGAATCGCAACGTTAGAAACAAAGTCCAAAGTGCACGCGCACTTGGATAGTGACATTGCAAGCTACAGCGTGCAACAATGATATTAATTCAATTGCCCCGGCAACCGCTGCACAAACAAACACGCAGACTGGGTCTCCGACTGGGAGACAACGATCGGCACGCCGGTAAAACCCATTCACGTCGAACCACTGATTTGCGTGCATCATTCATGATACTCTGGCCCTTGAACAGCCAACCCATACCATCTTTCCCACAGAACAACAGAGGCCACATTCAAAGAACAAGCAGACCTCAACCTCCTAAGAGAGAGGGATAGGACAATGAACTCCATAAAGAGATAACCAGATGGGAGCTGTACGTTTAGGTCTAGGTAACAGACCAACAGTGCATCACTACAATAACTTTGTCAAAGATTGACAGAGGCTGCCCCCAACCCCTCTTGTCTCCTCAGCCTCAAGCTCACTTGAACACCCGTCAATCGGAACACCATCCAATGGTGCCACAAAAGCTGTCCTAGAACAGCAGTCTATGTTTTTGATTCCGACCTGCTCCAAGCAAGAGAAGGACGCTAAGGTCAGCGTGCAATAGGGTACAATTTAAAGCCCCAAAACCTTTTAACCATCAATAGCCAGCTAGTCTGTTTTTTCAGCCCATAGTTTTTTACACCACAAATAGATGACCACTAAGGTCGTTTGCTGCACTAAGATATCAACTCATCCTTTCTCCCACAACAGGCATACCCAATCCAGGGCCCAGATGAAGGCAACAACACACATTGCCGAAACGTCACTGGATAAGGACAAGCTATACCATTTCTAGCTCCTAACCACAACTGATGCTAACTACTAGAGACGTTGACCCAGGATTGGTTATTCTTTGACTATATAGTGAAATACAATAAAAGGAAATGCTAACTGATTGACCAGTTACTACTTATGCAACAGGTTATGTAGGTTGTTATATTTACATAGACATTGTAACAAAAAGTAAAAAGAAGGCAGGTGCTTATTTAACCAAAACAAAAGCACTGCAGGATAAAACACTGTCTAATTTGTTTCAACACTTTTTTCCTCGATGCTTACATTGATGCCCTGGTAGAGGAAAACTCAGAATTAGGAGGCCAAAACAGTAACATAAAAATCGAAAATGGGTCAATGCGTTATTCCGATTACATATGCATTTGTCAATGCACCATGAAGAAAAGTAAGGTATATTTTTTTGCAATAACATTCCCATTTTTCTAAATCCATGTATTTGTTGCTTTTCTCACCACATGTATGTTTAAGTAATAGTTGTTTGTCTAAAAATACAGCACCCTAAGAAATGATCATGGTAATGTTATAAAAGAAATTTAACAGGGCAATTTGAAAACGCCCCAAAAAACAATGTCCACATTTCTTATGCATCAATAGGAATATCTAGACTAATGGTATTTAAAAGTTAGGAGGGAATTAAATACCTCGCACCAACAAATAAAACAACAGTAAGGATGAGGTGTGCCATTGCGAGTATTTCAATTTGAATTTGGAACTTGGTGTTAATCATTAATGAGGCTTATGGCACCCTCTTTGTTTGTTCTTTGCTTTCTGTTTTGCTCTCTGCTTTGGCATTTTACTTGTGGATACATGATGACGTGCTGTGGGACGCATGTACTTGCAATGTCACTTTACTCTTGGTAATGTATTGGTTTCATTTTGGTTAAAATAATTTGTTTGATGCCAACTCTGTTTTCTGTGCCCTTGACTTCCCATGCATGTTGATCTCATTTCATGTACGCCTAGGCACTTTTACATATGCAATTTTATTTATGTCTTGTACAACATGGCATTGGTTGTTGTTATATGTTGCTTGTGAAATGTAAAGTCTTGCCTTGAAAAAGACTGTTTTCAGTTCGAAACACGTGTCGGCAAACTTTTTTGAATCTTTCAAGAACATAAAAGAACTCTTGACAATCTCCTATGCTGTAGCCAGTTGATTTATTCACATCTGGACTGTCATATTTGCTGTATTCTTGTGAATTTTTGAACTAGCAGCACATTGAATCAGTGGAACTAAACCCCCTCCTGTTTTCTCCAACACATAAAATAACATGCAGGATTGGTGTAGGTTAAATTTTAAAGTGGCAGGATGCCCTCCGTTATAGCAAAAAGAGGAAATGAAATTGGTTCAGTATCCACGTCCACATGCACAGAAACCACAGGTTTTATAGGGTTTTACACAATGAGAGGTATACTGAAATTTCTGTATTTTATGTAAAATGCTTAGTCTGTTATATTAACAATTAATTTCCGACTGATGCATCCTCTGGCCTTTAATGGCAAGGTTTCACAGGATCGTTCATGACCTGTACAATTCTGCAGCCCCAACCAGGTGATCTAGCCAGTGTAACAAGTCTTTTCATTTATCCTTAATAAAGCCTGATCCAACATTAGGTGGCCTGGTGACTCTCAATCTAGTTCTCAGGCGTGTGGACCAACGTCAAAGATGACGCAGAGCATGCACTATAGGCTCCTGAGTGCCAATACAACAGCGTGCAACTGTGCTACCTCCCAAAACCATCCTTGCGCCAAAGCAATACAGTGCACAAATCTAGTGGTCACCGATTCCTGGTGATATTGGTCTACAAGAATGGACATCCTGCTATAGTTCACTTTCACCACTTCTTGCACTCATTGACAATACAGGATTGTGGGAGATGGCCACACCCATCAAGGATGGCTTCCCCGAGGAGGGTGCTCTTTCAGGCAGGGGATTGGTTCAGGATGCCAATTGCAATTACAGCATGCAGTCTATAATCTAGTAGTAGTACACATTTAGTAGGTACAAAACTGCACTGCACTTAAGGTGTTCAGATGGATGAGAGGAAATCAAAGCATCCAACTAAGCAAAGAGTTTTAAGCAAACTTTCTTTGCAGTGAATTTACAGCACACCACACAAATAAAGGATGTTGCCATTTGTCAATATATGAAAATCTAGGGTGGAAAACGAGTCAATGCAAGGAATATGAATGAAGTAGGTTGTCAATGCATTACGTATGCTCGGTTCACAGATTCGCTCCATCACCAAAGGTAGTGTCAAACGGTGACACTCCCAAGTGCCTGCTCATAAATATTGTATAGTCACTAGCCATTATGGTTGGGGTCACCTATGAGATCGTTGCATTTCTGGGGGCTCAGAGGAAGCCTTTAAAGTCCACTTACAAAAACAGGTGTGGCACACAGCCGATGCATATCTGTGGTGTGGGGATACCTGAGCAATTAGGGCTTTGGCCACCAAATATTGTCCGATTAATTTACTAGGTAATGTGCCTGATACAGTGCTCGGTCTGATTGGGGGCCAACAGCAGGGTATGCAGTTGTGGGTCCTGATAGAGCATACAATTTGATGAATGTCTCGGAGTACAGCCTCTCACAAGACTCCCCTCCCGACCCCCTGTTAGTATAATTTGCCCAAAAGGTCGAGGCGGTCAAAAGCAGATATGCAAATGGTACCCTCTGCTCAGAATCCTTTTGCCATTGTGGCTACAGCTGCCAATTGTTCAATGGTGAGAAAGGATATCTCTGGGGCAAGGCGTTTGACTTGGAACACAACACCATTTGGAATCCCAATCCCACGCTTAGAAACCGCCCGCTGGTTTTAAGTGAGTGCGTTATAAAAGAACAATTATCATTAATGTACCATGGTGGTGGAGGGCTTCTCTGGGGCCTGATTTGGCATAAGTATATTCTGAGATTCTAGCAGTTGAGAGTGCAGTCAAGGTTGCTGGTGTACAACTTTGCCCAGTGGAGACCCTTCTCTGGTACTTTACGTGGCCCAAAGACGAAGATCATGAACAAACATTTGCATCCATTCTCAAGATTTACCACTGCAGGTCTTTAGCCAGACCAGCAGTAGATTTCTTTGCTCCACACTTGTCCTCTGACCCAACCATGTGGTCACTTAACTGATGGCTGGCTAGCAGGGGAGGTGGCAGATCTTTAATCATCCCGACTGGTTCAAGTGAGATGACCAATGGTCCTGGTCTCACAATATAGGTTAGAAATCCAGTTCCACAAGGAACATCATTCTTATCAGCTCATCCTGCATCTTCTACAGCAGTTCTTCTCCAATTGCCTTTGGATAGGTGTCTTTTTTAATACATCGACAAGACAATAAAAGTAGGCTTTTCGCAATAATTGCAGGTATGTGACAGGGGTTGCGGGGCGAAGCCACAAACAAGTGTGTTGCATCTCCGCTTTCACTGCAAGAGCTCAGAATGTGGATTAATTGGAAATACACTTCTCACACTGGCCAGAATAGGTCTTGGGTCACCTCTGAAAGCACAAGGTACACATATTCCTAACTTACCTTGTAGGATTGAATGTTTGAATTGTCTGAAAGCCCTAATAAAGATATGTTCATTAGATTGGCACTGGCTGCCTGGCATCACTAGTTGGACCGCAGATATCCAAAAAGACACCTTTTCTCAACTGAGACTAAATGCTTAAGTATGTCACCGTTATCAGTTGGCAAACACTGCTGTCTTAGGATTCAAATTGTCATGGTTCTGGATAGCAGACTTATCTCCAGAGAGTTCTCAGATTATCAGTACCAACCTGAAGTAGGCAAGACGGTGCAGGCAGGTATAGTTGCGTGACATGGCTGTGATCGATTAGGTACAGTGAACACATTTCAGCCAGGTGGAGGTATGGCTCAGGTGACAGTGAGGCTGCCACTAAGCAGTATACAGTAGGTACAGTAGCACTTTGTAGGTATACCTGCACTAAAGACGAGACGCACAAGTTAATACCCAGTTCTTGAGGTGAAGGTTAGGTGAGGGCACCATGCTCTGATGTCCTTGATGGTTTGACCTATGATTATCTTTGAAGATGCAGATCTGGGTGGGCTGAGAGATTTGAAACATTTGCGTCAGGTCCTTGGCTGAGGCTGGTGAGCAAGGGAGACAGCTGCAAGGTAAGGCTGTAATAACCATCAGTCCCCCGTCCCACTCTGGAACCTATTAAGTTCTGTTCTCCAAAGTAGCAGGCAGGGCTCTGCTGTCAGGAAGCCACAGATAATCCTTCCGGTTTCTCAGCAGGGCACTGCGCTCAGTATTCAGCCAAAATGACAAAATGTACATCAACAAGTGTGAGACTTATCATAGAGAAATGCAATGAGGGCATGGGCCCCAAACTATCCATTCAAATATTTTTAGTAGTTGTCACATTAGTGGAGTGGTCTACATTTTTATAATTATATAATTATAATTGGTTTTGTATAACACACTTAATACCAAAGAGGTTTCCAAGCACAGAGTTGGGATTCAAACACTGTATTGCTCTGCGTTATTTTACTTCCAAGACGAGTGCATTGCCACTGAGCTATACTACCCATGACAATTCAACCTTCAGAGCTGTTCCTGGAGAATGTGTCAGGAAGTGGATTAATTCAGGTTTCCAGAAATCCCAGTCAGATTGGCCAGAAAGAGTATCCTGCCTCTGGAGATCCCAAGCAGACAAATCATGGCCTTATATGTACTTGTCCCTCAAACACAGAACTTCACTATTGGATAACGGAAATTGTCCCCTGTGAGTAAGTGTGTCCTATTTCCCTGAGGATAATGTAACCTGACACCAAACTGCTGATCTCCCCTCAGACTGTGAGGCGATCACTAACTGCATCAGAAAAGTTACTCTGTGTCAGCTCTCTGGATAATTCCTTATATAGGAATTAGTCAATATCATGAGTAACCAGACAGGAAGAAGAAAAATAACACATTGGACAATTGCTATGTGTAATTCTAATTGCATCTGATAGAAGTATGGTGCTCTTATAATTTTGTGAATGAAACCGTTCTAGTCTACTGGCCAGTATCTATTTGATACGGCATCGAGGCTCAAGGAGTAGCAGATCCCGAGAGAGCCTCTGTCTCCTACATTTCAGATCAGCGCCAGCGCTCGGATCATCAGGGCGACACAGGTCATAACGGGCCCGCTGAGTCGACGGTCAGCATGTCATGCTGTCCGGATTTCTGTTGCTCAGCCCATATTGTGAATTGTTGGTAATCTGGTACTTCGTAAACCTTGTTTTATAGGCTGCCTCCTAGCTGACACGTCACCATGTATACCCATGAGTATTTGCTGGGACTGAGGAGTGCTCCTGGTTCATTCAGCCTGTGTACATGGAATCAAATTAGAGAATTAGGTCTGGAAATGTTTTTAAATTCTGTGAATCTATTTAAAAGGGCGACTCTGTGGGCATACTATTGATCAACATGGAGATCTCAGATCAACAGTGAAAAATGATGTGGCACAGAATTAATTAATTAGCACACTAAGTTAGATTGTATTTTCATCAATGAAACATGGTTTCAGACCAATTCTGTTTCACATTTTCACCTACTTGACCCTACTGGGTCCTCAATTAAATTTGAGAACTGTGTACACAAGAAAGGAGAAGGTATGGGGGGATTGCCAATATTAGAATTATCGAATTTTCAGGCCCTAAAATAGAATAGTGAGGCTCAGGTCTTTGCTTGTACACTAAGTATTTAAGCAAAAGAATCCTTACGGGTTGCACTATGTTAGCGGCCACCAGGCCCATTTGGGTCTTTTTTGGAGAAGCTAGAAACCTATTTAGGGGCAGTAGCTCTGCATCAGACATTACAGTCTCCAAGGACCATCAATTTGTTGCATTCTAATGCCCCTAATAACTCTAACTGGCTTAAACTGAATGAACTACTTATAGCTCATGGCTTATCACTTCTAACCATCCAAGCATCCCACTATTTAGGACACTGTCTTGATCTTGTCTTAGCTGGTCTTATCTAGGTGCCTGAATATTATCCACACACAAAATCTGGCAGTTATATGGTCAGATCATTTGGTTGTGGTAGTCTCCATTGCCATTGAATTCTCAAAAGATACTACTTAGGGGTTGGTCCTATCCCTCAGCAAAAATGCTATTGACACTATCACAGGATCATGTTTAATTGCTGAATTGTTGCCTCTCTCTCAATACATAAAGAGTGTGAGACTTTTTATCACATCAATGTGTGTCTGCTGAAGAAGTGTTGCGATACAAATATAGCAAAAATAAAATTAATCCTTGGTTCTCCCAGCCTGTAAAAGAACTACAGCAAGACTGGAAGGGCAAAACCTGTCGGAAAACTCACAATGTGTCTTTTTATCAAATGTTAAATTAGCATTGGCAGTATGCAAACAGGCAATATTAAAAGCAACATTGCATTTTCTTCAAAATCAAAAGACGGTGCATGCTCAGTGTGTTCTGTGTTACCTGTGCAGCAGACCATGGCTTTACAGTCTGATTTCACTTGCTATCACAGAGCCAGCACAAGACTAAAAACTCACACTCGGTGCACAGTGCGCACATTGTGTGCTCAGTGTGTTCTGTGTTTGGGGGACGGCTGAACTGCTGAGGGCCTAGCGCTTTGACCAAGTCGGTGACACAGATACTTTGTCTGCGCTTTCCTTTGAACACCTGGTAGTCTAGCTTCTTGACGTCTTAGAAGCGCATTTGAACGAACTGGGATGTCTAATTGTCTGATAATTTATTGGATAACTAATTGGAACTTACTGACTTTGAATAATCAAGAGTGTGTGCCGCGGATAGCGGTTACTATTATAGCACTGACATCTGCTGTATCACTATAGTCTACAGCAAATTACCTTGCTGCGACCCTGCTAATTAGAGGATAGTCAATGACACCTTTGAGCTTTTTTCTCATATCGGCTGCTATAAGAGTTGGATAATATGTCTGTCACAAAGCAAACAAAGCAACTTCGAACTTTTGAATAATTGTTGGAGTGTGTGTCGGAGTGTGGCATTTCTAAGGAGATATCCTGAGGTGTCCATAGACTTCAATGCTCAATTTAATTTTGGAACGTGGTTTTAAAAACTGTTTAAAAATAATAAGGAGTTTCTTCAACCCTCACTCAGCCTTGCTCACAGACGCTTGACTTACTACTGAAAAGTATTAGTTGTTGCTTGACTCCTCTGAGTGGTGGTGACTGCGGGACTCGTGTCTTTTGAACCACACACTGAGCTGTCTATATGTCAGATCATATATTGGATAATTAATTGGAACTTACTGAAATTGAACAATTAAGAGTTTGTGCCATGGATAGCGGTTACTATCGTTGTTGCTTGGCTCCCCAACTCTGGGTCGTGGTGACTGTAGGACACTGGTTCTTTGAACCATGACGTTGTGTGGAGACCGATTGTCTTGTGGTCTTCACAAGTAAGTAGTGAGATCACCTAGTTGAGGGGTAGACAGACTTCTGAGAGTCGATTGCACTAATATAAATTAAAAGCAGTAAATATATTATATGTTGGTTGGGTTGATGAGTGGTTAAGTGCCACAAAGTCCAGGCTCTGCCACCAATGAAAATTATGACAACTCAGGATTGCGCGAACAATTTAGTAAACAATTTGGTTAAGATGTCACTTAATTCTAAGAAGTTTAAGAAGGATGAAATAGGTTTGGGGGAAACAAATCAATGTAAGGCAGAGCCTACTGCTGTTGGGGCCAATGAGGCCTGGACTAAAGGGGATGACATAAAAAAAGAAGAGGTTACAACCCAGGTGGGGGGGAACCATGGTTGTATCTTGAACAAACCTATGCTGAATAGTGATTCTCCCATGTTTGATGTCCACGAGAAGGCCATACCAGTGCCATATTCAGGGGATGCCTCTTGTTCTCTACCACATGTCGACCCAGAGGACATCTTAAACTGTGTAGATAATGTATTGTCTCCGATGTGTCAATCCTAGTTCCTGTAGTGATGTCCGAGCTTAGAAAACGAGTGAGCCTGTCCTTAGACCCACCTACCCCACAAACAATGTCCACCTGTGGTGGATGAAGTCCATCTGTATAACAAAACTACTGCACCTCTAGTGAGCCCGGTGAAGTCAATTTTAAATAATTTGGCTAAAGGTTCCTTTAACGCTTCATTCGATACAGGGGTCAAATCCTAAAAAATAAAGTAGGAGGGACTCACTTGCATTACGTACGTTAATGACATCATAAATAAGCACATCAAGGTGACACATGCAAACGACATTCTTCCCACTAAGGAAGTTCTACACGGAAGGAATGTGATTAAAGACTCAAATGTCCCCTGTCGTTTCTGCCATGCGACAGGGGTTACTGAAACTGTTCGCCATCTGTTTTTAGATTGTGCTGCACAGAAATGTTTATCTGGTCAAGATGTCTTTATCAAATCTTTAGATCTCTATGCACCCCTGATTTGAGTCTCCTGTTTAATGCATCTTCATCTACACTCCCTCTATTCTGATCAATGATTGTACTATCTGAGCAACATCTCTAAACTATGAGTGTATGTTATGATCTGCTCTGTAATAGGAAGCCACATCGAATTTTCACAAATGTTGGATTTTTTATATATTTCTGCACTGATTTTACATGCTGCATATACATTTTAGAAGGGGTTTAGGGCTTTGTTGTATCGATAATTTACAGATATGTATTTTCTTTTTTTCTTTTCTTCTATTAAATGTAATTGTAAAGGTTTCTTATGTAAACCATATACAAATGTAAAAAAAGACATTTGGCTTTGCATAACTATATTAATTGCACAGTGTCACATCACTAGGAGTTCCCGTTGTTCCCAATGTCACCCCCAAAGCCCCAGATCCCATACCTCCACTAAGCCCCAACCGCAGGCTAGGATCCGGGACCCACCGCTGCCTTCCTCCCGTGTTCCAGGGCGGCAGCGCCAACGGCCAGCCCGCCACCGCGGACGCCTGCTCCATTAGCGTATTCCGTGGCGGTTGCGGGATCGGCCCAGTTTCCTGCTTCCGCGTCACGTGGCCGACACCTCCCACTCACGTGTAACACGATCACGTGATGCGGGTGCGGACCACATGACCAGAAGACAAATGCAGCGCCACTAATTAAACGCTCGCATAAGAGTGTTCAGTGCTTCACAGCTGTTTTCGTGACTACTGTTTGGCGCTACGTTCGTATTTGGCTCATTTGGAATTCGACCTTTGTATTGTTTCACGGACTGTTTCTTGGATTGCCCTATGTTCTGGCTCTTGGATATTGGAACTCTGGTTACGATTCACGGACTGCCTTTGGTCTTCCATTCTGATGCTCGCCTTGGTTTTGTTTTTTCTGGACTTCTTGGTGGACTCCATCAACAGGTGGGCCCGGTGCCTTCAAGAACTTCACCTACCTTTTTGGGAGGAACAACCTGCATCGAAGGCAAGACACCGGTGGGTCCCGGAATCCCTCACTAGGTTTAACTGAACCGCATCCAACAGCCATAGTTAAGACCGTTCCTTTCTTGTTGTTTGGTTTGTTACTTAACCAGTGTTTATTTGCAGTGGCCCAGGGGTTCCCAGAAGTTCGTGGCTCCGGAAGACCATCTCCCACCTGTGGCCTCAAAGGCTACACAGAGAGTGGCATTTGTAGTCTCCCTGTGCGGCACTTGTGGACAGAGGTATCCTCGTTCTACACGACAGTCAAGACATAACAGACAGAATGAATGTCATTTGCCTTTCATAAAATCAACCCAACACAAAACAAGTGAGGGTATTTTCTTCTAAAGGTGTTTTGAAAACGTTAAATGGTGTGCATGTTTTAAACTCCAAGAACAAATACCAATGTTTTCCCTGGAACAGGCAGTCCCGAAATATTCCCCTTTAATGGTGTGTTCTTTTTCATCAGGTTATGTGGTGTAGGGGTTAAGTTCCCTACCTGCAAAGCAGGTGATTGCAGTTTAAGTAAATAAAATGCAGTGAATGTTTTACATTTTACACAGGGGTTGGAGGCGGGGGACTGCTGTGATCTAATGTTTTGACAGATAGCATTGTAAGCACAACTGGTGAGAAAAGCCTCTTCCTTGTTAGCACAGAGGCTGCATGCTCACTTCC
Organism: Ambystoma mexicanum; assembly: GCF_040938575.1. Lineage (NCBI taxonomy): Eukaryota > Metazoa > Chordata > Amphibia > Caudata > Ambystomatidae > Ambystoma > Ambystoma mexicanum. The sequence continues at coordinate 396,417,677 of NC_090928.1, read as the reverse complement.
CCTTCATCTCCGACGTGCACGGAATGTATTGCTGCTAGGAGCAGGCTGTTTCATGGTCATATATATGATGCAGGGGTAAAGTACCCTAGCTGCCAACCAGACGACCGCGCTTCGAGTCCCTGGGACTACAAGGCTTTGTGGGGACTGCCTCCACCCTCTGAAAGAAGTGCGTGGACTCCGGCCACCCGCGTACACCCTTGACTTGAGCCCTGATTGAATACTCAACATAACCAACTATTTAAATAAAGCAAACAGAGCACCATCTTTTTTGGTGGACTGAATGAAACACTGAGACCTCCACAAATAGGTAATGATGACAGACTCTAGCCAGAAAGCCCAGCAATGCACGCCGGTAGGATCCAATGCTCTCCCTCTTGAGCCTACTCCCATAGATGACTGCGCCTTTCCAGTACCAACCAGAATTTTTTTATTTACAGGATAAGGGGCATGATATTACTCAATACGAAATCTGCAAGGTTAAATTCTCATTGGTTGAAGTTCTTGCCAAAATTAACAAGATGGAGGGTTTTATTTTGGCTTGTGGCACACAAATGTTGAATAAGCATCTCGGACGCAGTTGAGCAGTAGTGACCCTCGATATTCCACCGTTCATACCACGCAGGCAACAGAAACCTCCCCTAAATATACAGAAAGGGGCAATGTAAAGTTAAGGCTGACACCCCAGATGAAATCGGGGTATGCGCGGTTATGCACACCTATGCGAACAAATTCCAGATGAAAACCTTCAAGAAAACGGGGGGACGCATGGGGCATAGTGAAATCTAATGTGGCAAAACTTGGCATAATAGAAAAGGATATCAAGGTTTTACTGAGCTCAATGGGTGGTGGTGTTGGGTCAGGAACGATCCAATTTAGGGATTGTCAGAATAATGAGGAACAGGAAACTCTTTCGCCAAATAGTCCAAGGCCATTGACTGATTCATTAGAGCAAAATCTTGGCATACAGAACTTAGATGTGCTTGACATATTGATTTCTCAGCCTAACTCGCCGGAGTCTTTATCTTATACTATTTCTAACTCTCGTAGAACTAGGCATAAGAAAACTAGAGCTAGAAGAAAAGCTAAGAACATCAACAAATGCAATAATAAAACAACAAAAAAACATACAAGTAATGAAAATCTGAACTTCTATCTCTGCAGTCAAACATCTTTGCAATCCACCTTTAGTAAATGAGATAATGGACTTAAAATATAAGTATGTTATATAAACTGGGTGAGTCCCTCTTTTTTGTTACTGGGGGGCCTGTCTCATGGGGGAATAAACTGTGTAAACAATGTATGTTTTTAATTCAAGTTTTTTAATTAAAATTAAGGTTTTATATTAAAGTATGTCTTTTGTTTCAGTGTCTAACTGGAGTGGTTTCTCATATTTGGGGAACTCTATATTGTTTTAAATTGGAAGTCCTGAGGAAGGCTTGGTGGGTTGAACTGCACCCATGAACTGATGCAAGACATAGTCCACCCTCTATAGCCAGAAACACAATATGTCGACATTTATAGTGGAACTTGTGTCACACTTACCAACCTCACCGATATTCAGAGGATATGTGCAGATATTAGCTGTTTTAGGTAATAGTTGATTGATATGTTTTAGCACAGCCGTCTCCAGAGGCTGTAGATATACAATTAGTGGTGGATGTCTTGTCCAAATTTGTGATTTGTTTTGTTTGGAATGTTTTTTGATACTGTGATCTATTGCTATGTTTAAATAAACTGTTTAACTTTTTATTCTGTCTGACCATTTGTGCTGATTAGTGGATTACTGCAGTACAATCTGATACTTGCATCTCCCTATTGATGTGTGCTAATGCAGGGTAGCTTGTGTTCACTTTATATTGTTTACACAGTTCGTTCCCTCATGAGACAGGCCCCCGGTAACAAAAAAGAGGGACACAAATGGACTCACCCAGTTTATATAACATTTATTTGGACAACCCGTTGGTTGGTTGGTTGCAATTGTTTGCGCGATGGAGAACGTAAATACCATCGTTTTCCGACTAGCTGTTTAAGAAATTAATGGATTTACCCTCAATGTTGGAATCTCCACCTGTGACTGAAGCAAATTATTACTCAAATAAAGAAGAAATTGGTCCTGACAGAGTCCCATGGCCAACTGATGCTGGAGAAGTTGAAGGCAGGAGTTATCTCAGAAGGGTTACAGGTGAAAAATATCCCAAGAGCGTTCCTTGATAATCCTTTGCTAGGGGTTAATTTTTAGTGGAGTAGGGAATAAGTGCTCTAGTGTTTGGGTGATACTAATCTTAGAAACAGCTGAAGAAGAAGCTAAAAAACAAAACCTTATGGAGAAAAATATACAGGATGAATCAGGGATCCAAGACAAAGACTAAACTAGAAAAGATCAATGAAGAAATAAGCAAATTTAAACAGTTTACTTTAGATATGGAAACGTAAAAAAAGATATTGAAAACTATAAAGAAGGAAGAACTTACTCTTATTTAGTGCCAGGTTTTTATCAGTAAAAAAATAAATCCAACAAATAATGGCAGCCCAAATAACCAGTGGTTAGGGATCCAGGGCACTTAGCTTGATCCTTTCCCAAGGACGGTAGATACATGTCCCTAGAGCATGTAGTGTTGCATGAAGGAGTAGAATGCTGTTACTGAGAGTCATTCAAACATCCCATATCTACCCAAGGGGTATAGAGCAATTAGTTGGGGTGCCAGAATACATGTATACCCTGCATTGGGAGATGGGGGATTCCAACTGGAGGGAATAAACAGAGATAATGCAGACAATAGGGTATTTCAATCAAACTGGACAGCATTGTGCATGCCAATAAAATAGGATTTGCAATATTTCCCAGGCCAAATAAAGTCCTTTGACAGTCCTTTCCCTAGGTAAGGAGGTTGCGACACCACTACTTTGAGGGAGTGGAGGATCTGCATAAAACATTGCTGAACTAAAGGCCCTGAAGAAGATGGCAACAGCAAGCAGTTCATTGAAACCGGTCTACCATCACGATAGATGATACCCCCCCCCCAGGACACATGGGATAGAGCAACCAAAGGAATACTGTTTAGTGGAGGGACACACACACTCTCCTTTCCTTTCTTGTGACATTTCACCACACGATATTTAGAGACAAACTGTCTCGCTACATGGAACTCTCAAAAGGTTTTCTTAAAGTCTCATGAATAATCGTCCTGTACAGCTGAGCTCTGCCTGCTGAACAGGGTTTTATCTTCTGTGTTGAACCTCACTAAAACCAACTGGTCTACACCTCACGCACACATCTCTGTTGGGGGTGAATAAAGCAAATCTAGGGGATATGTACTCTACATAGATAAAGGAAAAGTCCTCCAGAGAATGTCCATGGAGGTATAAGTAGATTTGGTTCAATCACTTTTAACTACTCACCTATGAAACTATAAACATTGTAGAAGCAGGGGGTAGCACCTCTTTCTGTCCTTTTAGATAGGCGATACACCACCTCCTACCTAGGGATAGTGACACCTTATAGGGATAGGGTGTTCTGCTTAGGGACGTCTGCAGCAAACACATTTGATGTAAAGATTGTAAAGAATGAAACCAGTTTGTAAAAAGCATTCGAGAATGCTCCTTTAAGGTGTTCATGTGTCTTTCATTTGTGCGGCTGAAAGTGCTGCTGGGAACAATTGATTTGAAGAAAGAGTGGAAGGGTTCTTCCACTGCAACTCAGAGCCAAACTAATAAGGAGCTGTCCGGTTTGTTTTGCCCCACACCCAAATTCCCCCATCCTGAAGATACCACAACAAGAATTGACATCTGAAAACTCCACGCCCATTATTCCTGTGGAGGAATTCAGATGCAGTTGCCACAATAACATCCATACCGCCTTTAGGATTCCCCCCCCCCCCCACTCACTTAAAACATCCAGACAATTACCAAACAGAATTATCTAACATTCGCGGAAGAACTAGTGGATGGGATTTTGGCCGACCCTTCACTCCTTGGGACAAATGCCACAGCCATTAGCAACAATAACGAATGGAACGAGAGATAGGTCCTCCGCAAGAAACTTATACGAACTGAGCTTCACGGGGCACTTATGACAGTAGTTAAGATCGCATGCCGCGCCTAATGGACTGATTATCCATATAGAGCCAAGAATCTTTCTGGACAATCTACAGTTCAGGAAGGACTGTTCTTTCATCGCCAATAAGTGTACACGCGACTGGATAATCCTCATTAATACAGCGAAAACAATATCAGAAAAGTTGATGCGAGACATTCAAGAAAAACTGGACTCCACCAAAGATAAGATTAGCCTAGATAACTATAATGCTAAATTAACAGCTTTGGAGGCGACAATGAAAGAATTTCACAAAATCAATAGGACCAAGAAAGTCAAACAAAGATCTTGTGGCCTTCACACATAATAAGGACTATCTGTACACCACAGAAGACTAGTATACAGACGAAGCAAAGCAAGCCAGGTAAAATGGTTACCAACAAAGGATACAAGCAGGATGGAGACCATATAGGAATAATGAATCTGGCTCTTCCAACAACTCAAGCTACAGCTCAGATGACGATGCGAGAACATGGCAGCACCAACAAGTGCATTTCAACACCTCCCCACCACATCCTGGGAATCAGGGAACAGGAAATGGTAATAACCCTTTTTTTTAGGCCAACGAGGGAACCAAAGAGGACTATCCAGATGGCAGACCTTCTCACCGCGAATAACCAGCAGCTGAGGACAGGGATATCCTCAACCGAATTTTCGCTAATCATGAATTTGTCCACACATACCCTCACCACTGCAGAAAAATATATCCTACAAAAAGGGCTCTCTTTTGTACCGACGGCTAGGTATGATCCATCCCTTTTGAACACGGATAGAGATCACTCAGTTTATAAGGAAAGTCAGACTCAAACAATTCTTTCAAGAAAAAGAGGACAACACTCCAGCAGGACTATTGGACCTACGACCACCCTCTTCCTTTTTCCCACCATCACTAAGCAACACAGCAGAATGTATCACCTTCGTGTAAGCTCTACTCAAAAAAAGTTCAAAGAAATAGAGGGGCACCTACCATATGTACACAACAATTGTACCAAAGAACTAGCCGCACTGGCTGAACTATCCAGTAAAAACAAGATCACCATCAAACCAGCTGATAAGGGGGGGGCACCTTCATCCAGGACACTAAAGACTACACGGACATGCTACACCGACTGATGACACCAAAAGCTATAAACAACTTCCTGCAGACCCTACACCTGCCATAAAGTCCATGATCGCACCAATTATCGAAGAAGCCTTAGCGGGAGGATACATAAACGAAAGAGGGAGCTTTCCTGACACCAGAGACACCCAGACTTCCAGCCTTCTATGCCCTTCCTAAGGTGCACAAAGGAACTACACCTATCCCGTGCCAACCAACTGTCTCTGGAATAAACTCTATTTTGGAGCACTTATTGCAATACATCGACTTCTTCCTCAGAGATGAAGTACCAAAAATGAAGTCTTATGTCAAGGACAACACGGCTAACCTGAACCTTCTTACGACACTAGCCTTTAATACAGAAAACCAGTGGCTTATAACAATGGACATTGAGGCACTGTACACCAACATCCCTCAACCAGAAACAGTGACTATGGTAAGACGACGTCTGATAAATGAGACAAGAATAGGAAATGGACATGCCATCTTTATTTCCCAATTAGCAAAATTTGCACAGACTCTTAACTATTTTCTCTGTGAAGATACCTTCTACCAACACATTTCGGGCACAGCTATGTGTGCAACATTTGTACCCAACTTCGCCAACATATATGTGGAATAATTTGAGGAAGAACACATCTACGTAGCAACCAATCCATACCACACCAAGATCTGCATGTGGTGCAGATATATTGACGATGTGCTCATGATTTGAGGGCACATCTGAGGACCTGGCCAACTTTCACAAATAGCTGAACAACTGTAAACAACACCTCAAATTCAGTATTGATGCCAATAAAAAGGAGACCCACTTTCTGGATCTATTTATCACTGTGAACGATGGAGCTCTCCCCTCTAAAATATACAAAAAGGAAACCGACTGCAACTCCCTTCTGAAGTACCCAAGCTACCATCCAAGAGCCTTGAGAGACCATCTTCCCTTCGGACAGTTTTTGTGGTATAGGCGCTCCTGCACTAGGGTAGTGGACAAAAACACCCAAGCAGGTCTCCTTACAAAACGACTTGTCAAGAGGGGATATCCGAGGGAGATCGTACAAAAGAGCAAAAAATATACCACGAGATATCACAGCTGTACTAAGCTACTCCCCTATTTTCAACACCCTGAAAAAAGAAATCAAATAATTGTGGCCAATCCTGAACACTGGCATCAGACACCTAGAGATACCATCCTTTGCCATAAAAAGGAGACAAATCTCTGGGACCGCCTGATACACTCTAAAAGAGACAGACATTAGAAACTGAACCAACAATCTGGGGCAATACCAGAACCACTGGCCATGCCCCTGCAGGAGTTGCTCCATGTTTGCCCAGACGTCCTGCACTAGCAACATCAATATTGGATGGAAAACATTGTGGGAACAAAAAACGTACGAATTGTAACAGCAAAGGTGTTGTCTACCTCATCACATGCCCATGCGGACTGCGATATATGTAGGAATGACAATCAGAGAAGTGAAAAAACACTTCATTGAGCATAAGTCATGTATCAGAACCGAGAAAATCACAGCCCCTCTGGTAGCCCATTTTCAATCATGTGGGCACAACCTGAACAGTTTAAGTGGATGATACTTGAGGCAATTATACTACCATGCTGAGGAGGCAATTTTGCAAATCTAGTGCTACGACAAGAGCAGAATTGGAAAATCAGACTGATACGGTCCAAAATGGCCTTAACGAACAAATTCACAATCTGGCACTCATGAAATGACTTTGGACATTCACATCACATGCAGATAGAAGATCAGAATGGAACTCCCCACTGCACGTGAAGGGACAGCCTCACACCTGTACCCACAATATGATCGGAAAGACAAGATCTTAATTATAATCTGTTCAATAATATCACTGAGGTCGTTTGTGAGGACGATAAGATTAAGGCCTCTCAGGTTGACTCCATGACCCTTCCAAAGCAGTTAATTAAGGAGGTATGGGAACCAAACAAAGTAAATAGTCTTTTTTTTTCATTTGTGTTGAAAAAAATTAAAGGGGGAGATATAATGTCCACAACTATTGGAACAGTCTCCGAATTGAATATATCTAAAACTCATTTGACATATCTAAAATTCATTTGACATTAAATACAAAAGAGATAAGCACAGTGGCGTCGGAGGCTGCTCCCATTCAGATTAATGTCCCTGTAGCCTTACCCAGAGGTGCTTCTCAAAGTCTATCAACACAGTCTTACCCTTCCAAGACGATGGGATGGGAAAGTGACTCAAAATGAATGGTATGGATTGAATGAACAGAACATGCCTATTTGGTATTTTTTAAACAAATTCCAGCATCAAGATCTCTGAACTCTGATGAGCGAGTGGATCACCTTGCCACAACCGATTAATGAATGTTCTGTGGGCTCCGATCTGCTATAATATCAAAGCTCTGCGTTATGTAGATGAATCTAATGAATTAATATGTTTCATACAAATGCCAGTATAGGTGGTCAAAGATCAGCTGTCGTGTGGACATACATTGGGTACTACTGGATCGGTGGTATCTCAGATCACAACCCTTATGAAAGGAAGACCCGATTGGTCATGGGTCGAACCAGCACTGAAAGCATTTATGGCCATACAAAGTGGGCTGTCTCAATCCTAGCAATTAACCAAATAGTATAATGACATGGAGGAATGTATGCAGGTCTAGGAATCTGTATTCATTATACAACCCAGGATATTGTAAGAGACCAATGATCTTGATGCACCAGGAAACAATAGCGGGGTTCGAATTTCAACTTAATGAATACAAAACCAATACCTCTCTGGAAAACAGACCGATTGCAGGTCGTCCAAGTGGAGGGCTAGCAATTGCTATCAATAGGAATTTAAAAACGTTAACAATTGGTCCATTCCTCTGATGGCTTGTTAGCCGTCAAAGTTGATTTTATGGAAAGAAATATACAATTCTATTTGTGAACTTGTACTGGAACCCTGCTAGATTTAAACTGAAGGATTTTCTATCAAAAATAATGTTACTTCTTGACGACTGGGCTATACTCTATTCCAATAGTAGCATCATCGTGGGGTGGGGTACTTTAATTGTGATTGCTTGGAGGGATATAAAATTAAGCGGTCGAAAGGGCAGTATATGGGATACCTATTTTGTGCTGAATGGGAGTTATTGCAATTGGATATGAAAGAGGAAGATCATGCCTAAACATATACTTGGCACAGAGGCAATTCCTATTCCAGGATGGATTACTGCTTATGTGTCCGCAGCAATTAAAAATAATTGCAGACTGGTTAATATAGTGGACCCCCGCTTAGGTGATCGTGTGATACTGGAGTTTGAGTCATTAAATGTAACCCCTGTAATTGAGATCAATCCCATGCTTGCATTCCTTGAACATGACAGACCAGGTTTATCTCTCAGATTAGAACACCCTAGAGGGTGTCTGAGGGTTGTGTGGTGAGTGGTTAATCTGCGGGCTATACAAACTGGTCTAGCCTGCAGATTGAATATAGCCCACAATTACTGGTATAATTGCTTACCTGTTCCCGCTGCTGGCACCTGCCTGCAGAGTTCGTCTCTGTGTAATTTCGGAAGGGAAGGAGTTAACTTTCCGTTTCCGAATTACACGTTCTAAGACCAATGTGTGCAACACAGCCCCTCTCTCTGATGTGAAGGCGGATATGACGGACCACTGACCAGGCTGGACCAACCATTTTGAATGCTGGTATCATGATGCTCTCTTCACCGTTAAGGCCCCAGCAGTGCCAACCCATAGTGGAACAGGCTGACATGGGCTGAGGCCCTGAATGAACCTTTGACAAGGCAGCTGGGAAGATGAAGGCTGCAAGCCATTAAGGACACGCTGGTAACCTGAGTGTGTCATTTGTGTGCAGTGACTTTTTGCAGTATAGTGATGCCAACATTGCCACAAGTGTAGCCTTCATGATAGCGGGAAGCGTTATTGATTTACACTGCAGCAAATGGGTCCAGTCGCACTGAAAGTAATAGGCAATGGAGGAGAGCCGTGCCACAGTACTGCACATCCATCCATTTGCTGCAACGCGAGGCATGCCTACCAGCTGTCCTGACGCCAAGTGATTGAATGCATACACGAGTGGACACAAGAACCCGCAAATGAGTGGCTTGGTGAATGTATGAATGCGCTACACGAACGACTGAATGAGTGAATGAATGAACAAAAGAACGAATGAATGATTTGATGGGTGACTTTATTAAAACATTGTATGAACGAGTGAATGAATAACTATATGAAGAAAGGAACCCCTACAATATTGCATGTTTAATTTAGGAGTACACAATTAAGAACACATGAATGAATGTATGAGTAACTAGACGGATGGCTGGATGAATGCATTAAGAATAAATGCCTGACTGGCGGAGTTGATGCTTGAATGTGTAAATGAATGAAAGAATGACTGCCTAAATGAACAAACAGATGAGTAAATATACTCATAATTCAGGACACTTGTTTGACGTCATCAACAAAGCAATCATTCTGTAGGTGCTGAATCAGATTTGACAGGAGTTCAACCCCATGTGTTGAATGGATGGATTCTTGAAGGAGAAAAGCAAATATGTTTACAACACGAATATAAACGGATGAGAAATAGAAAAAAAAACAATGAGAAGAATAAAGCAGCAACACTTCTAAGGTATATTTCTTAGTATTATCCGCGAGACCCATGAGAAGCTGCCGGTTTTGTAAAAAAATAAATAAGAAAACATTTTTTTTACGGAATATAACTAGTGTAAAGTAACAGGATTGACAATTATCTCATGAACTTCACAATAACCCATCACCAGCATTGAGGTTTTAGTTCCAGTATCCTAAGTTTAGGTCAGTCCTCATGTCCCACTAACCTTGATATGCCGAGAAAGGAAATCAGCATTTTTCTTTTTTATGGAACGTGACATTTTACATTTGTAGCTGCAAATAAGACACCAGGGACCTTGTTCTCACCTCCTCACATTGTTTGGTGCACAGTAGTATGTTAACGATAATGGGAAACCAAAGCATACCAAGGTAAGTTGATAGCACACTAAGTTAATTTATATGCAGAATGTCCTTGCTAATTTTGTGCTACTGTGTTTAAGTGTGTAATACTTGGAAGGGTATGTTTGTCTAGTGGGGGCACCTGAAATCACCTTAATTGAAACACTGGGCAGGCACTCGCACACCCAATTTCTGTTTAATATGATACTCCTTCCACCCAATCACCTTCCACCACCCTATAAAAAAAACACAACCAGGTGAATGGGTACAGCATTGTAGCTTCTACTTTGGTGGGCTTCACTGTGTTGTATGACAACCATGGCAGTGATATAATGTAGCCTCCTTGGAAATAAAACCTTGTAAGAGTGGCTGAAAGAAGATACTGAAGGCATGGAGGAAATGCCTGAAAGACACAATTGTGTGTGATGCACATTTAAAAGCCAACACCCAAAATGCTACCAAATGGGCAACTGACATCTTTAAAACCTGGCTAGCACAGTGCAAACTTCCCTTGCAGTTTGAAGAACTTGAATTTCCAATGTTGAACAACTTGTTGCGGAAATTGTATGCAGAGGTACGTAATTCACCTGGCGCTGAATATCAACTTGCAAGCCTAATTTCAATGAGTGCTGGCCTGAATTGGTATCTGAACAACCCTCCATTTTCCCGAAATGTGAACTTGATGTATGGGGAAGTGATCCAGAGCGCCAGCAATGTTTTTATTGCCATGATAAAGAAAGCAAGACGTGAGTGCAAAGATCAAACATCGCACAAACCATGCATTAGCGGAAACGATCTGCACACACTAAAGAACAGTAGCATTTTCAATACAGACCATCCAGTAACTCTGCAATATAAAGTATGTTACGATACACAAATGCATTTTGCATGAGGAAGAGAAGGACAGCATGCACTACCAAGTGAATCTTTTCAGTATTAGCCGTGAAGTACACTCAAGTCCTGTTTACTGGTGCGGCGGGTGGCTCTGCTGAAGCTGCTGGGTTTGTGATCTGCATCTACACTGCTGAGCCGTCACTATCTGGAGGACGTCTTTGTGTAACACTGCTTCACCTGACCCACTGAAACTAAAGAAGGTGACTGTTGCAGGCAGTTTGTGCACCTTAATAGAGTGAATTACGGGTCTAAATCTACCGCACATTTATGCCGATACAGTCCTCTTTCTAATTCATTTGTAGGTTCTGCCTTTTGTTGTTCCCACCCCCCTGGTGTCCACGCCCCTTCTACTCAAGATATATTCACATCAAACAGTACACTCAAGTACCGTTTACTGTTCAAGGTGCATGGCGTGGGAGTCTCCCTCCAAAAGTTTTTTTTTCTCCCTACTGGTTTTCACGGGCACTTATCCAGAATTGGTTTCTGTGTGTCGGAAAGAACTCCATTTGGGAAATTGTTAGGGTAACACTGCTTGAGCGTAACCTTTTGATTCCGAGCCTCAAGAATTTTTGAGGGTCTGTCTACTCTAGGAAACTAAGAAGTTGCACACGGGTGAGTGCTGAACCGACGTTAATGCGACCAGTGTCTCTATGCAAATTATAGGGTGCACCTGTTTGCTTTATACTTCCTTAAGTGGTTGAAGGAATTGCTGTGTGCGGTATATGTAAACAATTGGTATTTGCAGGGGTTATATCTATATTTACATTTGAGGACAGAAAGTTAGTGTTTTTTTGGTGTACTGGATAGAGTGCCAGAAGCTTCTAGTCCCTGTGGGATCCCATAAATCTGCCTCTTGTGGTAAAGCCTCTTTCCCTGCGGAACGTGCCGTCATGGCTCCAAATTGAGCAAGATCAGTTCTATTGACTGCTTGCTGGAGCATGGTTGGTACGCTTTACAACGGAAAGTCCGTCAGACCCATACAAGTGGTGAAAAAAACATACTCCTTGGCTAAACCAGTTTTTGTGTTCAATATGGATAGCCTCTCGTCGGGAGGCCAGCAGTCTGATCCCTCACTGAAAAATTTACCAAATGGTTATAATGAATCAAAGGAACAGCTGTCTCCTGCCAGTTGTATGGTGAACTGCACGGGTGATGCCTTTTCACCTCAGGTAGAAGAGACTATGGGGTACAAGCATTTTAACAAAGGCCAACCTGCTGTAGCACCCCAGAAGAGCCTGTTAAGTGTAAATGAGAAACTGGGTAGATACTCAGTGGGGCAAATAGAGGAGGGAGCTAAACCAAAAAAACATTTTCTGCTTCAGGAAACTTGGGCACTTTCTCCTCTGGTGCTTGATGGGTATTGCCTGCATCAAGTATCAGCAGTTAAAAAATCTAGGGGAAGGCCCTCGGGGGCATGCTTATTGGGGTGAGCAACTCCATGCCCTTTAAGTGCCTTAAGCTCTTTTCGCCTCCCAAGGGCAGCATTGCTATTTTACAATTCCTTCCCCCCGTTCCCTTTGGACAATTGCCAATAGTCAATGTTTACTGGAGTCCTGAGCTTGACTCGAAAGAATTCATCAACTTGATTGATATTATACAAGAGTGCCAAATTTTGTGTCAAACTTTGAATGTTATGGTCATGGGTGATTTTAATTCTGAAGCAGGTTCATGCTCAAAGGGGGCAGTTGGGGAGCACACACTGTGCCTCAAGAACTTTGGTTCGTCTAGAAAGCAAGTGCAGGGCCAACAGTGGAATGCTTTCTTGAAGAGCTGGGGCCTAATTTGTGTAAATGATTACCTGAGTAAGGATGTGGCTTGCTACACTTGGTCAGATGGATCTGAGTTCTCTGCTATTGATTTTATCTTTGTGAGCACGCATTTACTTAATTTCATATCTGATTTTAAAATCATTGCCTCATTGGTGAGTGATCACAGTGTTCTCAAATTGACTTTTCAGGTGCAAACCCTAGCCACACCAAATGATGTATATTCACTGATGATGGAGCACAACTGTGCTGGGAATAGAATGAATTGGCATGGGGATAATGTTGAGAAAGTGAATAAGGTCTTTTTCAATTGCTACATCAAGGGTGTTATTCTTGGGCCCAAAGGGATTGGGAGACCAAAAAAAGCAGGCCCCACCCACATACATGTTTTTGATCCCTCGATGCATCTCCTCAAAAAAGAGGAATCTTGAGATTCAGAGTTTAGCAAAACTCTCGTTTACTCCTCTTTTGGGAGAGGTGATTAGAAAAGCAAAAAATAAATGGAGAACTAAAGCAGGCACACTAAAAGCTAAAATCTTGCAGAAGGACGCTGAAAGTATATTGGAGGCATTATCCAAAACTAATACGAGACATTTTTGGTCCCTGGTTAACAGAAGAGGAGATATGCAAGCAAGAGCACAGGGAGTATGCATCTCCTCTTCTGTCTGGGAAGGGCATTTTGGCTCCCTATATGGTCCACCTGATTTCAAGTGGATGGTCCCAGTCGATATTCCCACACGTCAATGGAACATCCCTATTACATTGCAGGATGTACAAAGACTTATTTCTAGGTGCTCGTCATCTCGCGTTCCAGGGCCAAATATGCTTGCAAATGTAGTTTTTAAGGGTAATACGAATGTGGGCTAAAATTTTGTTTTTGTTTAAAGATATTGTTATAACTAAGGTTTTTCCAACTACTTGGCACATGTCTTGTTGTTCCCATCTATAAAAAGGGCGATAGGTCTTTACTATCTAGTTACAGACCTATCGCCCTGCTTGATGCTGACTCAAAGATCTTTGTGTCCTTAGTCCTGGAACACAATCATGTTTGGATGGATGAAGAAGCAGTACTCTCACCACAGCAATTTGGCTTCAGGAAAGCTGTGGGTACTGATGCGTGAGGGCTCCTATTGATTATCATGCAGCGTCAGACCAGGCCAAGAGGTAGCCAACCAATATACTTGGCGACAATTGATCTTTGTTCCGCTTTTGATTTAGTTGATAGAGCCACACTGTGGCGTAAACTGTCTGCCCTAGATATGCTAGAACAGCTTTTAGCTATCTTATACCACCTCCATGTTGAAACCAAAACCGGGGTATGACTTAATACTGAGGGAATTCTCTCGGAGGAAATCACTACAAGTTATTGTCTCAGACAGGGTTGTATATTCGCGCCAACTATCTTTAATCTGTATCTGTCGGATGTTGGTCCGCATTTGGAAGATGCATCCTTTGCCGCCCCAAAAGTGGAGGGCACCAAGATAGTCTGGACCGCCTATGCGGATGACGTTTTAGTGTTTGATTTAACCCCCCCTAGGCCTGCAACGTGTATTATCATTTATGAAATACACTGTGGAAAATGCACTAGCTATTAACCGTACAAAAACTTATCATGAGATTAAGCTATAGGAAGAGTGCAATTACATTTGCGTGGTTCTTAGATCAGGCCAAACTCTCAATATGCCACGCCTTTCGTTACCTGGGGTACCCTATTTTTGATTGTGTAACCAGGGTAAACTTGGGTATTTACCTGGACAAAAAAACTCCACTGATCTCCCAACTTCATAAAATTAATAACAAATACGGGAAATTTTCTATGTTACCAAGTTTAAAAGTGTACCGCGCCAAGACCGTCGCACAGTTCTGCTATGGGATGGAACTGGTCCCGTCTTGGTTCAGGAGTGAATTTCCAAAATATGAGGCTCGTTTGTTGAGGCCTTTGGTCTGGTGTCTCCCGAAGTGTGTCCCACTGGCGGCTATATGCAATGAACTTGGGTTATATTCCCTGGCCAGTATAATACTCAGGCGAAGAGTAGCACTCTATAGGAAGTTGCTTGTTGGTAAGGACTCTAATCTGTATGAAATCCTGGGTCGGTGCTTTGTTGCTGGCCAGGACTCTTCGGGAATTGGAAAGTGAGGTTCAGGAAAGCCTTGCAGAAGTAGGGGTTTCGAAATAATTACTCATCAGGAACCCCATGAAGGTTAAGATAACTCTTGCAACATGCAGACTGGAACTTGACAGTTAATCTAATGCAAAGTAAAAAAATTGTATGCGCATCTGGTCCACAACAACAAAAAAATGGGTACAACAGAACCTTATCTCATGAAATTCCCATGTAAAGGGCTCAGACAGGAATCCATGCGATTTCGCTTTAATTTTTTGGCAACTGGCCAAATTATGAGTATAAGGCGATGTTTGTCTACTGGAACGGCTGAATGCCGATTTTGTAACTTAGACATCAGGGAGGTAACTTTGCAACACCTGCTGCCTCAATGTGTGGGACTTAGACAAGCACGCATTGACTACTTTATTAACTATGTGCCCAATCCAGAGTGTGTTAATCTTGAAGCATTCTGGATAGACATGCTCCATGGTTCCAGGGTTAAACTGCAATTGGCGGTGTTACGCTTTCTAAAAACTAAATGTGAACTGCAAGGATGAATGCTAGTTGGAAAACTTGGTTGCTAATCTAGCGGAGTAATTGGTCGGAGCGCTAATGAAAATAGGGGAAAGAAAAAAAAAACACCATTGCATCAAGGACTAAAATGTCAAGTCTTACCAAATATGTAATATGAAAAATCATGGAGGAAAGAAATAAGTTAGACATGTAATATCTCTTATCTGTTTATTGATTGTTATATAGTATGTGTTTTGTTATATATTATGTACTGGATTGTATGTATTGTGATTTTATGGTCTTATTATGAGATTACTATTTTTGTAAAGGTTACTGTGTAGCCAAAATAAATAAATAAAATAAAAAATAAAAAGTATTGGCTGAGACTAAACCGGCCGCAAATATGCAACCTTATTTAATGAAACTAGCAAAATCACCAATCCCTAAATGAGAAAAACTGAGATAGCCTTTGTGGCGCAATGTATGACGTTCAAGATGAGGAGGACTGCCCCATTAAATCATTCGAACTATATATACAGAAACTCCCCCAGAATGCACCATGTTTCTTTGACCATGCCAAAAAGATGACAGTTGATAATGGCAAAGTAAACCTTATTTGGTATACCAGTCGACCACTTGGCAAAAACACACTGGGCTCAATGATGCAAACAATCAGCAAGAAAGCAAAGTTAAGTTGTATCTACACAAACCACTCCTTGTGTGCGACCACTGTGCAGACTTTACCCAATGCAGGCTTGGAAACATATCAGATAATGTCTTGTCACTGGCCACAGAAATGAGTCCTCAATTAAAAGCTACTGGACACTGCAGTACTGGGAAAGAAGTGAATGTTCTCGACTTCTGCACAATTTAGGAAAACCAAACGACAACTGCAACTTCCCATTCAACCAGAAAAGCAGACAAGGAGACACCTACAACAAGCAGAAAAAGACAATATCCTGCAATAACAGAAAGCAGTGAAAAAACAACTGCAATAACTTTACCAGATGAACGGCCAAGCACATCAGCACAGCCCAATACTTTAAGTGGTACCATATGCACTCCTGCAGCCAACAAAAATAGTAAATAACCTAAACGGTCCCAGAAATCAAACGAAGAGTCTGAAGAAACGTTCCCAGATGTACTGCCAAGCACATCATCTGGGCATAATTTGCTGTCTTCCACCTCAACCCCAAATATAGGCAGAAGTGGAGTCCCCAGTCTTGTTCCACATCGGCAATTTCTCAATTGCAACCTTAATTTCTATGGCACCACACACTTAAACCTTAAATACAAAGGTTTCTTTTGAGAACTGCACTTTCCAACCTGTATCCCTTTTCTAAATAAATACTTAATGTGTGCAACATTTATTGAACATTTTGCAATTTATTGTACTTCAATTAAACATGTCTCATTTCATCTACTTCAATTAAACACTGTGGGTGTTCTCATAGCTTTATAGATCTGCAGCGAGGGCCGTACCGGGCGTTATGGTCTTTCAGACCTCGTTAAAGGCCCTGGCTTCGCTCTGGCCATTAGCTCAGTCTTCAGGGCCCATAACGCCCAGGCCATCGCTGCAGGTCTATAAAGCTATATTGAATAATAGGAAAAGAGAAAATTTTGTTAATCTATTGGGCTCAGAGGTATATTCTTCTGGAATCATCAGCATCAAAAACTTGGACATATCAAAAAAGGCTGATTTAATTTCGGAGACTGTTCTTCAGTGTTTGAGGACCATGGTTGGATCAATAAAAACAAGAAATCTGAAACCTAATTGTCATGCATATAATAAAGCAGTTGATGAATTTAAACACCGCAAAAAGAGCAATATATCTCTACCAAAGATATATCTCTCAAATGCTGAATACAATGTAGAAAAAAGGAATATATGCCAGGCCCCTAAGAACTTTGTTAAATCCTTGAAAATTGCCATCTATACAGGCGACAATCGGGTTATGATTAGAAACCTTTGTAATAACAACTCAAGAGCATTTTGGTAGTCAATGAATAAAACTACTGATCAAATCGGAGGGAATACGGATCATCATTAAAGAGGAGATGTGGGTTAATCTCTTCACCCAAAAATATCCAATGCCGTCAATGTTTCATGAAGTGCGGGACCCACGTGAAAGAATTCTCTTGGCGCAACCTTGTCTTTGGGAAGAGGAAGAGATCATTTGGGCCATTAAACTTAACCCGTCAAGGGCTGCAGGCCCAGGCGGCATTCCTGCATTTGTCACAAAAATAAAAAATCTAACTTGTGGGCCTCTACCTTAACAACAACATTTTATAAGATATTTCACTCTAACTGTACCCCAAGTACATGGTCTCAGTCTTTGATAATCCCTATATTCAAAAAGGGTGAATGCCTCGAACCTTTTAACTTCTGACCCATAGCTCTTATGGATGCCTCTTCAAAGGTGTTTACTATTTTAGTTTTAAGGGATTTGGAAAGTGTAATGCCACAATTAGACATCCTGTGCCATTTTCAGGTGGGTTTCCGCAAAAGAACAGGGACTACACTTAACACTAGTATAATGGCACATCTTTTGTTTTGGAGACAGCAAACCATGATGAAACGGGTCCAATCATTATGGCATCATTAGATATGACCTCCGTGTTTGACTGTGTAATTAGATACATCTAATGGCAGAAACCTCTGAGATATGGAATACCAGCGAACGTAGTACAGATGGTGTCAATGCTCCATCTTATTACCTACTATAGAATCCGGAACACCCAGGAAGGTGCCCTAACAAGATTGAGGCCAATGTTTATGGGGGTAAAACAGGGATGTGGCATGGCTGCAACTCTCTTTAACCTTTATCTTAGCGATATCTTAGGATCAAATATGGACCAGTGAAAAAACATCACTCCTGTAAGATAGGGTAGGCTAAACTGCATTGGATAGCATTTGTTGACGACCTAGTATTCTTTGACAGAACAGCTAAGGGGTTGCAAGCAAAGCTAAACCTATTCCTGCAGTACGCTGCTGAAAACAATGTATAGTCAAACACACTCAAATCAAAAATCATGGTCTTTTGAGGGCCAAAAAGAATAAAAACAAAGGTATGGCCTATGGGTTCAGAAAGGATACAACGTCTTTTGCAATTACGTTATCTTGGATATAACCTATGACACTCATCTATGACAATGTGGAAAGAGTCCTTAGCGGTTAAAGTCCGACCTATGGTTTCTCAAATGAAATGTCTCTTTGGTAAAGTCTACAAATGTTCATTGTTACCAGTATTGAATTATTATGTGTTGAAGGTTGAATAAATCATACTTTATGACTTAGACATGTTGCTGATGGACTTGGATGATTATCTTAACTGTCTTCACAGGCATGCATGGAAAGCAGTCCTTGGATTCTTCCCTTATCTGCCAAATGCAATCTTGAGGCACAAGCTGTGGTTAGTGTCCTTATCTTCAAGGCTTCTTTGGCGGCAACTGTTTATTCAAAACTTCTAGATCCACCCTGTAAATTCTCTATATGAGGATTTGAATAGTATGCTGAGGGAACACGGCCCTGCGTCTGTGACACAATATGGGCAAATAATGAATTATCTTCTGTGCTCTATTGATTAATGTGAAGAGGAATTGAAATGTTGCCCATAGAGCGCAAAGAGGAAACTCTTTAATCTTGATTGGACGAATACAACCGAGTCTATGGGCACCTATGGGCTCCATAAATAATATGCATGTTTTCAGAGGAAACGGGAACAAATTTGCCCCTATATAATACAATTCCCTTCTAAAGATGCATGTGCACTTTATATGAGATTTTGATGTCATTTCTTTTAACTAGGTAACTATGTAAGCACTGGGCAGCTTTCAAGGCTAAAGGTACGAATAGATATTATTGATTTTGTGCTGACCCATCAGAATTGGCAACCCTCAAACAACGGTTAACAAACTGTCCCCACTTCAGCCCACTAAGGATAAAAGTGTTTGGCTTAGACTACGCCAGTGAAAGTGAATTTTCCTCAAATCTTTTTTGGGCACGGCTCATGCGAGGTGAGAATAATCCACTTATTATAACCTTTATCGATTTCTAAATGATATACACTTAGAATTATAGAAATGTGTAATAGTGACAATACTTTCACTTAATATTCATTTTACACATTTGTGGGCAATTAATATTTATATGTTAAAGAAACAATCATAAAAATGTTAAATATTTGTAAATGAATCCAATTAATTATGGAATGTTTATTTTTCTATGTGTCGATGATTTTGTAAAGGTTTGTTTAAACCAAATACAATAATAAAAAAAAAAATAATCTTCTGAAAATCAATCTATGGAATTATTTTCTATAATTAAAAATATTATCTCTGCTTCCTGTGCACTATCTAGGTTACTTCCTTCTGGCACTTTGGCTAATCAGTTTAATGTCTGTTTCACTGAAAAGGTTAAATCCATTTGACTAAACAACAACTTTCAAACTACTAGCGTCGATTACTCCACCCAGGTCTCTGAACTCTCTCCTTGTTTGACCTCCTCATTGGCCTGTTTTGCCTTTTCACCGGTAGATTCAAATGATATTGAAGTCTTGATTCATAAACTTAAATCTACAAATCAGGACTATGACCCTATTTCAGCATATTTGGCAGTTAAGCATGCCACTGCCCTCAACATTCATAACAGCTTTTGTGAATAGAGCATTGGCTCAGGGATCTGTGCCAGCAGAACTTAAGGAATCTGTTCTAACACCGCTCTTAAAACCTACTCTTGACCATCAGGTCTTGGCAAATTAACACCCAACTGCTGGTCTCCCCTGGCCATCCAAGATTCTGGAAAAGATTGCCACTCTAACTGCAGAATTCTTGGAAAAAAGCCTAATATTGGATACTTTTCTGTTCGGCTTCAGGCTCGGTCATGGTACTAAGGCAGCCCTGATAGCTGTTGAGGATGACATTTTAAGGGCTGCTGATGTCGTTGAATTGAGCAGGTTAGTCATGCTCCTCTTAACAGCAGCCTTTGACACAGTTGACTTTGGTCTTCTACTGTCTAGACTTTGAGATACCTCATGTTTCAGAATGGTTTTCCTCTTTTCTTGACAACCGTGCTCAAGTAGTTAAACTTTGATGGTGTTTTCCTGAAGCCTACCCGTTCATATGCGAAGTGCCTCAGCGATCATCTCTATCTCCAATTTTATTTAATATCTATCTCAGAGCCCTGATGAATATCTTCCTGAAGTATAAACTTAATCATTCTTACGCAGACGATACGCAAATCTATGTCCGATTAAAACCAGCACCGGATGCGATTGAATGTGTTCTGCCTGTTACAACGCAATCAAAGATTGGATGATTGCGAGCAAGTTGCAAGCAAGTTGCAGCTGAATCCATCTAAAACAGAGGTAATAGTGTTTGGGTCAACACATCTTAGAAATCATCATGAAATGACCCTCTTGTCCAGCACTGACACAACATTTTTCTCATACAAGGTAAGAAACCTTGGCTGCATCCGGCAAGCGTCACTGGGCTGTAATGCCCATGTGTCAGAGGTGGTCAAATCTGTGTTTTATCAAATTAAGCTCCTTAAACCTATTCTGCCACTTATCCCTGACTCGACTCTGTGGTTATGGGGACAATGATTAACTCCAGTCTCCTTTTAGGAGCACCTGATAATCAACTTCAATGATTGCAGGTGGACTAAAATGCTGCCGTTCGACTGATATACAATTTTCCAACAATGGGGCAAATACCAACTGTGCCGGTAAGCTTGCCGGTCAGGAAACAATGTTGCCGGTAAAGTACAAGTCTGGTGGGCGGACCGGCACCCGCCCACAGACTTTCACAGAAGCACCAGCACAGTTATTATCGATGCCGGTGCTTCCATGTTCCCCATCGAGTCCTATGGGACTAAATTGGGAATGGGAAACATCATATTACCCCCGCCTGACTTACCGGCTGCTGCGGTTGTAATACCCCGGTGTTACCGGCAATTCAGTTGCTGGTAACTGTTTACACGTATGGCAGCTACCTGCCGGTTTTACCAGCACAGTTACCATCGGACCTGTAATGAGCCCCAAAGTCTCCTATTTCTATCCATCGGAGGACACTACACTGGCTGCCAGTGTGCAAGAGAATTGAATTTAAATCACTGTGCTTACACAAAGATCTATAGAATAGCCCCAAGTATCTTATCAAAAATAAAACCTTACTCGTCTTTAGTATCAAGGGTCAACGTCTTTTGGAATTCACTCCCAGATTATCTGTGGCAATATCGAGTCTATTGCTCTTTTGGAAAAAACTGAAAACCATCCGTTTCAGTGAGTCTTTATTATGCTAGCATTGAAAGGAATTGTAACATCTGCATCTAGCTGCAGGCTCCTGCTTGGTTCTAGAAGGATATGCGCTATATAAATCCTCAACAAAAAAAAAAGAAAAAAGAAAATGCTTGCTTAAGCTACTGAGTCTCACCAGCCAACCCAAGTCTTTGCACATAGGACACATCTCTAGGTCTCTATACTTGGCTGACAAAGGTATCCGAGTGGGCAACATTCATATGCTAATGCGTTCCAGGTGTTTATTCCTGCAAGTCTGCAAAGTCAAAATTGCAGACTCTTGGTATACTCTCACATTCCTTCACATAGTCAAATTCAGTCACCCATGGGTTCCACCTCAAATAGTTACACTGCTTTGCACAAGTTAATAAGGCTTTTCAGCAAAATATGCAACTATTTTTTAAGAACTACAAGAGGTGGAGTGGCTTGTTAAGAGGACATTCACTTGGACTATATCTTTGCTAATGTAGTTTTCAGGGGAAGGCTTCTCTTACATATCACTTAAAACATGGTTACTTTTGCAGCACAGAAACTGCATCACACTGACGAGCATTAAACGGGGTAGCAGTGCTGGTCAACTAGTTTGGGGATAAAACCTCACATTGGGGTGGTGCGAGATTCTGTAAATGTTCAAACTTTTCCAGAAGTCCATCAAGAAAAAATCAAGGATCAAAAATGACCTGCCATAAAATATCCTGTGATGGAGGGGAGGCAGCTGCATTGACTAAAAGCCCAATAGCAAGGCCCACTCCCTAATGGGAACTAGTATGCATCTAAAAAGAGAGTGGTGCATGTTATGCTTTTTATTTATTTCCACTGCTCTTACTCTGGAAATAGAAAGTGGGGATATAGAAGCATAAGCCTGGTCTGTGGTTGGCAGGGGATTCATGGTTTGCCTCCTCCCACAAAAGGTAGATTTGCTTTGCCGAAGTGAATTCTGTATTGGGTGGAACCACTCAACTAGTTAGGACTGAGTGGAAAGTTGGTGAGTAAGGCCATATAACTCCTTAGGTCTCTGAAGAGCATTTTCGCAGCACTCCCAGAAGAACCGAGAATGCCAATGCCAGTGACAGAGACCGAACGAAAGAGCCAGAGATACGAATTATGGAGAACATATTTTTATTCATGATCTTGGGTTGTATAATTGTAATAATAATATGCACTGCTATTTAAATGTACTCCTGCCAGCATAGGCCTCTCTAGAGGTTGGGGACTTTTTTATTTTTGTGAGGAAAAACGAATGTGTGAGCTTCGGTTACTGTCTCCGGTCAAGTGAGCATAGCCTGCACATTCCGCTTCAAGGACTGACGATTTATGAGGAGATTTGCCAGGGCCCTGCGGCGATGATGGGTTTAACCTTTCACAAAGAGCTTCAGTTGTCAAATATGTATTATTTACTGTAGGCCATCAAAATATAATAGGCTTCTTGGAGTTTTGAAGGATCACTGGAGATGGATGTCACCTGCTTGAGGCAGGAAACACTGGAGCAAATAGAAAGGAAATTAAAGAGCCACAGAGAACGTTCGACACATCCTGCAGTTCAAAGGTCGAAACTGATGGAAGAACCGAGAGGAGGTTTTCGTGAATACTTTGACAGAATAAAAGGAGAAAACTGTTCAAAAGGGAAGGGTGAAAAGAAACAAGTGCTGCATCACTAATATGCTCTGCCCAATTAGTTTTATGACATGTATCCATCCGCTAAACCATGTCTGCTCAATCCTATGGCTAGAGCTAACATCCAAAACAAACGAGGACATGGCTGGAAAGTTTAGAATGAATCTTAACCTCTGGCACAGCTCTGGGCAACCCTCTAGACCATCGCTCTTTGCCTGTCAAGCCATTACAGAAAAGGGAAAGACCATATGCAAATCAGGCTTGATCCCACCTCAAAAGGGGCCATCACATCCCTCGTGCACGAGCCCACAAGTATCCCCAGAGATATGGAATCATTATATATCAACATCACACAAAAAGAGGCCCTAGAGGTCATTACACAGAGTCTTCATTTATGGGAAGCTTCACTTCAGGTACCCACTAAATGATTGATCTAGCTGCCATAGCATTGGAAGAACATGTCTTTATGTACAAGGTAGAGTTTTACAAACAAGTGCACAAGGCCTGCAATTGTTCCTAGCTTAGCTAATTTGTACAGATTTTCGAGGAAACGCATGTGTTTACCACGTCTAACCCTTTCAGGACACACATTAAGGTATATCATCGATATAGCAATGAGATTCTCAGTGTGGCAGAATGACTTTTCAACTCTAATAGCTTTTGTTGTTTGGCTGAATGCATTGAATCAGAACCTTAAGTTCCCTTCATCATCCAGTCAGACAGATGCCATTCTTGGACTTAATACACGTGGTTGGTCGGCATATGGAAGTCACACTTTTTAGGAAAGACACAGACAGAAACACCATCTTTCACCATAAGAGCCAGCACCTGATGAGCCTCAAGAATAATATCCCCTTCAATCAGTTTTTGTGTGTTCACAGAAATGGCAATGCCCTCACAGAATTCCATCATCAAGTAATTAGTATGAGTGGGTGTCTTTTGGCACGTGGGTACCCAAAAATAACTATCGAGAGTGCATCATGAAGTCCTACCAAAATGAAGTGTTAAAATACAACATTCAAATTGTATGAAGAAACATGCCATGTATTCAGAATGCTTTATAAAAATCGGAAAACATGAAGGTCCGTTTACCGATGTGACATTGGATACAGACGTGCAAGCAATAAGCTGTGGCAATTTAGGAAGAAGTTGGAGTGCACTGAAGTTGGGAGTAACTGGCTTGGGTAAGCAATTTTAATCAGTTACATCGGCTGTTACCCAGACTATGCTCTGCGTAGAATAGCCACTGCTGGCAATGAAGATAACCCCATGTCTCTCTCCCTCCCTCCCTCCCTCTGCTACGTTCTCTGGGTCTATACTCTCCAATACGCTCTCCATTAATCCAGTGCCTCATCATCTGATCTCCCGAATTACACCAACGGAATTCCATGTATAACAAACCTTTTGCATTTGAAAGTGGATGTGTTAGATCCCACCAATCCTTTGCCAGCTGCTGATGAAATTGATCCAAATATAGCCACCGGCCTGGACCACATCTTTCGAGTGTCCTATCATAATGACTGCTTTGCCTGATTCATGCATTATGGCTGCCGAGCTCTCTATCAATTTAACTGAAAAGCACTCAGATCAGAGCAGCAGTGCTCCTCATTGGGTTTTGTGAAGACTCCTGCGGATCCCTAACCAAAACTCTGCCTAAAGCCTCCTCGCAGGTGGCCAGGAGAGAACAGATGTTTCCTGATCCCAAACCTGGGGGTGGTGTACTGTGGGAGGATCACTTGAGTTGAGACAAGGCCCAGGGTAGGGAGGTGAATTCATGGGATGAGACAGTATTATTCCCTTAAAAGTGATTCCCTTACCATCATGCCAGAAGAGGTTATGGCTTATCGTCATTATAACATCGCCCAAACTCCTGTCAAAACTGAGATGGTATATTCTAACTGTATAACATCCAAACCTATTACATCAAAAGAACAAATAATTTTTATCCCTAAAATCAAATACCCTCCTTAATGCCAAAGGTGCACTAGTAGGAATAATGGAAATGTTGCCTTACCTACATCTTCTTCCTCTAATAAGGTTAAAACCTGAAATACTTGTTTTGAAAATACTACAGGAATGAAATCTACCCTTAATTCTATAAAAGTAGAAAAAACTAATTTCACTAAAGTGAACTACACGTCCCAGAAACCCATAGGGACTGACACAAAGAAAAGGGCTGAAGGGGCATGTAGAAATGAAGGACAGCCAAGCAGACCTAACAGTCACTGACAAGGTCAGGCAATTGGCAATAATGGCATGCTCCACCTAAGGAGCATAAAAGGCTGCAGAAGGAGGGAGAAGTATAATGAGCCGGAGCAGAAATAATCGGAAGGCTGGTAGTAGCAGCAGAAGGAGAAGAGCATGAGGCTGCCAGTTCCTGAGGAAGTGTGCTCACTTAAGGGATGCCGGGGCAAGAGGAAAACAGATTTCACCTGCAAGTTCTGAGAGAGTCCTGTGTTCACAGACCCTGCTTTGTCGTGGCTGCACTGAGGGAGACGTGACATGGTTGAAAGTCTTTACAGGTGCGCCTAGTGACTGTGAATGCAGAGCCAAGACTGTGCTGCAAATCGAGGCCCCTGTACTGAAGCATGCTGAAGGACAGGGGAGTGAAGGAGACACCCAGTGGTAAATGCCGGACCAAAGACACCGTTGCTGCTGAGAGGTGTGGGTCCCAAGAGTGCCTAAAGTAGTAGCAGAGCCATAAGAGGTGGGGAAGTGGAAGCAGTTGGCATTCCTGGAGCCGGTGTCTGAACCTCCAAATGCAGGTTCACTTTGAAAACATTGCCGGTAATTGTTACCAGCTTAATAATATTAAGTGTGGGAGTGAGTAGAAGTTGTTCATCACGGTGATGAAGCAGTCTAACAATGAGAATGTATCCTGCAAACTCCTAATGCAAGCTGGAGTGCTCGCGTATAAACAACATCTTTTATTTTCCGTTTAACTGTTGAAATGTTGCCAGAGTGGTTGCGTGTCTCCAATTAAGGAGGGGAACGCTTTCCAGATCACTCGCACGCCTAAAGCTGACTTTCACAATTTGTTAAAAGGTATATTCCATTAGTGTGAGGTTGCATGTGAACAACTATAATCCCAGGTTGGAGTCAGAGTAACTCTGTGATAATAAAGGAAATACAATTTCTTACAAGTCTTTAAAGTTGAAAATCCTCCAAAAGTGGTCATGTGTACCTAAATATGTTTCTATATTGAAGAAAGATCCTTGTAACATTCAGAACAAGTATTCTAAGAATATAGAAGTTGTTAAAGTGAAGAAAGAGCAAGCAATGCCCAGGTCAGTAGGCAAAACCTTCCTATAGTGAAAACCAGCCTGTTAAGAACTATTTACCCACATTCAGAGAGAGTACAAGTTGTTAAAGCGCCAGTGTCCTCGGATAGAAATGTGACATTGTTATCCCAAACTGGAAGTGTGGTAATACAGCTTATGGTTAGCTACTAGAACCATTAAGGTGTGAATCAAGCTGAGGAAGGGAGCTTTGGTTTGTAAGAAGATTAAAGTCAACAATCTGTAAGGCTGAGAGGGATTACACATTGGTGGTAATAAGACAGACTGAAGAAGCAAAGAGGCTGCCCGTTTCCCATAGCCCAGGAAAGAAGAGTGCCTTGCATACCTGTGTAGGTTGAAGAGTCTTGTATTTAAATACTGTATAATTAAAAAGTATCAAGTTGCAGTAGACCTAACAAAACTGTGGTTCTTTGTTACGGTCAGTGCATCTTACCTTAAAACTGAAGTTAGTGGTATACTGTGGAGCAAAGGAGCCTGCTTCCATACCAACAATAGTAGAAGGTTTGTTTCACAGGAAAAATACCCTAAGAAGAAGCATCCGGACAAGTATACTAAAGAAACAGCAGAGGTCAAGAATATCAAGGGACATTGTTGAAGCAGATGTTGTTCTTTGTTTCGTGAACTGTCCTGGAAGAAGTATATCCAGGATTTTCATTGGTGATATTTTCTTAGCTCGAATTGGAAGGGGATCTTTTCAACAGAAAGCTGAAGAATTTTTACCATTGGAATTTTTGTTTAGTGAACTTTTATTTCCTTCTGTAACTTACAAGAAGAACTGGTTCAAGACTTTACTTTCCTTTTGAACATTTGAGAGAAATCGACTGAGTAATCATGGGGGATCTACCCAGGACAGGTTAAGGTCATCCGAATCACTGGTTTTTGCTTATTTTCTTATTTATATTGTTTAAGTTTTATCTTGAATGTTTTTGTTGTTTAGTGTGAGGGCCATTTTTGTTGATGCTAGGACTCACTCCCTTGGACCTTAGATTTAGTAGGAACACCCTAATAGAGTAAGTTTGGTGAGGTTCAATTTGTACTTTATTTACTTTTAATACCATTTTTATTTGGATAAAAACACAAGCAGTTGTCTGCCTTGCATTACTGACCCCTCACAGTTAGTTGATAGATTCTGTGTCACGCTTCTTGGACAGCACCATCAACCTCATGGTTCGACATCAAAGAATTGACCCACATCATCTCATCCCTTCAGCTTGCATGGTTCTGACACTAGCCATCAATATGTTCATTTGGGCTCAAATACAATCCCTGCACAAAACGTTACCTTAACTTTGCTGCTTTGTTTATATGACAACCTCAGCACTGATTCAAGAGATAATTCTACCTTAAATTCCATTATTACTAAGCTGTTTTTTTAGAAGGTTGTGTTCTGGCTCAAAATGACAAGTTGGTGCAACCCATTGAGCACCTTTTCTCATTCAATGTCGAGGACCTGGATGTCATTGGGTAGCCTTCAATGCATAATGCTACTGATCTAGACCCAATAAATCAAAGCTGTATTCCTGCCACCAGAGATCAAAAACTATCTGTCCCAGTTTGGGATGCCATCTCCATACCCTCTTCTCCAGGGAAGAATTTGGATTCAGAGATTTTGTCCTTGTGGCTTAATTAAAAAAAAAAAAAAACACTTGCCATTTAATATCTAAAACATTTTTTAAAAATGGCAAATGTTAGAATTGTGGCTTCAGCAAATAATCGGTGCAGACCAACTAATGTGGATGTAAGTTCACCTTGAATGAGAACTAGTGGACAATAGCTTCTACTGTACAGCTCACAATTAACGTTTCTCGCAATTTTGATCTTCTTTAAAAATAGGTATCAGGGTGCCTCTCTTGAATATATCCTTCTGAGAGGGCCCCTATTTTAAATAGATCTAGTATGTTGGCTTTATTTCATGATATCCCAAGTCTTAGAATGTTCCACTCAAGGAATTATCATACTGAATTCATTGACACTTATAGTAACATGTTGCAGGCAATTCTTGAGGCAACATGAATTACGACAATATAAGTGCACTATGAAAGAGATTTTATTGTCCATCGGTTATGTGCCTTACCAGTTTACAGCACAGCAGTAACAGCAAACATGACACAAATTCAGTTTTAGCAGAGATAAGAGCTAGGGTATCTCTGAATTAGTTCCAGGATTAAATGTCTTATGAATATGGGGCTACAACAAAGGGATCCATTAATGTTCACCAAGTTCACAATTCACAAGTGAGGAAGAATGTTTGTCGTGGTTACTGATAAGTTTGTGACAAAAAGATAACCAAACCATGATGAAACTTCAGGTTTTAAAAATACAATGCAATAATACCTCAGGTTTCACTAATCTTTTTAGACCTAGTACATGCTATGTGGATCTGAATGACTAATTTTTCAAGAGGTTTTTCAAAGAAATTGGCTCAGTTTGGATGGGTACTTTTTTCTTGCAGCCAGCGCAAAAGGGTTTATGTGGCAGATCTTTTAGCAGCCTGCAGATAGCGATTAGGCATGACTTAGGCGTCGACTCACCCATGTCTCTTGGTAGTGGAATCGACTATGGCAAAGGAGAGTCTCCTGTAGGTAAATTGTTGATCATGTATGTTTATTGTAACTTTTATATTACACATGATATTCCAATACTGGATAGCCTTGTTGGAATAATATCAACTTGGCATATAAGTCATAATTCAGAACGCATAATTGCAGGAGATTTGAATTGGGAATGTTGTAGATATTTAAGCCTGGCTGTTATTACTGGGAACAATGCCCAGCAAATGCCAAGAATGGCTAAAATTGGAGTGACCTAATGAATGCCTAGGGTTTGTGCTGTTTTAAAGGCCAGATTGCCAGAGATGTAATGCTGATCATTCTCTATCATAGACTACATATTCGATCTTTACTCAGATTCAGCATTCTCCCTGATGACATCATCAATCACTTGGCTCTTTTATGTATGATTAAAGTGGTTAGCAAACATTTCCAGATGCAAGGAACTGTCCAACATGGAATCGCAATACGACATTAAAAGTCAATAAAAGATGGTTATTGTCTCAATTTGCTACCTTGAGATGAATGATCTCTTAGTGCCCTCATTTTCAATAACTATTTACTTCAATTTGACTTCTATTGAAGTAGCTAACCCCAATAAATGGTACTAATATAACCTCACACACTTAGGGCTAAGTATATTGTAAATTTAAAGTATAAATTCCTTTCCAAGCGTTAAAGGTTAACGTTTTACCACTAAAAAATTGTTACAGAGAACAGATGAGTAGCGTAGCTGCAAACAATGTTCCAGCACTCCTGCCCATTCATACTAGATGTCCCTTTCGGAAGAACACACTCTTCCTGTCTAGACCAAAGATCTCTCCCTAGGCAATGGGTTTTGTCTCGCCTATCTAGAAGGGATTCTAACCTTCTTTCATACTCTATTTTTTATCATAAAAATCAGTTTCAGGTCAATAGAGAAGCTAACTATACAGAAACCCAATACCTACTAATGGTTTTCCTATCATTGCGTCAGTCACATGTCCTTGTCTGGAATTTCCCATTACATTTATTCACCAGTTTACAAGGCTGGCACTGATCAGTGTTGACCTAATGCTGATAGAATCACTAAAATAGTCTCAATGGACTCAGACTAGATAGTTAGGTGCTGGTCAGTAACCCAACATAAAAAACATTTCTTGTTGTATGTGTCCCAAATGTATGAGACCACTCATGCAGAGTAGGGTCGACCGGTTTCGATGATGTAATGACTTAAATCATCTTTTTCAGGACCAATCAGTTGTTGGAATCTAATTCGAGTCGAATGCCATTGGGTAATTCGAAGTGCATCCCCGCTTCGTGTCAGGGAGACATAAATGGATGAGGGACAATGGGTTATGTACCCTCGTAGAACGTAATCTAGTAGCAAGTTGGCTACAGGTTACTCATTTTGCACTTAATTACATCTATCAAATAGTGATGGTGCTTGTGCTGGTCAGGGACTCGAGTGAAAGTCCTGAAATGCACCCATTACATGCATGTTACCAGGGTCGAGGTCTAGGAAAGAGAAAGGGGAAGGGGAAGTGCCATTTCTATTTCATCTACAACAATAATCACAAGCTATTATTGCATTTTGTACATATAACACCTTGTGCCCATACAGTTCCCTGTACCGTGCTGCACCTGTGGTTTTTTTATATAGAGAAATGAGTCAGCTTCTCCATACCTGCTGCTGATCTGGGTACGTTTAATGTAACTTGGTTTAATTTTCACATGAAAAAGTATACCCCTATGTGACCCCCAGATTACTTTTCAGATACAACTAAGCAGGGATGCAGCGTTGATCAGATTAAAAAAACAACCAGACAGGCAACAATATACAGAGATCAGGGTCCTCATCAGGATCAGACAACCGTCGGGTACAATTCAATGTGATTCAGAGCAACACTCCTGTAGGAACCAATGTGCCTTTTTTAGGCCAATGAGGAGGCAAAAGAGGAAGCAACGATGGCAAATGCAGTCCCAAATAATTACATGCAACAGAGGACGAGGACCACAACCGCGCACACATCCCTAATTGTCAACCTATCGCAACACCAACTATCCAAAGAAAGTATCCTCCAAAAGGGATTGTCATTTGTGCCCACAGCACACTATAACCCATTCACAACCAGGATGGAAATCTGCCAACTTATGAGAACAAATTTGCCTCAAACAATTCTTCCAGGATGGTCCCTCCACTACAGAAGACACAACGGGCTTTAAACCACAATCATGGTTCCTTCCACCTGCTCATACTAATACAGTAGAATCAACTACATTTGAGCAGGCACTTCTCAAGAAACTAGCAAAAATTGAGGAAAACATCCCTTTCATACATGCAAATTGTACAAAACAAGAACTACAGGCCTTAACCAACCTGGCCAACAATGTGTCATTAACTATAAAACCAGCAGACAAAGGAGGGGTAACCATAATTAGGGACACTACCAACTACAATCAGATGGTTTCCACCTTGTTGGAAGACAGAACGAGCTATCAGGTGCTACCAGGCAATCCCACTCCTATGCTGAAAAACATGGTTAAAATACTCGTGGAGGAAGCAGAAACAGATGGGTACATTAGCTCGAAGGAAGCAGCATTCCTGACACCAGAACACCCAAGGATTCCGGCATTCTACGCCACCCCTAAAATCCATTAACCATTCATCCATCACCAGGGTGCCCGATAGTCTCAGGGATCCAATCACTTCTAGAACCCTTATCACAATATGTGGACTTCTTCATTAAAAATGAGGTGAAATGAGATGTACAATGTGAGGTCATACATCAAAGACTCCTCCGAAATGCTCAAATTACTTGATACTCTTACCTTCGACAAAGAAAAACAATGGCTAGTTACCATGGATATAGAATCTCTCGATACCAAAATACCACAGGGGGAACTCTCAATAAGGTCAAATACCAAATAAATATTCAGGGATAGACGTATCGGCATCCTTCATCATCCATCATACAACTAGCGGAGATCGCTCTCACAGAGAATTACTTTATATCTAATGAGGTATTCTACAACAGATCTCTGGGACAGCTATGGGTGCTACTTTTGCCCCAAATCTAGCCAATCTGTATGTGGATGCATTTGAAACATACGGTGTCTACCACATCACTAATCTGTTTCTTAAGCAAATCGCTGTCTGGCGAAGATATATAGACAATGCGTTTCTCATCTTTGGGGGCACGCAACAAGACTTACGTGATTTTCTCTTGTGGGTCAATACCTAAAACGTGCACCTACTGTTTACCATGGATCCAATCAAGGACACCATCAATGTCCTCGATCCGCCTATTTCCATAGAGGAAAGCTGGCTGATCTACAAACTGTATAAAAACCAAACAGACAGGAATTCCCTACTAACCTTTTCCATCTACCACCCACGGTCACCAAGACAATTTGCCCTTCGGATAATTCCTTTGTTACAGAAGACTGTGCACTAAAACAGATTACCTGACACAAGCCACGGAACTCAAAGAACAACTTTCTATGAGGGGCTATCCAACCAAGATTATAAAATCTTAGTATAAATAAGCTCGTAACATCCCCAGAGAAATCACATTGCAGAAACAGCCAAAACCACCTCCAAAAGAGAACATTACCGCAGTCTTGAGTTACTCTCCGATGGTTAATTACATCAAGAAAGAAATCAAGGCACTTTGGCCTATTTTGAACACGGGAGAACATTGCTTACAAGAACCAGCTTTTGCCTTGAAACGCAGACCTAATGTAAAGGACAAACTTGTGAAAACCCTCAGAAAAGAAAAAAGTGTTAGATCCCACACAACACACCTTGTGGACAACCAACCCACTTGTTGGACATGCACCATGTGGGTTATGCACTATGTGCACACAAACAAAATACAGTACTCAATTGGAATTGGGACTTAGGACCCCCTGGATTCAAAGATATTTTAGGAATTGCAACACCAGTGGCATGATTTATCTCATTGCATGTCCATGTAATCTTCGCCATGTGGGTATGACAGTTAGAAAAGTGAAAACGAGAATGACAGAACACAAATCATGTCTGCGAACCAAAAAACTGACAGTGCCATTAGTTGCACACTATGCTCAAGCAGGACACAAATCTGATGAATTCATCTGGACGGTGATAGAGAAAATACAACACCCGAGACGTGGTGGTAACTTCCACAATCTATTGTTGAAAAGAGAACAGAGCTGGATCTATAGACATGGGACCCACACCAGGGGCCTCAACGAGCAGATAGAGTGGCATGACCTAGCTGTTCTATAAATACGAACTAGATATAATTCCAGCTACCTCCAAATGGTAGGGGGCCCTTGATAAAAACAGCTCCACAGGCCTACACGAGCATCATAAGCATAACAATATCCATACAACTCCACTAGCACACTTAGGATACACCTGTCTAGACTCATTTGCATACGAGAGGTCTTGGTAGCGGCTGAGTTGATCGACTTTGTAGTTCTACAATAGCCAAGTGCATTTTTAGCCCTGTCTATTTAAGCTTCAGGCTATACAGTGAAGGCTATGTGAAACTGATGACTGGTACATGCACTTTATGTCATTAACTAAGGGATGACTGAGTAACATCACAAATCCACATGTCCGATATACACACATTCGGTCTCACCACAGGTCCCGAATAGGAGGCAGCTCAGCTATTTGGATACGGCCAGGCATGAGTCCCATGGTAGCTTCCACATAGTTGGGAGAGCCATATCGATCACCAGGCTAGATCACCAAATCGGATTTATACACATTTAACATCACACCTGATCAATGTTTTTATTTTTAGATTTACTGTGTACATATAACAGGGACGTAAGAGTACCTCCCTGTTTTCACATTGAATTGATTCAGAACACCATCTAGGCAGAACACCAATTCAATATGGTGACCGGCTATGAAATGCGCAGAACACGCCCCCAAATAGAGATGCTCTAGGACTAGTTCCATAGAGACATACACATCGGAGAGATTTCCTCCATGATCGAGACAGCACGCGCTTCGTTTCCTTAAGCTAAGTGCATAGTGCTGAACGAGCAGGGCATCCTGCAAGCAACAAACGAAAAAACGGAATGATAGACATCACAATAGAGCGGGAGGATGCTTGTTGGTATGCTTGATGTGTTTCAGCACGCACATAGAACAGCGTCCTCGCTTGGGGATTTCTCGATTCCAACTGAGAGGAGTCAGCAACGACATCACGCATCCCATACAACACAGAATACTGGGTGCGCAATCTCATATGGACAAAAGAGACATGAGATTAATTTTTTAGTGCATGAATATCAACGCCTATGTACAATTATGTAGATTGTAACCAGCGGCAAGCTAGGAACCCAGTTTTCCTGGAAACACTGACCACCAACACTACATTAAACGTCCCCAGATCAGCAGTAGGTATGGAGCAGCAGACTCATTTCTCTATATAAAAAAACCCACAGGCGCAGCACAGTGCAGGGAGCTGTATGGACACAAGGTGTTACATGTACAAAAAGCAATAATAGCCTGTGATTATTGGTGTAGAATAGAAATGTCACTTCCCCTTTCCCTTTCCTAGCCCTCCTCCCTGGTAACATGCATGTTATGGGTGCACTTCAGGACTTTCACTATAGTCTCTGACCAGCACAAGCACCATCACTATTTCATAGATGTAATTAAGTGCACAATGAGTAACCTGTAGCCAGCTGGTTACTAGATTGCGTTCTCGGAGGGTACATAACCCATTGTGCCTCATTCATTTATGTCTCTCTGACAGGCAGTGGAGACACGCTTCTAATTACCCAATGGCATTCGACTCAAATTAGATTCTAATACAACTGATTGGTCCTGAAGATGATGATTTAAGTGGTCTCATGTCGAAGAAGATGTACATCAACATACCTTTGGGACACATACACAAGAAATGTTTTTTATGTTAGGTTGCTGACCAGCACCTAACTATCTAGTCTGAGTTCATTGAAACTATTTTAGCGATTCTATCAGCATTAGGTCAACAGTGATCAGTGCCAGCCCTGTAAACTGGTGAATAAATGTAATAGGAAATTTCAAACAAGGGCATGTCACTGACGCAACGATTGGAACACCGATAGTAGATATTGGGTTTCTGTATAGTTAGCTTCTCTATTGACCTGAAACTGATTTTTATGATTAAAAAATTGAGTATGAAAGAAGGTTAGAGAGGGTGAATCCTTTGACTATCCCTTTTAGATAGGTGAGACCACACCCGTTTCCTAGGGAGAGATCTTTGGTCTAGACAGGAAGAGTGTTTTTCCGAAAGGGACATCTAGTATGAATGTGCAGGAGTGATAGAACATTGTTTGCAGCTATATCTGTCCTCTGTAACTTATTTTTTAGTGGTAAAACTAATATAACCTCTACATCTAAAAGAGACTCGAGAAAAGTATTCAAGAAAAAAACAGGCACTGTGTAGAAATGTACGTGCGTTGGCAGATCATGAACACAGATACATTGCTGCATAACAAAGTGTCAAAACACCATTATATGAACTGGCTGACGGGACAAACATGAATTATGGAGAAGAGACAGTGAGATAATGGTACAGATAATTCTGACAAAACAAGTTGTGTTTTTGGAAATTGGTTTACTCCGACTTAATGACCGAGGCCAATGTGCAAGAAAATCTTATCCCGGAGGTGCAATGGATAAATTACTTTAAAAAGTTGTATGCACTTCCTGGTTACAACACTTCCAGCTTTGTAGGTGGAATTTGACCTTCATGATATACTTGCAATTTTAAATAAGCAGCTTTAAAAAAGCTTCTATATATCAATGTGTCTTTCAACATGGTCTTTTAACTTTGTTTATCACGTGTTTTAAGCCATTGTCACTTTTGATACCGCTGTGCTCTGAACTATTAGTAATTTTACCTCAAGTGCGAATTAAAGCAGATTTTTTCATCCCTGCACGCATTCTCTCCAGCCGGTACTTCATTTCCCGGCAGTCTTGTAGTCCCGGCACACGCATTTATTTAGTCCTCAGGCACCCACGTGCCTGGCGCATATGGCCCGGTTGTTTTTTTTTACCGGTGCATGGAGCGGCGCATAAGCCGCCATCGCTTTTCCCCTACACAGTAAGTTTCACTCGTGTTGATTGCATTCATAGATGTTTATTCCCCAAATCTCACCCATACGTACAGATCTTATCACGTCGATTTAGCGGGACACAAAAAGGAAGTTGGCTGCTAATTACAATTGATACATCGATGATGTTTGCATGATATAGAACGGGGGCCATGAAAACTTAAAATCATTTTTAGAGTGGCTTAATAATTTATTAACTTAACCATGTCTTCTGATCTACATAAGATCTCCTTCGTAGACCTTGAAATCTACGAAACTACCAATAACGAGGTAGGCACCAACTTGTTCAGGAAACGGACTGATAGGAATACCCTTTTGGCCTGCTGGAGCTTAAGTCTTGGGGAAGGGAACCCGGGGACGTGATGAGGTACATTTCGTTGTCTTGAGAACAAAACCTCAACATCTGATTCCTTTGAACTGCGATACTGAAACTTGGGGAAGGGAATCCCAAGGAATGTGTGTAACTATATTACCTTGACGTGGAAGGTAACAGACTTTTGGAAAACTGTTTTGAACTTGGGGAAGGGGTGCTGAAGAAAAAGCTCTGAACTATGTTGGTCACCATTTTATTTTTTATTATTGATATCCCTACATGTTGTTTAGCTTTAGTTCTGAGGACAAGGATAGGTTTGGACACAGTCAGATACTTAAGTTGAACTTTTGGACTTGGACTTACTTTTCTTAGTTTCTTTCAGGTAGGGAAATCCCAAATTAGCATAGGGCAAGTTAGATCACCCATCATTCTGACATTTACTTTGATAAATCAAATTGTTTTTGAACATTGAATCTGTTGTCTGTGTCTTGCTTCATGATGCCTTCACACCAGACTGACTTAATAGGCTAACGTTGCTGACGGCTTCATGGAATGGATCGGTATTTGCAGATTTTATCTGCAGATGTGGCTGAAATGTAGTTGAAACCTTTAAGCATTAATTGTTCTGCTAATACCATGATACAATATGACACAATAGGATACCATTACTTCTAAATACTGGAAATTGTATATGTGGACTCACTGCTTTTATTTGTTTTTTAAGGAACATTCTACTGTGTGCTTGAACATCTTATGCCCGCAAGAATGAGCTTATAAAAATATCTGTGGCATGAAATGCATTAGATTGCTTAAGTGTTGAAATGTGTAATTGAATGTATTTGTGAGAGATTTTTGGACTAAATGATTTTTGTCAGTGACACCAATGTAGTTTTATATTTTAGGATTTTGTGGAGACCATTCGTTACTCAGACTTGACTAACTATGGCAGAGGCTCACATTGCTTAAATTCTACTGCACGGACAACACACTTCTTTTGGAGGGTCATACTGAGTCCTTAAGCTCTTGACGTGGAAGTACTGGAGGTAAATTACTCAACCGACCCCACCACGGGGCACTGCTGGGTTCATACAGCACAGGCACTGTACCTGGAAAAGCCTTATACAGCTGAAGCTCAATATCTAGAGGAAGCCCACACTGCTAGTTCATAGCACTGACTGGGCCCAATGCTAAAGCTCCCACTGCTAATGTCATGTAGCTCAGTGTGCATCTAACTTCTTACACTCTACTGCTGGTCTCTAATAGAATCCACACTGTGTCCTGTAGCACTCTACAGCCACGACAGCAATGCTAGAGGAAGCTTATAAAGCAAGTGTTTTAACACAAAGCCAAGCAACTGCCGGGTCCTATAGAAGTGACGTTGGGGAGCTCGGTTTCAATAGCACCGGCATTTTATTTCCCACTCCCGCCACAAAACATTTAAGTATCATTTCAATTTTCTGCAAGGAAAACCATTGCTCACAACTGCCATTGTCATGAGTAAGGCAAGACATTTAGCATGTGCTATGCAGAATATTTAAGGTCAGTATTATAAATGAAGCAAAACCATTATCTATTAAACTGTGCACAATTATTTGTGCAGCGCACACTTAGAAGAACATCTTCAAGCTGATATCAGTGTTAGCAGCCAAGGAAAATAAGTTGCAGTGGTGTAAAATTAATATGCCAAATATCAGCGTTTGGTAAAGTAGGGAAGCTGGTATTTGTTCCCAGTTTTCTTGTCCTACAGGTTCCAACTTAGGTAGTAGAATACATCCTCCATACACCAAAAGACAATGATTTATGCATAGCTGAACTATTGAACTAGTACCGTTCTATGAATTGGACTTGCAAAGCAGCAAACGGATGATGAATCAGCCTGACAATATTTAGGAAATCTTTATAGAAACCTGTTGGGCAAAATAAGTGGAATTCTATGAAAATCAAACACAAAGGCACTTGCCATTCTGTGCCTGCCTTCTTCATTATCATATGATCGCCGGGTGGGCAGGAGCCAACCCCTACCTTCACCGCCTCATCAGCTGCATGATGGAGATACAGCTGAGATGCCGGTAAACTGATCGGAGCTTGCATGAAGTTGCCCTGATGATATACATGGCCTACCACTGCCTGTGAGGCACCCATCCCTCCATTCATAATCTTCAGGCAATGAATCACAGTATTTCACCTTATTCATGCCTCAACCATCGTGGCAACAGTGCAGTTAGCCTAAAAAAGCTGCCGCAACGCGTTTACGGGTTGCCTAGCAACCAGCATGCTCTTCATTGGCGAGCACCCTCTACAACTGTGAACCGACCCCGCCGAAAGGCACAAGCCGGCCGGCCCCTTCGAAGGCACGCTTCAAAGGCACTTGCCTGCCTGTGCCTGTCCGAGCCGGTATGGCCGATTGCGGTCTCACGCTGCCGGTCTACATACTATGTCCAACTTCCTACCTTGACTTCTCCTTTTGATGGATACTAAAAATCTTTTGTTGTCTACACTTTTGAAGTTTGATTGAATTCAGCTGCATTGTTAGCAGGCCAACGACTTTGGTAAGCGTACTGTAATACTATTTCTGCCATTAGACATTTCCATAGTGTCACCAGAGAATGTCACTTTCCCGCCACTATAGATTTATCTCCTAGAGGATGATCTGCTAGCTAGCTGTGCAAATTGAAATAGCTTATCGTCATTTGTGCTTGTCGTTACTGCTACTTCCTGCCTTTATCGCCAAATTATGTCTATCAATTCCAGCTGCGTACTATGTCCTACTTGTTACACACATGATTCAACCCAACGGTAGATCGTAGAACTGCAACCTATTTCAGTTATCTTCTTACGCTCAACAGCCACAAGACTAAAAAGTCCACCTGCTTCTCCATGTGCGCGTACTTCCCCATGCTTTGCATGCGGCATTGTATGTGCGATTACACACCCGCATGGATGAACCGTGCCTACAGTGGCTCAATCATCCACCACTATATTTGCGTGTGCTTGCCAACTGATACTTTTGTCCTTACTTGCGCATGTTAACTCTCACTTTGCAAACGGCATGTGTACTTGCTTGCACACGTTTGTACTTGCTAATCTATAGTTCGTGTCCAACTACTATCTAGTACGGTGAGACTCCATCTATATAAGACTTACTGACTCGCTTAGGAAGGTCAGTAGCTTAATACTTTCATTCCAGCCCCAACAGAGACCTTCCGCTAGCACTATGTATGCCATTACTCCACAATTCATCAAACTACTTTGTGCCTTGACAATTATAAGCCTACATTCTATAGTAGCAAGCTCCAACTACCTTGACCAGCAGTACCTAACCATGGCAAATAAAACCTGTCCCCTTGGGGATCCTAAAACCACTACTTTTCTCCCACAGCTTAAGCTAGGCAGCCATCCGACCACTATCAAACCTACTAGATTCCTACCTAAACTAAAAGTAGATGCTAAATTCAGTTATTCAGAACACACTAATGCCCTAGACTTCAACCCTCTGCCACCCATCCCTGCACAAATGTACCTCAATCACACTAAAACAAATATTCCCAGTACCACTATAGTCAGAAATAAAAGACAATAAGATAAGACTATCTAGACTTCATGAACGTTTGTTCAACAAAGTAAATAAAAGGTATCTCTATAATACGATGAA
Organism: Ambystoma mexicanum; assembly: GCF_040938575.1. NCBI lineage: Eukaryota > Metazoa > Chordata > Amphibia > Caudata > Ambystomatidae > Ambystoma > Ambystoma mexicanum. The sequence continues at coordinate 396,377,411 of NC_090928.1, read as the reverse complement.
TAGCACTAATAACCTTAACGCCAAAAATAAAAATACTGCCACAGCAACCAACCTGAATTCTAATACCAAAGTAAAGAAAGAAAAATCCCTTGCCTGTCTCACGAATATCAAGATTGGGCTCACTAAGAAAAAGAATGCCACAGCCAACTATCTTAAGCATAACAAAGCAAGTCAGGATAAACCTACTGCCTTGTCTGACTAACCTCAATATCCCAAATCTCAAAGCTGCCTTAGTTAACGCTACGCTAGATCACTCGTAGCACATGCTACCGAGATTGCGGATCTAATCACGTACGACAACCTCGCCTTCTTAGCAATAACTGAGTCTTGGTTACATACAGCCACAGGCCCAACCCTCTCATTAGTAGTCCCGGACAATTACAATATTATAAGAGGCGACAACTGATGCTAAAGGCGGAGGCATAGCCATCATTGTAAAATCTGACTTAGCCATGAGATTAACCCCTTCTCCAGTCATCAAATCCTGTGAACTCCTCACAATCAAATGACCTCTAACACCAGTACTCTTACAATCCACTTAATTTACAGACCTCCTGGACCGATTGGGTCCTTCGAAGAGGACATCTCCACAAACCTATCAGACATTATTAAAGTCGTGTCACAAATACTCTTACTCAGAGATCTCAACCTTGGCTTTAACAATCCCATGATCTACATGCCTTAGCAGTCGCCAATATGCCCACTGAAATTGGCTTTAACCAAAGAGTGACTCAGGCTACCCATGACAAAGGTTGAATCTTAAATTGGGTAGCAGACCTTAATTGCGCAACATCTATCACCTCTATCATGCCGCACACCTGGACAGACCACTTCCTTCTGTCCTTCACCCTTCCAACTAACACCCTTACCACCAAGGCCAATCTAATAGCTCCCCCCTCTTCACTCACAATAAAAGAAATATCACAGTGGACAAGATCATACCATACATAATCCCGGACCTCAATGCATCGTCAAATGTATCCAACCCAGACACCCTAGAAAACGTCTACAATGCATCTATGACTAAAGCACTAGACTTAATAGCCCCAATTAAACTGCGTAAAAGTAAACCAAGTGCTCACTTGAACCCGTGGTTCACACCCCATCTAAAATCTATGAGAGCTGAAAAAAGCAAGCTAGAAGTCTTATGGAGACATCTACCCACGGAGGAAAACAAAATTAACTTGAATTGCATTGCTCACTATAAAAAAGAAATACGCACTAAACAGGAAACCCATAATGATAGGATTCACAAAGCCAGTTCTAGTTCAAAGGAACTCTTTACTATCTTCAGGGAATTGGAAGCTCTCATACCACAGACAGACTGTGTAAAAGATGGTGTACCAACATCCAGAATGACGTAACCAACAAAATCTCCCTTCTGCAGAAAAAGATTGTGGATAGAAAAGCTACACTTAATACTACAGTTAATCACACTGCCTTACCGGCTCCATCTACTAAACCCCCTCAAAACTTTAGATTCTCACAGGTTTCTGTCCTTGAGCTTGAAAAAATGATGACCTCCCTCAAACCATTAACGTGTCAGGGAGATAGTTGCACAGCCCAGATAATCAAATATGCCACTAAAAGACTTGGCACCTTTTATCTCTAAATTAATTAATGCTTCTTTCTCATCAGGGATTGCCCCAGTAACCTTAAAGAGTCATGGGTGATGCCCCTTCTAAAAAATCAAACCTTGGACCCCCCCCCCTATTCCTAACTATAGGCCAATCACCACTGTACCATATCTTCTTAAAATACTAGACAAGCTGGCTTATATCCAGATTCAGGAGTACCTGGAGACAAACCATGTACTAGGAGCCCGACAATCAGGCTTTAGGCCACAACATGGTACTGAAACGGCTTTATTAGATCTAAAGACCCAGATCAACGGACTTGAGGACAACGGAAAAATGGCCTTGCTACCTCTCCTTGATCTTTTGGCCGCCTTCGATCTTGTGGACCATAAAGTATTGTGTCAACATCTCGCCTCAGCTGCTCACTTTTCACAAGAGGCCATTACATGGATCAAATCCTTTTTGAACAACAGGACTATGAGAGTCTTCATCACAGATGCTGCCGACCCAATTCCAATTATCTGCGCTGTGCCACAAGGTTCTTGCGTCTCACCAACAATGCATAATTTTTTCACAAAGCCACTCTTCGACGACTTGGACCATCTGGGTGTCACCTACACTAATTATGCAGATGTCACCCAGATCCTAAGGGGATTACGCCAAGGACATGGCCTTGGTGAACAAAATGTACTTAATCATTCCGGCATGGATGGCCGCTCACGACCTATGCCTGAATGATGATAAAACAGAGCTCCTCATACTCGGCTGGTCATGCCAATCTGAGCAAACAATTCAGACTACTCTTCCTTCAATATTGATGGCAACATTATCAAAGTGGTAAAAGAGGTCAAAACACTTGGCTTTTGACTCAACCCTCACACTCAAACAAGTGAATGCTTATGGCATCCTCCACAGTTTATACGTGTAAGCTGATCATGGCATGCAAAACCTTTGTCTCCAAAAAAAGGCTACACAATCATAGCTAGAGCCCTTATCTTGTCCAAGTTGGATTACTACAATGCTCTGTATTTAGGAGCAAGTAAATACATTTAAGAAAATCCAAATCCGCCAAAATAATGTGCTCAGATCAGCATGCAGTATCTCTAGGAGGGAGCACATCTCGATTCCAGGAGACAGAACAAATGGCTATCCATCAACGACAGAACTACGCTCAAAACTGTCTCCCTCACCCATAAATGCCTCAATGGCGCTGCCCCATATTACCTCTCAGAAAGAATTGGCAAGAAATCCTCCCTATGCCATACCAGGACAGACAACTCATTCTGCCCGGTCATCCCCAGATTCAAACAAACAAAAGACCGGGGGAACTAGTTTTACAGTCATGGGGCGCAGTTTTGGAACACCCTCCCTCCCTCTTTGAGAGAGGATCATAAATTGGCTTGTATCCGAGGATACATGACACATTTGACTTGTCTCTGCCTTGTCAACTGTAGTAACCTGTCTAATTGGACTTTGTAACCATTGGAATTTACCCTCCCTATCCTATTGTATTACCATGTAAATACTGTCTGTTTTTATTATGCATATATCAATGCAACCGTTGTAATTTACTGAACTGTAACACTGTACCTTAAGCCTAATGTTTTCTTGTATTTCTGTGCAAATTTGCCCAGATACCTTTGGGTTTCGGTGCGTAATACAAATCAATAAACAAACGACGATTAAAGGGCAATCAAGCAAAGTAAGGAGATTAAAACTGCATCTGTCATTCTCCACAGTATGCTGCCAAATGTGGGGTATGTGTATGATAAAAATCAACGAATTCCACTAATTTACCATTATCAATTTTTTGTGAAGTTGATAGAACTGGTGGAAAAACCATAGTTATTCTATCTTAGCACAACAACCAAATCAATAATATGTATTTAACAGCATATAGCTTAATATGGCAGTGGCGTGCCCAGAGAGTGATCTGGGGTAGTACGTGCTACTCCTGGAATCTGATTGGCCACCCCCGGTGACACCCCATTATCCAAAACTATGATCATTATGTGTGTGCACTAATACTTCTTGCCACCTCTGCATAACTCAGTGCCCTACTTGGGCCACTGTCATGAGAGGACAAAGGCAGTGCAAGGGAAATGTGCACAAGATCACACTGTGAATTGCTTTGAGGCAAACATACACTCATGAACCAAGACATATGTACACTAAAACCCAGGAAGTGCAAGTAGAGTGTGATAAGAATACAAATATATGAAAAGGGATGTGGGGTAGGCACTAAGAAGCTCCTATGATTACAAAGAAAGCCAGCAAGCTCCTTACCCACAATTGCTGTTACAGCGATAAGCCCACAAACAGGGCAGGCAACAACAGGATCTGTGAGTTAACACCATTGATAGAATTGTATACGGCCACATAAAGACAATACTCATGAGGACGAGAAATACCCCCCTGAACCACAAGTAGGACTAGTGATTATATAATAGTGAGGAAAACATAGGCTTTCAAACAGGAGCTGGCTACAATGGCATGCCACACCTTATAATCAATAGGGAACAAAGGGAGAAATGCAAGGGAAAACCTGGAACAGACTCCAAGAGAAAGTAAAGCAACAGGAGCAGGAACATCGAAATTACAAGGGCAAAATCTCCCCCTTCCCCACCCAGGGAAGGAAAGGCAAAATGGGACTAATTCTATAAATAAGGAGTGACTAAAGGATCAAGGTTTCACTACAGAATAGGGCAAAGTTAAAAGAAAAAATTACACAGACAAACTGGGCTGCACAGAAAAAGGAAAGCACATTTCAAGTGTTTGAAAATTTAGATTTCAATCCTGCAACTCAATATCTGGTGACAATAGATATTAAATCCTTATACACCAGCATTCCACAGTTGGCTGCCATCGATTGTGTCTATGAACATCTCATTGCGACTAACCTTCAATCTCGGATCCCCCTGCATTCATCATTGAGCTGATGACATTAGCTCTTTGTAAAAACATTTTTGTATTTGAAAATCAATACTATTTGGAAATTAAAGGGACCGCCATGGCCGCAACCTTTGCCCCCAGCTTAGCTATTATCTACATGGCATCATATGAGAAAAGTACATCTCCAGCTAACAGAACCCATGGTTGGCCAATGTGAAATGGTGGAGACGTTACATTGATGAAATCATCTTTATTTGGGCAGGTAATAAAGAGGATCTCAAAGCTTTCTTCTCCTGGCTTAACACCAATTCACCATGGATTATGATAATCATACCATACATTTTTTGGACTTGAAGATCAGTCATGTAAACAGGAAACTCACATGCAACTTATTTTGCAAACAAACCGATTGGAATACTCTACATTTTACGAGTAATCACCCGACCCATATTAAGGAGAACTTACCGTATGGGCAATTTTTAAGACTGCAGAAAAATTGTACATCCCTCAACGATTTCTATACAAATGCCATCGATCTAGTTAAGAGATTGCAGCACAGAGGGTATCCTAGAAAACTAGTCCCAGTCCCAATCCCAGTCCAAAAGACTAGCAAGATTTACTAACCGTCACACGTTACTGACCCCACAAGAATCTTAGCAGCAGGAAAAGGAAGAAAAACTCACATGTGTCATTACCCATGTACCCCAAACTTTTGACATTAAAAACATCATTCGCAAATACTGGCCACTAGCGAGACTAAATTTACCAGAAGAACCACTGCCACGCCTCGCGTTCAAAAGATCACACAATCTGCGGGAACACCTAGTCCACTTCCAGTTCATGAAGGAAAACCCACAAGTGGGATTATGGAACCTACGTACCATAGCTGGCCACTATCCATGTGGTTTGTGCACTGCCTGCCAATTTACAAGAAAAACCCTGAAATTTCAAATTGGCACAATAGCCTGGACCTTGAAACATCTAACCAACTGCAAATCTAACCAGGTAGTCCATTGCATCGAATGTCCATGTGGACTCCAATATGTGGGACAAACCATGACTAACGTCAACATTCTGATCTCAGAACATCGGTCTAGGATCCGATGTAAGAACCTGTCCTCACCTCTTGTGGGACACTTTTTGGAGGCCCACCACACACCGGATAATTTGACCTTGTGGGCTCTGGAGGGAGTGAAGGTGGGTCCAAATGTACAAGGACACCTGCTGGACTTGGAGTGCAGGTGGATACACAGGCTAGTCAACCATGGGCTCAATGAACAGTTACTACCCCCTCCCACCTAACTTGACGGGTCCCGCCTCCATTCTGGTCAGTCCACGATCCAGGAGCCTGCCTTTTATATTTTATATACATATATTTTTTCACGGAATACTTGATTTGCCTCAACTTACTTGCAGCCTTATCAGCAATTAACTCAGTTAATTATCTACAGTAAGGCTCTCATTTGTGGTTCTTGCACTTGTGCACCCATATGTGCTGTTTTGCATTCTCAAGTATGCACTGTTTCACCTTCAAGGGCCCTTTCCGTTTTTCTGAGACCAGGACGGTAGAAATTACTGCATCTCGCCGTCGAGTCTGGACGGGGAAACGTGCCCACCTCCACCCGCTCCACACCAACAAGTGTGGCACTGGGAGCGTCCATCATGCAGTCACATGGAAGGCTACACATTTATGCCCCTGACATCCAGGGCTGGGTTACGTACAGTTTCCCTCTGCACTGTGCAGCTCAGGCCTGCATGCACACTGCGGATTGGTTCACAAATTACACACCCCTCACCAGGAGTCAGGGTACTGTCTACATTGGATCACCAGGGACACACTCAGGAACCTGTCCGACTAGCTGCTTCCCCGTCACAGCAATGCCACTTCTAGTTACGGATCTCCCTGGCAATGCGTATGGCGGGCCTTGTTCGCAGAAGCCACGACTGCATTTCATGATGGCCAGCTTCATGTATATTCATTATCTCCATTCCGCATGTGGGTGCGCAAATGCGTCCATGATTCCGGGACTCACGACCGTTTCTTGGCCACCCTCAACCTTCGTTTACACTTCATGGAACTCCGATGAATCGCGAACATACACCAGGTAGGTGTAACACAGACGCTTACGCTGATTTCCACATTCTCAAGGCGTTTTTATGCCTCCGTACCCTAGCACATACGGTCTCTAATTCAAGACGCTGTGTCCATTTCTCCTTTTCCCTGCATATGCCCGAACTAGTTATAGTGTCTATCCGACCTTCAAAATAAGCTTGGCCGGTCTTGCAGAACTCATTTAAGGATCATTTGACAGAGGGGGTCGACCTTTCTCTCCCGGCACGCGGCGGAGCTCCTAACTCGGTAAGGATTCAGTGTCCAATTTCTGACCTGAACCCTCTTTCCCTTTTCCTATTTGTTGGCCTGCCACACAAGGTCCCTCCTTTGACATCTTGCATTTGTCTCTTGTTTTCCTTCTTCCCCCCTGCACTCCCCCTCCACTAGAAGGATGGTCTTTCATGAAAGCTATCCAGTACCACACAGGTCCCGACTCACTGCCAGGAATTCCCTTGATACTTTTTTGAGCCTGCCAGCCCACGCGTAGCTCCTGCAGTGGGGCGCAGCATTAAAGAAAGGGTACCACAGAACCCCACTGTAAGCCCCCCCTTTTTTGTTGCTGTGAGCACTTCTGTCTTTTGCCAGTCAAATTTCTCCTCCAATAGTTTCCCTCTTGACTCATGCCTCCAGTTGCTTGGACACATACACAGCACTATCTGTTCTCATTTGCATGCATATCCTATAGTGGCCCGCATTCCGAGCTAGGAGGCAAGTACAGGTACTTTGCGGCATGGCGGAAAGTACGACAACGGCCTGGTGTCAGACCGCTAATTGCGGCCCATTTCGAACTCGCGGACACATGCTTTTCGCCATGCCGGAAAAGTACCTAGCGACATGCCGCTAAATGACCCGCAAAACCCCCTACCGGCATGCTGCGATACGTACATTGCCTTGGAAGCAGCAGCGTCTGTAAATAACTGACCGTAATAATTACGGTAAACGCAAAACAACGGAACTGGAAATGTTGTCAATTTCGTCATCGCACAGGAACGGGAAGGAGCGCAGCGGCCATCTTTGAAAACACAATCCATTGCCATCCTCAACAGGCAGCACCCTTGTGAGCAATCCAAAGTCGGGGAAAGGACCACACACCCAGGAACAATGCCAAAAGCCCCAAAGAAGTCTGTGGACCGGCTCCGCAAGAAGAGATTCAGCCCTGAAGAGCTGCAGGCCATGGTCGACTACCTGGCAGAGCACACCGACGTTGTGTTCAGCCCCGACATGCGGAGAGTGTCAATAATCCATAAAAAAACATCTGGGCACAAATCGCCCAGAGGGTGAGCGCAGTAGGCACCACCCCCCCACACCCACAAGGACTGCCGCAAGCGGTGGGATGACTTGCGGGTGCTGGGCCTCCTCTCCGACAACCGGAGTCAGGCAATGCAGACCAGAGGGGGCCCAAGTTCCCCAGTGAGACTTGAGCCATGGGAGGAGACATGTGCGGCATTGATCAGGACCGAATCGATTGAGGGCGTCGGCGAGATGGAGTGTGGGGCAACGTCGTCTGCTGAAGGAGGTGAGTGTCCAAAGTCAACGCTGCCAATGGCAATTGCATGATGTATACTCCCCCAAGGGCCATCAAAGGCACCTTGTCATGTTGCCTTCCCCCCCATCCAACTAATGCAGAGCCAACTGCCATGCAATCAAGGGCCAAGTGCAAGTACATAACGCACATCAACCATAGTGCACTAACTTGCACATCCCATCATGCACACTGTGCAGCAGATTCGGCAGTGTGCCAGCCAGACTGCACATTACCAGGCCAGGATGAGTCACTCCATAACCTGCCTACATATACTCATGCACATGTACCACTGCTGTTGCTACACCCAAAAGGCCACAAACCCCAAATGACTGAAATGTGAATGCAGCCATGTATGTTATTAGGACATCATACAATCACTCATGTTGGCCCTCTCGTCTACCCCCACAGGCACTGATCATGACAGCGGTGAGCCACAGACAAGCCGTCCAACCACCTCCATGGGCAATGGCAGGGTCTGGTGCATTCCAGCACCGAAAAAAAACACCCACCCTGGCTCCTGAAAGGTCAGTGGAGGCTGCACCTCCCCAATCCCTGCCAGCATCGGCGCCTGCCACAATGGCCACCCCAACGTCGGCAGAGTCCAGCATTGCTGGGGAGGTTGCAGCTATAGGCCCTGAGGAGAATGTGAACAGCCCTTCATCCATCTGTGGGGCGTCCGAGGAGGAGTTCCATCCCACAGTCCACACCCCGGAGCCCAGCAATGTCCCCCTGGCATCATGCAGTGACTCTGGGGATCCAGAAACACCTGGTTGTAGTGCTCCTACAGACACACAGGGGTACGATGATCGTGGGCCAAGTTCACCAGTTGAGTCCATGCCAGAGCAAGTAGGGCCAAGTCACTTCAGTGATGAATTCCCATCATTTGGCATAAGTCGTGCAACTCAGCTCACTGACCTAATCACGGAGTTCATGGAGGACAACCGCCAGGCCAGGGTGAAATGGCAAAATGAACTCCGGGAAATGCATCAGACAGTCACTGACAGCACTAACAGGTTGTGTGAAGTCCTAGGACGCATAGCTAATGCCCTTGAGGCTGCACATTCAAATCTGCAGCATCAGCAGGCGGACACGGCCACATCCAGTCGTGACACACCGGCAAGTCCACCGCGACCCATTCAGAGTTCTATGCGGTGCCGGGACATGCCTCTCCCGGCCCCCGGGAGCATGGAATAATCATCATTGCTGCCACATGTGGCCTTAATGTACTTCAATGGAGTACTGTGGGGGGAGGGCAGAGGGGGGGGAGGGTTTGCTGTGGAGTTGGGGGAGAGGGGAGGAGGGGAGGAGGGGAGGGTTTGTTGTGGAGTTGGGGTAGAGGGAGGAGGGTTTGTTGTGGAGTTGGGGGTTGTGTGTCAGAAATATTCTCCATCAATGATTGCCGCACGGCACGTCCCTCCTGTGCATCGGCACCGTGATGCTGTCCTGCCGCCACTTCCTCCTCCCCCTCATCATCATGTGGTGGTAGCAGTTCCATGTCAGGGGGCAGTAGCACGTTCCAAAAGATGCACATATTGTGCAGCATTACACATGCCATGGTGATCTTGGACACCTTCTCGTGGCTGTATATGAGTGCCCCACCCGACCGGCTCAGGCAACGAAATCGTGCCTTCAACAGGCCAAAGGTCTGCTCTATCACCACCCGTGTACGGGTATGGGATTGATTGTAGTCCTCCTCGTGCCTGTTCTGTGGGTTGCGGACAGGGGTCATGAGCCACGGCTTCAAAGGGTATCCACCATCACCTGCATGAGAGGGGAATGAAGGTGTTTGTACATTCCTGGTGGAGAACTGTACTAGTCTTACATGGCAGCAGGGAATTTCTGGTCCTGTGCAATGGAATGATGGAGGGGGTAGCTTCCTCAAGATGGGTTATGGTGTGCACTCACATCTTGTTGCACGTGCACCGTATATGCATGCAGCAGTGTTGGACTGAAATCATTGATGTGTTGTGTTCTGTGAGATTCGGTGGCAGGGGGTGTTGGCTGTAGTCAGTAGCATACTCGCCATTCTGCACTGATCAGTACCATGGTGACCTGCAGCACTCCGATGGGTGTGCGGAACCAGTGACAGGCTGTGGTATCCCTGTTAGGCTCACTTCTATGCACTCCCAGGGATGACTGTCCTGTGTGGTGAGATGCAGGAGGCTGCGACATAGTGCATATGCAGTGCATGGAGCAGGATGCCCTTACGGTGTGTGAGGTCCGCCGATGAGTGGTGCATGTGTTGTGGTATTTGGCCAGGTTACCTGTTAGTCATGTACTGTTAGGTTTTGGCAAACAATCATCACTGTGTGGTTAGGTAGTCATGTGCCGTATCACTTGCCTTGGGGCACAGTGTTCTGTGAGGTGCACACCATGCACTGCGTCAACAATCCCACCAGGTGTAGTATGCCCCCCCCTTTCACCACCCAGGTGGAGTATGCAGCCACCCTACTCACAGCCCCAATGCACTGCCAAAGGCCATTCAGGAAACTCACAAAGCAGCCAGGCACGTCGTCCAGCATGTCACTCCATATAGCGTGGAGTTTTGCAGGACCAAGGAGTCTTGAGTTGATCCGAGGTATCGGGCACAGCAATGTGTGATGGCTTTACTGGCATTACATACCATCTGGACGTTGATTTGATGGAGTGTTATTGCTTGCAGTTGCGATACGCCACCTCCATGGCATGCGGGACCACCAATTCCACGTGGGTGCAGTCGAGGGCACCTATGCAATTTGGCATGCCTGCCAGTGCATGGAAGGCAACTTTTGTATCCAATATCTCCTGGGGAGTCCGGCGTAGGGATATGTAGTCCTTTGTGTGCTTGAGGAGGGCATCCAGCACTTGGTTAAGTATCCGGGAAAATATGGGCTGTGAAATGCCATGCATGTGCCCCACTGTATGCTGGTAGGTGCCTGTGGCAAGGAAGTGGAGCACAGACACTACCTTCAGTAGAGGGGGGATGGCAGTGAGGATTTCTATGAGGCTCACTATGTCGTCATGTATCAGGTCCACTATGGTGGTGATGGTGTCCCAGTTAAGCCGGTACAGGGTGTGGATCTGCTCTGGTGTGAGGTTGAGGGTGGTGGCGCTGATGCGAGGGATTGGGGGCTGCCGGCATGGTAATGGTGGCTGCACCGGTAGGGCATGCTGGGCCTGTCTCACCCTCCTTCTCCTCCTGTGCATCTTCTCTGGTGGGACTGTGGTGGTTGTTGTTGCTGCTGTTGTTGTAGTTGCTGCCTTGCAAGCAGAACCTCCAGCTCCAGTAATGCTGATACAATTGGTATCATCTTGGTGTGGGAGGGGGTGTGGTGTGTGGGTGTGCTCTTTTTGTGCTGTGCCAGACTGCATTGCCTCCACCTGTGCTGATTGAGTGTACCTGTGGCTCTGGGAACCACTGCTCAGGGTTCTTTACTCCTTCTCTGAGATGCCTGTATGTAATCCATGCCGGTAAGGTACTTTACGGCCTTAAGAAGGCCGTTATTTACGTGTGCTTTTTACTTGTAATCTGCTCCGGTTTACGCCATGCCGCTAATTTAGGCATGGTGGGACGCACGCGCGACCCAATACCGATAATTACGGCATCGTAGTTTACGGTGCCGTAAATAGCGGTCTGACAGGTCGGAATGGCCCGTAGCGGTAAACGATGCAGGTAAATCATTACCGGCGTGGTTTTTCCCTTACCTCCAACCTCGGAATGTCCCCCAGTGTCTTCTAATCATGCCCTGAAGAAGTCAGCTGCACCTCCACTTTTGCCACCGAAACACGACTTGAACAAGGGTCTTCATGTGGTCCACTGTTTGACCAATTTCACAACCTTTGGACAGTTCTTTTGCTTTTATATTGTTCACCCCTGGTCGCGTCAGCAGACCCTATTGGGGTACACTTCCATAATCGATTAATCGACATTGAAACACAGCAGGATGTGTACTGGTTACACGCAACAGCTTTTTTAGATTTTCTACTAGATAGAATGACTAATGTATCAATGTGTTTTGATCAGCAGTCTCCAGACGGCAGGATTTAGGATACTGCCTGTTCAAACTATGACACTGTCACAGGTCGACAACACAAAACTGCAATCTTTCATTGTGGAATTATGCTCAAAGTCTTTAGCAAAAATTTGATTTTTATGTCAATAGTTTTAATTAACTTTGTTATTTCTTTGTACTCTCACTTTACTAGCTTTGATCTTTTATAACTTTCAAGCAATTTGTCTACTTCATTAATCACTATTTACTATTAATTTATTCGTGATTTTAGTGTGGTCTTTCCACACTACAGACAGACCTATTATATAAAGGTATGCAGATTGCATTGGAATTTTTTAATTGTTTTAATTTTTTAATTTCTTGTTTAATCCACAAAATGTAATGAATATTTTTTTTTATTTTATTTATTTGGTTTAACAAACAAAAACCTTTTGCCTTAAAGTTGACGTGAATACATCACATGAGTTCGTAAAAGAGAGGAAGAGAATGAAAAAAAAGGAGGGAGGGAACAACAAAAAAGAAAATGAAAATAAAATGAAAAATAACCCAGGTGAGGAAAGAGAACAAGGCCAATTCTTGAAGCATCCAAGCCTTGATCTAGTAGTATCCCTGGCGCCTCTGTATTCCTCTCCTCCTTGAGTTAAGCTGAACTTAATGCTTGAGAACATTTCGATCAACAGTTTCACCAAAGCTAAGGTGAGTGAGATGTGGTTCCCCCTTAATAGTTCCAGCCACTAGTCCTCTGCTGTCCTTCCGACAGTTCTTAGTAAGATCTGTAATTAATGTTTTTCACATCATATTGAATTATCAGTAAAACAACATTTCATGTTTTATGAATACACCAAAGTGGTCTGTGTCCATGTGTCTCTGGCATACTATCTCGTTTTGATTCATTCATGTTTGATACAACTAGGTTTTAACCACCCTGCTATGAACTTGTGGCAGCAGATCCCTCTCTTTTGGTGTAAGTATTACTAGTGCCGATTCTACTGCCTGTCCACTAGGGCACCCCATTCCTTTTTTTCCTTGCAAAACAGAGGACAGACAGAAAGGGAATCCAGGAAGCAAAAATTACTAATAAGCAAACTAAATTCAGGGAAAAGGGAACAAGAAATTATAAACTAGGAACTAGACACTGATGAAGCAGTGGGCCAGCATTTTGAGAAGCACAGTCTTTAAATTAAAGCAGCATACTGGCTGCCAAAAACCTGCAATGGATCCTTAAGGGAAGTAACATGGAAAATAAGGATTTAGCACTCCCAGTTCACCACAGCACTGTTGCATGAGGTCTGGAAGGAAAGTCTAGTAGGGAATAAACCCCAAATCAGGCCCTCAAAGTGGCGGGAACGGGAGGAACGGGAGCAAAGGGAGCAAATCGTGACAGCCACCCCAGTCAAGAGAGTCTGGACACGCCACTGTAAACATGCAAGGCTTACTGTGACAGGGATAAGCAGCTTGAAGGCCTGCTGTAAAGGTGTGTGTGTGTTATCTGTAAGTCACATGTTTGTTTGAATAATGGTAGAGGCGAAAATATGTTTCAGATCTACAAATATTAGCATCATGTTAACATTACTGAGATGGTTAATAAAGTATACAAATACAGGCACCTGAAAAAGCCTTAGCATTGTTTCAGTCTATTTTCAGAACCAAAACCATTCCTGCATTGTGGCTGACCTCTTATTATTCCGCTACATAAATAGGGGCCAATAAATGACCCCAATAACATTTGCCCAAAAGCGCCAATTGATGTTGCCGCAAAAATATTTGCCCCACTGATTCTTCATGAGGTAGAAGCCTTCATTACCACAAATGCCATATTATGTAAATCCCAAGTGGGGTTTCGTAAAGCGATGGGGACGCAGTTGAATGCTAGTATACTAGATCACCTTATTTCATCAACTCATCTTCCTGCCAATGGCCCTATTTTTATAGCCTCCCTCGATCTTACATCAGTCTTTGACAGTGTGATCAGAGGTGTGCTTTGGCGGAAAATCTTTGAATTCAAATTTCCCCCGTATTTAGTGGCACTTGTTGCTCTTCAGCACCATAACACTAACTTTAATGTTCGGATTAATGAAGGCCTGCTTACAGACTCAATTCCCTGTGCGATCAGTGTCATGCAGGGATGCAATCTTGCAGCTGTTTTGTTTAATCTTTACCTTGCTGACATTCATCGTATCTGGGATTTAGCAAAATCCTTTTCGGTGCGTCCCAAATCGCAAGGTTAGCTTATGCGGACGATGTACTGCTTTTTGATCGCACTCAGGCAGGACTGCAAAATAAGTAGATTGTGTTCTACTGTATTGTAATCTAAAGAATCTCTCGGTTAATCCCTCAAAATCTATCATCAGCATTTCGAAACGCAAAAAAGTGCGTAAATTTAAATGGATGATTGACCTAAAAGAAATAAATCTTGTACAAAATCATACATATTTGGGCTTCAACCTGTCGAATAATGTTTAATTGAAGAGATGGCAATCATTTCTCACTGAAAAGGTAGTTTTGCCCCTTATGGGCCAAATGAAACTAATTATTACAAACATTGTAAATTCTCTTTAATACCTTTGCCTGAATTCTATTGTAGGAAAGTAGAATCAGTCATACGGACTAGATTTATGCCTAGTCGGAATTGATACATATCTAAACAAGCTCCAAGGAAAAATTGTCTACCGCGTTTCCCCAAATATATGATATTGAGTGAACTGCACCCAGTTTGATGACAGTAAGTTTTTCGTTCATCTTCAGCACCCCAGTAGAGGAGCGCTAGGTGCACACATGCAAGGGTGCAATGTGGTGGCACTTGGTGAACGTACCAATAGTTCATTCATATTTCCGCCAGGAGTATCTAATCACCCGCCGTTTTTTCTTTTTTCAAGCTCCTTGGTGAATTGTGAACTTGATACACACGAGGGACTTTGATCAAGCCTGAATTGCAGGTATCCGACATGTTAAGAACCATTTCATCATGCCACAAAGTAACTATTTGGCAATTCAGCAACCAGATGCACATGCTCATGGTTGTGTATGGTTGTTTATTTTTATCTCCATAGACCAAACTAAATTTAATACATCTCTAATGGGTATACACGATCCCTAAGCCCAAATGTGTGAGCAGTTTTGACCTCTTCACGAGTGATCGCTAAATAAGTCTACATCACATTGTGACAAGATTGGTAAGATATTTATCTCCTTACCCTTTGCAATCTCGAGTTTTGGCAATCTGTGAGCCCCTCATGCCCATGTCTGGTCATTTTTCACAGACTGCAATTTCCACTGGAGTATTCACCCTATCTGCATCTGAAGACGTGGCCTCTCAGATCACGTGCCTCTTTGCACGTGAACCACGGTAAGCACCGTACATAGCAGAATCAGTCTCCTGGTGGAGCCACATTTTATAATTAATGCATTATAAGCCACTAGAATGAATGAACTTGGAGTTTTTTAACCCCACAAACCTGTGACACTATGCTCTATTTTTCTTGACAGAACTCATAGGATTTCTCACGTATATTTGTCCCCGTCGTGATGAAAGCGGACCCATTTTCTGCTACTCAAGATAGACCTGAGGCCGAAACACAGTTGTGTTGACTCATTTTTCATATATCCAATAATTGTACTATTCACACTGCAATTACTTTATCAGGCTAGTATGTCACTCCTGGCAATGATAAATATGAAATGTAATTGCCTAATTGTAAACTGAATGATTGATGTATGGTTTGTTCTATCTGTATACTATGTTTACATGTTCTTTGTACTTTTGAGTGTCCCATGCTAACTTTAAATTATTTAAGTTAATCCTGGCTACTTATCTATGTCTCGAATCTGAATTAAAGTAGCTGTCAGATTTTTCCACTTCATTGTGTGCAATGACTGGCAGGTTTTAGTGCCCTTTTCTTTCATGTGGGCTTAATATGTCCTTGCTCAGTTTCGTGTTACACAACTAGTCGAAATTGATACATTAAGCAAGCTCCAAGGGAAAATTTGGAAATCCACGCTTGGGCTGCCTCACTACTTGCCTAATGTGATTGTGAGACATGAACTTGGGCTCAATTCATTGGCCTCCCGATTTAACTGGAGACTGGTATCCAACTTCACGAAAATGCTTTTTCCTCCATCAAATTCTCTGCGAACTTTTCAACTATGCTTGCTAATGCTCAGCCTGTATCTATTGGTCAATGTAAACAGGGGGGAAACCAATACATAGCATCTCCTGCCTCAGGGGATGAACTCCTGAAACTGAAGGAAAAGTGCTTCAGGACTGAGGTACATTGAATTTGTTTGTGGGAGTACCTGAAAGTAAACCTTGTACCCAAGTGTCTCAAAGTATGCAATGAACCAGCACTGTTCCTTGAAGAAAAAGAGTACATGATGGGCTTTAGTCAAATATCCACAAAATGTATTAGGGACCTTGTGGTCCTCACTATTACAACAGCCCAGTGCATCCACACTAGAATCAAAGAAGAACTTGCAAGTGAAGAAACATTTCTGAATAATGCTAGTTTAGACAGCGCACAGGAAAAACTGAAGGAAAGTAACTCCCCAACGGATCAGTTTATAGCTGCCACACTGGAAAAGAAACATAAGAAACCTGCGAAGGACATCAAGAGTTTCAAGTTGGAAAATGTATACTATCTAGCAACAGAGTACAAAGAAAATAAAGGTAAAGAAAAAACACAAAGCACAGTGGGAGCCACAAGACAACGAAGGAAATGGGTGACCTTTTCCAACACATCAAGCTCAGACTCAGGACCCGAGGATCAATACAGTAACTATGGAGCAAATACATACCAGAGGCAAAATCTCCCTCCACCTCAGTTTCCTTTTTTAGGAAAAGGGGGCTCCAGAGGTGCTTTCTGGGGCACCCCGCTCCCGCCACCACCCATGCAAACCTTCCGCTATCCGAATTGGAGACAACTGTGAGGGAGGCGGTGCAACCAGTGGAGGCAACAAGCCAGAACGGTATTCCAATCTTTAACCTCTCAGGCCTCAGCCTCTAAGAGGAAGAATCATCAGATCTTTCCAAAAGTCTACCTTACGTCCCTACCAACCCAACCAATTGGTTTGGCTTAGACAAAGAGTTGGATGGATTCTTCCACATCATCCATCTTAAAGCACACTTCAAGGACTTCCAATACATTGAACCAGAAGAGGACAGAGGACTGAAAATAAGGTACTCTTACTGCCCAGTAAAAATGAAACACCAAATTTGAGAAATGTATCAAACAAGGAGGTTACCAAAGTACAAAATTGCTCCCAACCCTAAAGGCAAAACCTGACCAACAAGGAACGCAAAGCCCTAAAACAGCTACCAGAGAACAAAGAGATAGTTCTCAAAACAGTGGATAAGGGAGGGGGATTGTTATCCAGAACAAGAAACAATACAAAGCCAACCTCCTGGAGGATGAGAAACTATAGAAAACTTAAAATACCCCACTGCAGATATCTGGGCCAGAATCCAAGAAACAACAAGGGATGCATTCAAGCACGTTTGGCTCATAGACAAGGAGGAAGCATTTCTTAAACAAATAGGAGGGGATAATTCCAGCTTTTTAGGCTATGCCCAAAATTAATAAGGACTCATAAAACCGCCTGGAAGACCTATACTTTCTGGTTGTGGTTAGAGCTCCTTTGCCAATTTGTAGACTTTTTTCTGAAACCATTAAGCCAACTGAGACCAACTTAGCTACGGGACACCATGTCAACCATCGCTGTCTTTGAAAATACTCCTTTTAAGAAACCTGAAGAAATGTTGGTTACAATGGACATCAAAGCCTTGTACACCAACCAGTATTCTGCAAGTTGTAGCCCTGGAATGTGCGAGTGTTCACCTGTCCCACCACATGACCCAGAGGAGAGTACCTGTTAATTTCATTATGGAATTACTTGAACTAGCCCTGACCCAGAACCATTTCACAATTGATGACACCTTCATCTAAATTAGTGAAAAAGAGGGGGCTGCTTGCCTGGTTAGAGGACATGTCCACCTGTGTGCTCTTGATACTGCTAGGTGTAGCAGGGTGACCTCATAAAAACATGGAGAATCAATTTGGGGGGTTTGTTCACTGGGAGTGATTGACATGATCATTTTACCTTGTTAGCCCGTTCTCCTCGTGGCCTTTTGGAAAAACTAAGTTCAATGCAATCTTTGTGCCTTCAAATGGTGGAAGATGGCTTTATCGTGTTCGTGCTATAATCAGAGTAAAGGTATTCAAAATGTGAGCATGTATCTGAGGACACACACCTAGGCACCATCTGCTGGAGTGACATGTGACCAACGGGTCCAACATTTATTCAAAGACATCCCCACATTTGCCTACCAATGCAATCAAAACCTCAAAGACAGACTTGTGCAAACAAGACCGGTACTGAAAAAGAAAGCTACGGATCGCATAGGCACTATTCCTTGTTGAAATTGTAGCAATTGTGGTTACATAATGAAAGGTGAATCACTCAACCACCTGCATACTGGAGAGACAATCCGATTGAAACATTATGCCACGTGTGATATATGCAATAAAATGCACCTGTGGCCTGTGCTACGTTGGACAAACGCAAAGGGTGGCCAAGGCCAGGTGGAATGAGCATAGATCCTGTATACAGAACCAAAACAAAAACTCAGCAGTAGCCAGGCACTGGCATGAAAGAAATCACAATTTGGCCCAGATCAAATTTGTAATTTTGGAGGTAGTACAAAGAGATCAGCATGAGAACCTTCAGAAGAGATTGGACCAACATGAAACCTTTTGGATTTACCAGCTTAGCTCGTTGACACCGAAAGGGTTAAAGGAGGAGATCAACTATATGTGTTTTTAATAAATGCTGCGGATTGTCCGGATGCATTTGAACACTTGACTATTAATTTACTGCACAAGGCCACATTCAGATCTGCAGATTAACTGTCGTATTGAGGACAATCGTGCACTTTTGCATTTCATGTTTTTGACATTGTTGTTTTATTTGCTTTACTAGTTCGATCTATACATAGCTGATCACCTCCATTAAGCGAGTGTTCTTGCATTTTTGTCTCTTTGAATCTGTAATTACACCACTCCCAACATGCTCCGTAGTAGGACAAACAATGTGCAGCTTCAGGTAACCATGGTATGAAAGATTTGGAATTCTCCGTCAAAATGCGATTTGCATGGACATTTGCATTCAAACCTTTCATTAATATTCACACTCGCATAAATTCATGCCACACATTTGTACAAGTATCTCACATCTCTAGCTGACCTGCATACTCTGTTTCACTAATGGTCCCACATTCTAGCAACTCTAAAAAGACACACCTCTTTAGGCATTCACCGTCGCGATGGAGACAGCTTCGCCCCCGGGTGCACACTCGGGGGTGGGACGCGAGGCGTACGTGCTCCGGCCCTCCATCTGGATCACGACGCCTTGCACAGTCATTGGCAACGTTTAGAGAGTCGTCCTGCCTGCGCGAGCATGCGTCCCCGCGGCTCACTTCGGCAGGAGCTGAATAGCTACACATACATGAGGTGAGTGCTCCGGTCAATGCAAAAGCGCATACACAGAGAAGATTTTTAAGAGAAACACAGACTGAGGGTTTGTTTTTTTCTTAGCTGTGGCTGTATTCACCACGTTCACCTACACGTATTCGAAAATCATTTTAACATCTAATTAGTTATGATGAGCATATGGAACATTTCTCAATACACAGGTACCAAGGTCTCAAATGTATTTTAAACTGAAACGCACTATGTCTTTTCTTCATGGGGGATCAATCGACTGATACAACTTTTGATGGTATGTGCATTTCTGTATTCTTGATTGTATTATATTAAGCGATTTGCTGATTTTGCCTACAATTATACTTCTATGCATATTATGTTTAGCTTATTTGCGCAGTGATAAGCATCTAACTAGCCAAATTGAGCGAAAGAAACTGCCTATGTACAGCCCTGACAAAGGTTTTTCCGAAATGCATTGGCAAATGTCCACTTTAGGCTTACTGCAATGATTGCCCAGCTTCATAAAAAATAAGTGCTATATTAAGCACGAACATCAGAAATGTGAATAAAACATTTCTGGATATACAAACGAGTCAGTTTTTGCTTACAAGTATTGACTACTGAACAAGATATTTTGAACTTTGCAGCTCCTATGTTTGGGGGCCAACTGTGAGCGCCAGTTTTAATAAGGTGGTGTCACCTTGTTTATTCTGTTATTTAGGTAAATGGTCTATGTCACTGCCCTTCTGGACATTGTCCTTGCGTCCCACATTTCGTGGAATGGGAGTGTGTTTCAGGCAATGATGCCGTTTGTGTTCCTTCTTGAAAGGCCCCTTCTACAATCACATTGTCATCACTGGCATGGGTTTGTAGAGGGTGGAACTTGTACACATTCTGGTGCCAGCACCACAGTTGGTTCGGGGGCTGTGAAATTGGAAGATATCACGTTAAAACAGTCTTTGACCCCAAGCAAAACAGACTCGGCCTCCTATGCTGAAAACCCCATGAGGCACATTGAAGTAACCATAGGTCCAAGAGGTTGGTGGCAAAGAAGGAATCCTCTTTCTGCCATCCCCTTGTAATTTTTCGGAGGAACTCCTAGTCCTTCCTGGAACCCCACAGAGCTTTGTGCCGCCTCCTGATACCTGTGGTAGTGGCTCTCTTCCTGGCCCTTGCAGTACTGCCTCTCCTTCTGATCCCTGCTGTACTTGTAAGCCCATCTCACTATTTCTTTTTTTGGCTTACCTCCAATGTTACTTTGGGGGAGGGGGCCTGTTTGTCTTGCAACATGTTCTTCATTATGTTGCCTCTCACACTTTACAGTTTTCCTGGTTCACCAATTCAATTTCTAATTTTCCTTTGTGGATCTTTGTTGTCCTTTGCTTCTTTTCTTAATTCTATTAATAATTTGTCATCTTCATATATTTTTTTTACTAATTCATTAATTTTGTAAAGCACCTTGGCATAAGGCCCTCTAGAAATCAATAAACAGACAAGCTCTGCCCCACAGTCTCATTGTCACCATTGTTTCCACTAGCTCCTTAATCACATTTACTAACTCCTTGAGCAGCATCCTCATCATCACCAATCCTACATCTCCTACATGAGGCGTGCAAACTGACCGCCCTCAGACCCCTTCTGATTCCATGCAGGAGGATAAGCTATTCATGTCAATGCACTCCTCTTGCATAGAGAACAACGCACCTCTCCCCGCATGTATCCCAGCCATTTTCCCAATAAAAGATTTTCGTAAACGTTTTATCTTTTATTTCTTTAATGTTTCTCAAATAAAATATCAAATTTTTCCCTAACTAAACTGGCTTCCAAATTAAGAAAACAATAACCTTTCCCCAACATACAACACAAAAGAAAAGGATTCCCAAATAAACTGCCTGGCACACAAAGTATGAAAAACAAAACTAAAGGTTTGCCAGCAAAAAAACAAGGTTTCCAGATCACAGTGTCCCCAAAGAAAAAGGAAATTATGTCTAACTCATCAGCATTCTCTCTGAATCAGCACTGCCTTGTCTTACTGCAGACAAACAAAACCTTAAAAAGGAAACAGAAGTTGCTGGTTCTTTTATAAAGGCTCGGAAAACATGTTTTGTGCTCAATAACTCACCCAAATCTATGCCAGAACCCCAAACATGGGTACGGGCTTCACTCATCACAAATCTTTGGCGGGCTCCTCTGGATTCACCCAAATGCCGCAATTGAGCTTGTGGAACTTCGTACCCAGGCTTAATAAATGCTGCAATACGCGATAGAAAGGAGGGTTTACAGAGCCAGGGGCTGCCCTGAAAAAGCAGACAAGGTATGGCAGCGCTGGGAAGATACGATGTGAACTACTGAACTTTTCATATCATATCATGAACCAGGAGTTGTGGACACTGCAGCGGGAAACCTGTTACTGTACCAAACCCCATTACGCTGTGTATCGAAGTTTGTATCGAAGTTTCCATGAAAGCGTGTAGTCTGTGTTCCATATGAATGTTTTTTCCATCCAATGTTACTTAAACCTCTATTATTGTTATTATTGTCATTGTCGAAATGCTGGCCACGGGAAGCCCAGCAGTTGTATGTTATAAAACCAAATAAAATGTGTTATTAAAAAAAATGCTGCAATAGACCCATTTTAGCCAGAAACTGAGCAGCATCCAATGCATTGTTTTGCCATACCACAGTAATCTGCATGCAAAGTAACTAAATAGAGTGAACATTTTTGGAAGGCAAATACATCTGGTCATTTAAAAAATATATTGCCCACTTTCATCTAACATTGCTCCACCATTTGACTAATTTACTAAAAGTTCCTTTGCTGTCCCTTGTCAGATTTTACACATTCTGCTGGTCCTGTTTTTTTACTTTTTGCTTTCACAATTTTGAAGTTGAATTTTCCCATTATAAATGCAAATACTGAATTTGCTAGGTGATATGGAATTAGAATCTCGAATGGTGGAGTATCCCAAACTTAAAAAGGTCACAGCCTTAAAGAACTGCAGAAAAGTACAACTTTCGAGTCAATCTTAAGGCATTGTTACATGGCCAACACCTTGCTCCAGCTCTGGTTTGACACCCTACTGGAGTTTACATTCTGGGACTTTTAGTTTTGTTTTCCCAATAAATACATTGCTGATATTCAACATCCTGAAGTTCGAGGCCATCAAAGGAAAGAAAAAAGTGTTCCTCGCCTTTGACATGAGACAGGAATTTGACACTGTTAATCATGACAAACTATGGGAAAAGTTAAGATATTGGTCTTGTTAATCTACTTTGTTGCAGACAATAGCATTGCATGAGAACGCATCAATCAGAGTAAGAATCAATCAATTAGGGGAATTATCAGATGAAATCAAGACCAACAAAGGAGTCACAGGGTTGCCCGCTGGCAGCACTCATTTTCAAGCTGTTCATCTCTGATGCTCTAAAAGAGGTTCATTGCTTTCTGTCAAAAATAAAGGGGCATTCGATTAGTTGGGCAATTTATGCTGATGACATAGTCCTCCTAGATTCAACACTAATCGGACTAGAGCGATTGTTAACCAAGCTCCAGGCATACCCCAAAGCTAATGAGCTAGAAATTAACACAGGAAAGACCAAGATCCTCATCATTGGGGGGCATTGAAACAGAGAGATAAGAAGTTTGAGTGGCTACTTGAAGGTATACCAATTGAAATGGTTCCCTTTATTCGCTACTTGGGCATAAAATAAAACTTTGGATGACCACTCTTGCACTTCAAGGGTCTAAGCTGCATGCTGATTATGGTAAATTCTCAATTCAACCAGTTTTGACCTATCTCCAAAAAGTGTTTCCAGGTATGACATTTGGAGAAGAAGCAGGTTGGAACCTAGGACATCAATTATGGACTACCCTTAAAGGTCTGTTTTGGAGAAGAGTATTTAGGCTGCCTTCTTATGTCTCCATGACCCTCATTAGACATGAGCTTGGACTCGACTATGTACGGTGTAGTCCTATGGAGATCGATTACTGCCCTAGGGAAAATGTCAGCCTATCAAATATTGGCTTCTTCTCCAAGACTTCCTCATTCGGGACTCTTAAAAATTTGGGCAGCCAAAATAAAACACATTTTAGACTGTGCAGCGATAAATTGGGAAACAGTTATGACCACCCCCCCAAATAAAATAAAAAAACTAAGACTATGGAACTGGCTGCAAAATGAGGAAAGAAGGTCTCAGTTAAAAACCTCTTTATACATGCGAACAGCAGCGAACAGTTTAGACCATCTACCGAAATATCTAAAAATTCCCCTCACGTTTTCATCGCAACCGTTTTCTAAGGCTGCGGCTGAACACATACAAAACGAAAGTAGTATTGTGGTACAGATGTGATAAAGATACCAATGATAACTGCTGTAGATTTTGTAATTCTGCAGTGGAATCCCTAAAGCATCTAATTACGGAATGCCATACTTTCCAATTCAAGATCTCTGTACTTGGGCAAATATGCTCCAAGTAATGGAAATATGGAGGATTGGTGGTTCTATCTGTTATCTAGTAATCACGTTCCGATGACATCTGCTGTAGTCGATTTCCTAGAGAAAATTCTGCCCTTGTTAACAATTACTATAGAAAAAGAGATGACACTATAGACCGATGAGATGCTCTGCTTAATGAGGATTGCTCGTATCATGGTAGTCTTATCTGCTTGACGAGAGTCTCTTATCTCAGCTACAGTAGTTCTGACCTCTGTTTTCTCTTGTTTTCCTTTTTCTTTCCTCTTGGACCGCCCCCCTCCCGCAGCAAGAGAGAACAAAATTGTTTGATGTCTTGGTTTTTGTAATTAAAGTGTGAAATTAAATTAAATGTTACATGTAAAAAAATAAAAATAAATACATTTCAAGGAAGGAGTGGTGTATCCCATACTGTTAATTTGTATTCTGGTACTTGTAGTTTTGTTTTAAAATAAAGGTTCACCCAATTGTTTAATTTGTAATGACATCCGCACTGCACCTTACATTGATGCATTACATTTTTTGCAGAGCTTTACTTATATCCTGAACGATTCACACCCATGAACTGCAACTATTCCAATCCACCATCTTGTGATAATGTTCTCCAGCAGGATCAAGTAAAGCTCAAGTGCCCTGGCAGCAGTAACTCCTAGCACAAGCCCCTTTTGATGTCAGATGCCGCAGCCACAAATCCACGCCCCCTGGTTGTGATGTGACCAGACGATGCAGCTAAACATATTGTCTATGCAATCCATTCACAGGTCACCAAGGAAATGCGTAAGATGATTTAGTGTTCAATAAATGCCAGTTCTACAATAGCGGTATTCTTGTTGTGCATCGTTCAGTGTTAGTTATATTTGTTTATCACCTACCAAAATATGTATATGTGGTAAACTCATAATTCCTCTAACATCGGTTACTCTGGAAGTTTACGTGTTTCTGATACCTCAAACTGTTCTGTTTAGCCACGAACCAGGGGATGCAATCCTCTGTGGCGGATGTCTTAACCACAAGGGCAAACCCACCTTGTGGTTGGTGTGTGCACAAAAGACATTAGAACACTGACATTCATTTTCAAACAATAATAGCTACATATTTCAGTATGGTATGCTGTGACACTCTTGCATTTGTCTCATATTCACACCACCCCCACCATCCAGAAACCCACTCAATGGGGCACCACAAGCAATGGCACACAGAAAAAAAACACCCCAATGAAATACGAAAACACAGTACTGCATGGGTGATATGCTTATTATTGCAATGTGCACAAACACCTTAAAATAGCGGGAAATACATCTGTGTCTACTCCATAAATAAATTGTGGGCAAGACAGCGGAGGTACCCCAAAACATCACGCTCTGCATAGCTCGCCACAATGTTCTGCACCCTTCTGTTCTGGTCCAGGTACCTCTTACGATTTGCAGGCGGCCATTCGCCACAAATGTATTCCTCGTACAGTTGGTCTCTACCCTTTTATTTCAACCGTATCCCATCTACAAATTTAAACAGAGTAGGGTGGGCCATGCCAAACTCAGCCTGCATCCTGTGTTGGGTAGCTTCTGCAAAGTTATTAGTTCGTGCCTGGTCCTGCCGAGTTCTTTCATACACTGAACACATCTCTGGTGGGAACACAGCGCGGTGGCGGCTGCGGTCAGGGTTCTGGTGGCCCATGTAATTGTCCTCGAACCAGCGCAGGACGGGCACCAACTCTGCAGGCATTGGGTTGTCCATTATGACCACAGTCTTCAATTGGCACAAAGGCAAGCGCAATGATCATGCGCGCTGCCAGTGCGAATTCCGGTTCAGTGTTGTACCTTGGGAGCAGACCTCCCACAGCAACTTCTTGCGGATATTGCCAGCTAGGTGAAAGGCAGCCATGTAATTGCGAGCCTGGAAATGTTGCTCATGCTGGTCCAATAGCAGCATGTTCAAAATCCATTTAAATTGATGCCGGATCAAGATTAGGCCACATGTCTGATTGGCTCAAACATGCGCTGGTAAGTAACCCTTTCCTTGTTGGGCAACAAGGCAGAGGATGGCAGCACAAATCCTCCCTGCTCTGACATCAGTACATATATCTGCGCAAAGAGCTCTGGAGCCAGGCTGAATGTTCCAGCCACGAACAACTTCTCCACTTGACCAGCCCATTCCCTCTGCAACTCACGGCCAAATATGACAAATCAGTTCTCATCATCCCCCGAAACCCAAAGGAGAAAGTGTTCCGGCTGATTTGGTGTGGCATGGTAGACCCTGTAGGCTTCTGGTAGCCTGATTACTGCTCTGTGTTGGGGTTCAGGTGGTACCCCGTGAATTGCATAGCGACACCTCTGGATCACCTTGCGAATTGCGTCCTTCCTTCCCATCTTCCCTTGCACGGCTGTTGATGTCCCCTGCAGGGCTCCATTGATGATCGACGCTGGCAGCTCCACTTTCCCAAGCGCCCCCCTCCTTGATCTTTGATAGGATGTGGCACACTTCCCCTTTTGCAGCATCACTGCCATGGCTATGCTCATGCATCCTGCGCAACACCTGGTCATCCAGCGTTGCTGTGTGTAGGCGTGCTTTGGAATCGCCTTTTTCCTCACAGTGTCAGAATATCTTTGACCGGTTGGTACTGTGCCCATCTAAGATATACTGGTAACCATCATGAAGAAACTTCTGCATGCCGTGCTTGGAAAGTACGCCAGCCATTCTCCTGGAGACAAGTTAGGGAAAGGTTTTTGCTCAGGCCTTCAGACACTGTCACAGCCCAGTCAGTGCAGCACACTAAAGAACAAGTAAGTGCACCATGCCTCCCTAAATACTAATATGACGCACTTTTACCAGATGTACATGTACTTATATGTGCTTTACAGATGCAAACAATATAATAAAGTTTATATATTCAATCCCTTTTTTTTTTGGAGCTCACAGTCTTCTACAAGATAACTATGAAACTTGGTGATGTTAAACCATTTTGCTGTCTTTGGCATAGTGGTTAGGTGCTGCGGTTGAACTCCAAACAACCAAAGTTCAAAACTGCACTGATCTACATTGTAATTTTTTTATAATTTCATTCTTGTGCTCATTTGGCGCTTTACTTTTCTGGGCAGCTACTAAATGTCAGGATTTAGCGGCTGGTCATGACACCCATTGGGATAAACGACCCGGTGCAGTGGTTCATGCTTTGCAAATGCAGCACGTTAACAGGCACTGTACCTCTCAACGTGCCACATTTGTAAGGCATGAACGTTCAAAGCTGCACTCTTCTGGCGTGCTTTTTTTGTTTTAGCATATTCCAAAAAAGTAATGCTTAATCGCAGCCACGAACCGTGGCTTGTAAGACTTTGTGAGGGGGGACATAACCTCTAGTATTGCCTGACCATGCACATGTTACTTATTTCTCTTCTGCAATGAAATACTGTCTAAAAAAAAAACGAACTTGAGCTTTTGCTCAGCCACGAACCCTGGCCTGTGAGACCCTGCAACCTGACATAACCACTAGGCCAACTAATATTGCTTGATCCTGCCAAAGTTACATATTTCAAACCTATAATGCAATACTTGACAGAATCCTGGCCTTATGAGACTTTGGGTTTTCGCAATTGGGTTTAAAAAAAGAAAAAAAAAATAATCTCACTATCCCTCCCTCGGTCAAACAGGCTCATTGTTCACAAGAGCCATATTAGTAGTATCTTCCAATTCCAAAGGCGGATCTGGCACGGGTTCGAAGGCCTTTTGCACGGACACAGGGAAATAGATAACGCTTGAAATAATTTAGCACCCAAATTGACATCGGATAAGGAGGCCAAGACATGCAGTGGATAGCTTGGCAAGGCGTATGCAGACATAACTGCAGGGCAATACTTCCAGTACTTACAAGTGTATTACTAGGAGCAACACAAAGCCACCAGGGGCCGCCACAGGCTGCTCGGCTCACTCCAACACCTCACTCCACTCGCACAGTTACATTTCTCTCCATTTAGAGGGAGACGAGAAAAAGACTAAAGAGCACCGTCTATGAACCGAGTGCCATGCACAGATGCAGTGAAGCAAGCCTGTGTGTGAAATGCATCTACCCAGAATCCATGCATGTGGCCAAACCTTTGCATATGCTACGCAAACCCACAACCCATTATGCAATCCAGGGCTGGGAAGGTCTAACTGCCAGGTGCAGAAGCATACTAATGCAGAAAATATTTCCATTGCATTTTAAATTACTGGACTGTTGGATTTGCTTTGTGAACGTGCAGCCTGTATGTGCGCGAATACATTGCCAACAATTAAAACCGCATACTTGCAAATAAATAGAACAATCCATGGCAATGTAAGGGCTATATTTCAACTCTATAATGCAATACTGTAAAAAATAAATAATGACACTGCTTTTGCTAAGCCACGAACCCTGGCCTGTGATACTCTGCAATGTCTGACAAACGCTAGGCCAACTGATAGCATTGATTGAGCATGCAGAAGTTACCTATTTCAACTCTACAATGCAATGCAATACTGTCTAAAAAAAAAAAGACACTATCCCTCCCTCTTTCCAAAAGATCACTGCGTCGAAACGTCCCAGCACCGAACTGTGCGTGCCAAAATGGGTGCGCCGAATTGTCTCCTGTGCCGAATCGGCCCGCGCCAAATCTTCATGCTCCGTTTTATAGCTGGGAAAGTCGAGCACTAACAGTGCTTCACCCCCTCTAGTGGCCTGCTTTAAAATGACTTTTGCCAACAAATACCATGCTTTTTTCATTTTATTTAAATGCATGACAGCTGGGGATTGCAGTGAAGTCAGAGAGGGACCACTTTACTTGTCCCTCACTCGCTGGGCCGGCCTTTAGTGGCAGCAACGCACTGCGCAAATTGGCACGCCCCTGGTCAAGGTGCGGGGGAGGCGGAGCAGGATGCATCACTTTTTTCTACCTTGCCACTCTGGCGCCTCGCAGGGAGCTCATCACTGGAATAGGGTGTTCAGGATAATGCATGTGTGCCTATTCCAATGCAAACCGCCTTCCTTCTGCGTCCGAGTGAGCAGGTAATCATGTGAATAGGGTGCTGATGCAAAGCATCAGGACCCTGTTGTTATTAAATGCGCCCTGTGCCGGTACATTTAATAGGAAAAGGGCACCTGCTGCGCCTTCCCCCACTACGCCAGCTCGGGGGAGCCCTTGAAAGACCTGAGCTGGCATGGCAGGGGCTGATGCCCTGGGCCCCCTCCCTCCTCACTGTGCACTCACTCACACCCCTCAACTATCCTTTCTCTGCTGTCCCTCACTCTTTTGTCCTCGGCTTGCCTTCCCTGTACTCCTCTGGTCTCCACTTTGTGCTCTGTCGCACACTCACACCTGCTAACTCCTCCCTCGGAGGGCATGGTTCCAACCCCCCCCCCTGCTGTGCCTTTTTATAAACTTAAATATTCCACGTGGAATATTTCCCTCCCAAATAAACATTTTAAAAATATATATGTTTACATAAACCTTTTGTGTGTTTTCCCATGGGTTCTAATAGCTTTATAGACCTCCCACTTGGGACGTACCGTCTTTATGGGCCCTCAAATCTCGTTATCAACTCTGTCTTCAGAGCCCATAACACCCCGAACGGCACTCACTGCAGGTCTATAAAGATATATTACTTATAGTCACAGCATATCGCTTATAATCCTCAACATTATGCACAAGTGACAGCACTGTCATTCTGCTGTGCATTCATGATTTGAAATGTCTTACAAAGCATGACCATAACTGTTTTTGGAGTTCAAAATGCTTATGCTCCAGTGAGTTAGTACTATTCCGGTCTGAAGAACTTTGTTATGTGCCAGCAGCCCACATTTCATTCCAAAATGTATTTGTCAAAAAGGGCCAGCATAGACACATTGTCACATGCTTGTCAAGATACTTGTTTTAAATCAAAAATATCCATTAGTGAACAAGATTAGAAATATTGCATTGCATCCACCTCAACACCACCACATAAGTCAATAGTAGATGCTGTCCGATATTATATTATTTCCCAAAGATGCTATATAGACACAGCATGTACATAAATGCCATGAGAGATTGTATTTCTTTCATGTCAAGACAATACTGCGATTCAAAACATACATTGTTTTAAAAAAGGAACATGATACAGGGTGCATGCAAATAGATCCCCACCCATCTATATTGTCAGGGACATTCCAGTATCCAAATATATTTTTGAAAATACCACTGAACCTGTATGCTCTAAGCGCTTCATAGCACCTTTGACATGCAATGTAATTGATATTGTACAGTGCCCTCCTGTCACTACAGGTTGTCTACCTTCATGTGGCTCTGTTGAGGATTCAATTAATGAGAATGCTGGAGATGCAGATGCAAAAGCCATGGTTTGGATGCATGCATATCATAAGTATCCAGTTCCTGTTTAGTCTAGAAACGTGTCAATATGTTATCCATGGTGAAGAGCCCAACATCGGAAGGCTACACTGCTTTAAGTCATCAAATGAGGTACGTACAAAGCCCATCAAAGGAGGTACATACAATCACAAAGTATGCTTCAAACATTGGTCAACAAGATTGGCCGGCGCAGGCATCTATTCACATGACATCCTTTTGAAAACCCCTACTTCTTCATACTATCAAGAGTGCCAATTGTATTTCAAACTATATAACAAGGTAGGTGCACCGTGGTTCTTGAGTAAGCAAAAAATGGTCCACTTTTCACAGACAACACAGAAATAAAGGTTTATATGCCTTCGCCATAATGGCCCCCACAGAAAGTGTCTCAAGTTATTCCTTTCTACACAGTCTAATCAAAGAAATAAGTCTCATTGGTCCTGCTGGCCACAACATGACCTGTCTTCAAAATGCACAGTATAAAGTGTGATGAAAAATGTATGTAGGATCTGACAAGGTGCTTGTTCCTAGTCATAGAGGAAGTCACAGCTGTCCTCTTGACATTTAAGTGTATAACAGGCTTCTATGACATTACAAAAACTGTACATGTAGCTTTGATTTCTCCCAATAATTGTTTGAAGAGGGCTGGATTTGACTATGGAATGTCTGAAAGAATGTCGGCCACAAACAAATTCAATGGACATCATGTTGATACCACCTCCTGCTTCCGAATGTAGAGATAGAATATTGCCATTTTTTGTCACTATTTCCTGCCAAACATGCCCTATCGAACCTTTCCAACTACCTGCCCATCCTGTATACACCTCTGTTTTACATATGAACTCACCTATCCTAGGGTATAAAGTCGTCTTTAAATCCCCCCAAAAATATTTGCTTTATTTGTAGATTTAAAAAAAAAAAGAGAAAATTCAGTTTTCAAATGTGAATCATTTCTGCCATCTTTGCTACACAGCTATTTCCTGTCTGTTTTAATATAGTGTTGATCGTCCTGAATGTCAAACTTTAATCTCTCCTTTGTTGCTCCTACCAAATAATGTCTTTAAAGTTTTGCATCAAGTTTCTAATTGATTTTCTTTTAAGTTAGTTGCTTTCATGCCACAACATAGTAATTTCAATGCACTTTTTTCAGAACAATTTCTCAAATAAGATGCCTTGCTGTATCGTGATGAGATATCCCAATTTGTCTGATGAGAAGACAACCACTAGGGTGATTTACATTGTCCCAAAAGACGCATCATTGATATGAGAATGGTTGTGAAAGGTAATTGTTTGTGCAGCAAGCATTTTTCCTCAGCGATGTATGAGTTTACATAATTTTATAAAAAGGGTCATCCGAGCTGGACTCATAGGTTGCTGGCAAATGCTGTTCCCGCTACCTTTCAGCATAAAGATGGAGGAGAGAGTATAAAGTAGAACAAAGGTTTGTTTTATGATTCCTCCATTTTTTACAATGTTCTACATGTTTCAAATTCTACTCGGTCTACTGTCCTAATTTCCTGAATAATGTATGTTATCCAGCCACAAATTAGCTTACAATCATTCTATGCATCAATTGTTAGTGAGTTGTATTTCTCACATTTCAGCTTTCCAATGTCAGTATATTCATTAGAGATGCACTTTAAGCATATCTAACTAGCACTGTTCATAACTTTGAATGTTACTGTTGGTCTCTTTCCTATCAGACAGACCACAAAGGTCTCAAGTATTGTAGGTGAAATGACAGACCCATTACATGATAATCTGATATGGTGTACAATGTGTGAGGTGTTGGTTCCTGAAAGGCCCTTCTATTAACTGCAAACATCTCATTCTGCATGTGTTGTGTGTCGGCTGTGCAGTTGCTGTTGTCGTCTCATTGTCTCAACCCATTGACAACAGCGCCATACAGAGACATTTAGAACTTTACCTGAATCCACGCTGCTTGGTGGTCAGGCATGCTATGTCACAATGAGCATTTATTTGTTTAACATTCTGTATTGATACTTGATCGCTGCTTGGTGGTCAGGCATGCTATGTCACAATGAGCATTTATTTGTTTAACATTCTGTATTGATACTTGATCAATAATATTCTTCTATCACAAATAATGGATTGTCTATGTCCTAACGCCATGTTTGATGCTATTCTGTTTTGTCTTACGATAACATTTATCTTGTAATCATGATTGATCTTATTTGTATATTGTTATTAACTAAGGAAATTGTCATAGGTGTATTGCTACCAACTGATTATTTTATCTGTACACATTTGTATGACTATTGGCAGGAGCTACTTTTCTCATTGATCTAAAATTCTGTTTTGGCAATTGACAACCTCACTTTTGACTGTGTGCTCCAAGTTGAACATTTTAGATGCTAAAATTAGGCTTGAAGCAAAAATGTTGATTTGTACATTTCATTACAATGTTTAAAATACAGGAGATGACATGGATGGTTTCACCTTATTACATCAAAATGAATTACTGTGTTGTAATTTATTACGATACAATCACTTTGTGGCTTTTGTTAATTTTTATAATGCGGAGAATCCCCCCTACACCACAGCGCCTCAACTCCCTCCTACCTGTGCTTTAAACCCATTACCCCAAAACATATCTACTTAAATTACTTTGAGAGAAAGTAATTGCAATTACATTGAAGTTAATAACCATGAACGTAACAAGTGTATTTGACAGGTATGACACTATTGTGTGGGCATTTATGCCTTTATTAGTGGGAGATACAATGTCATCAATTGTTTCCTTTGGCTTCTGAAGCAAACTGTTTATGTGAACTTCGATTTGATTTGTATTGAAGATGTTCACAAAGTGCTAACTTAGTTCTTCATCTTGCATAAAAAAGTCTTCTCATATGATTTTTTTGTGTCTTGAGACCTATCTAGATGTTTGTATACCAACTGTTAATATGTTGATTAGTTCATTTATTTTTTCTATGTGTATTAAAGTGAATTACAGGCAGGAATGTCTTGTCATGATAGTGTGTTGCCTGATTAAAAATTGGCCATTCTTTTTGCTGGTGCAATCAATATATCATCTACTCTTGTCCATCTTCATTGCATTTCATATGGGTGATAACAATATGCCAACTATCTGATTCATCAGTCAATGCCCACTCTCTCAGGTATGTGTTTACGTTTAAGTGGGTTTTACAATAGAAGATTACTGGCATCATGCATTTCACAAATGCATGATAGGAGTCTTTCGGCAAATGCATGACTCCATCAACAAGTCTTTCCGATTTTTAAATAGGGATTGGCATCATCAAATTCTTCATTTAGTTGCACAGGAGGAAACTGATCAGAAAAAATACTTCAAACAAAAATACTAGTTTCTGTGGATATAATAGCATTATACACTAGAATTCAACCTTGGAATGTGGCCGTAGTCAATTAAATTTACATGACCTACAACAAAGGGTATCAACTGAATTCATAGTAGATCTACGACATACAGCGCTTACAATGAACTTTAATTTGATAATACTATCAGCAGGTTAACAGAACAGCAATGGGGGCTCTCTCCCACCCCCCCAGTCTTGCTATTCTCTATATGGCATGTTTTGAATAAAGACATTTTGTTGCTCACTAATCCCCACGCAGAAAGCATGTACAAATTGAAACGCTTCATAGACATGTTCATATGGAGAGGTAATTTGGAGAGCTTGGGACAATTTCGAGACTGGCTCAATGACCACAATACTAAGTTCACGATGGACATGAAAAAAAAGGATATCCATTTTCTGTATCTGGGGATCGGCATCGACAATGGAAAGTTGAAATGCACACTGTTCAATAAACCTAGGGACAGAAACACGTTGCTGCAGTAGGTTAACACCCTCTTACTCTGAAACAAAATCTTCCATATGGACAGTTTGAGGGTATGCCATAACTGCACATCACTAAATGACCATCAGATGCATACATGGGACCTGACTGACAGATTAATATCTAGAAGATACCCCAAACTACTGAGCCAGTCAGGAAAGAGAGCCAGGTTCACCCCACAGGAAGAACTTATAATAACAAAGGAAAGATCAGTACAGCAAAGCACTAAAAAAATGATGCGTCACTACTTACTGCCAAAGCACTCCCCAGAAGAAGAAAAAGTTAGCAAAAAATGTTGGCCACTAGTGAAACTAGTCTTACCAGATGAACCACTTCTGAGAATGGCACAAACGATCTAAAAATCTTAAGGAGCACCTCACGTATGCCCATTTCAGAAACAACCACAGAAAACATTGTTGTGGAATCTTCGACAAATTGTGGGTCATTACCCTTGCGGTTCGTGTATAGTGTGCAGATTCACTTGAGAAATCACCTTCACAGTGGAAGGTAGGCCATGGATTTTAAAAGAATTCAGTGACTGCAAAACATCAAATGCAGTATACTACATATAGTGCCCTTGCGGTATGAAATACATTGGACAAACATCAAGATCAGTATACAAGAAAAGAGGGGTGCAACCCTCACACATTAGATGTAAAACGCAAACAGTTCCACGTGTATTACATTATGTAAGGCTCCAGCACACACCGGATGACATGACACCGTGGATTATAGATACAGTGAAATTCTGCGAACAGTACAAGGGCTGTTTTACACAAGGAGTCCTGGTTGATCCATAAACTGGGCACACATCTGGCAGATCTGAATGAAGAACTTTTACCTGACACACAGATGATAGGAAGGAACCATATAACTAATCTACAGGACCCATGAGAGGGACCTGTTCGCTAGCTCCATTTGTATAAGTTATAAGTGCTAATCGATTCCACCCATGGTCAGGATGGACAGCACCATACGTTGATCAGTTCACAGCTGAATGCTTCCACTTAGCAATTACTTGGTAAACAGAAAAACTTTAACAGATTGATTGGGGCACAAGTTGACAACAATGGCGTCTACAGCACAGCATAAGCATTCCTTTTCAGGGTGACAACCACATCACGTTGATGCACAACAACAAATATATGATGCTCGATACATACATCTTATAATGGCAGCCATCTTTTTGCTCACGGATATGCAGTTAAGATATCCTACAGGTAGCTGATAGATGCACAACTAAGTGAATGTGTAGAGTCCTTTCCAAGATCTATATTTTCAACTGTACACAATGCTATTTGAAATGTAACAGACAACCAACCGGTGAGCGGACAAACGTATTTACAGATCATTTGCCACTTTATATACGCCCTCTGGTTATTAGGAGTGACTGCTGTCAGCTGACTGTGCATAACCTCACCCAGTGCGGTAATCATTACTGGTTAAGCAGTATGTCTTCCTAGTACACGCATGCACAGTCTGCACTACCCACCCCACACAATCCATCACACACTCTGGGAACCCAAAATTCATTTGGATGCAGTAATCCACCACCAAAGGCCTTGCGTGCATTAAATTCTAGTAGGAGCTACTCCACTGCCAACAGTGTGCAGGTGCATCCAGCATGATAACTTGCGATGGCAGCTTGATGTAAAGTTCACGTCATACATGTGCAGAGCCCACGTTCCCAATGACAATGAGACACTTCCTACCTAACAAAGGACACGCTTGCTCAACGCAGCGCTGCCTGTTAGTTAGAAGAGAAAGCGAACGAATGCGGAGAAATACTCGATAGGGACACAGGTACTTCAGTCACAAAATAAGTTGCATCGCGGCCCCACGCTAGCCGTAACTCAGTTGATGAGTTTTTCACCTTACTGATGTAGAATCCATTCCAAATGTCTAATCTTTTTGTATCTAACACCAAAGTTTCAAAAACACACTGTTGCGAGAAAGAGACTATATAAGAAGCCAACACGAACAGATTAAGACGAAACTCGCTCTAATCAACTCTGCTCTATGCAAAAAACAATTACCAGGTACCAATTGCAAGTGTTATCAATACCAGACCCACTTTGGTGAGTTTGGAATATATACCAGTCTTGACATTTCAATTAAAAATGTAAAATTCAAACAAAAACTTAAACAGAGACATGTCTATCTTGTAGATTTAAGGTCTAGCAGCCAAGACCGCCCCCCCTTTAAGGCGGCAGAGATAGATTGGTACATTTCTCCATGTCTCTGGAGACCCTAAGAAACATCTCACAAGGAACCCATGAGAGGGTAAGAATTAGTTTACGGAAATATGGGCACATTAACATGTGTATATATCTGCCAGAAGATTAACCCATTTTACATAATGGTTATTATTAATAGGTCAGAGACAAGAGGCAGGAACCACCCAGCCCAATGTTAAATAAGAACAGATGGATAAAACACATTGAGCAAGACAAGTAACAGAGGGATTTAGTCAGAGTACTAGAAGCTCTGACTCAGTGACTTTTTTAGCTGTTCTAGTTTAAGGTTTTTATCAACACAGATGTATACACATATTGTTGCTTTCCAGGGTCCCGACACAAGACACGGTCCTGAGGAAGGTGGTATAACCCCCAGAGCCACCAAACCGTCATTACACTGATAAAGGAACAGAATTTGTTGAAAATGTTTTCCACATGACATGAAGACCTCGTTGCAATTAAAGACTGTTCTCTATGGATTATTAGTGTGCTCTAGATCACGAGGTGATGGTAGCTGTACAAACAGCAGTTAGGGCTCATGGTAGAATTGTTTGTACCTATGTTTGTAAATGCAGCTCCACTGGTTTGAGGAAATGATAAATACCAGGGGAACGGCTGATGATGAATACATGATGTTCACATGAATATGAATCATGGATAGTGGCACGAAATAATTGATGCATTAATTTAATTGGTAAAGAAATAACCAATAAATTGAACTTGAGTGACTATTAAGAATGAGTCAATAGATACTTTAAGCATTAAGTGCAATAAAAAAGCAAACTTAAGAAATAAATAAAAAGATGGTGAAATAATTTTTACTATATGCTGATCGACCCCAAGTACCTCACATTGAGAGTTTCCCTCAAGTAGTAAGGAACAGTTGTGCTTACTTTTAGGACAGGACCATATGGCACTACTGAAAGGCAAAGAGTAGTTAATATATTTATTATTGGTTTGATGGCAATAGGCATAGAAAATGGGACTTGTAAGCAACTATGTCAATACCCCATGCCAGTACTCTATACTTAAATCTGAATGTATAGCAATTGTAGATCATATTTTTATCTTTTTTTTTTCACTTACCCATTGACTTTCTACTGAAAGTGGATACTGTGATGGGCAGTTTTCTTGATGGAATGTATGACTACACCCAGGTTATTGGTGGTGTTTGCTTTGTGCATATCACTGGATAGGCTTTTTAGGCTTGTAGACAGCAACCATATCACCAGTGAAGGTTATTTCTCTATATAGACCTTTCGAAATGCATACCAATTTGGCTTTTTGATCCATTTGAATTGTGTGCCTTTTTCACACTTCTCATCTTTTATTGTTCCGATAGAGTACAATTTTATCAATTA
Source organism: Ambystoma mexicanum (assembly GCF_040938575.1). Taxonomy (NCBI): domain Eukaryota; kingdom Metazoa; phylum Chordata; class Amphibia; order Caudata; family Ambystomatidae; genus Ambystoma; species Ambystoma mexicanum. Next base: position 396,339,568 of record NC_090928.1, on the reverse strand, counting down.
ATGTCAGCACCATATGACAGACACAACCCAAGGAGACAAGGTATGCCAGCTGTGTTGACTTTTTATTGTGGTCCCTTTATCCAAGGTGGCAGTTTGACATCATAGTTGTCTGTGTAAGCCAATTTAATGTATTGAGTATGCTCTGTACTTGTGTTGCATGCTTATGGCTCCTGTAAAATGCAAGCTGCTTTCTTTTACAACAGGTTGAGGATTTGATGGGTGGGGGGAAGTCTGGAATTGAAAATGTCATGTACTCCCCTAGCATGTTGCTGCATTATAATATTTAGTAGGTACTGAAAAGTGGCATGTTTAAACACATTTTTCTTGCTTGTGCAAGGTGAGGCTTTAGGCTTTACTGCACACGTCTTTGCAATGAAGGCTCTCCGGCTAGTGTGTAGCTATCCTCGACTCTACATCCGTCTCATCCGACGGGTTTCCCTTTTGGCATATGTAAGCGTGTTCTAGGCCCCTGCTTTCTTAGGAAAAGTGGCTTTAGTAGACGCAAGTCATACTGTAACTGTGCTCGCCTGCCTCGGACTGTGTGTGAACATTTGAGTATATTCAGCGCCACTAAATGTTATCACTTTATACTGTTCTGCTTGATAACCCAGTCTAATACAGAAGAATGCAGCTGGTATCAAAGATCTGAATATAGGAGCTTTGTTCCCTGGTTGTAACAGTTTCAGTATGATTCCTTGCCCTGTCTGGACCTCTCCTTCCATTGAAATTCATAAGTTCCTTTGTGTACAAGTACAGTGCTTGTGGGTAGGGGGGTTCTCGCTTGCGTCAAAGTCTCGAAATTGCTGGTTTGTTTTTGTCCTGTTGCTTTTTACTAATAATTGTTCACCAATCCATTGGAATTGTCAGTGGTCATTTTTCCACGCAATGTTGAGTTTTAATTCTGGCCTACACAACACCACACTAGGATCACAGGTGTTAAATGCTTGTAATAGTTAATTCTTTAAAAAGGATGAAAAATGCCAGAACATTTTTTAAAATGTTATTTATACGTCGACAAAGTACACAGCTTTTCTAACTTTGCTTTGTCATTGTTCTATTGTATAATGAGACTGGCACAAAACAGTTATCCAGTGCATCAAAAAAGAAATAAGGGTGGGTATTTAGAATTGAAGAAAATATATAACAGTAATTCACTCTCTTTTGTATAATGGCTTCTAAAATGTGACTTGGAATCAATACTTGGCATTGCTCTCTTCTGGATGTTGAAGTAAGCACTGACCCACCATGCTAAAAATATATTTGAAGCCTTGGAAATAGAGGCCTATGTAAAAGAAGCGCAGGAAGACTCAGACCAAACCACAAATCAGGGATGCTGGAAATTAAATGATGGTGACTTGGGATGAAATGTTGCAGATTTTTGAACCTCGACCCAATGTTGCTCTGATGAATGCTTGCATGTAGTGGCAAGAATTTAAATTTAACACCACAGCTGAGCCAAGGAAATTAATGAAGGTCATTGCTACTCCATGCTATGTCCTCCTCAAATGCAACAAAAGAGGCAAAAAGTCCTGTGCAATCCACCATCTAAAGGGTTAGCACAAGATTGCACTGAATCACAGCCACCCAATTTATTCATGCTGTAAACCACTGAAGCAACTTGATCATTAACTGTCAAATAACCTGACAATAGAAAGTGTTGAGGAAATAACCACCACTTTTGATGCAGAAGAACATTTTCCTGACTAGTCCCTTTGGAGAACCAAAATACATAGTATTTTACTGACTGCTTGACATTTACCCAGGATAACATTTGTGGGTAACTGTTCATACATTTCTTTTAAAAAACAAGTAGTGTTAACACATGCACTAATCTCAGGATTTGGTTAATCGTTTGGACTGGAGTTCCCTTCAAAAGCCTCCTACTATAAGTACCATGACAATTACTTATTCCCTGTAATACATGAGTCATGGAATCCAGAGCAGGTAGCATTCAAATATGCTCTCACTGGCAAAAGACTTTGGCTGGCAGGGAATTGACAGTGTAACAGTCCTTGTTTTTCAGCAAAGTATTCCACCCATCCTCTCCAGCATCCGGACACTAAGAAAAGTAGGTTCTGTGGTGGTCCAAATGACTGAAAGTACATCCTCTGTTGCCATGGAGAAGCGTGGTTTAGTGAAATCCATTGAACTTCAATCGAGAGGATTACAAATCGGAGTTAACAGCCGCAGACATACAAGTGGGTATTTCCAAAGTCATGCGCGAGAGGGTCCAAAAGATCAAGCACCAATTCACAGTTTGGCATGTGCCAAGGACTACTGGCAAGAAAATAAATTCAGCAGGGTAAAAACATGGTTCCAGTCCATAAGGACTAATCTCTTATAGAGTACTAGAAACAAAGCACAGTGGAGATAATGATGCAAAGGTGGCAATTACTTATCCACCATGCTGCTAGCAAATATTTATGAGGGGGAGAAACACAATCATGCATGTGCTCCCCACTCCAACCCCCCAGCCCCGTTTCCAAACGAGGAAGAGAAGCAGAGGAAACAGTGGCTGGTGACCGGTCCACCTCCTCCTACAGTCCTTGTAATGCTAATGTATAACGGAAGACTACCAGAGATATAAAGGGCTTTTCAGAATTTTGCCCCCTGGGGGAATGAGGTTTTCCACAAGACGGGTCACAAGAAGGTTAGGTGAAATGTAACCTTCACCTAAAAATAGGTGAAGGTTACATTTCAGTAGAGACTGAATGGAAGCTCATACAAGGCTGGCTGTGCTTACTCACATTGAGAACTTTGGGTTGGAAGTCAACAGGCTAGAACTGTTGGTGTTGCAGGGAAATTACATCATGGGTTGGCCTTCACAAGAAGAAAAGGGGGACTGCGTCATCAAGCCTGCTTTCAAACAAATGCAATTTTAGTTTGTGACATCTCACTTTGACAGTCGTGGCAATGAAAACAGTCTAAGAATTTTTTCTGCAGCGACTATGTCCAAGAACATGGGGGGACATTCTACTGGTGCCAAGTCTGCCATTGCACCCGAAACAACCAGCAGATTTGAATGTATAGTGGTATGGTCCTACATTTTCTTTTATATTGTAACAATCTATTGTTTAAAAGCTGTAATTAAATGGATATAATAAAATATGTGATCTGAATTTTGGTCTCTTCAAATATCATGGGCTTTAATGTATTTATAAGGATATGTTATTTTTTAGAAATATATTCATTTTTAGTGAATGACAGCAGATATGACAATGGGGAGAGAATGGTTGAATAATAAACTTTCAGGTATGTATATCAATGTATGATGTTCATTGTCCTTACAATCAGTAATGTTTCATATATGTGAATTCTAGTGCTTTGTACCGCAGCAGCAATTGAACGGTTCATCTATTACTACCAAATTATTTATATAATAAATTATAGAGCCATACTGGTGCCCCTATTATTTACAATGTGTGAAAACAATAACGCACGCTACATTTCATATAACTATTTAAACTTTTGATTCTACCACTACACATTTTTAAATCCACACTATCTTGCAAGATGCAAGATTCAGCATTCTTTATTGGCCTTTTAAGCCGAGATGGCAAGGGAAAGTATAGTAACCAGAGAAAATGGTAGGAGTCAAAGTTGTAATGGAAACACTCACTGACTCAATATTGGAAGAGGTGTGTGGTAAAAGGACAAATCAAATAGTAAAGCTGCAGTAAAGAATAAATAATAAATTGTCCAATATTGTTTTGTGTGAAAGGCATTTGTCATGAATATTGACTGTGTAAAGCCAAATAGCATGTGCATACTTCCTCGCCCCTTATTCATCCTTGTGGTGTAACACATTCTGGATTTATGTGATTTACTCTATGCCCATTTGTTCTAATTTATTCCCCATATTTGACCACTAAAGTAATGCAGAGGAGACCCCCTACAACTCTCCCACACCTCAGACCTTTCTCTAAATACCTAACCCAAACCTTCCCCATCTACGTTTTGTGGTAGAATATGGTCAAATAAAACCACAAGCAAATGGGCTTCGAGCAACCTGGCCTGCGAAGAAATAGGGTGGGTCCCACACTCTACAGCTTGTACAAGTGGAATGGAAGGAGCAACTCTTCCCGCTGGTCACACATGAGGCTTCACACATCTGCCTCACCGCTCTTTTCCACCATTTAGGTAACACAGTGGACCTTGCCGCTAGCATCTCTCCATGATTAGAAAAAGGTTTTTTTAATTAGGTTAGTCTATAGAACGACTTTTCACAAAACATGAATGAATAAAATGCAAAATACAAAAAAAAGAAAAGGATAAAATGTATACAATCGATAAACATTAAGATTCATGAGAACTATCAAATTGATTATAGAGATATGAAAATAAAGTGCATTCTTTTTTAGCACAATAAAACTAATTTTTCACAGATCCTTAGAACAGCAATAGTTAAAACATCTTTTTATGACAAGCAATTAGCCTTTCCCAGAATACATTTGTAGAGATCCAAATGTTATTATCGACAAAACTAGCAACATTTTTCAAAAACTTCTCTAGTGCCTTAACAGATGATAATGAGGTGGGAAAAGTCTGTGCATCATTTCAATCGCAGAGCCTCGTCTTTTTTTTTTTTACTTTTTTATTTTATTAGTTTGTTACAAAACATTTAAAAACAATTATCCTATTGAATGACATTTCATGTGCTTCTCCACTTTTCATAATACTTGTTTGTACTCTGATCTCTCAATCATTCTCAGTCCATTGTTCCGATACTACTTTTCTTTAACAAATTATTTGTTGTTACTGCTAAAAGCTTGGATATTTGGTCCAAGTAAGTAGTTAATGCAAATATTAACTTATGTTCATTCCTTTACAGCATAATTGCCACCATTCTGCACCGCTTAATGGCGGTCTTTCAGAGCAAATTTTAGAGATATTATCATAGATCGATTGTATTTCACCTGTTTAAATTAGATTAAGTCATACTCTGGGAACTAGAAAAACAGACGAGAGTTTGGTATATAACCACTCGGTTTCTCAAAGGTGGACAATCTCTCTCACATCTGATATATAGTCTATATTCAGTATTTCCTCAGCAAGACAAGTTTGACACCATTAGGATTCTATATAAGATCTATAGATCGATCACATTGCTCTAGCATTTATTTCGCCTGATTGGACAAATCCTGTAGAAACTGGGAGGTTCTATTTTGAAGCTTAGCTACTATGTCCATGCAAAGAGACTCTTATTAGGGGACCACATTAACCTACATGGTGATAATCTTTTCCACACTAGATATGACTTTAGGAAAGGAGCCCTAATTCGTATCTCTAGGCTGCAATGGGATAGCTTGATGGAACGTGGAAAATTGTTTTCCAAATTTTGCCTTCTAGACGCGCCCAGTTTAATATTTTAGAGAAAGCAACTGTGTCAAGGCCTTGGATGGTCATGGAAAATGTACATTTTTTCATTTGAGATACGAGCAGAATTATTTTAAGTTCAAGATCTTGTTCTAATAGCTTTTTGGTATGGACTGAACAAAGTTGTATGCCTAGGTAGATCAAATCTGTGGTAATAGGTACAAATTGATCATTGAATGACCACTTAAACTTACTAGGGGTCTTATAGGGTCTCCTAAATGCTAAGATTTATTGATGGGATCACCAATAGGTAATTTGCTTTTGCATATGAGCCGAAGGCGGAAAAAAGACGTTGCAACCCTCTTGGTAAGTGATACAATATAGCGACTGTTTGCCAATTCTAGGACTTGCTAATGATTTATGTTCTACTGCTTTATTTAAATCAGCCAGATAAAGAGGCATGCATCAAGGATACATCCCTGTCTCACATCTTTCGGTTGGTACCTCTCCAGACAGGTCACCCCGAGCATTTAATCTCACTCTAAGAGTAGTGTTTGTATGGAGGTTTATTAGAATGGCTAAAAGGCCACTTGGGATGCCCCATTGCTGTAGCTTTGCCCAGAGGCACCCTCTATTGACAGTATCAAAGGCTCTGGAGGGATCCAGCAAGGCACCATAGAGTATTCAACCATGTTTTTAAGCTGCCAATTGTGCAAGGATAGACATAACTAGACCGATTAAGGAGGTTGAGAGACCTTTTCGAAAACCGGTCTTTAGTTTGGAAACTTTATTTACAAACAAGCGGAACCGCTATGGGGGTAACCATGGCACTGGTGTATGCAAATGCATTCATGCACAAGTTTGAAGAGGACTACATTGTAAATCATCCCGTATGGCACAAGTACATCAACATTGGGAACGCTACATTGACAATGTATTCCTCATATGGAATGATACTTTCCTAACATATCCGAACTTGGTTAACGAAAGAAACCAATTTACATCGGAAATCGGCAGCCCTGGGCTACATTTTCTGGACGTACAAAACATTCCCAAAACACCTGGCTTCGAAACAAACATCTATCATAAACCAACAGATAGAAACAATCTCTTGCACAGACTTCACCCTCAAAAGTCTTGCATTCAGTCAACTTTTAAGGGTGAAATGCTGAGTTAATAAAACAGTCAATTGGGATATTGAATCTGAAAAAATGCTAAATAAATTCCATGCAAGAGGATACAACGAAATGGAACTCACAGAAGCAAAGACTAAAGTTAATCTGAAGAAGAGGGTCAGGGTCATATTGCTAGCTCCGAAAGAACAGAAAACAGATACTGAATCTCCGTTGGTATTTGTCAGTAAATATAGCATAGTCTTCCAAGATCAAGAGATCTATATTGAAACATTAGTTGCTGCTCAGCTGTGACAAACTACAGAGCCAGTTTAGCACCAAACCTATCTTTGCGTTCAAGAGAAGCCATAATCTGTAGGACTTGTTGGTGAAGACAAACTGAGACACAAAGTAAACATCATGGAACCTACCCATGCTCAGCATGCAATAACTGCAATAATGTCACCAATGGCAACATAATTACCCATTCCAGAACAGGAGAAAAAATAAAATTGATGGACTATGCGACCTGTGAAAGCCAGAATGTGATTTATACCATCAAGTGTCCATGTGGATTGACATATGTAGGCCAGACCGGTTGGAAGGCACGCATAAGGTGGAACGAGCACAAATCCAACATACAAACTAACAACCGCCATTCACCAGTTGCGAGGCATTTCCATGAATACAAACAGCAACTTACGCAAATCCGCTTCCAGATAGAAATGATTAACATCAAAGACCTCCAGACAAATCTGACAAAGAGGGAAGCTTACTGGATAGACAGACTTGATACTGTCTCTCCAGCAGGGCTTAATGAAGAACTCGACTTACACTGTTTTCTGTAATTACTTTGATGCAGAGACTAACTTTTTTTATTTTTTTGTGTGATGACCATAAAACATCAATGGTACACAGATTACTACATGCACCAAGGTAGACAGGAGATTGAACACGTATTGGGTACATTAGTTAGTTACCACTATAGTTGTGTGCCCACCAAGACTGGGATGACACGGTACATGTAAGGGTGATAAAATGCTTTATTTCAAAAGGTTTAACTCAATATGATATTCATTACCTATGCGTCACACTCTTTGGTATAATCTTTTCTATTTGGATGCATGTTACTCGAAACTATTACTAGCTATACCAGGCATGGTTCCAGTATATGTGTACCAAACGTTCTGCACCAAAATATAATGGAGTGAGCGATTCTCAGATTGATACAAGTAGATGGACCATTACGATAGGTCAGGCAGTACGTGTTAGCGCCTCAAAACACGGACAACTGTTCCACACTACATTTCCCACCATTCATAGTGATGGGGGCTACACGTATTGCATTCATATGCGATGACATGTGCATATTTATCCCTAGGGAGGGTTGCGGCATCCCGTTGTCATTAGCAACACCAGTTAGTGCCGATGATGAGACGCAGCCCGGCCTCCTGTATATGAACATACCCGCTTCCAAAAGAGTAAGTTAACAGAACCGCTTTCGTTAAAACAACGCTCTTTCATTCCAAATGCAAGCACTCTTTTCTACAGTTATTTACACACGCTCTCCTTTAATAGGACAAGCAAGTTTGCTTTGTGTCCCTCTTCACCAACCACACGGGTGCCACATGCGAGCCACAACACAAAGGTTGAAGAAGTCTAAATGCAGTATCAGCACGCTACGGCTAACCCAGCCTATCCTCTTGCAAGTACGGACTACGGCTAGGAGAAGTAAGCAACTCCCATCCAATATACTGCAGTACATTATTTCACTCAACCATGAACATAATCTATGAAAGTGGTTCCATAGTGAATAGAATTAGAATATGGCATTTCTCACTCAACAGAAACATCAAAGAGGGAAGGCGACCATCACTATTGGCATTAAACTTATCATATACTCTGGTTCCAGTATTTGAATACAAGCCAGTGGTCTGGACTCAAACCAAGGTATCAGATTTAATTTCAGCAACAAGGTGCCAGATAAACTGATAGTTTACATAGTGACTGAGATCATGGAACGGTTATTTTGTTTTGTTTAAGTGTTGGAAGATGTTTGATTAAATCAGGATAAAGCAAGATATATTGAAGGAGATTGAAACCGTAATTGACATGATTTCTCTTTGACAAGTATGCCTTTTTTTTGTGACGATGTTCATTTCTTTTGTGTCCGATACTTGAAATTGGAAGTAAGAGCAAACAGAGGTTCATTAACCTCATATCTGTTCATTTGCTTTTAGAGCCCACCCTGATGAAGGACCATATGTCTGAAATGCATTGGCTAAGGTCTCTGCTGATGAACATTGAATTAAAACTACATTGATCATTTGAAAATCTAAACAAATGTGGATATCATTATTTCTTCAGCCACGTATGGTTGAATAAACAAACTATTTGATATTACAGATATTATCGTTCGATGTAGTATTCACTGCACTACCAGGCGTCTCCAAGCTCAGTGAGTCTCACTGAGCAATTCTCTGCCTGTAACAGAGTATTCGACCATCTTTTTTAGCTGCCGATTGTGCCATGATAGACATAACTAGACTGGTTAAGGAGGTGGAGAGACCTTTTCTAAAACCGCTCTGTAGTTTGGATAAAAAAGTTTTAGTTATCCATTCTTCCAGATGTTTTAATGCAACTGCTGCAAATATCTTACCATCTACATCTAAAAGGGCAATCGGGCGATAGTTGGCTGAATCCGCCTGATTGCCCTTTTTGTAGATAGGTATCACAATGGCAGACATCCACGAGGGTGGCGGTGTGGAAGATTTCAATACTCTGGTGAATACTACTTTCAAAAAGGAGGCCCATAGATCAGGATTCGATTTTAGTTTTGCGTAGGAGAGGCCATTAGCAACCTTACAAAAAGGATTAGACCGATTGAAATCATTTTTCTCATTCCAGCTTAGGGCAGCAGGGTGTGATTATTAAAACAGTCAACATTGTATTATTGTCAAGTGTATTCTTGCATGCTGATCCAAACATTAAAGCTGACATTCTTCTTGCACAAGATTCAGGCAGCATGTGGAACAACTGACAGTTTCTTCAAAATATATATATTTTTTTATTTATTTATTTTATTGTGTTTGGTTTATGCAAAAACCTTTACAAAATGTAGTTAAACCAATGGTGCTGTTTCATATTCACACAACACAATGACAATATTTTTACACATCAGAAAATATAGAAACTTCTTAAAAACGTGATTTTCCTTCAAATTGCAAAGTCCATGCAGTATTTTTGCAGGAATTGTGCAAAATAGCAAATGTACACTTCAAGTTGTTCCATGTATATACATACAAACTTCTGAAATAAAATCCTAAGTACGTACATTAAAATCACAACCTCTATCATTCGTTTGTGCAAAAATGGTAAATCAGCAATTCATCATGAAAATTTCTAAAATTGAAAGCCCAATTTCATGTTCAGTTTTGCTCACTTGGAGCTGAAGTGTGTAACGTTGTACATTCAAGATCCGCCTTGTGCGCTCATATCTAAAATGAAGCATCGCTCACGGAAGTTAGATCGACATTAATTATACTTAGTAAGCATACACGTGCAAGAACTAGGGATTTGTTATATCCCCACATACATCTTCTCCAGAGTAGATCGCTTGAAAACCTAGACACTCCAATGTTATATTTATCTGTCTAAGACAGTGGTCTTCAAACTTTGGGGCAGGCCGGGCACCCCCAAAAGTGCCAGATGGACAGTATGTAGAAATCGCTATGAACTTTTGCGTGCTGTCACCGCACCCTACTCCCACCACTATCCCAGTGCTGCCGCCCATCCTGCTCCCACCACAGTCCCATAACGCAAGCATACACACATCCATACACATTTAAATAAAAAATAAATCGCCATAAGCGTACCTCGCGTGGTTGCTAAAATGCCCCGCTCCAGGTTGCTCTGCCCGTATGTGCGAGGAGGAGCAGGAGCACTCCCTTGCACATACATACATACATGCAGTGCCCCAGCCAGCATTTTCAATGAGCTATGCAAGGCTGGTGAAGCAAACCACCCCCAGCGTTGCATGGCTCAGTGATCATGTGCGGCTGGTGAAATGAACTGTCAAGGCAAACAGTGTTTCCCTTTGACAGTTCAGCCAGCCCAGGAGCACTCCCTCAGCTGGAAAAAGCAGATGAGGGAGTGCTCAGTGTTTCACTGGGCTGGCTCCTCGGCTCCTCCATAATGGGTGAGGTGGCCAGTGGGTGGGCGCCCCCTCACCCATTATGGATGAGCCGGCAGGCTTGGACTGGCCTATAGGGCGGTGACCGTACCAAAAATGCAAAATGCTAGCGTAGGCCAGTAAAAATGGGCCACTTTTTTGGCCAATGTGGGCCAGTTTGAGGAGTTACTTCACTATGCAGCTAGTAGTTTTGACCACTGTTGCTGAATAAATATTCTTTAAATATCACCATTTGTTTACATTTGAACAAGAAAACAACCCCTTGGGTACTATTCAAACAGTCTGTGACTAAACACTGAATATCCATTTAGAACTGCTGGCCATTTTTTCATTGGTGCCCAAGACCGTTTTATGGCCCAGTCTGACCATGTGAGCTGCTCCTTCCCATTTTCTCCAATCTTAAAAATATGTATTTTTTTTTTTTAAATAAAATAAAACGTTTTTTTTTTTTTTACATTTCATGCTGGGCTCTGGCGGCCCCCCGCCCTGGGATGCGGCCGCGCCCCCCTGGGGGGCGCGCCTCACAGTTTGAAGACCTCTGGTCTAACATGTTCATAATGAGAACATTCAATCGCAAGATGTTTTATCGTTTCGTTGATTGCGTAAACAGAAACGACAGGTACCAGTATTCTTATTGATGGCTCCAGACTTCGTGTTTAATCCATTCGCTGGTATGAAATTAGTTGAATTTACATTTTGTAAACAATGCTAGAGCTTTTTCATATGGAAAACACAAGATATGACAAGCACGGGATCACAGAACATACTGTAGCCACCAAGAACCTAAATGGTAAGGGTCCAGTCATGACTACAATTTATTTTTTGCATTGGCTGGTCGTGTAATAAGATTGTGGGCGGTTAAATCTATCTTGTCCAATAGCATTTTTGTTTCAAATTGTGCTAAGGAAGCTGGGTGGGCATCAGCGAGTATCTGAAATATATCTTCATATAATGAGTTTTGAGGTGGATTAATCATTTTAGCATAGTTGTTCATTTGTCTCCAGTGAAATCTCGCAGACAGAGAATATAGTCCTAGTTTGTGCATTAGAATGGAATTAGGCAGTGAAATAGCCATGCCCAGGGTGCGTTTCCAAACACGACCTTGCAGTGAATCCAAGGTTTTGTCTATGTTGACCAAACACATGTCGAGTGCTTATAACAAAATCACTTCAACCTTAATAGTGTATTATTCTATAACCGGCATGACTGAGAATTTGCAATATTTTCGAAAGATTATTTTCATCTGAGAGATGAGAGGTCTTAATTTTTCAGGTTTTGAACTTTATTAAGAAATTAATAAAACGCTAATGTAAACATTCAAATGGGCAGAATTAAGTTCTCTTTATCGACCAACAGGTACATCTGCTGCCTCGCCGGTCGCTGCACAGAATGTATATTCCACCTGACGGGGTATACAGCCAACATGTGAACAGATCACTCCCTTATTATTGGATTGTTACAATTATATAAGACGACATGGCAGTTTGCTTCCCTATCAAAAGCAATGCGCCTATGCAAAGTTGGTATGAAGAAGATTTGGTATACCTCTCAACTCACTTTAGCGGGTGTCACCTGCCATGAAATCAGTTCCATCCCCCCCCAACCAAAGCCCTTTATATGCCCATATAGGTCAACGGGCTCTCACTTTAAAACAACAATCTTTTGTTTTCAGTCACACTGTGGACACAAATGGAGGAGTGACATGTTTTTGGATATTGGTCTATCGAGCATTCAAAATTGCTAAAATATTAACGCCATGACTCCTTCAATTAATTCCATATTCGATGATTATTGTGTGAAGTCAGTTAACTAAAAAATGTATGTAGTTATGCATTGCACATTTTGGTGGAGACATGCAGTTTCGTAAATGTGAAGACAGTGCACTTAGCTCCATCAAGCAGTAACGTCACGACCAGGGGCATAGTTTTGCACATGTGGTAGCTGATGTCACAAGCAATGAAGCATGTGATGTATTGCCGTCAGGGCACATGGCTTTAGCTTGACTGCTCTGTAGGTTGGGTCACCTCAAGATAGCAGATGTAACCATCACTGTTCAGATATTAATCATTTTAAATGTAAGATAAGTACCATGAACAAAAAAAAAGTCTAATACACTGATATATGGTGCGATGCAGCTCTCATTATGATAGGTCGAATTACACAAGTGGGTGCACCTATCCTTTAAGGTTTAGGCTGCTAGTGGTGTTATTCAAGGAACTTAGGCAGGGTTGGATCTGTGGTGGTAAAAGGGGACAGCTTCAGACTTCTGCAAGCTCTCCTCAGGCAGTTCTTTCAATAAAGAAAACACCAGCATTTAGTGTTTGAAACAGGTGTTGCCACCAGAAAAAAGTATGTTTATTTGGTTGTAGAACAAGAAAACCGCTTTGAAAATGTTTCTTTTACAAACTAGAAATGAACATGCACGCACCCCCGGCTGGGAAAATGTTTCTGAGAGGCATATAGATATCTAAGATGAGGAATCCGTGAGAGGACACAATCCATTAGAAATTAACTTTATGGTGTGGATTTAGCATTAAAATTCAGACGTCCTTCCATTATCTAAACACCATTATAAGACAATCACTGAAGAAGTGTTTGCCCTTGGTTCCAATTTCTGCCTGTTCGGTAGGCCTTGGCTAGCACAAAACCTGTACATTATCAAAAACTGAAAAGGCAACAAAGACAAGCACACATTTTAATAGAGCACCTTGGTCATGACCTCTCGGGACCCGACAGGTTCCAGTGTTTCTGGAAACATGGTAAATAAAGGTGTAGGGGAAGTGCAACATGTGTGTACTTCTCTGAAAATTATAAAGAATAGGTTAAATAGGGAGGTTGCTTTGCTGGTGGCAGGCCTCCGAGATAAGGTAACTGTTAGGTATGAAAATCAGAGTTTGGTCCAAGGGGCAACTCAAATTTATTTTGTGGGACACTTATTAGGTAATTTCTAAGAATGTGCAAAGTGGGCAGCTGGCACAGAACATTCAGCTGTTCCCAGCCAGCAATCAAAACCTAATGTCTGGGTTCAAACTGTAGTAGCTTAGTGGTTTATTTTAGTTGCTTTGGATTTCTAGTATCAACAGAAACACCGACACACAGGGGCTTGTCAAGTACTTTAACACGTTTTATTTCAGTGAAGCTTTTAAAATGGGTAGCCACAGACCACATGTAGTGGGTCATTGGGAGGAGCTATCGTTAGCAGGATTTTCGTATAAGACGCTCAACTGCGGGGTAATTAAAAAGGGGAAAGGTTTATAACAAGCACCAAATTGTGTGAACCAATGACTACAGGCGATCAACTTTCTTTCCCTGTGTGCGTTTTCATGGCTCAATTGCAAAGCCCAGGCAATGATTAAACTCATTGTCACATGCTAGTATTTTTAATCTTGTTTTATTTTATTATTTTTTATTAATAATGTGCATACCCTAGAGGGACCAGGTAAAGAATGCATCCAGGCGCAGATGTAAGATAATCAATTTATTACTGCATCACACTGGCTCAAGCAAACGTTTGCAAGATAAAGCGAATGTATGCAAACAGATGGGTTTTTTGTCGTCTCCTAAAAATAGACTGAGTCAATGCATCGGAGCTCCAAAACAAGAGCATTCCAGGCTCGGAGGCCAAAGGCAGAAAACTGTTTCTCACCCCATGTAGTTGTTCTAACCAATGGGACCTGCAGGAGGTGCTGGTCTGTAGAGTGCAAGTATCGCTGTGGGTGATACTGCTGGATTCTTGCATTCAGGTAAGCTGGTGCCATCCCATGAACACACTTAAATATCAGACAGAGCACCTTAAACAGAATTCTCAGAAACTGTAAGCCAATGAAGATTTCTTCGATATTGGGAGATTATGTTTTTTTATAGCGAGAAGATAAATCTGATGGGGGAATTTTGAGCGACCTGCAATCTATTAATTTGAAACGTTTGAGCCCCTATAAGGAGGGCATTGCAGTAATCGAGCCTGGCAGTCAGTATTCCAACCACTATTGGCCCATCCTTCTATGCAATGAGAGAAAACTGGTTTTAAGAGTCTTAGCTGATAATATACTGTTTTAACCATTTGATTGACCTGAGAGTTGCAGTCGATACTTGACTGCCAAATGCAACCCTCTTCACTACATCTCAATTTCTTGTAGGAGCACTGAAAAGAGGGGCACAGGTTATTTTGGACCATATTTCGTACCAGTCTATTGACACCCAACACAATGACCTGCTTTTGACGGATTTAGCTGGAGTTTGTTCTCCAGCAGCCAGCTCTTAATCTTACTGGTACAAGACAAAGCCAAGTTCATTGCTTGCTGTGGCTGATTAAGTTGCACATAAATGTGGGCGTCATCTGCGTATGAGTGGTATGACAAACCAAATATATTCAATGAATATGTTAAGCAGTGTTCAGATGTAAAAATTAAATAGAGGCGAGAGAGAGAGACCCCTGAGGTACCTCTCACTCGACAGGCATGTCATTTGAGACAGTCTCCCATTTTAACCTGCTGTGCGTGTGGTTGGTCAAAAATGACAAACCATTTTACAGCCTCGTCTGAGATCTGTCCCACTGAAGACAGCCTTGAAATGAGGGTTTCAAAATCGACTGTCGAAGGCCACCAAAGGATCCAGCATGACTAGCATACTAACGGTTCCTTCGTCAGCGGCCCCCAGCAGGTCATCCCAGACTGATACCAAAGCCGTCTCAGTGCCATGACCTGGTCTAAAGCCTGACTGAAAACAATCGAGGATCCTGTGTTTATCTACAAAAAAGCCTGCAATTTTTTTGTCACCATTGTCTCCAAAATCTTAGCAGGTCACAACATGCCGGCTATGGGACGATAGTTGGAGAGGACTTTATGATCCAGTGTCGGTTTTTTTAGCAGTGGCGTGAATTCTTGAGGAACACAACCCTGCAATATTGAAGCATGCAGCCATGGCTTGTATTGGTGCACTAAAACGTGCGCTAGCCTGCTGTAAGTATGCTGGGAACGGATCATATCTGAAATCTTTTATTTAGGGTGGGGGAAAAAAGCTACGATCACCATCTGTGCCAGTCCCTAGAAGTGATTCAGTTATCGTGTAGGCAATTCAAAAGATTCATTCACAGATTTTAGCAAGAGTTTATTTCTGATTTAGATACCCTAAAAGTTTCACAAATCATGAAATCAGAATATAGCTTTAAGCTCACAACTAACATGCTAAAAACAATTGTAAAAACAGCAAAATGTGAGTTTTTCATAAAGCCCTTTCTCTGAAGACCAAAGACTAGGCAATGTATACATCAGACATGGTCAATTAAAAAGTTTATACATGACCCTAAGGTTTACCTCCCCCTAGACTCCCACCAAAGACTGGGCATTTGCACCCCCAGTTTCTTCTCCTGGTTGCTTGTAAGATCTCTTGATGCCATATTGCCCGCCCTCCCCTCCTTTGTATCAATTGATCCCTTGCAATCTGCTTCCCTTGCTGTGTACTTGCCCCTAAGACTTGTAAAGCGCTAAGTTGCATCTGGAAGCTAGGTCTGTGCTCAGTAATTGCATTAATAATAATGCTTCAAAAGTGAGCCAGTGAGACATAGTTTACAACATAATTGGAAATAAAATCATTTTCCATACTATACCATTGACAAGGCCAATGATGGGTTGGAGACAGTCCAAATAGTTTTCTTCGCTGCAGCGTGTTCATGATAGAAAGGAAATGTGTGGTTTCTAAAATGCTCGAGTTGTATATTTGCAGTTGCTGTAATTGAGTTCAACTGCATGGTTTTTAAATGGCTGGCGAGGGATCATTGAACAAAGTTATACTTTTGAGAGCAAGAGGATCAGAAAAATAGCATTTTGCAGGAGCAAATGCAGCAGCGCAAATAGCAAAGGTGCGCTTTAGACAAACATATACATATTTTGTGCAACTTTGGCGATGTTGCAGGTGCATTCATTTCTTTTAGGCACTTCAATCACACGTTAATGAAAACTGCTGATTACATTGCAATGCTTTTATAATGTTGGGGCGAGATTTGGAGAAAGGGCACAGGCTAGCATTTCGCCCTGGACACTACATATAGTCTTCGGGGTTCCTTTAACCTCCCAGCGGTTTCACCTATGTGTATTATGCTCCTCACGATCAGGGGTGGTCCGGCCTATAGGGAACTCTGGAGATTTCCTAGTAGGTCTCAGCAAACACCCGGGGACTTGTGCGTGGTAACCAATTTTATTTCCAAATTCTCATAGGAAAAGGCAGGGACGTCATATGGGGGTTGCCAGGGGTCACAGCTGCTACCGCCGAGGACTCCCTTGCAACCCCAGCTTTCTTTTCATTACAAATGGAAGCTCACGGGCTGTGGCCAGCACCATGTGGCTCTGTTTCTGAAGTGACTGGCTTTCTTGTTCAGGCCTCTTTATAAAAGACAGAGGGGGGTCCACAAGTGTAACACTTTGAGCAGTGGCCCTAAATAAGAAAGACTAGGAATAACAAAATAATTTGTCTTTCTGGAATTCTATACAATAATTGCTAGACTCATTAAAGGTTTATCTCAGGCACACTTCAGGGGGTGAGTCCCTGAATTAATCTGTTCTTTAACACCTCAAATTCACAATGCAGACACGAATTCCAAAAAGCATTTAGAGTAGAATAAGCATCCATTTTGGATTATGTATTTTGCTTTTAGCAAGTTGCAGTTGTGTTTTTTTTTCTGCTGTTGTCCGTTACGATCACCACAAGACATTTCATCTGTGTCCTCCGTGACTTGATGAAATTCTTGTGCCTAAAAGCTTGTGTAGAGTTTACAAATTTTGATCATAGCACATAAGTGGACCTTGATTTCATAGCGCCACAATGAATGCTTTGTTGTTATGTGCCTTTTTTTCCCTATCTCCATGGCATGCTGTTTAGGATGTTTGTTTGCATGTAAGAGGTAACAGGTTCCCAGAGTGCAGGATGTCGCGTGAGGGCACTGCTTTCCCTGCGCTAGTCTAAATTCTTAAATAGACACTTATGAACCCTCCCAATGGTATGTATTTTCCCAACCTCTGAAGCCTGAAAAGTAGATAAACTGAGGCTTGACATGTGGCCAACTTTACACCAGACCTGGAGATGAACTAATGGTATCCACTAGACAAGAGTAGACTGGCCTATAGGGAACTCTGGAGATTTCCTGGTAGGCCTCTGTACCCTGGGCCTCTTGTGTGGTATTTCCAAATGTTCCCATAGGAAAAGGTTTGGGACTCCTGAAAATGTGTAATATGGGGCACTTTGAAAATTATTTCCTGGGCCTTTTTTAGTTCTCAGTCCAGCCCTGACTACAGAGCGTAATTTGCTTTCTGACTTTGAGAACAGACATGTAATTGCTCATTTTACTGTAGCCGGGAAGATAGATATAGCTGGTAAGATAGCTCAGTGAGAGTGCTCACTGCTGCGATATGTGTGTGTGATCTGCAGGTTCGAATCCTGGCAAGGCCAGCTCATCCTTTTAGAAGTCAATAAATGAGTACCAACACAGGTTGGGTGATAGTGTATGTTTATTTATTCTATATAAAGCGCGCAAGTGTTATATAATAACAAATCATTATCATTTGGCCTTGAAGTCTGCTCCCATTCTCAGTAATTTGGTAATATGGGCCTAGACACACTGATATTAACGATACATATGGTGATCCATTCTTGTATTAAGCGCATTATTATTATATTGATAGCGTAACCATGTTGATCGGTAACCATGTTGGTCGTAGTGTAGGAACAATGCTATACGATGCCACTGTTTTGTCAAGGGGTGAAAGGTCGTTTCCCATCGATTCCTGTGATATCACTTCAGGGTGTGGTCAAATAATTTCCTATAATGTCAAGAGGTAAAAGGGTCGCGTGATGTCATTCCGCTACCCCTGGCATTTTGGTGAAATGGTGTCCCTGGGGAAAGGGGTGGACTTGCCGAATAATATGGGGCCACGTCGTACATTATTTCCAGGGCCTCTTTTGGTTCCCATTCATCCCTGTTCACGGCTGACGTGCAACGGGCTGGGTCTTTAAAAAATAAAAAGCAGTTAATGCAGGCCGCCCACTCTGCCATCTACTGCTCGACGACGGCCTGTAGCCTCTGCTAGTGTTCGTGAAGTGTCGCTGATCAGTGCCATTTTTCAGTGTAATCGGCTTCCCCTCCACGCTAATGGCGATAAGGGTCTGGTGCGGTCATTAGGGACTCGACAGTAAACACACCTGCATGCAGTACAAAGCACCAGCCCTCCCGTCCCGCCCCATGACGCCGACTGCACAGAAGTAAATCAATATCCGACATACCCGCCGTATCAACGGGCAAATCAGATTAGGTTCGCTTTCCAGCAGTTTCTTGAAATGTTATAACGCGCATTTCCTCGAATTAAACGCTGCGCATTTCACTTTTTTAAAGAAGGCTTGCCTGTGCATCGTTGTGCTGGTCTTATTGTAAAAGACACGCACTGTTCATTTGAATAAATACAAACAACGGTCAAGCGGCTTATTTGAACAAAATGAAAAATCAGCTAGGCGCTTTGCTGCACAGGTTGCATGTTTAACATCACAAAATGCACGTCTAACAAATAATGGCATAGGACGAAAAAGAAACTTTTTTTTTTTTAATCGGCCTTGTAGAGCTTCAGTGGTTTACATTTTTCCAAACATCTATGTTGCTAAACTCGTCACGTCGCGTCCTTTCAAAAACGAAACTTTACTTTTGAAGTGCTTTAGAGATTATATTTTCCTTCAGTTTTGAAATACAAAGTAGCATCTACCCTTCTAACACAAAGTTACATGGTTTGCCTTTTCTATTAGGTCGTAGTTAAACTGCCTCCCTAAAACCGCTTCTAACGGCCTCCCTGCGATCTTTCCCTCTCAAGCTCTCCGTAACAACTAATCTCTAAACAGGCGCGCAGCTGATGCTTCCCCGTTTTATAGTTTCATGAACCAATAAGGGCAGGCAGGAGGCGGGGAAAGCTATCAGCTGTCAATCAAGTAACACCACAGCTGCTCTTCCCCAGTCCACTCAGCCAGCCCAGCCCGTGGTTAATGATGTTTTTATTTATAGTCCAATTGGATGAATCCTCTCCAGTCACTGGAGGTTTGGGGTGAATAGTGGGGTGCGGGGGGTGGTTACATTGGTACCCATTACATTTTAACCAACAACACAACAACAACTTCATTAAAAACATAGATCTGCAGAGCGCCGTTACTTGATTTGGCAGTAACACCAAGTCGAGCAGGTTTCAAGGCAGCTTGGTAGCCTGCTGCCAGTTCCCATAAGGTAGAGGATATAAGACAATTATATACCGTGAATTCTGCTCCATGCCTGTCAACACCACATAGCATTGCAGATCGTGCATCTCACAGGTGGCGCCGTCACCCTAAAATCTGCGCAAAAATGTCAAGTTGTCAGAAATCATGCATGAGCAAGTCATCCAGTTCTGGTTTTATTTCTTTCATTCTTGTGCTTGTTATTTAGATTTTTACTTTGCGGACTGCAAGTCCCAGAATACATAGTAAAAATCAGAAGTGAATGATCTCTACTCGGGTATGAAATGGGGTTACCTGAATGCTCTACTTTTTCATCCTAAGCAGGTACCTAGTGGTTTTGTGTGCAGGCAAAATAGAGGCACATATTTGGTAGGCCATGGTCAGATTACAAGTGGCGTCTGTGGCATGCACTCTTCTCGCACTCTTTTATTTGTTGTTTTTTGCTGGCTTTCGTATTACGGTGCATGTCTGTGCGGATAGTTCATTTTGCCATGCGAGGCAGTAGTTTGCCCAGATGGCCTTTCAAATTGCCAAAACTATTGTTACAGAAGAGAGAGAGGGAATGGGGGTTCTGAATATATGGTTGGTTTAGCAAGGTGCAATGCCATGACATGATACAGACAGATCACTAAAATCTCTTTTTCAAAACTCCTCTGCCATACTACAAAATGAAAAGTTCAATAGCGCTAGTTGCTCCAATCAGCAGCTTTGTATGAAGCAAATTGGGGACCAGTTTTCCAAATCTCACCTGCGCAATTGGGCTATTTTGCACTATTGTTCACAGACAAGTCGGTTATTTTTGGGCTACTTTTGATGGCAGATCTATTTTTGTCCTCCTGAGGATGCCTTTCTACACCAACCCACCCATGCCCACACTCTCTACCGCCCAATGCCCATTCTCTCTATCGCCACCCACCCTACTCCCACTATCCCCACCCACCCTACTCCCATTATTCCCCCCACACCTTACTCCCACTACCCGCCCAAGCCGCCTCCCCATTACATGTGCTTGTTTTGTTTTGTTTTGTTTGGGTTATTTTTAGCTACATTTGACAAGTGCTCCCAAGGCTGCTTTGTTCTTCATATTTTTCCCCCAACCAACTACCATCACCCATCTACCCACCCCCACTCTCTCTAATTCCACCTACTCACCCACCCCTACTCACTGTGACAAATCTCTTCTCCCCAGAGGGGTGCCTTTCCCTGTGAGGATAGGGAGGTGAGCCCACTATGCAAAAACCTCCCTATGGGTATAGAGGCAAGCGGGACCACACCAGGAGAGACTCCCCCTCTGGGGACAAGGACTCCCGTTCTAACAAAGAACTCCCTAACTCCCTAACCAAAATGTCATCAACCCATCTTCTGAAACATCAAATGGAAGAACATATGAAGAACATACTAGAATCTGTTATTGCCAGCCAAGTTCTCTGGTTATACCTATAGAGAAAAATATATTTGGTACTGAGATAAAGAAGATTATTGGAGGAGTACAGAGTCTAACAAACAAAAAAGAAGGACTCTCAATACTATGTCTGGGAGGTCCCACGGTAGCATCATATATCTAGGAGGTGGGGACCTAAGAGCAGAGAGAGCCAAGGAACTTTGAATCAGCAGAAGGATCAAGAAGAGAGGCACTTGGCGTCCATACGGAGAGAGAGAAGCCAGAGAGCAGCTACCGACGTAATGCGCTGGAGGGGAGAGCCGACACAGAAGACAGATGTGGTCGTAGGGCATCGCAAATTCAAGAGACAAGTAAGTAGTGGTGTGACCGCATCACAGTGGTCCGGGAAGTCCCTGAACTGTGCTGATACCATTTCTCCAAGGTATTGTGGAGTGTGCAGAATGACGGGGAGACGAAGAAACCAGAAACCATCCTGACAAAGAAAGAAGAGATACCCAACAAATCGGAGATCCGGGTGACGTTATCACTGTGTAAGCCAGGTACCAGGGAGAACAGGGGACCGAAAATAACAACAGCGATACCCATGATTGTCCCAGTAAAGATAAAGTTGCACGAATAGCTGAAGAGAGCGAGAAATATTACTGGAACACACATACTCGTCTCAGTAAAGATGAAGTGTCAATAAAAGGCAAAGCAAGTGAGAATCATTACCAGAATTCTTATACTTGTATCAGTAAAGATGAAGTGTCAATATTATACAAAGAGAGTGGGAAACAGGCCAGCCTGTAGGACTCCTTGGTATGATTTTGAATGTTGTGCCATGAAAAAGGTCCTGATTGAGCACGTTAGGGGGCCTGGGAGTGGGGTTACTTCGGTCTTGGCTGATTCCAGGGCACTTTAAAGCAAACTGCTTAAAACTAAAAAGGCAGATTATTCCGAACACTTGTGTGAAAATCTTCTCCAGGCCTCCAAGGCGGGAGACTCCAGGGGCCTCTGGCAAAATTTTGGGGTGGGGAATACGAGTGAACAAATCCTGATTCAGAATGGTATCCCTGAGCTGGCTTGGTTAGCCCATTTTGGAAATCATTACAAAGCAGAAAACCATAACTTCCGCAAGGAATCCCAGGTCATCCTAGACAGGCCCAAGGTGGGTGATAATGCACCCCTGGTGTTGTACTCGCAAGATATTGAGGTGGCTCTACTGTCGAAGCAGGGGAATTCCCCTGGGACGGACTTGGTCCCCATCGACTGGTATCGGCAGGAGATGGTTATATGGCTCCCTTATTTGGTAAAATTTTTCAACACTTTGTTGAACGTGAACAAAGTACCTAATTCCAGGAAACAAGCAATACTTGTCTCCATATACAAGAAGGGTGACAGTGGTTTTCCGGCAAATGACCAGCCTGTCTCCCTCTTGGATACTGGGGCAATGTTTTTGACAGTGTACCTCTGATGAGAATGCTGCAGGTCTGAATGCACAGCACAGAGGAGTGCCCCTGGTTGACTCCATAGCGGACAGTGTGTGAACGAATCGAAAGCACCAGGTACCATCAGTTACTGGGGATAGCAAGACACACTGGCAGCTATTACCAGATGCTGCAGCACTGCAAATTCAGTTCCAGGGCAGTTGAGTACATGGGTTGGATTCCAGAGTACACAGCGGATTGTGAAATCAGCGAAGCGCCATCACGGATGGTAGACTCCGAGCTACTCCTCTGAAATTAGATCAAAGCATTGGAGTACTTAGGACTAGCTCCACAGTTTGCACTACCCCCACAAGTACAGATTGGAGAGTACTTGCCTGAAGACATCTTCCACTGGATTATGTTGTAAGGGTGAGGCAACATCCACGCCCGGGTTATGTCCTGAAGAAGGTCAGAGTAATGCAAGGCTAAATCTCAAAGCCCTCTATGCTGACCAAAACACTTGTAGACAATGTTAATAAGCTCTGTGTTGCTATTTAACAGATATACACACTGTTAGTTTATAGAGGTGTGAAGAATTGAAACATTTGTGTGGTTTTGTAAGAGGGTTTCATGTAGGTGACAACCCACATCATTGTAAAGTTGACATTGATGTGTGTGAGTGAGTATGTGTATATATGGTGGAATGAACTTGACGATGTCAAATGTGTGGGACTTATTGTGTTTTTATAAGCAAACAGCATATGCATTTGTTATAATGAATTCATTTTGTGTATGTAAATAGTGTGTTAGTAGAATCCTTCCAACCTCACTACCAACGTCCATTTTTGTTTATCACTGTATTGCTTACCTGGAGGACCATTGGTGTTACAGGTACCCTTATATTTTACACCTAAGGCAGTGTTGGGCCATTCGGACGCATGGAGTTGGCAGATGCGGGTTTTGCAACACCTCTAGGCTGGATTCCAGCGTAATATCAGTGCGGTGGATCAAGCGCTAAGGCTTCGTATGATTCTGGACAAATATGTTGCACTACGGGCTATGAACATTTACGCATTTTTTGTTGATTTTAAAAAACGCATTTGAATGTGTGCTGAGAAGTAATCTCTGGATTGTATTGACTAAATTGGGGGTGTCGCTTGGTATTCTAAGAGCAATTCAATCTCTAATAATGGGGCGAAAATCAGGCATGGGTCGAAGGGGCAAATCACTGCGAGAAAACAAATTGATGTTGGAGTCAGGCATGGCTGTGTCCTTGCACCTAGTTTGTTCTGCCTTTCTATAAATGGGGTTATTGATCTACTGTTGGCTGTGATGGCTAATGCCCCAAGGTTGGCTGGTGCGTGCTTACCAATCCTTTTATTTGCTGATGATGCGGTCCTTCTCTCTCCTTCTTCTCTCTCTAATGCCCAAAGGCTTACAGAAGCAATTGAAAATATTCGAGAGTTATTTTGAAGGTAATGGACTTTCAATAAATGTAATACAAACAAGATAATGGTGTTCAGCAGGGAAAGGGGTGTGAAAACGCCACAGTTAACAATTAGCCTGGGTAGCGGGGTGATTTAGCAGGTTACAAGTTATGATTATTTGGGGTTCGATTGACTAATTGTGTATGGAAGGATCAGGTGAAATAGGCAGGCTTGAAGCTGATTAGGCACTGCGGAACCATGTCTAGATTTTTGCAGTCTCATGGGACAGGCCCGACAAGTGTTATTTTACATATTTATGAGAGCCAGGCCAGACAGGCCGCCCTTTATGGGGCCGAGTTGTGGGGCTCCTATAACTCAGACATGCTCAGGTCGTCGAACAGAAATTTCTCGAAGCAGTTCTGGGCTTGCCTGCAAACACACCGAATGACCCAGTTTTCTGGGAGTTAGGTCTGCAAAACGTTCGCTTCTTATGTCATATGAGGCTGGTGTTTTGTTGGGCTAGACTCTGGACAAACTGCAATCTGAGCCAGTACAGAGGTGCCGTCAAAGATGTTTTGTCTCATCCAGATGGAGTTAAATGACCCTGGTTCTCAGCCATCAAAAAATAGTTGATTGCCCTGGGGCTGCAGAGCTATTGCTCTCGCCCGGACACAATCCCTGGGAAATGTAAAATATTAGTAAAAAAGGCTTAGGAAAGCAAATGGTTCAGAGAAACCCGAGTGAAACATGCAAGGTCAGCTAGTCTAGTACTTTATCTGTCCAGGAAAGAATATCCTGGTGTGGAAGATTATTTGGACAGATTGAAATTGAAATCAATGAAAGCACTGTATATGAAATTATGCTTTGGCACTCTTCCCCTAGCCAAGCTTAAGCACCATTGGAACATGAGTATCTCAGCAGCTTGCCCTTTTTGCCCATATGAGATTGATGGTATAAGTGCATTTTATTTTGTTTTGTCCTGAGTATTCTCATATTAGGAAAAGATTTTTGATACTGCTTTTTAAACAGTTTGGTATTAGAAGAATTGATAAGGTGCTTGACCTTTGCATGGCGGGGGACTGCGAATTGGCAACTAATTGCCTGGGGGAATTACTTGCTCCAATCTTGGAGGAACAGATGCAAATATGTCACCTCATAGTCAGTCTCTTGATGCTCAGTCTAACGTTTTTATATCTTCGATTTTTAAACCTGCGGCTTCCTATCTATAGTATAATAGTCGCCACATCTTGTAGAGTTTTATCAATAATTCGATTATTTATTGTGATGCATTGTGTGATTTGTAATGTTGTAAATATTTGTGTATGCGTTTTACGATCTATGTATTGGATCGAAAATAAAGTAAATAAACTATACAAAAAGAGAGTGAGAATCATTACAAGAAGGCTCAAACTCCCGGTAAAGACATACTGCCAAAATTATATAAAGCGAGCGAGAACCATTCATGGGACCCTTGTACTTGTCCCAGTAGAGGCAAGGCATCAAGAATATATAAAGATAGCCAGGATCCTTACTGGAACAGTCATCCTTTTCCCAGTAAAGATAAGTGTTAAGAAGACACAAAGAGAATACAAATCATCACTAGAACACTCATCCCGTTACAATAATAACAGTGTCAAAAAGATACAAAGAGAAAAGGAACCATTATTGGAACACTCATACTCGACCCAGAAAAGGCGAACTGTCAAACTTATATAAAGAGAATGAGAATCATTCATGGAACCCTCATATTCATCTCGGTAATGGTGAAGCTTCAAGGGTATATTAAGAGAACAAGAATCATCATTGTAACGCTCACACTCGTTCAAGTGAGTACAAATGTCAACCGTACATGAGGAGGCTAAAAACCACTGCTAGAGGGCTCATATTAATTCCAGTCCAGATACCTCAGTGAGAGTGAATGAAAGGAAAAAGAATCAATGTTTGTACCCTCAGACATATCCCAAAAGAGAAGGAAAGAAATGGACATTGAATGGAGAGAGGATCTTTTGTTTAAATGACACGAAAGGAAAGAAGATATCTTGTGGAGGAAAAGACACAGTTGAAAGCTGGAAGAACCCAATATCTGAACTGTGATTTAATAGCTACAATTTCCCAGAACTGCCTAAGGATATGCTATTGAACAGAACTGGATGGGGAAGAAGTCACACAGAAGAAGGGAGTCATTCTCCTGTGTCTTGGTTGTTAAATTAGTGGTAGGGACAGCATAGCTTTGTTTTGGACAGCATACTTTCATTTTGATTTGCACTGTCACTGACGACTGACAAGCACCCTAGTTAGTCTTGTTAGGTAGGGAATACTCTAGCTTAGGGAAAGTAAGGTGTTTTCAACTTTAATTTAATAAATAACTAATGTGAGATGGAAAACCAGAGTCTGGGTACTTCTTCGGACCCGCCACAGCAAAATATTTGTTGTACAATTAAAATCAAGACACCATACTTGTATCCATGCCTAGATTTCGTTTTTTCATACACTGTAAACTGGTATCAAGGAAGTGCTGAATGGGCCTGTAAGTGCGAGGTGCAGCATCCTAAGCCTGTCTATGCACAGTTCAAGGCTGACCACTTGTTGGGTGGTCTCCATGTGTGCTTCCCTCACTCCAACTCACAGGGCACCTCTCTTTCTCAACCGCTCTTCTTGCACATGTCTTGGAGCATTCTCTTACTGTTCTCTTTCTGGATTTCTCCCGTATTGGCCCTTTCCCACTCTGGTTCTCTCTTCTGTACACTCCCTTCTTTCTGCACCATTACGTTCATCTATACGTTTTTCCTTGCACTTCTTATTCTCCTGAAACTCCCCTCTCCCCCTTGCCTTTGCTTCCGCAGCACCCTCTCGTGGACTCCAAGGCTATCATAGATTTTCGGGGGGTTTGGGGCCAAACATTTGGTGAGGCCCTCATGCTATTGTTTGCGCTGGCCCAGCTGCTTTTAAGCGCCACCACCAGTTGACCTCAGAACACTCCTTCTAGTTTGTGGGTGAAGGAACTTAAATTTAGTATGTTATTATGTCTGCAGAAAAAAGAAAACAAAGCCATGTTCGAACCACAATTCGGGGGATGGGCTACTAGCTGAATAAAAGTAATTTAACAACATTAAACAGCCCCAGGTGGAATTTGGAGTCAACTTTGTAAAGAAGTGAGTAAAAATCATCAGTAACTGGTATAGCAGGGCAGAGCAATGCCACCCTGAACAAATATGGTATAGTTCAACACTTTATTTTTTATTATCAGTTTCTAAAGAAGGGATTGGATAAACACCAGTAGGAACTTGGGTAAATCCTACAACTAAGTTGCCATAGCTCTAAGCACACAATGATCAGGATGGCTCAATACAAAGTAGGAGTTTTTCCAGGCATCTAACACCGTTATATATCTTCCAAACAATTAAGTTAAAATCCTATTCTCATAAGACCTCAACTCTTTCCTGAGACACCCTATTCAAGACAACTGTCAAAATGAGGTGGCAAACACAAAGTCCCAAATTCTTAATCTTCACAAGTCTTGCTTTACAAGCTACACTAGTCTATAATGTGTCTTAAGGATTGGCCCACACAAGAGTCTGAAAACCTATTCCTCAAAATCCATCCCTAATCTATCAAAACAATACCTTCTGGGAAGGCTCTTTGTTGGGTCACGACTCTCCTCAGTCTTCCTGCTTTCTCCACACTTCTAGAATGTCTCTCCAGGTATCAAATTCAGTGATTCATTGTAACAGGCTCCTTTACTGCAAGCCAGTTTAGGATTCACCAGAGGTCACTGCAGGACCTGGATTTCTCTCAGGATTCAAAATAGGTCTATCCTGGACCTGGGTTTCATCTGGGATTCTTGAACCTTTGTTTCTCTCATGATCCACCACGGTCCCTGCTGGACCTTAGTGTCTGTTAGCATTCTCAACTTGTCCGACCTGCACATTTGTTTCATTCAGGATTCACCAATGGTCGCTCCTGGACCTTGGTTTCTCCCAAGCCTGTGTGAACAGGTTAAATAGATATTTCCACGATCCTTATTAGAGTTCTTTTAAGGCAGACAATATTGTAATGCCCTCCTGCCACGACCCAGAGTCCTCTACTTAAGTTCCCCCAGAGGGTGACGATGTAAGGTCTATTGGTTTGAGCCACCATTGCCCTCAATGGCATGATAAGTACTACCCAATCACCTTGGTTGCTTTCTCCTTCCAGGGCTTCCAGGCCTTTATGACCTTGACCTTCCTTCTCGAGCCCTCCTCCAATGTAATGCTTTCAACTTCCAAGTGACGTGGCTTTCAGATTTCTCCTCTCTATGAGTGTCCCCCTTTATCAATGTAGCAAAGATCAGCATGTCTGCGTTTTCCGTGACTCTAGAGCAGACCCTGAACCTTGCTCATTATCATATTATAAAGAAAGTCTTGGTATTGGTCCTTGGTTCGCCGCTCCCCCCTTACACAAGTAAGGGTTGGCATGTCCTTAAAGGCATCTGCTAAGTGCAATGACATCTTGGTTTACATTCCTCAAGGTGCATGGCTCTGCATTTTTCTGTGGTCTTTGTTGTCCTACTTGGATCAGCCACATGGGTGCATTGATACACAGACCTACAATCTGTCCTCACTGAGGTAATATCTTCCCTGTTTTATTTAGGGTTTCACAAACTCCATGATTTCGTAGCTGGGATATCTGCTCATGAGTCAGTTTCATCCTCTGGTTCTTGGAGCATAAGGGTTTTCTACATAGCGTTCTTGGAGATGTAGTCTTTTCTGGGGTCATCTCCGAACACATCCTTTGACTCGGTAATACAACAACTTTGTGTAGCAGGCCTGTGGGATCTACCATCCCTGGTGGCTCGCTATCTCAACATATCATTATGTGGAGTTCCTGGAACACACCATACTAGTTGGCTGGGATTTCTACACAGGTAAAATGAGGACCAGTCTCTCAAATGAGGAAACATGGAGAGCCATGAGTATGCCACCATCAGGTATGATTGCCCTGTCTATAAACTGCCTATAAGCTGTGCCATGAACCCTTGACAACCTACAAACCACCCTTGTTTCAGGAGCACAGCTCCTCCTTTGCCACATAAGTGACCACTTCTGAGTGATACTCTTTCACTTTGTACATCCCAATTATTGTCTGCAAACGCTAATGATTGCCTTATAGGAGACATATCTCATCTGGACTGTTTCCTCAAAGCGATTTTACGAAATCCCCATTTTGGACTCCTATGCACCCTGAAGATGCTGTCCTTTGGCAAATTGTTTTGTCACTATATAAAATTTTGATTGAATACAATTAAAACATGCTAACTGGGGATGGTAAGTTTCTTCATCATATGTAAGTATTGGTTACCCATTATTGTCAGGTTCCTGCCATTGGTATCCTTATTCCTGCTGGAGTAGCTAGCATGGATGCAATCCTCAGATATGACATGGTGGGTAATAGATCTAAATGAAAATAATTATCTCATACAAAACAAGTGCAATAAAAAGCCTTTGTGTATTGTGTTGTATCTGTGTGTGTATGTGTCACTCAGGGAAAAAGAGAGAAAAGACTTTTCAAGCAACATCCTGTGGGAATAAATCTCCTTGGCTTTTCTTTAATGCAATGGTTGATGGAAAACATCTGAGGATTGACACCACAGGGGACATTGGGAGTTGCTATGGGCACAAAGTCAAAACTAGTGACTTAGCCAATGATGTTTAGGTTCTTTATATACAAACTAGCAGGTGTACGCGTGCTTCGCACAATAATTCCTATTTCAGTCTGAGTTTGAAGTTTATTTAATGAACTAAACCAATGCTTCTTTGTTGACAATATTGCTAGTCTTTCCTGTAGGAGCTAGTGTGAATGAATTGCTTTGTTTCCAACTCTGGAGCAAGCCACATAAAGCTCACTATCCCGTAAATCGGTTCCAGCTACTTTGAGTTGGAGCGTTGCGATTGTGCAGCAACATTGTTGGTGTCCCGACCTACAGCCGAGGCAGGAGTGACCTCAACATAAGTGCCGTATTTTTAGGACTGAGGTGTGTACACTTGAAGTGTCATAACCGTACCTGTATGGCTGAAGCATGTAAGCTTTGTACTGTTGAGATGGCATACATTCAGCAACTTATATGAGGGAATTGACACAATGTGACGGACAACGTAATTGCGGATACTATTGAAGGGACATGCACCATTTCCTGTCACCCTGTCCTACAAAAGCACCGTTTTGTGCCACCTGCATGAGTGGGATGTATGCTTAACATTTTGAAGACACACACGCACACACATATCGAAGCATTGCAGACTGTTTAAAAAACAAAAAAATAGAAAAATGTATATTGTATACTTTTTACATTGTCTAGACCATAGGACCCACCCACATGCCGAATTTCAGGTTTGTAACATGTTGGTAAGTATGCAACATTTCGAACAGACACACACACATCCAAGCATTGCCGAATGCAAACATTTGAAAAAACTATAGTTTATACTTTTTACATTGTATATTTACAAAATATCTCTTGAATTGCAATAATATTTTAATTACAGAAATATCTGATCACTAAGTGTTTCTGATGGATTAAGCTCTATGCAACCAAACACTGTGATCTGAAGGTATTCTGATACTCTGGGGAAACAACCAATTGTGGTTGCACAAGTTTGCAAAAGTCTGCAAACCCTATTAGAGAAAAATCGTATGGTGCTTGCGGACATCGCTCCTGAGTTTTTCCAACTGATACATACTGTTCTAAACAAAGATAGTACCAATTCGAGTGACCACACAAAGATTCAACTAAAACCTACACTCACAAAAAGTGTAAAAGTTGCAGAGCGAGTAGAGAAACAGCCGGCAACCTACTCTTTGAACATTACATGTAGACCAAGCCCTTTCACCCAGTGTGATCTTAACCATTGTTCAATTTTGGCTATCTTTTCTGATCTACCTCAGCTGGAAGACATTATCTCTACCAATATTGTTTTAGTAGAGTTTCCAAATAAAAAGAACCTCACCTCAGTTAGATTATGGATGAATTCCAGGGTCATCCAAAATACAATATGGATGGCAAAACATCAATTACATGAGATGGGTTTTGACATTCTAGCTGAAACAACAATGAAGATTTTTCTTACTGATCAGAATTTAGCGTTCACAAATCAACTCAAGGATGGTAATAAAACTCAGTATCAAAAGCAAGTCCCGTGCATCCAATCGGGTTGTCAATGTAAATGTAACCCAGCTCAAAATTATCTAGGTTCAGCTCTGATTGAAGGTGAAATTAGTTTGCTTAGTTGGAACACAAGGGGTTCTCCCACCTGATTAACAACAATGGTAGCACTCTAAGCAAATATAATATACTGATGCTGCAGGAAACTTGACTTTTGACTAGCCCTATATGGGATAACTATGACATCTTTCTTAATCCCGCACACAAGGGCGCTCGTGGAAGACCGACCTCTGGCCTCTTAATAGCCGTTAAAATGGTCCCTGGTATTAGTGCAAACCTATGGGCAATGCCAAACAATTTCATGCAACTGATCAAAATTCAGATCCACGCTGTGAATTATGCTATGCTAAATGTTTACTCAAATCCGGTGGGTATATCCGATACATGATTTCTAAAAGATATAAGCAATTTGATGAATTTGATCACACTAGATCCAACAGTCTCGAATGTCATTATTGCCGGGGACTTGAATCTAGATTGTGTCACGGAACAAATTACAAATAATAAACTCTGATTGGCAAAGTGGAGTTTATTTGTAAAATCCCATAATTTATTTAGGCTCAATGGAGCTTTCAAATCGGACATACCCCCCATCCCACTTGGCTGAGAGGTAAATGTACCTCGACATTTGATTACATGTATACCAATGAGGAGGATTTTTTTGCAATCATAGATTTTAGTATCCTAGAAAGAACAGCTAGTGATCATCAGCAATTGTCTGTGAGATGGGCAAGTAAAAAGAGTAACACAAGTCCTAGACTCATGTTTCAGCAAGATTGTATAACCACAAATGCGAAATGTAACAGTCTATGATGGTCAGAGAAGTCTTTGGGAAATTTCTATTTTTATCTTACAGCAAATTCACAAAAATCAGAATCTAAGGAAACCACTCATGAGGTTGTTTATTCAGACCTGATGCCTGTATTTCAAAGCTCAACAAAAGCTAGAACATTTGATTGCACAAATGTACATCCAAAGCTCCACACATACAACCATGATGTCCAGGCTAGGAATGCAAAAACGTGAGGCATTGCAATACTCTGTAGAGATTAGATATAGGTTATTAATTAACATCAGAACAAAATATAAAAATTGGCTAAAATCAAGACAAGCTAAGTTATATCAAAATGACAGTGCTCATATGTTAAGTGCACTTGAAACCAAAAATCTAGCTAGAAGTTGGGCCTTACTGAATCAAGCTAATCATGGCCCGCAAACTATTGTATTAAGTAATGGAGTCTCAGAATCAAATTGGATTATTCATTTTTCGAACCTGTATTCACTACCCCAAGGGGCACAAAGCTTAGACTTGCTTTGAGTTTCCCAGAATTTCTTCTTAAAGTTTGATCTAGAAGATATTCGCTTATATATCAAAAAAGCTAGCCCATCACAAGCTTGTGGTCCGGATGGTCTATATAATCAAACCTTGAAGAAACATCCGGAAATATGGGCAAATATCTTATTTTCTATTTTTCCAACTATCAATAAAACCCAATCTTTACCTCCCTCGTGGAGACATTCTATTCTAGTTCCCATTTATAGAAAAGGTGACAGAAAATTGCCTAGTAGCTACGGACCTATAGCTTTATTAGATGCACCGGGGAAAATCTTTTCAAGAAAAATTCTGAAAGAGCTAAATGCTTGGTCACTTCATGTTCAACTTAGAGATATGTTTCAGTCAGGATTCGTGGCCGGCCTTGGCACAACCCCAAATATCATCACTGTAAACATGATTCGTTTGGATTGAACCACTCGGAATCAACTGCTGTATTTAGCTTTTGTTGATTTCCAAATGGCATTTGATTCCTTTGATCGTTTACTGCTCTATAAGAAATTGACAACTGTCCTCAATCCCTCTGGGCACTTACCATGCTATTGCACACAAATACATCTATGCAAGTAAGGGTATCCCTAGCAGGACATTTAACATCTACTCTGCCCAAATATCGTGGTCTCAAACAAGGATGTATTCTTGCATCTACAATTTTTAACATGTTCTTGTTTGATTTGGGCATCTCAGTTAGAAAGGTTGCAAGTGATAGTCCTAGTCTAGGAAAACAAAACATCTGTTACTTGCTATACGCAGATGACCTTGTTCTTATGTCTAAGCTGCCCATTGGTTTACAAAATTTGCTGAACAATCTAAATGCTTATGCAGGGAAAAACAATCTTGAGATCAATACAGATAAAACACAAATATTGGTCTGCAAACCAAATGTGGCGAAACAAGTATGATTGTATAGTTGGAAACTACAGAATGCAGAGCTCCTTAGAGTACATCAATACAAATACTTAGGCATAACAGTAAATGACACTGGGTTAAGTGTGTTTTATGAGCAAGAATTAAATGGCAAACTGACATCTTTAATATCGCAGGCAAAAATTCTTGTGCGAAGATGTTGAAACTTCTCAATACAACATGTGCTGCAATTCTATCAGCAAAAGGTGATTCCAATACTTACCTATGGCATAGAAGCCAGCAAACCAAAAGAGTGTAAATGGTGGGATAAATTGGAAGCTCGCTTTTGGAAGCAAATACGGTTGCTCCCAAATACAACCCCACGTCCTATAATTTGATTTGAACATGGCTTACTTACTCTACATTCACATGTGTGGAAATTCTCTGCCTTGTTAACAAAATGTCTGATGGGTTTAAACTCTCCAAACATCTTAGGTGCAATGGCACACCATTTACTTGCCCGGAATCAGATCTTTTCTAAAATTTGGTGTCATTATACTTTGAATGCACTGGCAGATGCTATGGTCTCTTTGGATCTCCTTTTGCAAAATCCTGTGTGAGCTAAAGCTAAAATCTTTCAGCACGACTAGATTATTAATAGAGATAAAAGTTTACTCTATAAGGACTTTGATAAACAATATCGCAAAATGCCTGATTACTTAATAAAATGTCCTTCACAATTTCGCAATAAATATTTACGCTTTCACTTAAATCTCTGGCCCACTTTAGATGTGATGGCTAGAAGAAAGTTGATCCCAAAAGAGCACAACATCTGTTGCTTTTGCAAAAATGAATTACAGAAAGAAACATTGGAACATTGTTTAGTATTTTGCGCAAAACTAATTGACCAACGCAAGTTGTTTTTTTAAAATGTATTTGTCAAATATTATACAATGGAATTGAATGACGTATGGAAATGGCTATTCAGCAGTACAAAATGAGTAGTTAGAGTGGCCATAGTACAGTATTTAGACTATATTTTTCCTGAAGATTCTAAGTAACTGTCCAATTCATGTCGTATGATTTCCTGGAATTACAAAGATCACCATTTTGATTTATTTGATGTCTTGGTTTTGGGCTCAATATGATTTGATGTTTTAATTTGTTCTTCTGAAACTTTTAAAACTTGTGGATTGTTTGTTTGATGACATAATTTGTATGTGTATTATCTTGTGAAAAAAGAAATTTGAAAGGTTGATTTTATCAACCAACCAAATAAAAAAATAATTTAAAAAAAAGATAGACAGGGTTGTGTGTCATCCTAACTCTCCAATACATTAATTTGCAAAACAGCAATCACCATTTTAATTGTTATTGTTTGCTATAGCTATTAAAAGCATATAGGAATAATGAAAACAACCAACAATGAGTAAGTAAAAATCCCAGTTCTCAGCAGCACAACTTCAAAAATGTGTCCAAAGTTAAAAGTTCCTACAACAAACGGTACCATAAAATCTATTTCATAAAATGTACCATTATGGAAAAAATCAAGCTCAACTGTAAGATAAAGAAGAAAAATTGCCAACATGCCTGTAGAGAGGCAGATGTAGATGTCATCTAATGAGCCCGCCCCCTCACCTCCGTCATACTGGAAGAACAGCACGAAACACGGTGCATGACACCTTGTATCATCCCAATACCAGATCAAAGGTATGAAAGACGGTATGCACTTAGACAACCGTACAGAAGGTACCCTCAAACTGATGCAGTAGATATGAGCCTAGAGACATCACTGGACCTAGAAGAGCTATAAGTAAAGTCTGACAGGTGCGAAGTGACGTCATAAAGAGAGAAGATACATAGATACACTAAACCTGATGCATGGATGCCTGGAGAATGAAGATGTAACTGAAGCAACAAAGTAAACATACATAGGAATATGAAGAAAACTATATACACATAGAAGATAAGTGACCAGAGATGCAGTAGATCTATATACGCAGAAATGCAAGGTCGACAAGACGATGTAGAAGCTTGCTAATGTAGGTATAATGCAAGTAAAGCAGCCATGATTGAGAAATTGGATGTCAAAAAATCTTGAGGTGAGAGACCAAGGTTGCAGAGCTGACAGGCGCTGAAATACAAATTGGTGCAAGAACAAAGGATATTTGATTGGTTTAGGATCAAGGACCGCGCAGCAAGAGGCAATTGCAAAGCTTGAAAGGAGTCAAAGAGGATAAACCATGTACACAAAAACATATTTCTCTTAGATTAAGCAAAGGAGTGAATATTTGGGAGTGCCAATAATTGTACAATTAAAGACATGGAAAGCAAATGCAAGACAGAGCAACCAAGTTTCCAGAAGCCGAGGAGAGTAATAGCACCAAACATAATTGAATCAATTAGCACTAAATATCTGGGCAGGATGGACAAAATCATGGTCTCCTCACATGTGGTACAAGACCAGGAAACAAGGCCTATTCATAAAGCTCCAGACGAAGATAGCAATATACCTTCACTCCCTTTAAAGTTCTGAGGAAGAGAACATTCAGCAAGGTCAACTACAAAGAAGAAGCTTTGTCTTAGGGCGTAACTGATGAGAGTTGCTATACCAATTGTCCAAGTGGGCAGTTGTCTGACGTTATTCCACACACCTGGGTTTCGTTTTGCTTATGTGCTCCTAACGACCCAAATGCCCAAGGTTGGATGAGAGTGCCAACCAATCATGAGGACCTATGCAATGGTGGATTATATATTGCTGCAGAAGCCAATCTGCTGCTGTTATTCTGTTATCATCTGCATTATATGTAGTTAGAGGTGGTTCAAGGTGTGCCTACTTGATAAGGGGCAGCCAATGATGTTACCAACACCTACATTAACTATAGCTATATATGTACCCTTAACCAATCCCTCCTCCTGATAGGTTTTTACTGTTTGCCACATAGAATGACATCATAGCTGATGTACATTGAGGTATAAAGTCTTTTGCATAATTGAAATGCGCTGAGAGTTTGTGAGCTACAATCTGTTTGTTCACCAGGAGGTCTCCCTACGTTATTGAATTGGTAATAAAGTAGAATGTTTGCCATATTATTTGAGTCTGTCCGCTTATTTGGGCCTGAGATGATTTATTTGGTAATCCCATTCAGCACTTGCAACGCTCCAGGTGCTATTGCACATGCTTATGGCTCCTTACCATCTCTGGATTAGCTCTGTAATACACAGGCTGCAAAGCCATAGTAAAAGATCAATTTCCTCGGCAGGCCCATGATTGCCAAAGATTGTTTCTACTTCTATCATTACCAGCAAATAACTGGACTGGTAAATCATATCTTCTGTGCTTTTAACTGCATGCAAAAGGCATGCCTTAATTTGTCCATAATACATCATTTCCAGCCATTCAGTGTCTCTTCATGAAGGGTAGGGCTCAACTTGAAATTGCTGCCCTTATCTTCAAATTTATGAGGGATTTTCCCACATTGACTAATGGAACAAGTTGTTAGCTTATTGTTCCTCAATTTTGTTAATCATCTCTCCCCAGATTAAAAATGCTATATTTTGAGGATGTCTAGTGTCCTGTAAGGACTCTCTCCTTTGGATCTCCCTCCAGGAACATATTTGCGGTTTCTTACATTTTTCCTTCGAGATTATTTAAATTCTCCCATATTTAGCTCATTTTATCAATGACTTGCTGATGCACAACTTTCAGATGGTCACTAACCCTTCCTAAAAAATCTCTGAATACAATATGATATGAGCATTGCATACAACAGCAAAATAGGGGGAAACGTATTGGTGACTGTTTCCACTAGATATTTACCCGAGTCCTCGGATCATCAGTTTCTCTTCCTCTTTGCCCATCCTGACGCTCAGCAGAGAGCGGATCTGTCCCAGAGAGGCCAGCAGGTTGATAGTATCTTCCACGGACATGGCGTTGATAGTGTATGTTTTTGGTAAGGCTCTCACTAAGCCGCCAATGCCGTCATATTGCCGGTGCAGCAGCACAAACATGGCCCTCACCAGCTCTGAGTCCTCAATCACGGACTCTTGCGCCCATCGCACCATGGTCTCGGAAATTAGCTGCTGGAGGGTTGCTGTCAAGAGGGAGAAATGAGTCCGTTAGTATTAGAGTGCAGCTTTCAGGAGTGTGTTCTGCTTAACAATGTGCGGCCATCTTAAATAACATTTATACCGGTACAGAATAATTGAGCAAACCAGTTTAGCAGTAGGTTTTGATTCTTGCGTAATAGACAACAAAGGATGTAATTCTGCAATGCTCTTTATCACATACCTTGCTTTGCTCTAGAACAAAACAGTAAGAAAGCAGGTGGGTGCACAAATG
This sequence comes from Ambystoma mexicanum, assembly GCF_040938575.1. NCBI lineage: Eukaryota > Metazoa > Chordata > Amphibia > Caudata > Ambystomatidae > Ambystoma > Ambystoma mexicanum. The sequence goes on along the minus strand of NC_090928.1, from coordinate 396,301,754 downwards.
TTTACTGTGAGTCAGGGAAAGGAAGCAAACAGTGCCACTCCATATTTAGGCACCGCTCAACGTTTTGTGCCACAACAAACAATGACGCCAACTGCGTTTGTTGTTTTGTAATGAGAGTGCAGACACATACTGCTCCAGTATAAATGTTTGAGGCAAAATCTTTAAATTCCTTTTCTTATTACTTAAACAACAACAACAATCCAAAATGCGCTAAAATGCGCACTGATTGAGAAAATAGCATTTCTGCTAAATTCAATATTACACAAGATGCAAGACTGGTGAAAAACATATCTGCTCTACTTTGTTGGCACGAGTGCCAACTTTTTGCAATATGGCTTAAAGGCCCTCACTACAACTCTGGCTGCCACCAGAGTTGCATTATTTCCGGCAGCCATGAATGGGCAAGAACCGGGTCATGCCGAGCTTGGTGGACCAGGTAATAGCACATTTGCGGGTGCCGGAATCAAGGGCCTCCCGATCCCCATTCTGCCCCATAGGGCTGAATGGGGATGGGGACGTCGGATGCACCAGCACATACAGAGTTGTGCCGGTGCATCCGACGTGCTCTGCTCGCGGGTGCCGTTACACCCGCCAGGAAAAACCTGGCGGGTGAAACGGTTCCCGCGAGCAGAGCCCATAGTATGGCGGTCCGGGAAGTACGGTACCAGCATGCTTAGCGGTACTGTACTTCCCAGACCACCATGCTCGTAATGAGGGCCAGTCTCACTCGAGTAAAACTCAGTGGTGTGCTTGCTATGGCTGGAGCTTTAATAAGTGCAGCTCAGTCTCAATGAGCATGCACTTTGCTATGAATGTGAGTTTTGTTTCAGGGGTCTGCAGTCTACGGCTCCTCAGATGTTTTGGACTATGACTTCTATGGTGCCTCAATATCGACTATGCAGAATGGGGACTCATGGGAGATGTAATGCAAAACACTTGGATAGGCCAGGGTGACCAGATTTAAAAAGTAAAAAACCCGGACAGGGCAACTAACATAAAAGTAGGACTAATTCTTAAAATCGGCTCTCATGGAACTACACTTCAGTAGCGTTTGGAGGAGAAGGTGGTTAGGCTAAAGTGGCAGACTCCTGGCGCAACTCATTTTCAATGTAATCACCACTGTGTTGCGCTGTGCCTTTGGAATGCACCATGAAGTGGTTGACACAGGGTCATGCAAGGGGATATGCCTTGCCAGACTGAGTATAATTTCTGCCCAATCTCAGCCTTGCAATGGGACCCGATTTTATATTTGTAGGATCAATAGGGTGGCCCACTGTAGCACCCCGTTAGTGGCCCATAGGCAACTGCCTGAAATCACACTGTCATAAAAACAGCCCTCGGTTCCCTTGGTATCAGAACTGACGATCTAATCACTTTAAGGTCTGCTAAAGTAACCTGTACCACGACTCTGTACCTTATTATGTAAAACATGGCGCCTGTCTGGATAGCAACCTTAATGTGTTACAAGTTCATAACGGCTGATATCTGAGCAAACAAGTGAAGGTTATTCATTGGCTTCCTGACGAGCAAGATTTTGAAATGCAACACAGCGGCGTAGAAGTAATCTAGGCATTTTCAAAATAAATAAATAAAGGTGCCATTAAATAGGCATCTGCAGCATAAAACATGAATCCAATGCTGTCGGGCACTTAAGAATTTTATTAAGGGTACATGAATATTTTTATGCTGAAAACAAAATGTGAAATAATGCTCAGTGAAGCGAAAAGTATGCAATTTGTTTTCGGAAAGAACGCTCCTTGGTCGTAAACACGACACCGGCGACAGTGAAAGTGCGCAGCAATTTAGTTCGGGGTCTGCTGTTGGTACAATTCATATCGTGCGTCTCGCGCAGCCAGCGGCAACAGATGGCGCGTTCACTAACTCACAGCTGCCCGGATTGCAATGCCTTATAGCGTAACGCCAGAGGCTATTTAAACGCCCAAGTAGGATATGCAGGAGGATTTTACTGCGGCTTTCTGGGAGCATGCGAACTAGAGCACACATGACTATTTATTCATTTAATTGCTTTATTTATTTTGACATTTGTAGAGCGCACCTAGCCCCGAGGCATCTGGGCTCTGGTTGGAACAAGTTACTTACCTGTAACTATTGTTCTCCAGCATGGGCCTGGCATGGATTCACATTCCTGTGAATGCTCCCCGTCGTCAGGCCGAGAATCCTGGCAAAAGAAAAAACAGCTTCACCTTCACTTATAAACTGTATTACTCCTCTAAACCAATCACTGCACTCTGGGTCACACTGCTATTCTGTACTGAAAACGCACACACATACCTGCGTCCATGCAGACCTTTGGGCAACGGCAAGGCTGAGGAGCCTGAGAAGGTGGTGTACCCCCTGGGCTTCTTTCAGACCATAATGCTTACCTCAAGCTATGAAATGTAATTAATCATTCAATTAATGAATTCACCTTTTATAAAATGCTTAATACCGGAGACCAGTCACTAAGCGCGCAAACGGGAATTGAACCTGTGTTGCTCTGCGTTATTTTGCTTCCAAGACAAGCGCGTTACACCTGAGCTGTCCTCCCCGAATCAGGAGGTGCAGTTTGCCACCTCGGGCACTGAAACCTACCTCTTCCACTGCTTCAGGGGCTTGGGAGTATTACCCAGGAACTGTGAGCTATTGCTTATTCATGTTTTTAGAAGTGACTGCTTCAGGCTACATTGGTCTCATTGGCAGAATTGATCACGTGGTGATGGATGGGCAGTGCCAGAGTGTAGATATGAATCGGGATGTAAACTGCAAGTCCTCTGCCAGAAATCGTCTTTCACGAGCCTTCTACCTCTTCTCCTGTTTGCACAGTATGCTTTAGAAATTCATGAACGACTCTGGTGGTCACAGCAATAACTCGATTCATCAGGTCCTTCTTGAATTGGTTGGGTATCCCTTTTTGCTTCTCTTTGATGGGTCTGATTGGGTCCAGAGGGGCTGCTTATTGCCCTTGTCCACTCTCCAAGGAAGGTCTCCAGCCCGAGGCCTATTTCTCTGGTCCCCTAATTATCAAATCATTTGGTGCACAGACTCCAAGTTGTCTTGGACCTTTTAGTGTTTGGTGGGACAGAAATCTGCACGACCACATGACCTCCAAATGGAATTTTGGAAAACGTTTCAGAAGGAGATTTTAATTTTAATTTATATTCTTTTAATTTACAGGCAGATGATTCAATGCATATCTTATTGCCCTCGTTGTAAGAATATACCTATAGACAATTCATCACCAAACCAATTGGTTGATCCCCCTAATCCACTTCAAAGGAAAGACCTTCATGGAGATGAGGCCTCCTGATATCCATATTCATTTGGAGATCCACTTGGATCTAGGACTGGTAAGTTTGGATCTGGCATTGTAGCATTGCTCTTGACTTACCTTATGAGACCCAATCATTCTTTGACCTGCCCCAGCATCACCTCTAGATTCAGAGAAAACCTTAGATGCAACAATTGTATGCAATTGAAGGGTTTAGCTTTCACATCAAATTTATTCACACCAGTGACATCTTCATTATTGCTGTCAATCGCCTTAAAAAATACTTTCTATAACTGAGAAAGAGATGAAATGGGGGGACTCTTTCTGGATCATGCCTGCTATTTCTAAACGATTGTGCTTCACTGCTCGGAGGCAAAGCAGGGAATCCAGTTACACTGCGTCCATCACAAATGGTTCAAACTATAACACTGGTCTTCAGGAGGCTGCCTTCCCAGAGATGTGGTCTAACACTGTTGGCAAGTATAGAGTATTCCAGGGTTTTAAATGAAGAACATTGAACACCCATCCCCCAATATCTACAAAAGACATGTTTAAAGAGTTGTAGCTCAACTGGAAGCCTAGAAAGAATGCCCCTGGAGGGGCCATCTTTGCCTGCAGTAAGTCTATGCATATCATCTTCTATTGATTGTGGCCAGTGGAGGTTGACTAGAAGTTCCCCACCCTCATTAGCATTTATATTAGAACCAATCCTCATTCAAATGATTAGCTAAAGGTCTCCCTGTCATTTAAAAAAAAAAAGTATGTGTTTCGTTCAAGAAACAAGTTTCCTAAATGTTCACAAGGTACAAGATTTCCCAATAGACTGCGCACATTTTTTGCGTGATTTAATGATCCTCAATAGCATTCTTTATAAGGTCTCGCGCATTATACTCACCAGTAATACATTTGAGGTCTTTGATGTGCCTGATGAAGACCAGTCCTTGCTGTAGAGAAACACAAGTGGCCTTCCAAAGTTTCCAGTAGATAGATTCCGCTGGTTATCTTCCCTCAATATCAAATCCAGCTCTCATAGCAGCCTTTGGGATTTTATTATAGTGCCTGTGCCTGGCTGAAGACTCCCTTCTTTGCAGGAGATTTCCTCAGATCGGCCCAGCCATTAGAAAAGCAACATTTCCAGGTCCCTGCCATAGCGTGATCGAGCCAAAGAAACAAGTGGGCAAGCTGTACAGCGGCCCAACAGACAAAATCAGCAAACAGGGAAAATACAAGCCAAGAAGACTGAACATCCCCAAACTGGCTGAAGGAGCAACACAAGAAGTCTTTAGTACGCTGGCTGGAGAGCTGTGGCTGGAGAGCTGTTGCCTTACTGTGGTTCAGTGTTCTGAGGCATTGTGGTGTCATAATGTACCGCTCAGGGGAATTGATCGAAGGAGAAAAGGCCTAATGCTGGGCAGGCTTACTCACAGCTCCCAACCAGACCCATGTCAGGCCAGTGTGAAAAGATCTGGGCGGTGCGGACGAGTTTAGGTTGAGCTCTGTTTATTTGCAGATGACAGCCAAGCTCCCTCCTCTGCCCTCCTTCCCCCAGTAAACTGACATGGGATGCAATGGAGGGGAGCAAGAACACCCTTGCGCTAGGGAATCAGGAGACAAATTAGCACAAGGTGAGGGGGCAAGGATGCGACAATGGTAGACAGGGTACAGTGTGGCTGACCCAGCCCTGGGTTTTCTTTGTTGTCACTCCCGTGACATGTCGTATTGCCTTTTCCCGTTTTAATTATAGTACCACAAACCCCAGATTGCAAAGTAGAAAAACAGGGATTGATGAATATAACGGCCTGGAATGGGTGCCGTTGAGAGCTGTGCCATCTTGGTAGAGGATCTATCACTGGATTTCGATTTCCGTGTTTGTGAAGCGTCGTCTCTTACACTTGGATGCTAGACGCCTTTGCCGGGCCTGGGCCTCCCTAATGCCATGGGTGGCGATACATTTTGGAACGTGTTCCTCTCTTATAGGTCTAAGAAATAGTATATCAGAATATTGTAACATTTCTGATGTCTCTACGCTCTGTAATGTCAGGTTGGCTTGGAAATATGTAGCACAAGTTTCAGTAACTTTAACCATTGGGCCATTTTCCCTATTGTCCTTTCCAATTGCTTGTCGCTCCCCATTGTTTCCTAAATGATGTGCTTTCATTGCTTTCATCTGCACCTGCCAAGGAGCAGGTAATGGTGATGATAATGTCACGTTTTGATATAGTGCTAGTTGCTGGATTCCATGTGCTTCTGTGCGCTGTAATCACAGGCAGCATTATTACCCAATTTAATGGACCAGCACCTTCTCTGCTATACAGGGAGATTGCTAAATCTGTGGTATTCCTGGATACTTGCAGGGTGATCGATACCGGCAAATAAATAAAATAAAACCAACAACTCAAATGTTTTGCCTTAGTTTTCTCTGGAAGAACAGCCCCCATCTGGATACCGTAACATTTCCGGTTGTTGTCCCGTTGAATGTATCATATGTTTTACATCAGGGTTGTCCAACTCCAGACCTCGAAGGCCGGATCCATGCTGGGTTTTCAGGATACCCCTCATTAATATTCATGACATTCATTTGTATATATTGATTCTAAAAACATGCAAATTGTTCCTCATGAATAATAATGAGGGCTATTGTGTGGCAGCGAGGGGCCAGCAGGCCCCTCTCTACCTTCACTTCTCAGTACAAAACTTGGACCAAGTGCCTCCAGTTGTGGGTTCGCCCCTTGCCCTTATGCAATGTTAACTTTTGTTGACTTTCGTGTAGATGGGACCACTGTGCAGGACACTGGGCATCCATTTTTTGTGCCCCCTTTCGACTCCATCTTGGTGACCAGGCCTCACTGCGATAGTACGAAACGCTTCTCTCCCTCTCCTCACTGCGGTCAGGCACACAGAGCACATGGCCCCCACCTTCGTTCCCACTCTGACTGGAAAACTCTGCAGCTCCATTCTCACGCTGAAGCCGGAGGTATTTGCAACAACTAATAAATGTAACAAATCACTCTTCCTCTGAGATCACTGTCCCGCATGTGAACCAGCATGAACTAAGCACATAGCTCGTTCATCTCCACAAACGTGTCCTTGCCCCGCACCCTCGCCAATGGAAACCTACTGCCATTCTGACCCTGTGTCCCTGCAAGATATTCCTTTCATGTGCCAGACTACTGACCATGCCATGATGCCCACCCAGCAGACTCCCAAATAAAATTAGACCCCTGCTGCAGTATATCGTGCCTAAGACTAACAAATGCCACATACCTGAGATTCTTGTGAAACTAAACCTACAGTTCAATCAGTGTATTATAGTGGTCAAGACCCTTAACCTGTGACCTGTATAATCCAAATGTTATAAATGATATAGACACCTGTGTGATTTGTATAGTGACATGATAAACTACTGAGAGTCTTTTGAACAACCATTATTTAGTGCATGCATTATTTAGAATGTATTCATTAGCTTAGATAGTGACCACCATGCTTCACGGCGACCTGACCTTCACCCATTCGGAGCACATATATCTGACGTTCATCCTCCTGCCAACCAAACAACCAACCAGGAGGAAGAGATGATGCCCACACCTAAGACACCACCCTGGCTGACCAATCCGGGTCCAACGTTGCATCATATGTTAGACGTGTCATTGTACCTATATAATGTACTGTAACATTAATTTTGCCAGAGCGCTCTCAGAGATCTAGATAAACTTTTCCTTGAACTCTCGCAGCTTGCTCTCTTTGCCTTATTCCCCGTCCGGGGAGTGTCCGTTTTATTCTCTTGCACGTTGAAGACGGGGAGGGCACAAACACTATGCTGAAAACCCATCAGGGTTCCAGTCCTCGAGGCCTGGAGTTGGACAACCCTTTTTCACATCCTGCTGGGTTCCCTGTGTGATCTACCTGCCACTGTGGTTTGGGAATGCCAAGTGGCGTCCACTCTAGATTGTAACTGGAGGCAGGATTCCCTGCAGGGTTGTTGTAGCAGTTAGCGTGGATCACTCCCAGCAGTTAGGACAGGGTCGTTATGCCCAATAAACTTTGGAGGTACGTGGGAAGTCATGACTGTCTTCATTGCAAGAGGAACCCATGACTGAACAATCACTGCACTCAAGGCTTGCAGGGTTTATTATCAAATCAAAACCCAAGTCATTATACGTATTTAACAGCATTTTTGTTTTTTGGATGTTAACGATTCATGCGCCTTAAAGGATTCCCCCTGTGAGAGGATCCATTTAGCTCAGCAGTCTGATGGCTTCCTCAGTGTCTCCTAAGCAGGCGAGGAGAGGGAATGCATTATTCTAGTGTCCTGGATAATCCTGTGTCTATTAGAAAACTGTGAAGGATCCCTGAAAACAAATGCCATGCTACCTCGTCTTAGTACCCTCTCACACCTCTTGTCTTAATTGAAAAGTGCTTTCATCCCTCTTAGTCCTGTGTGGCCTCACTAGACACAGGGATAAGATGTAACTTAGGCATAGCCCGAGACAGACTGGTCACACCCCAGCCCTTAAACCTGAAAGATTTCTCTGATGTCCCTCTCAGTGATGGATCTAGAAAAGAGAAAAGCAGTGACTTCTGAGGGTCTGGGTTTCACAGTCCGGCTGAATGTAAAGCCTGTTGTTTGCTTGAGACAGCAGCACCTGCATGACCAAGCGGATCGTTAACCACTCTGTCCTGCTCTGATAGTGTCTACCGACAGCGTCGACACTACTCCCTAAACGTCGCTCACAGAACCTATCATCATTCTTTCTGACAGCATATCCCTCTCAAAGGGCTTCCTACTCTACTTTCCAGAGGGTCCCATTGTGCAACCTGTTAAGGTGTCAATCTTGTTGTGATGGATTGCCATCTGCAAGAGAGTGGAAGCTCTAGCTTTTTCTATTTTTATTCACATGACGTAATACTGGTAATTCTCTTTCTGAAAGGGACGTCTGCTAATCAGCCCCCCTTTTCACATAGGCTGCATGCCAAAATTATAGTGCAGACTTCTGCCTTTGCTGAAAGCAGTCTGCTGACATATATAGCCCCAGTACTGCAGTGACACAGAGCAGGTTCAAAGGTCACACACCTTGGCAGATGGGGGGTATTTTTATTCTTCTGCAACTGAGGCCTAAATTATAAGAATTGCATGCCTTGGTCTCTCTGGTGGCACATAAATCTGTAATTCAAGCAATGCCTGGTTGTGGCATACAAACGTAAAGCAACAACAATTTGATATCACAATAGCGTCCACTCTATGAGCAGGGCCCATCTATGAAAGGGCTGATGTTTATTAGTGTCTGGTCTGACTAGCTCTGTTACAGTCAAGTGTCATAATATCCAGGAGGCTGCATCTTTGATTCTCCCGCAGGAACGAGGTAACACGTTCCCCCAGGAGGACTCCTGGAAACCAGTGCTTCAGAGGCAGCACTGACATAACAAAGCCCCTCTCACACCAATGTGTTGACTTCTGTAGACCTTTTGAAGTCAGTAGGCATGGTAAGGGGCAAATATAGAATAGTCAGGAGGAAGAGGTAGGCCAGAAAAAGGGTCCTATTATCTTGATTTCTGTTAGGGCTCTCTTCGGTGTCCTGTCCCTTCCATTTCCGACAGGCAAGAGACCCTCCCAGATCCAAAGTCATGAAGCAAAGGGCACCTGTTACACAAACCAGAATTGGACCCCTTACAGCAGGCTTGCTTTGGACACATCCCCTGTGATATTGTGCCTCCAAAAAGAGAGGGGCACCCCCTCATTGTTTTATTCATGTCTGGACTTTTACAAAGGCAAGAAGAATTCATCTGGACCTCTGTTGGGGATACAGTCTATCCCATACTCCTCTGCCAGCGAGTTGAAGACAGAAGGCACCAAAGGCAGAGTAGAAAGTTTCCCTTGCCAACCCCAGGGAGCATTGAGGGTGACTGCTGTTCCACCAAGGCTTCCATGCTACCTGCAGTGGAACCGGGCTCCCCTGTATGTTTAGATCAAGCCAAGCCAAGTGCTGCAATAATGCAGGCTTGGCACTAGCTCTCTGGACTCCTCTTTGCCCCCATCATCGTGCCCTGGACCAGGCTGTTGCCCCTGCCACCAGCTGTCTGCAGACTATGCATAACAGGATTCAGGAAATGACATCTACGTTCATCGGAATCGTTCTTTCTCCTGGCAACACTGAAGGCTGGGCACTCGCTCCCCTGTCATTGGATCCTGGATCGGGCTGTAGTGCCTCCCACAATGCCCAATCCAGCATCCATGTGATTGGATTCAGGAAATGGCATCTACCCTCAACAGAGGCGTTCTTTCTTCTGGCAACACTGCAGGTGGGCGCTCCCTCCCCAGACTCCTCTTCGTTCATGTCATCAGTGCTTGGACCGGGCTGTAGTCCCTCCCACCAGCCTTCTCTATCATACGCGTGACTGGATACCATGTAACATCCACCTACTGCTTTTTATCCCAATACCATTGTCCTCTCTGCCATGTTTGCCCCTGTTTTAGACCAGTTTTGACTATCATGCATATGTATTGCCCTTTTGTTTAAAATCCTGCCACCATGTTGTGTATCTTGTGGCTTCCCTGAACCTTGTGCCCATTTCATCTTCATTACCTCTTTTCTATATTATTTAATTTATTTTCGTTGTTTTTCTCTCATCATGACTCAAACATTTCTGTTCTTCTCCATCCCACCCTTCTGCATTCTCCTCTATATCACTCATACTCATAACTTTAGCAATCATATTATTATTGCTACATCTAATTCTTCTCCCCCCTCTCTTTTTGTCTCCTTAATGGGTGTTCCATTGATAGCAAAGTCCACTCTATTCTTGATACATTTCTCCATCTTAATTTCTTTGTTTCACTGAAACCTGAATTACGGTTAAACTGGCCTCTTTTTAACTTCCTCTATTCACTTCTCTTACTCTTCCCTTCCTCTTAGGCCTGGCAGCTGTACAGGCATTCTTTCCCATTCCTCTTTTATTCCCCTACCATCTCCTTCCCCTCCTCTCATGTCTCTCCTTTGAATACCACCATGCTGCTTTCTCTAAACCATATGCCTTCCTTATCATTTATCGCCCCTCAAGCACTTTATCCTCTTTCTGTGAGGATCTCGACATTCTACTCTCTTCCTTAATTCCTCTTACTTTTCCATTTGTACTCCTTGACAACTTCATTCTTCTTCTTCCTTTTTCTCATGCATCCTTCTCTTTTCCTCCACAACTTCAGTCTTATGAGCTTACTCAATTCTCTTCTCCCTTTCACATAGTTAGGGCTCTTCCCGTAATCTAATGTTTTCCTCCTCACTTTCTCCCCCTCTCCTCGCTTCTCCTTTTCCTCTGTTCATGCCCATCTCTCCTTTTGATTTCGTCATCTCTTTGTCCCCTCTTTCTTTTCCCTCTTCGCATTTCTCTATGTATGTGTGCCCTAACATTAAGAATGTTGATACTTACTCCTTTGTTTCTTCTTCTTTACCTTCCATCTCTCCCATCTCATCTGTGTCTCCTAATGACACTTTATCTCTTCTTATCTCCTCACGTAGCTCAACTCTTGATTCTTCCTGTCATCTGCGTTCCTTCTCACTCTCCCAGAACCTGCTCCTACTTGGCTTCCCCTGCTCTTTGTGTCCATCTCATCTTCATTACCTCTTCTCTTCACTCTAACTGCTCATCCTTGCATCAGGCTGAGCATTGCTGGAGTAAATCCTTATCTTTTCCTACTGTCATGCCTTCACTCTTCTTATGACTCGTCTCTACTCCTGGCCCAATCTTATACTTCTCTGAGCTATGCAAATGTTCTCCCCTTACCTCTGCCAGCTCTTCCAACTTGTCAACCGCTAACTCTACACCCGCCCTTCAGACTTCTCTTCACTCTTTGCTCTCTTTATCACATCTTGCTAACAATTTGTCTAGCAAACTCCTATAATTGTGTTTATCACTTCTACACTTTTTGGGCTCTCCTGCTTTACCTGTTCCCCACGCCCCCTGCCAAGCTTTATCCTCTTTCACAGCTCTTATGGAATCTGACACTACTTATTATATGCTTCAGCAGATGATCCTCTACCTGCTTCTCGTATTCCTAACTTGTTTCTTACTTAACATCTCCTTGCTCCTAACATCTTTTATAAACTCTTCTCTTTCTGCATCTAATCGTTCTTCACATTTCAAGTTTGCTATTATTCTTCCTATTCAGAAAAAAACCTTTTCTGGACCCTACTTTTTGATCCAAATACTAACCTATCTCTCTTTTTCTTTTTCTTTCTAACCTACTTGATTTCCTAGTCTACTCTCAAGTCTCTGTATATCTTAATCATCACTCCCTTCTTCTTCTTCACCAATCTGGTTTTTGCCCTATGTACTTGATCGAAACTGCTCTGCTATATGTGACCAACTCTCATTCACTGCCCGTCATGTTAAACATTGATCTATTTTGATTCTTCTTGATCTCTTAGAAGCTTCTTGCCACTCTCTCCTCTTTGGGATTTTCTGACTCAGTTCGTCGCAGGTATTCTTCCTATTGTTCATTTTCCATTTCATGGTGGGCTCAAAATCCCCTTTTTTCCCTCTGCACTTTGGAGTTCACCAATACTGTGTCCTTAGCCCTCTCTTCTCAAAAAATAATTCAAATTTTGTTCGACTTTAAAGCTTCTTCAAGGTCCTAGCTGTCTCTGTTGCAGTACTCCAATGCCATGTTGAGCCAGCTGTGCCCACTCACCACCAAAGGATTATCTGCTTCTCTGCAACCAATGCTGCCGAGTCTTTTAGTACTGCTGACCTGACATCACCTGCTGTCCGCATCGTCTTTGACCTATAAGTCTTTGTCGTTGCTGACAGCACTGCATGTTTGGACCCGGCACCGCCCCTCCCTCGACTTGAATCCAGACCTGCGCCAAAAGCTTCAGACACCCAGTTTGATGCAGAAACATCTGTCCCAACTTTGTTGAACCCCAAATACAAGAAAATAAGGTACTGTGAACCGGCCACATCCCAGCGGTGCATTTTCTAGACCATATTGATATTCAAGTCCCCCTTTCTACCTTATTCTGAAAAACATTTCCTTTAAACAGTGGCATGTGCCAATATTGAGCCTGAACATCCCTGCTCATCAGAATGCCCTTTAACAAAACTTTGTGTGCTCTGTGTTTTACTTTGCAGGGGTGGGTTTAACTTAGTTTTCTGATTAGTTGTTTGCATATTATTGTTTATTAAAATTATATTTTCAGGTCTATTTATCAACCTTTATTGGATATCCTTTCATTTCGGGCTTTAGTACTTAAGTTGGTTGGGTTGCTACTGCTATTACCCATTCCCCCGTTGTGTATCACCAACCCTCAGCCTGCCCTACCACACCAGGTAAAGGAGACATAAGTGTCAGGCTGTATCTATTAAACCTTTGTGATGCAGATCTGTGCTGGATTGATAGTATTGTGGGGCAGAATAGAAGGTTTAGCCACTGCTCATCCCTGTACAACTGCAGAACAGTAGTAATTTTGTCACACATACATACTCAGACACATATTACGTGACTACCCCTTGATTTATTAAAAATAATGTTCATATACTTATTATTTCAATAGCAACTGTGACAAATCCGACAATTCGTCCCTTCTCCCCAGAGGGGAGCCACCCCTTTTGAGGCTAGGGAGGTTAGCCCGCTAAGCAAGAAACTCCCTAGGGATCTGGCCAAGTGTGACCTCACTGGGAGTGACTCCCCTCTCAGGGACAAGGACTACCATTTCGATAAGGAACTCCCGGGCCAATGTATTTTGTCTGCCTATATGGGAATTGCAAAGACTGTTGATACTTCGGTTTTGAATCCACCTATCAGTGACATTAACTCAATCTCTTTGGCTTCAGGTAATGCTGGATCTCACCTGAACTCCACAGTCAAAGAGCAGCGACACACCCTTTTCGATTCTGATTGCGTACATAAAACCAAGAGGTACTTTGAATCATGGAACAACTCCTACAAAGGGAGGAAGAAGCCTCCTACACTGAGGCAAGCCTTTGATGAGAAGACGTCCTGGAGGGCCAAAACCACGCTAGACCACAGAGCCAGTGGTAGCATTGAGAGCGAGTGAATCTCTAGCTGGATGCCGAAGGCTGGCATCCAGACCAACTGGGTTGCCAAGATCGAGAAAGAGACGGAGACAGGAAAGTAACCTTCTCATCTGGTGTTGTGCCCAGACGGAAGCCGTAGTGGGCCTGGAGCCCAGTAACAGAAGCAGAGACCAGACTGCACAGAAGACACAAATATATCATGTCAAGTTGCTGAAGTAGTAGAAAGTTGACCCAGTAGAGGAGATTACCGTAACAATGGCCACCCTCCTCACCGACCAGGACCAACAACACCAGTTGGTCCCTCATCACATACCACTATCACAATAAGAAGATCTGCATGACCTTCTGAACTAATTCCCAGAGGTATTCTCCAAACAACCAGGGAGAGTATAGAATCTGTTCCAACACATCAGGACTCCGGCCTGGAAATGCAGTACATTTAAAGCCTTACCCGATCCTGGAGGCTAGAAGTAAGATCATTCAGACGGAGCTTCACAAAATGCTGAAGACTAACATCGGTGAGCCCTCAGAGAGCCTGTGGTGCTCCCCCATTATTTTTGTGTCAAAACCACTCCCACCTTTTCCCCTCCCCCAGCTTCCCTCCCTCTCATTCACTCCTATTCTTCTGTCTTTCTCTGGTACTGCTCACATTCCGGAAGTACTTTTTGAGTCTTCTCTCACATTCTCTTCTCATATTGCTAATATCTCTCCCAGCTTTCCTTTTCAACTTTTTAATATTCGTAAAATTCACCATCTTCTTTCTCTGTTACAAAAACACTTATTTCTGCATTTACATTTCAGAGACTCATTGATTACTACTTGCACATTGACCTTCCTGTCTAACAGCCTTCCCCTCTTTGTTCCTGTTATCATCTCTCAATTCTCATTCTGTTCTCTCTTCCTTCTTGTTTTCCCTTTTTATCTTGACTTCTTTCTCTCTCCTGGCTTTCCTTTGAATCTCGTCTCCTCTTTCATTTTCTTTGTATCATTATCAAGTATCTCAGTGGACCAGCTCCTCCTTACTTATCTTAACCTATTACCCTCTATTCTGCTCTTTTTCCTCTCCGTTCTCAATCTCTCTTCCTTTTTGCTATGCCCAAACCACCAAGTGCCCAATCCTGTTTTGCTACTTTATGCTTCTTGCACCTAAACACGGGAATTCATTTAATCTGCTAATTCACTCTTCTACATCTCATCCTTTTTTATGCTTATAACTAAAGTAATTGTGGACACCTTTGGCATCATTAACATCACTCCACAGGAATCGCTGGAGTCCTCTCTGACATCAATGCCCAACCACCTATGCATCTTCGAATTTTGTTCGACACTGAAGATTCTTCAAGGTCCTAGCTGTCTCTGTTGCAGTACTCTGATGCCATGTTAAGCTAAATGTGCCAGTTCACCACCAAAGGATTCTCTGCTTCTACACAAGTAATGCTGGCAAGTCTTTTAGTGCCGCCAACTTGACATCACCTGCTGCCGCCAGCATCTTTGACCTGTAAGCCTTTGTCGCTATTGGATAGCTCTGCATTATTGGACCTGGCACCACCACCGCCACACCTCGACCTGAATCCAGGCCCATCCCAAAAGCTGCAGACTCCCAGTATGATGAAGAAATGTCTGCTCAACATTGTTGAACCCGAAATACAAAAACAGAAAGTACTGTGAAGAGGCCATGTCCCAGTGGTGCAGGTTTGGGACCATACTGACAGTCAAGCCCCTCTAACGTATTCTGAAAAACATATCCATTGTGCCAATCTTGAGCCTGAACACCCCTGCCCATCTACCCAGAGTGCCTTTTCACAAAAGTCTGCCTTCTTTGTGTTTTATTTCACTGGGGTTGGTTTAACTTGGTTTTCTGATTAGTTGTTTGTATATAACTGTATATTAAAAGTATATTTTCCGGTCGATTTGTAGACTTGATTGGACATCCTTTTATTTCAGGCTATTGTACTTAAGTTGGTTGGTTTGCTACTGCTACCCCCCAGTAAATATTGACAACCCTCAGCCTGAGCTACCAAAAAAGGTAAAGGTGGCAAAAGTGTTGGGCGTCTATTAAATGTTTATTATTAGGATCAGTGCTAGATTAATAGTATTGTGGGTCAGAATAGGGGTTTAGCCACTAACCATCCCTGTACAACTGCAGAGCAGTAGTAATTTCATCAAACATACATACTCAGACACAAATTAGGTGACTATTACAGCTATAATTGTTAATTTATAACATGCTTAATACCAATGTTTGGATTCTAAACGAGAGATCGGGATTCGAACATGTGTTGCGCTGCGTTGTCTTCCTTCCAAGACAAACCTGTTGCCCCTGAACTATGCTTCCTCCTACCATTGGATTTATTAAAAATACATTTCATATACTTATTGTTATTTCAACAGCAACTGTAACAAATCTGGACAATGCGTCCCTTCTCCCCAGTGGGTAGAGGTGAGTCCGC
Organism: Ambystoma mexicanum; assembly: GCF_040938575.1. NCBI lineage: Eukaryota > Metazoa > Chordata > Amphibia > Caudata > Ambystomatidae > Ambystoma > Ambystoma mexicanum. The sequence goes on along the minus strand of NC_090928.1, from coordinate 396,286,007 downwards.
TAAGCAAGACCGTCCCTAGGGGTTTGGGCAAGTGGGACTGCACTGGGAGTGACTCCCCTCCTGGGGTTATGGACTCCCATTCTGATAAGGACCTCCCCGTCCAAAGTATGGTATCTGCCTATATTGGAACTGGAAAGACTATTGTTACTTCTGTTTTGAATCCACCAAACAGTGACATATCCTCAATTTCTTTGGCTTCAGGTAATTCTGGATCTCGCCTGAACTCCACAGTCAAAGAGTGGTGACCCCTTTTGATTCTGATGATGTATATAAAACCAAGAGGAACTTTGAATCATGGAGAAACTCCCACACAGGGAGGAGAAAGACTCCTACATGTGAAGACGTCCTAGAGTGGTGGAGCCATGCTAGACCACAGAGCCAGTGGTAGTGTGGAGAGTGAGCAAATCCCTAGACAGAACCCAGTCAAGGTTGGGAAAGAGAGGGAGACAGGAAAGTGAACGTTTCATCTGGTGGTGCGGCCGCACAGATGCTGCGGAGGGTCTGGGGTCATGTAGTCGGCGTAGAGACCAGACTGCAGAGGGGAGCCCCGATCCCCAAGCTCCGCACAAGAGTTGCATTAGCTGTTGAGGCAAGAAGCGGATGGCAAGCAAATGCTCCCAAGGAGATAACGCCATTGAGAGGTACGAACAGTTATAATCCAGGTTGTGAAAACGACCTGGTTACGGCAGCCTGATAAACCCAAGCGAGGCAGGTGCCCTGTTTAAAACAGATTGCAATAAGACTGTTAGAAAGCCAGAGGGTTTTGGAGAACCCTGAGAAACTGAGACTTTGGCATTCAAGGCTGGCATAGACTCCTGGGTTGTGGGAATGGAGAAAACATGAACCGGCTTAGGCCCCCATGAGATTGAGAGGAAGTAAGCCTGTCAGAGGGCCAGAAGACTTTGGAGAGTCCGAGAACCAAAAAGATTAATAAAGAGAATTGCTGGGCAAGAGAAACTGGAGGTTTTTAAGGATCTTGTAAAATTTGGAGAAATTGTATGAAAAAAAACCTTACTTTTTCTGAGGAAGAGTAAACCATATGGAAGATATTACCATTTGAGCAACATAACCTGCAGAGAGGCTGTGAACTGTGTTTTGAGACATTGACAAGCTTTGTGACATAACCCTGCTTGAAAAAGAAACAAATGATTGGCCAGGCAGAAGCCGAAGACAGAGCTATTGCTCCGACCTCCTTCTTTTGTTATTTTTCTATGTGGAAGGGTGAGATGGCTTTTAGGATTTGGACTAAGGACTATATGATTTCAGACTTTGACAAGCATCCTTAGTTTAGTTTCATTCGGCAGGGAATGTCCCTCATAGCAGTAGGGCTAGATAGCGGTGTTCTTGTTCTTTTAAATAAAAGCCGCCATAACATGGCACATAGTAGTCCAAGTCCTTCTTCTGGTTCGCTTCACAATCTTCAAATTCCTCATGCTATCACATGTACATGTTTCATTCTCTGCGATCATCAGTTGGTTTCAACCTTCACTGTCTGCTGGCTGGGAAAGATTGGGAAATATTGAAATAACAATAAATATATAAACAATTCTTTTGAATAAATCAAGTGGTAGCCACCTCATTTGTAAAAGAATGTGCACAGCTGTCAGGATGTAATAGACTTGATATGTAGTAAGTCTGAACTGGATGTAAGACTAGCCCATTATTAAGATGGACAATGGACAAGGAGTTCAACTTACTATCACAGTATCAATACTCTTATCAATCACAAAACACTCACTCTGCATATTCTGACTGACTGAACAAGCTTGAATGGTGTTAAACACATCCTTCCTTATAGGTAGTGTGGTAGGTCAGAAGAAGGACACAGACTCTGGGTTTTCATCTCACCAGTATTCTATTAAATTATATACAGTAAACAACTGACTTTCCCTAAGCTATAATGTATTCCCTACCTAACAACACTAACCAGGGTGCTTGTCAGTCATCCGTGAGAGTCCAAAACCAAAATGCAGTCTACTGTCCGAAATCTAACTTACTCTGGCCCTACCGTTATTGAGAATAACTAAAAGTTAAGAGAATGACTCCCTTCCCTTCTTATGTGGATCTTCCACCAATACCAGTTCAAAGAGATGTTTTTCAAGAAGAGTCTTTGGTGATTCTTTTTATCAAATGATACAGTACTCTTATGGGGTTCAGCAAGGTCTCAATGGTCTCTTTTATTTGATTTTTCCTTTTTCTTCTTTTAATTTTCTCTTTACTGATTGTCCAACTTTTATCTTTTACTAGAGACAACTTGAGAGCTTAAGCAGGGATTCTCAGTCTCATTTGTTATTCGTCCTATTCCAGCATCACTGGGACGAGTCTGAACATTCCAGGAATAATTCTTAGTTTCTTCAGATACTTTCAATATCGTCTCTTCACTAGGACAAGTATGAGTGTTCCAGCAATGATTCTATATATATTTTCACTAGGACGAGTAGGAGTGATCTGGTAAGGATTCTTAATATTTTTATTTTCACTCGGACAAGAATGAGCGTTCCAGCAACGATTCTTACTATCTTCAGATACTCTTAGTATTTTCGCTTCACTGGGCCGAAAATACTTTTTTGTTTGATAAACATCTCTAGCTGGAAGCGATCATAATCATTATGTACAGATTCTTTAACCATGGCTGGAAGTGTAATAGCTTAGCAAGCTCTTGGCTATCTCACAATTGTGACCTTTTGCTTGCAATGTGTATTATCTGAGTTTAAAAAAAAAAAATGCCATTGATGCAGTGTTTTGGTGGGTTTAGAATTTAACTCGCTTCATGCAATGTGTTACGTCTCTGTCTCCTCCCCGCAGGTATGGGCGACTTGCCGCTTGGTTCCTGCAGCGTTGGCAGTTGCCGTGGAGACATAGTGTTTCCTGGGCCAGGATTCGAACGGGTCACGTGCCCAGTCAGCTGATCGGGACGCAGCGAGGCAGACTCCACTCCTTAACAAACACACATAAGCGTTCGCTTCCCGGAAGACGCCGCTTATAATTAGCGTTCTTCCATCCTGCTTCGTTTTGGACTGATTCATTGTATTTTGGACTTTTGCTTGCCCGCTCGACTTTCTACGGCCTGCCCCTTCTATGTTTTGGCGAACCGGACTCGCGTCTTTGACGCATTCGAGCCTTCGCTCACTTTTCGTTACCTGCGTCTCTCGGGACGCTCTGATCTTGGTTGCTCCTGATCCCTCTGGCGGTTGGCTCCCAACTCCTTTTCTGGGGACAAGATCCTGCTACCTGGGAAACCTTTCCACTTCGCTACCTCTAGATCTCACAGTAAGTCAGTATACAACTTACCTTCCATTTAACTTACTGTCATCCGCTCCAACCAATTCTTCTCTCCTGCCTTGACATCCTCTTCTGTGGTACTGCCTGTCATACGACCCAACCCTTCTTCAGCCCTGTTTGGATACCTACAACTTTGGAACTATACTATACTTTATTTGGATTGTGCAGTTTGATAAACACACTCTTGGAACCAATGTGGACTCCTGGACGCTACCCTGTTTTGTGCACCATCCCGACACTAGTTGGCGTCCCTCGTGCCGTCCGGGAAGTAGTACCCTTACTAACCCACCTCTTTATTATTTTGTACCTCCGTTGTTTCTTTAAGTCCATTTACTCTTCTACATTGGGTAAGCTGATTCAGTGTTGATTACTATCTTTCTGACTTATTAGATAGACAACCTTACCCACCTTCCTTTCTCTTTTAGTTGCAGCTCTTCTAAAAAAACCCTACCAGGTAGAGTCACTCTTTTAGGGCATCCTATTGAAGAGATTGTATCATCCCCGATATCTAATATCTTGTATTTTTCTTACAGAGTTGGTTCTGCGGTGTGGACATCCCTGCTCTTTTGAGGAATCAACTCCTCTGTCTGGGTTTCTTAAGACAGAGGGGCGTTTTGCCTAAAAGAGCTCCTCAAGTTGAGGAGGCCTGGTTCTGGGAAACCCCTAGTGGGATCACCCCAGCTTGGGCTGAACTATTCTACTTCGCTCCCTCTTATCTGTTGGCCTGGCCAACTCAACCGTGAGTAACACAATGCATGTTTGTAAAAATATTTCAGCTAAAATGTTTTGCCTCAATTTAGATAATTTAGTTAAATAGTTTAATAGAAAATTGGGTTTAATCTCTTTATGTACCCAAAATGTTTACAAATGCTGAAAGAAAAAGATAACCCAGCTTCAATGTATTCCAATTTTAATAATTTGTTGGAATTGGATAATCCTTCAGGTGTTTTAAAACATTGGTTAAAAGAGATTAAAGTGTTTTTTTAATGATATTGGTTACTCATCAGATTTATATGTAAACATGGCTTTGGCAAGCAAGGAAATAAAGATGAAAGCTGCGATTTGGCACAGGAATACAAATTTGACTAAATTATCTTTGAACGTGAATTATGGTATATGTGTACACCAAGGCACCCTTTAGCTATACTGAGAAAATTAGCAATGGAAAAGTGACAAGATTTATTGTGCAACTATGTTTGGATTTGCTCCCACCTTTTCTAGACTGGGCACTTGGCATAACATGATGTACCTGAAGCGCTAGTGCCTTTGTAACATGGAGATAAAAACAAATAGACATCTGCTGGCTGGTTGTTCCAAATGTATGGAACTATAAAGAAGAGGCTATTCTACCCTTCGTTACTAGATGGATCATTTTCATACAGATCAATCTTGGACCCTTGTTATATTCTGGGACTAGTTTGGTTTTAAATGTATTATGTATTATATTTGGCAAGAAATTATCAAATTGTTAAATAGGTTATTACAATTTTAACTTTATGGTAGTTTTAATCCATGTTTGAGGGATTGCATTAGTTGATGAATGCTTTGATTTATTTAATGTATGTATTGTATATATAATATGATAATTATTCAAGATATTGAATTATGTTCCATCAAATGTATTTTATGTGTTCTATATAGTGTTAAAAGGTTTTATCAACCATAATACTTTAATAAAACAACAAAAACATTGGAACACTTTATAATGTGTGGAAGTTAGCGTTAGGATTGGCATTTCTGGAAAGTAGCACAGTACTGTTGCCAGAAGGGCAGGCAATTGCAGATTTAGTGGTGTGGGAGGTAGAAATGGAAGAGCCATGCTTTTAGTGTTTTTAGCAGAACTGGAGTATGGTAGGGACATCCTGCAGCAGCATAGATTTCTAGAGGGTCGGGCATGCCAGCAGAAGTACTGTTTGCTGGACTTCTCTTTGTGGGCCAGCTGGACTCCAACCTTTTGATGAATATGGTGCAGGGAGGCTCAACAGCCACCAGAAATGCTGGGTTTTGCCATCAAATAAGTTGGTATGCAATTCAAGACTGCTTTGTAGAGGATGCAAGCAGTTTTGAAAAAGCGGAACATCACTGACGCTTGCACAGGGAAGGAGAGATGGTACAGTGTCCATTCATCAACAGCCTTTTTTTCTATTTTAGTTCATTAAGTTTTCAGAAATAGAAAAAGGAACAGTGCAAAACAGAGCTGGAGATTCATCATACTGGTATGCAAATAGTTAGTACATATTCTCTGACAGCAGAAACTTAAAATGCCCAAAGTGGTTTTCCCTTCCCCCAACCCTTCCCTCCCCGAAGAAAGCGGTCCTCTTACAATTCATTTTTTCATTGAAAACTTTTCGATGTTTTTTCAATTAAAAGTTTTCAATGAAAAAATGAATTGAAGAATATGGGGGGGTTGGAAAGTGCATATGTGGGGGTCAGGAATAGAGGAAAAACAATAGGCGAATGGGGGATTTGGTGGGGAACAGCGGAAAAATAAAAATGAACATATTTTTGAGTTTTTTAGTGGAAAACATTCTTTGAGGTCGGCTAGAAGCATGGATGTGTGCTTCGTTAAGAAAGTGTTGCCCCCCTCAATGTAGCCATGGTGTTTGGGCTTTCTTTGCTTTATGCCTTTTGAGGGAGAGGCTGCTGTCTATAATGAAGCCCAAGGATTTGACTGAGTCTGACAGCTGGTGGGTGAATCCTTCCAGTTGCATATCACCAAGCCACTTTTGAACGAGCTGTTGTTTAGCAGAGGAACCAATGAGGACACATTCTGTCTTGGTTTGATTGATCTTATTTTATTTGTTTATGTATTGTGCATAAGTAAGGCGATTATACAGCAAGTAAATTGTGTTTCAAAGCGCCCAAAGGGCAGCAGGGAGGGGACATGAGAATGAAAAACAGATACAACAGTAAAAGATAGAGGCAGACCTACTAGGCCTTGTGAGCATTCAGAACGTGCAAGTGCAGAGAGAGAGAGAGAGAGAGAGAGAGAGAGATAGAGAGAAAGGGGATGAGTGACTGGGGGATAAGTGTAAGGTGTGCCAGGAGGGAAGTGCATACGGCAGGTTTTTGACATCCAGGTTTGGATGGTGGACAGGCACTCACAGAGGTGGGTGGTGTAATGCGGGCCCTTTAATCATGAGGTACAATTGGGTGTTGTCAGCATATTGATGAAAGGCTTTATTTATCTTTTAGGAAAATTCCCACAGGTTCCACATAAAGGTTAGAGATGATTCGGGAGAGGATGGAACGTTGGGGCCCCTGCATGTGACTGGGAGTCACTTAGATCTGAATGAACCCATCTGCATATCTTGGTTTCTGCCAGATAGGTAGGAAGTGAAGTCATTTTTTTTGGTACCGCAGAAGACCAATCTCTTCAGTCAGGAGGGTGAAGAGTGGCTGATGGTGAATGGTGGTGAATGCAGCTGAGAGGTGACGTACAATGCATCGCCCTCCACTTGGATGGTGGTAGCATCGGTAATGCGATTGGGGCAGAAACAGACTGGTAGTTACAGAGGCTGAGTTGTTTGATTTTATCCAATAGTTGGGATGCAACAACTTTTCTATGAGTTTCCCAATGAATGGGAGGCTTGTGATGGGTCGGCTGTAATTACCTAGGTCCTTCGGATCGAGTGTGAGCATCTTTAAAAGGGGTTGTGTGAGACCTGTCTTGAGTATGTCTGGGGACCTCGTTGAGGGACACAATCACAATTCTGAAGCTGACACTAAGCGATGGGCCACTGAATTGTTTGATGTGGTAGGCCTAGACAGCATTTCCATGTAAGTGGTGGGTTTGAGGACGCTGAGTGTATCTGAGAGATCCTTGGAGTAGAGGGGAGTGAAGTTTTTACAAGGGGGAAGAGTGTGGTAGGGGATGGAAAGCAGACCTTTGCCCAACTTCTAGGTGTCGATGAGAGTTCCGTTTTTTTCATTTGATTTATTGAACAGGTATTGATTACATCACAATTTACTCGTGATACCGGCTCATTGGAGTTGGGTGTGGGGTTGGCACAGTGCTTGACTAATTCAAATAAGGCTTGGCTCCAGTTAGAGGCTTCCTCGATGGCAGAGGAGTAGTATGCAGTCTCAACCTTGGATATCATGTGTCTACATCGGGCATGCAGTGATTGGAGTGATGTGAGATCCTCCGAGCTGCAGTGTTTGCACCTCCTCTTTTCAAGCATCTGATCAAGGTTTTTTTGGAAGTAAGCTCATGTGTTCACCTTGGCACGCATGGTTAGATTTTGGCACACCCAGTCTTTAGGGGCCCATGGGCATCGACTACCTGCTTGGCTGAGTGACTGAATGATTTCAGAAGGGTTGCAGGATCCTCTGTTAAGGTGAATGCCACACAGGTTGCCTCTAGGCTGTATAGTGGAAATGTCTAGAAAGAGTGGTTTATGCAATCACTGGGTGCTTAGCCTAGCCTTTATGTGGCAATAATGCATCTGATAAGAGTAGAGGGATGGGTCTGTGCAGGAAATGAGTGGGGAGGAGGCACGGACGGGATCCAGGGTGTAGACTTTGATATGTGTGGGGGAAGAGTACAATTTGCTTGAGATCCATGGAGTTGGTCAGGGGGTGTAGTATGTCAAGCAGGTGTTTTGCTGGTTGAGACTCAGGGACATTAAAGTCTCATAGAAATATGGTATTAAAGATGGATATTGTCATGGAGTAGCAGCAGTTGGAGAAGTCATTGTTAAAGTCACCACTCCCCTGCGGTGGCCTGTATGTGAGGTGGAAGGTAACCAAACAATTGTGTGTTAGGGGGACTCAGCATGAGAGGGATTTGAAAGAGCTGGTTGTGGGGGTCAGGATTATTGTACAGGGCCATTCGATCTTATGGATGACTGCCACCCCATCCGAATCACTTCTGTCTTCGTAAATGTAAACTTTGAGGCCATTGTGAGTGAGTGAGTCAACGAGCGAACAGACTTTTGAAAGTGCCTTAAACCCAAAAACCTGTAAGAATTTGTTGCCTGCAGTTGTTTATGTAATGTACCCTTTCACAATGATCCACAAGAATGATGGGGTATTTACTCGGCATTCTGTATGTCTCGGTGAAGTCAATGACATTAGATTCTAAATGTCCCGTGAAACCTCACTTAACCAATACAAATCACTGGCATGCTCTAATTCATCCAAAGCACAGAAATATGCACCTTTCTTCTCACTGTGTCCACTGATTTCCCTCTATTGTCAATAACCCTTCAAGTCCATTATCTGTTTTCGATTCCTGATGGAAAGAAGATCTACGTTAAATATATTACTGCATCATCCATTGGACATTTCACAGGCACGGGCCTTCATTTTTGGCTGGCAAATGTCTTGAGAATGTTGAAGAATATCTACTTCTAAAATGTTATATTGAGGTTAAAGCAGTTTTAGTACAAGTTATGGCTTGTGGAATGTTCTTCCACTAGATTTTCTGACAATGGACGGCATTATGATGTGTTGTGATGGCTCCTAGACTTGCTTGTGTCTGAAATAGTACTCCCTATGCTCAGAATACATCCTCTCCATGGCTCTGTTCGTCGAACAAAAGAGGAGGTTTAAGCAATGCTTTAGCTTCAATGAGACAGACATAATGGAAGAGCTTGATAAATGTTATGTTCAATGGTATGCCTTCAATGAAATAAATATCCGAACGCCCCGCCATCGGAACATTTGTAATTAAGGTAAACAGATTTTATTTCCAAAATACAAAGTTATTAGGCCATTATGAGAATGTGCTGCCTTGAATTTAAATAATCAATTTTTTGGAGAAAGAGAAACAAAACATATAGAGAAAACAGAGAATTGCATGCAGCATAACATTTGTAAATCATATTGAACTTTGGGTTTAACTACAATCACATGTCTGATGTACTTAATTTCAAAGCTTCCTTGAACTTGTACTTACAAGGTTTTTTGGCCTCACCCTTGACCGTCTTTTCCGTCAGTCTTTTATTGAGGTTTGCTACCTTTTCGACTAAGTACAGGAGACGCCCTCGAATAGTGAAATCGCTGCTTCCATCAAGAGCTCCATCCTCATCTAGTTCAATTCCTGGAAAGAACATCATCAAAAACTGTAGAGCAGAAGCAGGACAAACAGATCACTGTGCTTTGTATCTCAGCACACACTTCACATTCCCAGATATATTTGCACACTAAAAGAAGATTAAAGGACTCTACGGCATGAGTGTTACGCCTGCACTAAGCAGTCCAGCCAGCATTATTCATTCACGCTTTCATTGCAATATTTTTAGTGAGGCTGCCTTATAGGAACATACACGGACATAGTGAACAATCGACAGCCTGGAACATTAATGTAAAAACATTGCCGAGTGTTTTTGGCAGATGTATATGTATTTCCTGCCTCAATATTGCCACAATTTGTTCTCTACATATCAAGGAGTCTAGCGGAAAATGGTGGAGGAGTAGGAATAATGTGGAAAAAGTTCAGCGAGAAAACAAATGGGGTACAGATCTTGTGAAAACAAAATTTCTATTAGGAGGTCGAGGTACAAGGATTGGAGGAAAGAGCTTAAGCTATGATATCAGTGTGTGGGCAGGCTAAGGAGAATAGGAGTTGAGCACCGCCTCAGAAACATCCAACCCCCCAAAAAGACATTTTGAAAAATCAACTAAAAGCGGTTAAGGTTTGCAGTCTAGATGTTTTTGTTGTCAGCATGCCGTGTTAGCAAATAGACCTACTGGCCATATATCTACAAGAATGTATTTTCCCTAGTGTGAATTTTAGCCACACAACGGGTCAATTAAAAACCAAAGAAAGGTGCCATTTCACAAAGGAACACGATGAACCTAGAAACAGATTGTAAATGAAAAAAGCCATATTGTACATAGCATTTTAAACTAGGGACATCCGACCAGCAACCCTTTTTCATTTGCAGTCATTGAACTTTGGTACGTGACAATATCCTGGTTAGTCCAGATTAGCATACGACCTTACGTAAGAAACTTTGCTAAAACGTGGGTCTCATGATTTAGAAGTTACATTGTCAAGAGGCAAACCTTGTTTCCACCCATTCCCTCTACACCAGCGAGGTAGGTGAACAACTCAACATGGGTCAATTGGAAGGCTTTGATTTTCACATGATGAATTAGCCACCAGGTTACCTCAAATTGACCAGCAAAAGAAATGCAAGAGTACTCAGTGAATCTGAAACATTGGCCCTTTTAATTGCTTTCATGAGAAAACTGGTGCACATAGAGTAAAATAATCCATCATCCATGACTGGACCACCAATTGCATTGCCTGGCCAGATGGCGCTATATAAATTCACCTGGAGATTGTGATTGCTCGTTGAACGGTGCTGAGCGGTGGGTGCCACATAACATCTCTGAAATAATCCTTGCTTAAGCTATGCATTCTCATTCCACATCGTTCCCAATCATCTCTGACAATCAAATGTACTGACCGCCAAATAATAGGGCAACAAAACATTGCACATAATAAAACGGAAAGCACTACATCAATAGTGTCCTCAAGTGCATTACTCAGACAGCGATGGTCCTAGGGCAGGAGGAAGATCATGCCAGACTGCTATGGTTGCACTCAAGAAGGTTCAACCCACGGAATTGCATGACATACCTATGGCAACATAAGAGGCAGTTTAGTTTCTGCTGAGGCACCCTGGGCTAAATTGTTCTGTCTCTTTTGAGGTGGAACTAGGCCTGATTAGCATTTGGTCTTTCCCCTTTCTGTAATGGCTTGGTAGGTTGAAGAACGATGGTCTGGAGTGTTGGCCAGAGCAATGCCAGAGTTTCAGATTCATTCAAAACCTTTCCCACCATCACCTCTTTTGTTTTGCTTGCATCACACAGGCCTGCAAACAGCAAGGTCATTCACCCTGCTAAGTCTGAAGGCCATAATGGCCATCGTGTACTTCACAGAGAAAAGAGTAGCCAGTATAGATAGTTCAGAATTGAAGGTTGAATCCTGACACCAGTGAAGCCAACCCAACACCACATCACGTGTGTTACTAAAAGGTCACATATATCCATATGTGTGAAGTGTGAAAAACGAATCAGAGTTTGAGAAACCTAGCGCACCTAAACCTAGCTCCATGGACCAAAATAACTGGGGTGGCAATGTGGCTTTAGCAACTGTTGGTCTATAGATAAATCAAAGATGAAGAAAGTTATGCAACCACCATATCCAATCCATCCATGGATGTAATTTACAGGCCATTGCATCTCACCTTACATGTAGGAAGACAGCACATCTATCTTGGAGATAATATGACGTTGCTGTCTGGACCATGGAACTCTTGCCACCAAATGTGGTTCTCAAACAGCGGAACTCTTACATTCCATAATGGCTGCTCTTGAAAGTGCTCCAAAAATTGGAAACATATATAAAGAAGTACTCTGATGCATTTTTTCACACATATGTATATATGTGACCTTTTAGTAACACACGTGGTGTGGTGTTGGGTTGGCTCCATTGGTGTCAGGATTACACCACCACAGGGCATGGGCTTCCACTGGTCTCATCGATTTATAGGAACCTGGGGATTCAGGGAGCTGCATTCATTCTTTTTTTTTAAAACTCTTTTTATTAGTGGTCACAAAAGATACACAGCAATTATCACATCATTTTCACAGCATACAACAAGTACATGATATATATCTCGTCTGAGTGTTCATGATTACATAGTCTCATCTTCCTCCGAAATCATATCACAAAAGTACATCCTGAAGGGACCCCAGATGTCTTTGGGCCTGCTCGTAGTTGGGCAGGTAAGAACAAACTGTTCCTCTGTTTCGTTTCACATATGTTAATTCTCGAAGGAACTGTTTCATGTTGGGTGGGGTAGCACTCTTCCAATTTTGCAAAATGCATTTTTTGGCTGCCGCACATGAAATGTTAAACAGTCTCCTGATTTTTTCAGAGCATTTGCCTATGTCACCAAATAGGTATTTCTGTGGCCTTAGCACCGGGAGAACCTGTGTGATTTCCTCCAACATCTCTGCCACCTCTCTCCAGAAGTCCGCAACCACCGGACACCCCCAGTACATGTGGAATGCACCCGCCTGGGGTGCTTTACATTTGGGACATTCACCCGAACCCACCAGCGTGAACTTGGCTATTTTGGCTGGAGTGTAGTGTAGTCTGTTTAAAATCCTAAACTGAATCAAGCGTAAGCCAGCGTTCAAGGATACCTTTTTGGTAAGTGAGCAGTACTCTTTCCCATTTGTCTTTGACCTGGTATGTTGTGGGAGAGTGTGCCTGGACCGCCGTATATAGTTTGGAGATCCCCAAGTTGTCCGCAGCCATTATCAGCTCTATACATGGATGTGTGGGGGGCTCATCCGGGAAGAGTGGCCAGTGCTTCTGAAAAGCTGATCTCATGCAATAGTATTGGAGTGTTTTGAGTGGTCCCCCTTCCAGCGCCCTCATTGTGCCTTGCAGGGTCGCAAATGTCCCGTCAATAAACATATCACCCAGTTTCATTTCCTCATTGCGATCCCAGGCTTCCCGCAGGTTACAATTGTGTGTTGGAGGTATGCCCGGGTAATTCCAGAGGGAGACCTCTGGGCTATAGGGGGTTTCCACTCCCAGTCTTTTAAATATAGCCTTCCATGCCACAACCGTACCACTCACTGGGTTATACTCACATGTGTCTCTATAATGCGTATCAAAAATTACAGACTTTATACTCGTGGGGTGTGTGGTGTATTCTTCTATCCACCCGTGAGGGGGGCCTTCAGTCTCTCCATACCAGTATCTTGCGAACTGGGCTTGGGCAACGTAATAATACAGTTCAAAATCGGGCGCCGCTATGCCGCCTGAGGAGTATGGTTCAGTCATTTTTTCCCATCCTATCCTTGCAGTTTTACCATTCCACAGAAAAGTTACCAACATGGATTGAAGCCTAGCAAAGAGGGGCCGTCCCGGCCATATAGGGATATTGAAAAAAGAAATATAGCGGTTTGGGAAGATTATCATTTTAAGGACTGCGACTCTACCATGCAGTGAGATCAGAAGACGTCCCCACATCGACAATTTGATACTTAAGGTGTGCAGTGTGCTCTCATAATTATCTGTGTATAGTGTACGTCTGTCTCTAGAGACCAGTATTCCCAGGTATCTAATGTTTTGTTCAGACCATTTGAGTCCAGATAGATTATCTGGACATTTGGTTGCCGGAGTAAGCGGGAATATCTCCGATTTGGTCTTATTTATAGTATATCCGGAGTAAACCGTGAAGTTCTGAATCTCCGCCATTATGGGTGAAATATTGTTTTCTGGTTCACGGATGTACAAGAGTGTATCATCTGCATATGGGGAGATTAATTGGGAAGAGCCTTTCAAATTAATCCCCCTACCTGAGTGTCTCAGCCTAATCGCGACTGCCATTGGTTCTATTGTCAATGCAAATAATATTGGCGAGAATGGGCACCCCTCCCTTGTGCCCCTCCCCAGTAGGAACAGCTCTGAGATGGTTCGGGTAGTCAACACTCATGCCCCAGGTTCAGTGTATATCAGTTTCACATATCTGATGAAGTTCGGGCCCATCCCAAATGTTTCTAGCACTGCTAGCAAATAAGCCCACTACACCGATTCAAAAGCCTTTTCGACATCTAGGGATATGGCCACTGCATTCCTCTGAGGGTTGATTTGTGCCATAATACCAAAAAGTCTACGGAGATTAAGGGCCGTGGATCTAGTGGGGATTAACCTGTTTTGGTCGGGATGGACAAGTGTAGGGACTTCCGGTAGGAGCCGGTTCGCCAGCACCATTGCAAATATTTTGGCATCAGTGTTTATGAGAGAAAGGGGCCTATATGATGATATATTCTGCGGCGGGCGACGAGGTTTAGGGAGTACGGTTATTATGGCTTCTCTCATGGTCGTGGGCAGTATGTTGCTCTGGATTGCTTACTCCCACACATGCAACAGTACTGGCACCAGCTCCTCACGGAACTCCTTGTAGAGTTCCGCGCCCAATCCGTCAGACCCTGGAGCCTTACCCGAGGCCAATGCTTTAATTGCCTCAGTGATTTCCTCAGCGGTGACCGGCTGTTCCATTGCCAGTCAGGCCTCCTCAGAGAGTTTGGGCATTGCAAGTGCCTCTAAATAGGATTTGATTTCCGGGCTTGCCTTAGTGTCTTTGTTGGTCCGCCAAAGGGGTCTGCATATCAACGTTAAAAGTGTTCAGGGAAATGCAGTCTGCCCCAGGCTAGGATATTTTGTAGTTTGCAGGCCCAGGCGTTCAGTGGCTATAAGCAACCACTCCCTTTACAGGTTGTAGATCTATGTTAACCACCCTTCCGCTCTGTTTATGCCCCCACTGCAGGCTCGGTTGACGGCTGTCTTCAGCCGTCAATGATACGTGCGGCCACTGCAGCCGCGAGACCGAGCTTCGGTCTAGGCGGGATCTGGCAGCGGCATCAAGCCCCACACCCAGTCGGAGCCACTCTCCCTCGTTCGCTCACCCAGAGTCGCACGTCTGTGCCGCGTCACCCCCGGATAGCCACAGCGGCCACAGTGGCATTCAAGGATCCGCTGTAGAGTCCCCTCCTGCCGTGACTTTCGAGAAGAGGGAGCTGCATTAATTCTAATGGGTTTATCCCGGCATGTGAGATTTCCAATTGATCATTCTTTCATTCACGTGCACGAATGGTTAGTTGTCTGATTTGTATTTTTGTAGGTTTTAAGCTGTGTAATGTTAGAAATAAATGTTACATTTGTGTACACTTGTTTGTAGTGTATAACTGGGACCCCTGATGAAGACGTGGTCAAAATAAACCAACACGTCGAAACCGGTCGGTCTTGAATTCATTGGGTGATGTGATCAGGCAAACTATAACCACAATCAAGATCCACTCCAAAATATGAAATATATAACATCTGCTGAATATTATGCATTGTTAGGGAGAATTCTCCAGAATGGCTAATTTCCCTTACCTACTGAGTCCCTCACCAGCTTTGTTGGATTTCTAGAATTTATTTTTTTCACCTGGTAAGAGTGTGAGCCTTTTTTCCCACTCTTGCATGTGTTTTGCTGTGTGTGTTTATATTTTTGTTTTCATAGACTGTGGAGCTCCACCTACACCGTAGGCATCATCTTTTTACTGTATGTTACACAGCACTTTCAGTGCAGTGACACATGGTTGTCTTTTTCAGACTTCCCAGCTCCGACTCCATTTTCTGGGACTGACTTCTGTCTCCCAGAACATGTAAAGTTGCCATTGACTAAATTAGTCTTTTTAAACTCACAGACCCAGTACAAACTATCTTACATAGAGTTCTGGAAAGGGTTAATAATTATCCATTTTTGTCTATTTCTCATGAAACCTTGTTTTGTTCCCTTTTCATTAAGATTTGGCTGGTGGCAGTGGTAACTACCCTATTTTTCCTACCGCGGTTATTTTAAATAGCCTTGGTATTGTTTTAGGCTATCTTGGTAGCCTCGAACTTAAACCCGCTGGACCATATACGTTTTTATACAGTTCTGGCAGGGTTTATTCGCCATTTCTTTTTGTAAAAGTCTTTCTCGTGTTTTTCTCTGCCCGCCAAACCAGGTTTGATTCCTTTGTTCGCCGACCTTTGGCGGGCTTCTGCACAGAAGCCCTCCTTAGGTGCCTGAATGTCTGAGGGGGAAAGGATGTGAGGGAGGGGTTTGAGACTCCCTGCACAGGGTCTCCCTAGAGACCCATGTGCACTCTGGTATGATTGTCTGTGGTGACTGTCCTGGCGGGACAGCCACCCTGCTGTGTGATTGACAGCCAGGCTGTGTGAATGGGGGTAAACTGCATAAAAAGCAGGTCTCTGGTGCTGGAAAGGCAGACTCACGACTGGATCGAAAGAACTGAAGAGAAACTGACAGAAGAGGACCTCTACCACGACTGAACTTCCCGGTGAAGCCCTACTGCAGGTCCGAATCTTAAAACTTCGATGACAGGGAAGATCTGCAAGGAATCTTCTCTCCTTGAGCTGGTGGAAACAACCAGTTCACCAAACTGCAAGCCAGGCCTCTCTACTCTGGTCAAATTTGCTGTACAGAGCTACAGTGAACCGGATAGCCAGGAGGAACGGACCCTGCTTGGGTTTTAAGGAGCGCTCCTTTTATTTGTCGCTTTGCTCCGCTGCTGGTTTCTTCCCTGGGCAGTGCAAGACCCTCCAGTCTTCCTCCTTCTTATCAGTCCGACAGTCACTTCAGGAACTGTGAGCCTGCAGAATCTGCCAGGAACGTTTGCCTCAGCTACAGCTTTCTTCTGTTCTAAAGGTACTGTGCTAACCCGGTTGTTCGTTTCGTCCAGCCGCGGTGAAAGTTTGTGAAATCTTTCGCTAAACCGAGGGCTTGTCCTTCTTTATTCTTTAAAGTAACTTTTCATCTGACCAACTTCGTTCTGAACTCTTGGCAAAGACTTAACCACGAACTACTCTGAACTGTGTGATCCTCTGCAAAGACTTTGGTCCATTGACTTTGGGCCAGGCCCCTTTAATTTGATTTCCTCACTGTGGTTCCTTTTTCTAGATTGCCCTGCTTACTTACTTGTTGGTGCTGCTCAAATTCTGTCTAACTTTGTCTTTCCCTCCCTTTTAAATTGCTGGAGTGCCATTTTGCTCACACTTCATGTTGAGCCTAACTTTTCCAGAATCTATTGGGTGCGGTGTAGTGTATTAAGATTGTGATTTTTCAACTGCTTGATAACAGTGAAATGTTTAATAACTGATGTGTAAATACATGTATATTCTTTTACTCAGAAACCTTGAGTCAGTGTTTGTTTGAATCATAGTAATTTCTGTCCTTTTTGTAACTATTGATACTGCTCACTTTACTCTTGAGATAAGTCTGGCTGCCAGGGGAGTTGCTAGGTCTGGAAAAGTCCTGGGGCTAAGCTGATGTCGGAACTGTTGGGACTGGGGGCTAGCTAGTCTTTTGGCTGTAGCTCCCAAGATTCTATCCGGGGCTACAACCAAAAGATCAGGGGCTACAGCCCCCTTAGCCCCCCCCAGCAACGCCCCTGCTGGCTGCTCAGCCATCGCCACCACTTTACTGTGTAGTGCAGGCTTGTACCAAAGGTGAATTTGTACTGTCACTTGTAGTCCTAATTGTGTGTGGTGTTCCCAAAGGGTACTGTATATAATTCTGCCTAACATGCATTTATTGATGTTGTCACTAAATATTATTTATAATGTATGCACACACATTATTGAATGTGTATGATTGTATGAATATGGTTGTTGAATGAATGAATGGATTTTGTTGTGTAGGAATGATTAATGCCATCTGCACTTTTATAGTTGTGATTTTACCTGCAACCTAATTTTTGTTCTTGTTTATGACTCATTCATGATTAATTTTCATTTCTAATTATTGTGTCAGTCTAAATAAATATATTTGATACAGATTTATTATATTAAGTCCTCTGGATATTCTTTCAGTGTATGTAGGGTTTCCATGGGATGCCAGCACTTGATCTCCCATTTAAAATCACCAACTCCCAATCATTCAGAAAGCGCAACCATCTCGTACGTACCCCTCGCATTTGTATTCTTTAGTAGCATTATGCTGTCTGAAGCAATATTCCGATGCTTGCCCTTTCTCTGATGCTCACCGCATCTAGCATTTAGGTCGTCACTTACCACAATCCCATCTTCAGTAGGCACCTTTACCCAATTGGCTATCAGCACGTCTGAGTAAGCAAATGTGTCAGCCATCCCATACCCCCTATGAGGGTCATAGATGTTGATCACCAATATCCTTTTCACTTTTGTTGCTCCCTCCAAAAATACTTCGACAGCTAATACATTGCCATTTGGATCGCCGGGGAGCACCACACTGGACTTTAGCCCTTGTTTTACTCCGGTTAATAAACCTCCATATGGTCTCCCCTTAGCTTCTTTGTTAGCCATGGCATGATGTATTACAAAGCCGTCAACAAAGACACTTGCCATTAACCACGTTTCCTGGAGCATAAACACTGAATGACCAAGCAAAAACTCCAAGGCGGGACCATTATGTACAAAGTAGGAGTGGCCTCTGGTGTTCCATGAGGCCAGCATGAATTCTCACTTTACCTTCACTACAAACCCAGGTAACATGCTTTTTAGCCATTACTAACCCTGCACATTATCAAAACCTTCCTGAGCAGAAGCATCATTGGCCACTGCCACAAGCACATTACTTTTCACTATATTTTACACACATTGCAACATACCACTGTTTCAGAGGCTGAAAAAGCTTTGTCCACTTCAAAGGCCAAATATTCAACCGATTCAATCTGAGCTCTTCCCAGTGATGCAGTCATCGGTAAACGACAATGTACCCGTGAGATATCCCCCACCCTATGTTTTAATAGTGCTATGAACACATGAAGTTAGGATACTGAAGGCGTGAATTTTGCTACATGCTTTCAATAATTCACTTGATTAACATTACTTTATCCACCATTAATCAGTTTCCTCCCTATTGTGAATGCTCTTATATCCAGGGTCGGAGTATCTAAGCAGATTGTTTGTAATAGGACCAGTACTGCCTCCCGACAAGAAGACCCATGGCCCAGCTTTGATCTGGCCTATAGGGCATTAGGCCCATGGCCTAACAAACAACGCAAAAGGCTGGTATGGCCAGGTTTTTTGTTCAAAGTGGGATACTTTTTTTGGGCCAGTTTGATGAGTTAATTCACTCTGTGGCTAATAGTTTTGACCAGTGTTGCTGAAGACATATTATTTAAAATGCACTATTTGCATCACACTTAATCAAACAACTGCCCCTTGGTTACTATTCAAACAGTGTCACAAAAGGAATGAATAGCCATTTTCAATTGTGTGCCACTTTGTCATTGGTACTCGGGAGAATTTTAGGGCCCAGTCTGACCCTGCCCTGGGCCTGCAGTTACATACTCCTTCCCCCCCACTCAGATTTTGAGAACCCACTGAGTTCACTTCACTCATAATAACTGGGAGCACTTTCACGCCTGGGAGCAGTGCTGGGCCGTCCGCTATAACAGCCTTGTTATCCTTTAACAGCCAATTGGTCAGAGTACCCACACTAAGTTGTTGCCTTTTCTTTTGGTGAGCTGCTCATTTTCTAGTTTGCTTGTTCTTTTTCTTTGGGTTAAGCACTGTGGCAATCGTAGAGTTCAAGGGCTGATTTGAATCATCCCTCGCAGTAACCCCAGGGCTGTTTTTCCATGTAGCTGCCCTTTTTTGTTTCTCTCTCCACCGGATTTGTTTGTGGGTTAAATAACCAAAGGGTGATTGTAACGATGTGTCCGGTTTATCTGCACCCTCAATGGAGTCCTGAGATGGAGCTGTAATTGACATAGTGTCTTCTTCGACTAGACCAACTAAAGTGGTAAACTGGCTTTTTTTGCTAGAGACGAAGTCTCATTTGCCACCAGACGCGATTGTAATTTCAATATGTGCTCTGATTGCTTTTACAAGTCTGTGTCAATACGCCCAAACAGTTTTAAAAGAATCTGCACGGCAAAGTGTAGTACATTTCGTGAAGCAACCGCATCAGAACGGATCGTGTCTTCCCCATCAAATTCTAAAGATTTATCAGACGTGTAGGTTCCCCCATTTCCGTGGGAAGACTGCTCTACATTTGAATTTGTCTCCATCTCAGTGATTGTTTGATGGGAATTAAACAATTTAGGGGATTCAGATAGGCGCTGAGAAGTGGATCCTGTTTCCAGTGAATCCTGTATCACAACAGGGTCCATCTCAGCTAGGTTCACATTTACAGACGGTACTGAGTCAATAATATCTGATGCACGTACAATATTGCACATCGAGTAACACAAATGCAACAAAGAATTCCTGTCTATGTCTCCAAAAGTAGAGTTTGTGTCCCCAGACGACAGCCCCCCTGCAGGGCTGTTAGATTTCTACGGAAATTTGATTGTCACCGAAGTACCTGGAGCTGGTTTAGAAACATGAGGTGTAAATACTTAGTAATCTGGCCAGCATCAGCAGACAACCCTGCCGGTAGATTTCCTTGCTGATCTCACAGTGATTTGCCTGTAGCGACTCCCGCCATTTGCACAGAGGGGTCACAATTCATTGCTCTCTTATACCTGTTTGATTTCCGGTAGGGCTTGCTCTTTCGAAGGTCATAGGTCCCGCTGCACTTGCACTTGCTACCAGCTGGCTGCACTTTTATTTATTGTCTTTAGTTATCTTACTGTCATCCTATGTACTGCACTTTGCCCCTTCCCCCTCCCCTGCACGATCTTAATGCCACCAGGCCTAGTAGTCTGTCTTCCCTCTGTTTCCCCTCACTTGCCTCGTTGCACCTTGAAACACTTGTGTGTAGGCTTGTTATAAATGCCATATCATATCATATCATAACTTTGTTGTTTGTATAATTAATGGAGACCAATGAGAATCCAGCGCAGTTTCAACAATGTTCAAACAGTTATAGTTATGAGTATCACATCCTCCCAAACCTTGTCTCACCTTTAAGCAACAAGGCTGTTTTCAAATCCCAATCCAATGGATCCAAGGAGCCGCGAAGAACACGGAAAACACACTACGCCACACTGTGCGATGCTCCATGTCTGGCTATGGTTTTTAAGGAATGTCAGCAAACAACAATGTAGAGAGCGTTGACAGACTCTCATGCAGTCACAGGTACTAGGAAAACACACTCCCCCACACTCCGCACAATGACATTACACACCCGTTCATGGAAGTTCTGGATAGCAGCCAGTGCTTCCTGTCACTCCACTTACCTGGAGACCGGGGTTCTACGCACCTGCTCGCTCTCCTCCCTCTTGGCGGATCTACCCGCGCTTTTGCTTGCGGGGATCCGCCATGGGGAGAGCTTCTAGGGTTCCCGTCAGGAGTCCTCTGCGCAAGCGCGGGAGACCACGGTCTCGGTTCCGCGCATGCGCAGTAGATTGGGCCCTCTCCACGGCGAGAGCTTGCGCCTCAAGTCTCGCTTTGGATGTGCCGGCACCCGGCAATGAGACGGTTTGCGTTTCAAGCCTCTCGGGTGCCGGCCATCCCATAAGAAGAGCTTCGATCAGGGGCAAGTCGCGTCTCAACGCGGTTGTGCCCTGATCGTGTTCTTCGCTCGTTTGTTGCTCTCCTGTTCCTGCCCTGCATTTTCGCCCGCTCCAGCCTGAATTCTTCCCTGGGTTCTCACCCCTCCTGTGGCTTCTGGTCCTTCCCTCCTTTGGAGTTGCTTGGAGGTCCTTTTGGGTCCTGGGGTTCCCTTTCCTGGGGTTCTGTTCCCTCTCTCCAGGGTTCCCGTTTTCTGTCCCTGCCTAGTCCTGTTCCTGGGTTGGTTTCCCAGTCTAGCTCCTGGGGTTGGTTCCACTGTCCAGTTCCTGGGTTTGGTTCCCACACTCCTGCCTGTGCTGCTACCTGTTTCCTTTGGGACTTTTGAGACTACCAGCTGCTCACCAGTCGGACCATCTACCTGCCTGTCGTTTTTGTTTCACCAGTGGTTTGCGGGTGCCTAGCTCAACCACCTACTTCAGTCTCCCTGTACTCGCTCAGCAGCTATACCAGCATCTCCTCAATGCTCCTCATTACAAGGTCCTTGGGACCTCTTCCTAGAAAGAACTTCGGACTCTACAGTCAAAGGACATTCAACATCTGCCTCTCCTGTCAGTGCTTGCACTGTCCTGCCGCCACGCTAATCAGGAGAGTGCGTCCCGTGGCGTTGGGAGTCGGTCCATCTTCCACCCTGTTTCAACCTTGGGTGGCGGAGAGGCCGGTACCCCGCGTCATTTACTCATCAGAAGACAGTCGTCAGTCTGGCTGCCACGTCAAGATCTTCTTCCAAGTCTACAGGTACGCTTCACTCTCGTGATACTCATCTTAACACTTCCGATGCCTCTTCACATCTCTGCACTCTGTTTAGCTTGTCCTCCTTACTAGCTCTTTATATACTTACTGACTTCTTGAAACTGTGACCTGCAGCCTCCACTTGGGACATTCCTCCTTCCTGTCCATCACTGGCTTCCATTGAAGTACTGGTCAATCTGTAGGATTACCCATCAGTGCCCACATTACACCTGCTGGGTCCTGCGGGAGCTGCTTCTGCTTGCTGCTTTCCCCTTAGTTGCTGGCTATCTTGGCAGTCACCTCTTTTTGAGTTGTTGCACCACAGTCCAGGACCGTGTGGCTATTAAGAAGGACCAGTGTTACCTCTCTACACCATCACACTGCCAATTCGAGCATGCAATGCCGATTGCTAGTAATGTGCCATAGATGCAGTGCTCCCTTTATGACTTTTTTCAGTATTTTCCTGATTTCTGGGTAAGTCCTGTTTAGCAACCCTGCTTTTTTTTAGTCAAATATCTTTTGCCGTGCTTAGTTCTTGAACCTGTACTGTTGAAGTGTGCCAATGTTACGGATCCGGCACAGTATTGATGCACACCCTTGTTTTCTGATCTAGCTCTCATATTCTGCCATGCCTGTGTCTTGCACTTCCTTACTTTGAGAGTGTTCTGGAGGCCAGATCAAATTCCCTTCCCGTTTATTTGCATGGATGCTGTGAGTGAGTAGAAATCAGGGTTGTTCTTGGTTTAATCCTACGCATGCCTTTTAGGCTGCTTATTGTGTTTTGGGTAAATAATAATAAATAATAAGGGTGAGGTGATTGGATTGGTTTGCATGCATGTAAGTTTATGATCGCCAATGTTTTTGCCTCTGATATGCTAGTACTAAAAAAAAAGAAAAAAAAAGAATTACCTATCATACTCACTATTCCTACGGTCTCCTGCTGTAATGTTTCCAGTTATTAATTAAATGTTCTTTTTATCAGTCTTTTATTAAGTTTCTGTTTGGTTGGCAGGGTGCCCAGGCACCCCGACTGTCCCAGATGGTGTTTCTTGTCCCTGTTTGAGTATTGTCTTTACATTTACCTAGATAATACCACCACAGCTGGCAACTTCTCAAACCCTGTCATTGGCCTGTATGGGGACTTACCTCACATCCATTCTAGTGTTTCTGTAAAGAAAATCTCCTCATCTTGAACAACGGGGTGTTAGTCTCTATGTTGAAATGGTTTCCGAGTGTATTTTCTAATAGAGTTTTAACACCCTGTTTGGCCATGGGTGCACTTCCCTTGCCAGAATCTGTGCCGACTTCCCTTATGTCAGTACAATCAAGAGATGTTGTGTTCCATTCACCGACTTTGAACCTCAGCAATTCCATGAACCCTACCCATCCTCCTTCCTTTCCAAGAATACCTCTCTGAAATATGGCATCTTCCCTCCCCTCTTCTCTTACTCCAAGTACTCCAGATTCCTTCTTGACCTCTACCTCTACTTCAGATCGCATTTTAATGAAATTACCAAGCAATTCATATTTCAGTTAAAAGGCCACAAGAAACTCAAACCTCTTATGCTTTTCTCTGACATGTGCACCATTGTTTGATTATGGGCCATCTCACGACTGGATGCACACCTCTAAGCCATCTTTCGCACTGATGCCTTCCTCCCAGCAGTCATAAGGAAATCTAATCAAACGTTTCTAAGTACCACCCAGTCCTTGAAAACAAGTCGGCGATCGTTTGCAAGGCCGGTTAACACCGGTTTACGGCCGGAGTGCGGCATGCGCATCCAGACATCCTGCCACATTTCACCATCAGGTACTAGGTTATTTTGTTCACCCTCACCTCCTAGGACAATGGTACTTAGTCAGAATATTCATGCCACCATTCCTAGGCAGCAAGCCTTTTCCTTGGGACGCTGTGTGCCTATTTCAGCTGACTACAGAAAGAGACAGACTGATCTTCTGAAATCATGTAGCCTATTGAACAATGCTACCCATGTGGGGTCCAGTATACCACCTCATGATTCACTGAATGTGCATGTTACACCTCTCGCACCCAGCAAGAGCAGTCAGGTAGCTAAAGAACCCACAACTAGCCTTGGGTAGGACGACCCTACAGTACTTTCACCCACCTATCCCAACCTCGGCGGGCATGTACCGCAGCCAGTTCCGCTGCACCTCTCGCTTCTTTATACACGCTCTTTGATGTGCAGGGGGCTGAAGTCCAGGACTTACTCCTGGATAACACACCAGACGCTCTGATCGTTACTGAATCTTGGTTCAATGAAGCAACACCCACTAGTGCCACTCTGGCCCTCCCGCCTGACTACCTAATCGCCCATGCTGAACACTCAGGTCAGAGAGGAGCGGGTGTAGCTGTTTTCTTCAACAAAAACCTTAACTTTCATGTCATTGCACATGACTCCCCAGAAAGCTACGGAAGCCTGTTGACCAAAATAAAAATTAACGAAAATACTTCCCTTACCATCCTTGCAATCTACCAACCTCCCAGAGAGAAGCCTTTGTTTGAGGAGCAGTTCATTAATCTGCTTAACAACATCTCCAAACCTAACTCACCTGTGATTGTTCTTGGGGATTTCAACCTCTGGGCCAATCACCCTCACGACAAACTTGTGGTAATTCTTTTTGAGGCTCTGCGCACCATTGGTTTTGCACAGATGGTGAGTGTGCCCACTCACATAGGTGGTCACACCCTGGATTGGATTCTCACCCACCATCTATCTGCCCATAACATCACGGTAATACCATGCCCCTGGGCTGATCACCTTCTGGTAGATACCACCATCTCCTTCCTATCTGTCCCTCAAACACGGACAAAGACTTCTTAAATCCACTAGGAACACCAAAAACATTACAGCACAGACACTATCTGACTGCCTTGTTGCCAGGCTTTCCATCCCTGATTCTTTCTCTAACTCTGATGACCTTGCTTGCCATCTTACCTTTACTATCAACGAGGCCATTACCAACCTTGCCCCCGAAAAACGTAAGCTAGTTTAACCTGAAGCTAACAGAAACCCCTGGTTAAACGAAGACATCTTGCACCAGAGACACATTGAAAGATATGCTGAAAGGGAATGGCGAAAAACACCCCTCTCCCCATACTCGCCAATCGTATAAAAATGTAGCCAAACTATTCAAAGCAGCAATCAGGGAGACAAAATCTGCTGGTTTCAACAGTAGAATTGACTCAGCCAAATCAAGCTCCAAGGAGCTCTTCTCAATTCTTAAAGAATTTCAGGGAAAAAACACCTGTAAACCAGCACCTGTTAAAAACGCTGCCTGGTGCAAATCAATTCATGAGGAATTCACCTCCAAAATCTCTGGCCATCAACTAGCTGTTCTAGCCAAACAGCTCTTTTTCGCCATAGACACAACTGCAATCAAAAACCAAAATCTTTTGCTCAATTCGAATTCAGACAATGCTCCGAAGCCCAAATCTCTAAGATTATGGCCAATCTCAAACCCACTGCTTGCAAGTCGATAGCTGTCCCTCTAACATCTTCAAGGACTGCTTGTCAGTTCTGGCATCCGTGGGTCACCAAACCGGTCAACTTATCATTTGCGGAAAGTAGCATTGCTACATCACTCAAACAAGCCTAGATCACTCCGCTTCTGAAAAAAGTAATCTTGACCCTTATATTCCTAAACACTACCGGCCCATAACTAATGCTCCTTTTTTGCTGAAAATCTTAGACTGGGAGGCTTACTTGCAATTCCAAGAATTTCTGGAATGCAACAACATCCTTAATCCACGGCAGTCAGGCTTTAGACCGAAGCATAGCACAGAAACTGCGATACTGGATCTCAAAGCCAATCTGGCCAGCATTACCAATCATGGTCATCCTGCCATTCTTATGGTCTTGCATCTCTCAGCGGCAGTTAACCTGGTAGATCATGCCTTACTCGAGACCAGGCTACATGATCATGCACACTGCACGGATTCTGCTACCCAGTGGATCTCCTCCTTTCTTGGACCTAGGTCTGCCAGAGTGGATGTTGATGGCATTTTCTCCACTCCCTCTGCAATCACCAGTGGGGTTGCACAGGGGTCCTGTACCCCCCCCCCTCCCTGTTCAACGTGTATGTTATGCCCCTGCTTGGCCTCCTAGATGACCTGGGTGTCTGGTAAACCAACTACGCTGATGAAACCCTGCTCATCCTGGAACTGTCAGGCATTTATGCCCAGGATTCACTGGCAATCATTTCAATCTATGATGCCATCCAGATTTGGATGACAGCAAATTCACTTGCCCTCAACACCGACAAAAGAGAGCTCTTGATCAAGGCCTCCCCCCAGCGACTCAAAAAACTAAACACGGACAACATGTTTTTACCATGGTGGACAGTAGAATCTCCGTCGCCAGCAGTGTACACACTTTCGGGGTCACTCTTGATGCCAAGCGCTCCATGAAACCCCTTGTGGCCCATGTCCGTGCTTCCTGTGGGTACATCACCAAACCCCTGAACTATGTTCACCCTTACATTTCCTTCAGCAATCTCTCCCTTCTTGTCACGGCCGTTGTGAATTCCCACTTAGACTACTGCAATATTCTCTTACTGGAAACATCACAGGGCAATGTTAAAGCATTGCCGATGGTCCAAAATGAAGCTGCAGGGTCCATTCATGGCCTGTCTCAGAGAGACCATGTCTCCAAGGCAAGAAGAGGGCTCCACTGATTCCCTGTTCATCATCGCGTGACACACAAACGTCTTACACTGATTGACAAATACCAGAACCATGGAGCCCATCAATATCTAATTGACCGCTTCAAGGTGTCCTGCCCCAGTCGTGTCCTCCTTTCTCAAGATCAGGCACTAATGGTGCAGCCCAGATACAAGCTGACCAATTTCGGTGGAACCACCTACGATGTTCAGGCTCCTGCCGCCTGGAACAAGCTTCCCCCTGCCCTTAAGGCAACACAATCTACCAAAGATTGATCAAGACATATCTGTTCAATCTTAAACCAGGCTAAGTCTTCTTACCCTCCCAGCCTGACGCCCCCTGACTCCCTTACTGACATGTTGTCTGTCTTGTCTCTGTTATTTGTGTGCCCTGAGGCCCACGGGCGAGTGGTGCTCTATAAAAATTACAATGAATAAATAAATAAATCAGCTTGATCACAATGGCACCCTGTACATTCCACTGGCTTCCCCTTAGAGCCTCATAATATTCGAACATTCATTCATTTTCAAAATTATCTGTCTAAACTATTCTCAGACAATTACACTCCTCTGCCCTAAAGCATTGTGTCACGGGGAAATGTGTTTCCACCTGCAACAAGATTATCCTGAATTTTGACATCCTCTAAACTATGACTTTGGACTTCACTCCCACCTGGCATCTGCTGTGCCTGTGACCTACTTCCTTGCCTCTGTCAACCACCTGTTTACAACGTGCCCATTCATCTATGCCTACCGGACACCCTTAATGCAAAGCTAAGACCCCTCCTTTCCTGCCCTTTTCCTCTTAACCTTCTTATCTTACACAAGTCTCCCTTCATCCTGCAAGTGCGTAGCCAGTCCTCCACGTGGCAGCAGAGTATGTTTAAGAGCCCTGTGGGAGAGGGGAGCCTACTCCACCCCACTCTCCTTTAGGTCGTTCCAGGATGGACATTTTCAGCTGATCCCCATAAAGGTTTGGTTATTTGGCAAACTTTGATTCAAATTTTAATGAGTTAGAGTTTGTACCAATAGATTCACCTGCACTAAAAGTTACATAGAAAATGCAAATGCCAAAGGTCATGGGTAATATTTTAAGAATTGATTTTATAAGTTGTTTTATTGCATGCATTTTATTTTGTATTCTAATAGTTAATTTACTCTCAATGATTCACTAGTCTGTATTTAAGACACATGCATATCCCTCCAATTTGTCACTACACATTCAACATACAGATAGCTTAGTGTCTGATTGCGATCCTGGAAAAAATGTATTACATTTCTAGAATAACGTCTGTTTCCATCTAAATTTTGAACAAGTGGATCTGACAATTCTTTGCTTTTATAGTGCATTTACCTACCAAACACTGTGACTAAATTGTGGCCTCACCACAACTGAAGAACAGGAAGTAGTGATGTATGGCTTATAAGTCAGATACCATAATGCAATATCATCAAAGATAACAGAAAACTTACCACAGTGAGTCATGAGGTCTTCATGGAAATCCAGGAGTTTATCCATTATGTCATCAGGACATGGACACTCATTTTTACCATTCTTAAAATTTAGGAGCATGTTGATCTTAAAGAAAGGGTACATGATATGAAAGTTAGTAGCTTGCACTTGGAAGGAAGATGCTGTAAATTGTTCATCCACATTCTTACAAGTAATGCTTCTTAATCATATGGAACTTTGTACGTCATTGGAAAAGCCCCAACAGCACAAATAGTTCATTACTGTCACTGGAGGTATTTCACAAAAACTCAATTGGGTAGCAAAAGTGACGCCAAACAATGACACCCTCTACCTGATGTTAGGGGGAGACAGGACATTACATAACTCTGAAACCTTAAGTAATAGGCAATTCCCTGGTCTTGATTAGTCTGGTGCAATGTTTGATGTTGCGGCTTGAACCCTGAACATCAGGTTAAATCATTCATTATGTTCCTCAGGAAGAGTAGAGGCCTCATGGGTGTCCTCGCCTCCCGACTCATCTCTAGCTGCATACTTGTGAAAATGTCGGTCTTTTCAGATACTATTTTGTTTGTCCTCCAACCTGTCATCTTGTTCCCTTGCCGTGGGGGACGATCAGCGGGCAGGGATGAAATGCAGGCAGGTCCTTTCACTTGGACACTTTGTACACTAATACGTTGTCACCTAATTGGATGCTGACATATTCATCCTAGTGACAAAGGTCAGCATCCTGTTTCATCTTGTGTAGCTGGTCACAGGGGCATTATAAGTCACAGGCATCTGGAAACAGCCTGTTTCCAGATGCCTGTCCATAGGGCAGCATGTGTAGACGCTTGAGAGTTTGCTATGGCCTTGTGCACTGACAAATGTGACACTGTTTGACCATCTACTCCACCATTTTGTCCAGTGTGGGGAACTGGATGTTTTAATGCATGTGATGTTCTGTGGCTACGAAAACCTCAATAACCTTGATCAGCCACATTGACTAGTTGCTACCTGAGTGTGGAAGGAAGGACAATGCAGTTCCTTCTGAGGAGACGACCTTCACGTGTGGTTAATAGTGCATCTTGTACAGGTTTAAGTGCTTGCTGATCATCCCTGTTGATGCCATCAAACAAAGCTCCCTTCTCCACAGCGTGGCACCACTGGTGAGGGATGACCTGCCGCACTGGCCAGAACTGTGGTGTGGTTCTTTGCTGCTATGGCTGTGATTTCTTTAAGGGGTGCTGATTTATCCCTGATCCTTAAGCATATGTACAGATATGTTCATAATTCTTTTGCTTAAAAGGGTAATATCAGTAGTTTCGCAAAGCAGTTTTCAAAATTATTTCAGCATGCACAAAGTCAGCGCAGGGCCAATGTAAGCACCAACTTCGACATGCACAATTAGAAAATGTGATTTCTATGGAAGTGGCAACGCAAAAAACACATATTTTTTGCAACAATGATTTTAGTCAAATATAGTTTGAAGACACGTCTACAAATGTGGCTGGGAGTTGCAACCAACCGATTCAGTTGCATGGCAAATGTGGGGAACTTTCATGAACGACAGGTACAGGGAAAAAACAATTGTTTTATTTTTCTGTTCTAAATGTTATTAACCTTAAACAGAGATTTGTAACTGCCGTGACCCTGTTATATATATACATATATGTGTGTGAGAGAGAGAGAGAGAGAGAGAGAGAGAGAGCGAGAGAGAGAGAGAGAGAGAGAGAGAGAGAACTGAAAGGGATCGCAATCCAAATTCTCCTCTGTCTGCTCATCTGGTAGAATGGCATCAGGCGTTATGAAACAAGTGTGACCGGGCCTTTTCAGGAGGGGAAAACCCTGGCGGAGGCATCACACTGTATATTGTCAGTGGCAAATTCTTCAAAAGACTTAGCATGCTGCTGAAAGATTTCCCTCCGGCATCTGCAAAAAAGTGTATGTGCTTGCCTGTCTTGTTCATTAGGTATCATTAAACTGCTTCACTTCACAAACCATCAGAACTCCGCATGTCTACTCTGTTTAAAACACTGTGCCTTGTTGTCGAGCTCTACACATATGGAGAGCTCTACGTATCTTACTTCAGTGGAATGCAATTTAAGGCAATCGTATGGAGATTATATATAGAATAAAGTATATCCCCTAATGT
This sequence comes from Ambystoma mexicanum, assembly GCF_040938575.1. Classification (NCBI taxonomy): domain Eukaryota; kingdom Metazoa; phylum Chordata; class Amphibia; order Caudata; family Ambystomatidae; genus Ambystoma; species Ambystoma mexicanum. The sequence continues at coordinate 396,255,680 of NC_090928.1, read as the reverse complement.
ACGCAATGGAACTATAATCCCATAAGAGGATCACTGAGGAGTAATCTTCTGCGCTGTGTGTAGGCTTCCTCTCTGGGTCCTCTGTTCTCAGAACTCACCATTCATGTCTGTTCATCTACCCGCGCTTTGCTGCCGCTGCTTCAGCTCCTTCTCCAAATTCACGTTCCATTCCACGTGACGTCACTGATCACTTTCCGGGTGATTGCTCACCATCCCTAACTGCTACACGTCCGACAGCACAGAAAGGAAGATGGGCGCATGTGTGTATGGGAACTATTAATTTACACGCCAATTAGCCACGTATTGACTGCACTCTGAAATGGTATCAGCAGAGGGCTTTACAGAAACCATTGCCTATAACTGAGGTGGAACTATGTCTCGTTCTTGGGGGACAGAGCTTCACGTTGCCACTATGTAAGGCAAGGCACCTTTATTAATAGCTCAATTGATTTCAGCAAGTTCCCACCTGATCATACCTTTTGTCATCTACCCTTGACTGGCTGGAAGCAATGTCTACTGACCCGTGTGGTTGGCCAAGGGCCCCACATCTTTGCTGTTATCTCAGAGATAGAGAGAGGGGAAAGGGGGAGAGAGAGACAGAGACAGAGTGCAGCGAGAGCCTTAACAATGGGCCCCAGTGCCATTACCACCCAATCCGGCAGCTATGAACACCATGGGTTTGCAATCTGGAAACCTGGGAGTGCTGGCAGCAATGTATTTTGTATAAATGAACGGAAAGCATCGCAGCATCCCGTTCAATCACTCAAAATACTTAACTAAGTTGGCCGCCATGGAGCGGAAAGGCGGGGCTCCAAGCTGAGCCCCTCTTCCATTTCCATGGTGGATCAGGAGGCTGGAGTAGCGGTGGTGGATGAGCCGCCACCAAATGAATAAGGTGAGTGGGGTGGGGAGGGAACACTGACCGAGGGAAGGGGAGGGTGAAGGGAAGATGGCGGGGGTAGTGGAGCAGCCAACAGGTTGCTTGGAATGCAGGTTTGGATCATGGGATGCAGCCCACAATCCGAGCAACCTGATTGGTTTGCTCCCTCGTCCCAGGTGCTAATGAATGTAATTGTTACTCAACTCAGTAGTATTCAGTTCAATGCATTTCCCTCGCTTATATGAAAGACATGGTAGATATTACACACAGACCTACACATGTCATCTTGGTGGATCTCGTCAACTAACTGTATAATCCACCCAATTATATTTGGACTTACACATGCATTGTGAGTGCACAATTCTGAATAAAGTATACCATGTGTATTCTCTATTCACAAGTGGCACTTGCATGTTCTATACTAATGCTGCACATGGACAAGGCCCCAGGTGATGGCTTACACAGGTCCTCAGCAGCAGTCTGACTGCTATCTGGCCTGCACCTCTGGGAGTAGGTGAGTGACTGAAATAGGGATGCACTCACTTATGCTACTCCCAGCCCTTGCCTGACCTACAGCTCCTACTACATTAGATGGAGACCAAGCCCTAGAGAAATGTACACCCTGGTGCAAGCACCATGCAGAGTTACTCTTGCACCGGGTCAAGGTTTCTGTAACACCAACCCTGGATATGATGCATTTTCCTTGTTGGTCAACCGATGGAATGGCATCTCACTTTCCTGTAAAAAGGGAGCAGAATGATGTACAGAGAGTGATGAAGGGAAGCATGGGGGTGGGCGGATTTTAAAGGGACAAGAATGGGCAGACAGGTTACGCCCAGCGTAGAAAAAAATGCCCATTGGTATGATAACATGGCACATAGCCTAACAAGCTAGATTGGAGGGTTCCCTTACAAAGTAAGAATCCCAGCACAGGTGTGAACTCATATAAAGATTCGATGGGGCGCTGAGTGGGGTTGATTGGAAAGTGAAATAGATGGATAGATGGATATAGGATAAGGAGAGAACCCAGAGAGCTAGAAGTGTGGATACAACCTAGATGATAGTATGCTGTTTTTTCAAATTAGGTTCAAAGAAATGGAGCAACACTCCCTTAGATTGACACAGGACTACATGGTCTCCAGTGCTCCAGATATGATTTGGAAGTGTGAATATTTTACTCCCCATTTCTTAAAGTTGGGAGTAAAAAAAACTTTTTAGGGAGTAAACATGTAAGTCCATTTCCTAATATATTTTATAAGCAAGTACACATATGTTCTTGTAATAATTATTTCTTTTCACCTAGTTATTCATGCACATTAAAATATACAGTTTTACTTCAGTATGTGCACTACTAGTGCACACATATCCATGGAGCTTTGTGGGTGAAAGTAGGGGCACAAGCTTCTACGTGTTTGTTTCCTATTTTTTGTTGGGAGTATTTCTACTCCCCATTTTTATTTTTTGGGAGTATTTGCCTATTTTTAGGGAGTAAAAGTGGCCGGTCCACACCTTATCTGTAGGGCTAAATGTCTCATTTCAAAAGTGCATAAAAACACACAGGTGACAAGGGATATATTGATAGAGACGGTGATAAGAGGGTTGGAACGTGATAAGAGGGAGGAAGTCATATAAAATCAATGGGAAGAGGGGTAAGAAGAAAATGGAAAATTGTGAAAACAACAAAAACTCTGAAACCTAAATTTGGTGAAACTACATAGAACTGGATAGATATGCGGTAGATAAATACATAGGAAAGATAGACGGGGAGAAAGACAGAGCAGCAGATAGATTTATAGATAGTAGTTTAGAGAAGAGATTGTGCCCTGTTCCTGGATTCTTTGAAAATAGATTGTTTTACTGATTCTAAGCTGGCCCCATAGTTCTCCCATAGCACCAAGAGTGTTGCAGAGAGATATTGGCTCTGGTATTTTGCAGATAGAGACTGGTCCATTACTTTGCTCCTCCGAAATTGGCCATGGCTTTTGGATGTGGCTTCTGACGTGGCTTTCAGTTTCTCTTCCATCAGTCGGTCAGTCTTTGTAGGTTCCCCAGGACTTGAGGTATCTGTGGTTATAGGGGCCTATGTAGGCGCCATCTGTGTTTGCACCCCATTTCTTAGCAGTTGAAGTAGTATTCAACGAATTCTGATCAGGGGCAACTTGAGGGGGGGGGGGCTGCTGGAGAATCCTTGGAAGGATACTGTCCTGGGTGCCTGTGAGCAGTTCAATAGCTAAGGGGGGTATCTGCCACTTTTACTCCCTAACAAAAAGCAAATACAAGGAACAGGGAGTAAAAATACCCCTCCCCCCCAACAAACAATAGGAAATAGACACAAAGGAACTTGTACCCCTGCTTTCGGCCACACAGATTCATGGTTTGGTGTTAACCAATAGTGCACTTTGTACCACAGAATGACACTAGTATTATTATTGCCTGATATGAAGATGTGAGCATGTATCTTTTAATGTGTATGAATAAACCAGCTACAAAGAAATGTTTATTACAATAACATCTTTATTTCACTGTGAAAAAAATATTTGAACTCGCTTATAAAATGCTCCCATTGGGAATAGTACTTGATTTTTTACTCCCTGAAAAATCGGTCTTTAGATAGATAGATAGATAATACTCATGTGCTAGACCACCAGACAGAGAGGATTGGCAGATATATAGAAAGGCAGATAGATGAATAATAGAGGGGAAAGACAAGCGGACAGATAAATCTCCAGATTTGTACGTTGATCTTAGCCACCTTCAAACATCACTGAAAATGAAATCCGAGTTGGTGTGGCATTAACTCGCTCTCCTCTCTAGGATCAAAACATCCTCCCAAAAATCCAACACAACCGCTTTGTTCCACAGACCAATCACGCATGCTACTTTATACAGACAGGGAAAAGCTCTGCCTCCTGGCATCGCTGAATGCCATCCATGACCTCATTTCTCATCTCCAACCAATACAAACTGGCCACATCACCCTGCACTGAAATATGCTCCTCTTAAGAAGCATCTGGCTCAAGTCATCTAGAAAGCCACAAATAGAGGTAAACTAGACTACCTTGCTGGAAAAGAAATCTCTCCCTCAAAGAGAGAGTTGCCTTTGCAGCTCCCGTAGCATGGACATGGTGAAACTGGAAATCCCTAGGGATCACAACATGTAGGCAGAAGACAGACTTTCTCCTTCCCACTTCATGGAATAGACTATCACCACACTTAAGACTCTGTAGTCTCTCCAGACCTTCCTTCATTGCCCTCAAGTTTCCTCGGAACCCTTTACACCTTACACATCATGCTCCCCGCCACACAGCCTCAAGATGTATGGTGTGCTATTAATGACTATTTTCTATTTACTGTGGATGTCTTGTCAGCTGTGCGTATGTCGTTGTGCACTGCAATTGGTCACACATGTGGGCATGCCAATGCCACACTCTATGAACATCCACAACAAAAACAAAACAAAAAAATTGAATTAAGTGTGTTGAACTCCAGCGTGGCGTGGTGGGAATTTTCGTACTTCCATTTTGTTTTAAAGAAAATACAACGAAAGGAATGCAAGCTAAATGTCACAATGTTTTGAGACACTGGTGCTAGTGTCTTGGATCAGAACTCTGAGTTTTAAAAACAAACATATACATTTTAATTCATTTTATTGCAAAAGGGGAAGAGCTGACTAGACATGAGATGTGCACCTGTTCCTGAGGCGGTGAGCGGAACTCCTTGGTTTTCTTAGCAGTCAAAGCGGCCGACATGTTCAGCGCTTGCATCACTTCATTGTACCGGAAGCGCTGGTTATCCTGCAGCTTGGCCACGAAATCATCCGAGAACGCAACAATGGCCTCTATCCTGTGACGTATCTGGCAGTCACACAGGTACTGAAGGAGGTGACACATCTGAGAACACAAAAAACAACATGTTAATCGAATATTATTCTTTGCAAAATACATGGTGAGATAATGAACTGAATTTTGTCTCACACACACACATTTCTTGCCCGAGAGACTAGAGAGGTAGCTAAACGTACAACACCAACACATTAGGAAATGGAAAGCAATGCAAGCCAGAGGCAAAGTTGAAGGAAGTAGCTTACACTAAAGGCTGTTATGGAAGAAGAAAAAACAACAAACCAAGCAAAACAAATGTTTGCAGAAGCAATAAAATAACCCACAATTCACCGATTAACGCTAGGTAGAGGAAACAAAAAAGAGAGGACCCAAAATCATGAGACAACACTAGGCTTGCAGGGAGGCCCTTCCGTTATCTCTTCATCAGAACCCATATTGGATTACATTTTCAGAACTTAGGAGGAGTGCCAGCCAATCCAGTTGCCAAGAACGAGGGCGTTGGTATGTAGTAAAACCCACATTGTATGCATGCTATTCACACATCTCCACCACCCGCCATTTCATATTGTGCACTCTGCCCCACAGAGTCCCCCACTTGCCCTACACCACACACATTCCCCCTTCCCTCATACCCACAGTGCCCACTATTGCCTCTTTTTTTTTCCCTCACAGCTGTTCTTCAGTGTCTCAGTCCCCATGGGCATAAAATGGGAACTAAAGCCATGGTGGCAATCTTTTTTGTTTGACATTTTTTTAAAGGACTATGATGGCCGTGACCCCCATATGTACGCTGGTGGGGGGCTATACCGATCCATAACAGCCCAGGGTCTGCATTGAGTCCCATGGGTAGGCACTATTATGGGCCAGTGAAGAGTCCCACCTAGTATTTTAGCATGCCTATCACTTCTGCATGACATCAGAATTATTTTTGTACATTTTTCAGGAATCGGTTTAAAATATGTGAGGTTGGCAACCACAGTGCACCCAGTACTCAAGGACACCTATTGTGGACTTCTAACAGCAAAAATGAAGTTATTTATTCTTGTAATCTTTTTTATTTATTGATATGGTTTATTACAAACCTTTCAACAAAAACAACAAAAAACATAATCTATCAATTATTTAAACATGAGTATGTTTTTAATATTTTCTCACTCGAAATACACTTGCCCACTTTCAGATCGCTATGAAGAATAACTTCATTGGCGCCTTCTGGAGAAAAGTACTTAGGCTCCCGAATTGTGTGCCGATATCGTTTTTACGATACGAATTGGGGTTGCAATCCATTGAATGGATCATCTCTTGGAAAACCCTATCACTCTATCTAAAATGCCCTGGAAAAACCTAAAAAATGGAGATCAGAGGGGTAGAGAATGCTTTATTGATAGCCAGAAACAACAATGCAGCGAAGAATTGAATAGATTGGATATCACTGGGGACCATTTAGTGACTAACCCGGAAAAAGCAAAAAAACAGCTTATCAGGCTGGACTGGATAGATACCTTGACAAAAAGGCTAACCTTTAAAATGGCCCTGCTGCCCTTAAAATATATAATGGGTACACCTTTACCGGGTCAAACCACAGCATTTTTTCCACATTTTTCTTTCAGACGACTTTTTTGATGCAATTTGATTACTGCACACCGTGACATATATTTCATTTGGATAGTATTTATTTATGTATGTGAGGCTTGAGCTTTTTCACACGGGCTGGTGAGTTCATCATTCAGTCCCCCTCCTGATGATCGTAAGTCTCCAAAAGTGCTACTAAAGTGTGACAGCAGGATTCCTGAGGAAGCTACTAAATGAAGACTGGCTTAGCCCAGGCGCTGTGGGCCTCGGGCCTCTGGCTTTCAAGGAACAGCACTCTGGCAAGAGAGATGTAGGTGGCGCACAGCTCTGCATTGTCCCAGCCCAATTCCTGCCCTGATTACAAATAAAAACATCAATATGAAACGTGCATGAATATTCAACCTGCTTCAGGAAAATAAAGCTGTGCTCATGGCAATATAGCCAAATATGGCATAGACAAGCTCTTCATTGCAGACATTTTAGTTTGCTCAAGTTGGTTGCAGGGACTTGGTGGTAACTGTTTCCACTTTATCTTCTTCCCTGTTGGTCATCTTTCTTGGACTGTTTGCGATGTTCCTCAATTTTCCATGTGCAAAATCATTTTCCACTTTCATACCATTTGGTTTGAGCATACAAGTCGTTATGGCGGGAAATATTGGAGGTTCGGAAGGGCTCAGGGAGTTGAATTTGTAGCCAAATAACCATTCTATATCCTAACAAAGGCTTATATCCAAAACCGTAAACTAACTCATTCCCGAAAATTACGTGAGTCCGAAATGTCAACCCCGCCCTATCCCTGCTTTAACGGGTGTATTCCCTTCTCACAAACAATACTCAAAAACAGGAAATACGTCTGATAGCATTAATTCAAAATCAGCTCTCAAACAGAGTCTAGCACATCCCCATTTCCTAATCTGATGTTGTGTCATTGCTCACCTAATGTGGTATTTGTGTTACTGACCATACCTGGTGATGTGACCGCTCATGTAGCCAGGAATGGATGGACAAATGTGGCAGGAAATGACTGGGGTGGTTTGAGATTCACTGTGGCAGTGGGCCATCATTCTACATCGATTGATGTTTTTTCTTGCTTGTCAAAATATATGGGCCCTCGTTACAAGTCCGGCGCTGGACCATGGTGCTATGAGCACCATGGTCCATGCCGGACTCCGGCATGGTGGATGGCGGAATTACCGCCCCATTCCAAGGTGAGTGGGGCGGTAATTCCCCATTCACCATTTGCCCTTCCCCATTCCCATTTTTGCCCCATAGGGCATAATGGGAATGGGGAAAGGCGCTAAGTACGGTGCCGCAAATTGCGGCGCCGTACTTAGCACCAAGGTCACTTTGCGGCATGGGTTTTAACGCCTGCAAAAAGCAGGCGTTAAAACCCGGGACCTCTTAATCAGGCGTTAAGGGTTAACGGTGCCGACGGCGCCGTTAAACCCTTAACGCCTGACTTGTAATGAGGGCCATGGTCTTTTTGTGATTAACACCCAGAATTTATTTTTTCTTTTTTTTTTTAAAAAAAACTGTCCAGGTTCATGAGTTTGATCATTCAGTTTCAATGTCCATGTAGATGAACTATCAATCAAACGGCAACCAAGAATCTGATAATGTGCTGATAACGTGCTGCTCTATGTTGTTTCAACAAACCTCCTTTCCATCCATTGAGTAATCCTAACCATACATTATCCAGTACACAAGATCTTCGATCCTGTTGTCTACTGGCCTTCGAGAAGGCTCAAACCATTAACAGGCTCCTTCAGAAGGATGTACGCCTTTGACTGTCAATGATTTCCATGATCCAGTCATCAGATTGCACCAGTTTAGGAGAGACCAAACCCTTCTTTGGACTGGACTCAAGCTGATGTGCTTGCCCCAAGTATAGCTGCAAACTTTATCATCTACCTTAGCCTACTGTATTGGTCTTCCCAGCAGTTACTTGCAACAAAACCCTCTGGAAGTGACACACGCCATCCCATTGGACTGAGCAGTTGTCTCCACACTCAAAGAAGCCCTGTTGATCATTTTTTTCACAAAGCTTTTTCTTCAGGAAGGAAAACTATCCAGCTACTATCGCTATTTCAAACATCTCTGTCTGTTTTGATAAAACTCTAGAATCAGCCCTCTACTTACAAGTCCCTTGGGCCACTGCACATCTCGCTTTGCCCCGTTGGACCTTTTCAGCAGTGTACTTCAATGCTGGCAGTGAAGGAGTCACAGAGTCTTCAACTCTAGCTTTCTCCAAGATTTTCTAGACTAAGACACAATTATCTTTGGGTTCTCTGTGTAAGCCTCACCAGTGCTACAGTGACGCAATATGCCCTATATGGTGCAGACCCCATTACTTGCACATTGCATTGGGCCATCCTCCGTTGGTGAGCTTCTACAAAGTTCCATTATGTCTTTTTCATCTATAATTCCTCAACGCATGAGCTAAACATTTGGGTAATATGTCACATCTGCAAGCAATATATCAATAGCTGCCAACCTACGGAAAGGCCACAGAACTGAACGACTGCACCTGTCAGCCTCTAGTACGATGATTCAAGATGAATTTCAGAAACGTTAGTGGTAAATAACCTCTAGGGGGAAAAAAGGATTAATTAAGAAAAATGGTACAGGTGATTTCACTGGAGCAGTCCTTCCCTCAGGGAAATGTAGCATGCAAGTTTATTACATTGAATGGATTTTTGCATTATATGTTATGATTCAATTTTTTAAATATAGTTTTGTCTCATGAAAAAATAAAGTATTATTAACCAGAGGTATCCAATATATATGTGTATGCATGCATGTCCAATACTGGTGCATGTTTTCTAGAGTAAAGGGAATGCTAACACGTTTTCTTACGCAATGATTTCTTTAACTTCGTGCTTTATCACGTATACAACAAAAAGTAGGCACAAACAAGAAAATATATAATGTATTTGTTTAAAATAAAAAGCAAAAAACATGCCTTCTCAGTTTCCCAATATCTTGCCACATTACTTTTGACAAATAATACATATTTGCCATTAACACTATGCAGTTTGTGCTAATTAACTAAGTCTGTTTGGTTGGCAACCATCTACTCTATCCACCATTAGATGGTTAGTAATCTATGGATTGAAAATAAAACCGATATCATTTTGTTCATTATCAACTTCAGTTCACAAATGTTAGAGTCAGTTCTCAGACAATTAAACAAATGGGGAATACTTGTTCTCAGGTAGAGGGTATAGGCGGGCACCACTTGTGTATTGTTGTTATATTCTTAAACCATTCTTTAATATGTCAATAGTATTTCTGGATTTATTTGTTTCTGTATATGGAGCTTCCAGGTTAAAAAATAACCCAATGACACAAGGGTTATGTATAATCAACACAAGTAAACAAAGAGAGTGGAGTCCACCTGGTAGAACCCGGGCTCTCTTCTTGCTCCCAAATGGGGCTACATTTGTTGCTTAATGTAAAGGTTCAAAATTATGTGTGGATATTTTGAAAATAAATTGTATTCAATCGAATCTTCCTTCTTCATTCACCCAATGATTCAAATCTGTATTTAAATGACTTCTCTGAATTCTTTATAAAAAATATATTCTTGTGTTTAATTCACACAATTTGTCAAATGGCGAAATAAGAATTCCTCATTCTTAAAGTACAAGTCAATGCCAATGCATTTCGGTGCGTGGCACCATCATTAGGGCTTTTTTACGAACATAAATCAAATAATTCATTTGTATCGCAAATGCACATTCATATCACGTGTGTATTTGTAATTTACAAAAAATTGCATACATACCAATTAGTGTAAATCAAGGCCATAGTGATGTCAGAAATAGGAGAGTAAATACAAAACTTTCGTTAATTCTATTGTCATTTAAACCATAGCTAAATCATGAAATAATGAAAAAGAATTGGAACATCCTCCTGTTGGATGAGAGAGTTGAACCACTGTTTAAAGAGCCACCTACATTTGCCTATAAAAGGAGTCAAAATCTGAAGGACAATCTCGTCACCACCAGGAATTTGAGCACCCGTAAAAACACATTAAAAACAGGGACATTCCCGTGTTTGAACTGCAGTAACTGTGGATTTATACAGAAGGGGAATATAGTAAACCATCCGCATACAGGAGAGCAAATATAATTGTGACACTTTGGGACATGCACAACAAACAATGTGATTTATTCCATGAAATGCCCTTGTGGCATGTACTATGTAGGGCAATCAACATGGACTGCAAAAGTAAGATGGAACCAGCACCACTCGTGCATACGGAATCACAATAAAAACTCAGCAGTAGCAAGACATTGGGACATCAAGAAACACAATATATCCCAAATAAGATTTCAGATACTGGAGGTGGCGAAGAAGATGGAACCACATATGAATATCCAACAGAGCCTTGAGCGCAGAGAATCTTTTTGGATAGACAAGTTGGGAACTTTATCCCGAGGGAATTAAATAAAGAGATCAACTATGCCTGCTTTCTTTGAACATGTTGAAGACATTTTGGCAGCTTGGAACTCCGGAGTGTACAACAATGATGTAAACTAACGGAACCTTTCCATTGAACCCTATGTTTGTATATATATCCCACTGTTCAAATCCTTTTTTGGAAATGTGAAGGGACTGATGCCATCATATCAGTCCTTCTGTATAATATTTAATTGCAGTTTGATTTCAGTTTTTGTCATGGAAAGTGTAAACATGTTTAAGACTGTCGAATGTCAATAGGTCCAGAGAGTACACACAATATTGGAGTAGATGAATCACGTTTTTTCTGTTTAGTGATGTAACATGCAATCAAACAGAGTTGGCAACTAGAATACCTATGGGACACACACAGCTTGGGGATAGACCCATCGTGTCCGCTTTAAATTTAATGCTTAAGGAAACAATCTTGACGGCCAATTTGTAAGAAATACAAAGGTAATTCTCGAGACCATTGTCGAGTACTGTGTAAATAGACGGCGCATCGAGCACCAGATGGGAAAATGAGGCATGCAGCTTTAAGCTGTCAAGGTATTCATTTAATTATAGGGATACAAGTTGAGTCGCTACACAACACCATGCACGGCTACGTGAAGTAGCCCTGGCAGCCATACGTCCCGCCTACCCGTATCCATGGGAGGGCGGGACGTAAGGTGCATCCATGACGACCAACCCTGGCCGTTGGACGACGCCAGGTGGATTGCCATGGTTACACTTAAATACAACAAACTCCTGCATACACGGTCTGCAGCAGTGCGGAAAACGAAGTGCAGAAACTGACACCTTGTGTAGGTAAGCGGCTAATTACACGGCCAATACTCTAATAATGATAGGAGTTCTGTAGATGAATCACAGCAACATTTCTTACGCTTGCAGGGAATATCTTTGCTCACACGTGTAACGATTTATGGCGAGAAGGATTCTAACTGGTACAAGTACAGGTATGTGGACTGAGGAAACATAGAAGGTTGATTTAGCTATGGTTTAAATGACAATAGAACTAACAAAAGTTTTGTATTTACTCTCCTCCTATTTCTGACATCACTATGACCTTGATTTACACTAACTGGTATGTATGCAATTTTTGTAAATGACAAATATACACGTGATATGAATGTGCATTTGCGATACAAATGAATTATTTGATTTATGTTCGTAAAAAAGCCCTAATGATGGTGCCACGCACCGAAATGCATTGGCATTGACTTGTACTTTAAGAACGAGGAATTCTTATTTCGCCATTTGACTAATTGTGTGAATTAAACACAAGAATATATTTTTTATAAAGCATTCAGAGAAGTCATTTAAATACAGATTTGAATCATTGGGTGAATGAAGAAGGAAGATTCGATTGAATACAATTTATTTTCAAAATATCCAAACATAATTTTGAACCTTAACATTAAGCAACGAAATTAGCCCCATTTGGGAGCAAGAAGAGAGCTCGTGTTCTACCAGGTGGATTCCACTCTGTTTGAATACTTGTTCTCAAGCATTTTATACACTTCCTCAAAAACCTCTCACTAAATATGTTTAGCCGCGGAACATACAGTATATGTGTGTCAGGTTACCCTCAGACAATTTCATACTATTGGACATTTGGAGCCAGATTAATCATGCCTTGTGTGGTACCTGCCACAAGGCACACTGGCCCTGTCAGTCGCAGCCCAGGGCTTTGCGCCCAACTATCAGGAGAGGTGCAACATGTTTTAATACTTCCAAGATGTTCACATGTGGCAATGCCTTCGGCATGGCACATGCAGTACAGCCATAAGCAGCATATATGAGCATAGGGGTACTTTGTAACTGATGGCCTCTGGATATTATTCTTACCTGTGTAAGTGCACACTCAGGGGGGACTCCCCTTGTGCACATCTTCACGAAAAATGGTATGATTGCGTGTGGACCGGCTTTGGTAATACAAAGCATGTGCAGGTGTAATGTGATTCCCATATTTGCAAGTGGCATGCTCCAGGCAAAGAATGCAACGCCCCCTTAAAAACGCACACACCCACATTTGGTATGTGCGTATTTGATATTTAAGCAATAGGCCCCTCGCAAGGGGTGCATTACCACTTCAGGTTGCCCCGGGGCCCTTAGTTACAGGCCTTCGTGTAGCGAGGACCTTAATGAAGGCCCCGGGGCATTACCTGAAGTGGTAATGCACCACCTGCGAGGGGCCTATTGCTATTAGTACCCTGGCGCATAAAACGGAGGTACTAAAAGCATTTTTATTTTGTTCCGAAATGCTCCGACATTTTGGAACCGAATTATTTATTTTTTTAAAATTCCTTTCCATGACAGGTTCACTGCGTTAAGAGCAGAAATAAGCTCAAGGAAGGCTGAACATGATATCCTCCTATGACTGCTGCATACATTTTAATACACACATTACTCAAAAATAGAATGCTCCGCCATTTGATTTCTTTTCTGGATCTTTCCTAGTATTTCTGAGGAGTATGTACGTCATCCAGGCCTTCTGCTATGAGTTTCTGTGCATTAAATGCCCAGTCGTACTGTATGCCTGGACGTACGTGTAACCTAAACATGCCATACATGTTGTCCGTAAATCCTTACCTCTGTGAAGCTGCCCCATTCTTTATCATATGCTTGTGTTGGTAAATAAGTTTGAGGTGCGGCATCGTATATAAAGGAATGGATTTCATGATGTTTGCAAAACCTTTTTTTAATAGGAGCAAGGTACTTGTATTAAAGTATACAATTTGCTGCTGGATGGGGGCCTGTCTCGGGGGAAGCCTTACTTCTAAATTACAATCACTTAAAATATATAGTTTACAGTGCTAAGTAATGTATGCATGAAAGAATCATTGAACTAATTAAGGAATGCTTGATATGAGCCCTATTAGAGAGAAAAGAATCAAGTACCAACGCTCCCGTCATGATTACTACTCTGTGGTAAAATGCCCATCATGAGTGGCAGAATCTGTCTGAATGTCATGACATTCCTCACAGATAAGGAATCATGTTTCTGGTTTAAGCCTCACCAGGCAGGAAGAAAGAATTAACACACATTTGCAATGCCAACAGTTTTAGCTTTTGGATAGGCATGAGAAAAGCATTTACCAGGCACTGCATAGTGGTATTAACTGGCTATGGATGGTAGCAGCTGCAAAATGGTGCAAGTACCTGGGCATATAATATCAGTGCCTCGCAAATGCATACTACTTGCACACAAGTCAAAAATGTTGGTTTTGTCAATATTTGTTATAACAGGACTTGGATAAAGGACATGCATAGTGCTTATAAATCGAGCGGCCGGAGGCAGACCTGGTTAAGACATTTTTATTACATCAGCAATTCATTGCTTTTATTTGACTAACTTGACAAAATGGGTATCACGTATACAACCTATGCGGATGATACTCAAATCCTTATACCCATCACAGGCTGCTACGACACTGATACAATGCAATCTATCTCTCAATCCAGGCCTGGATGGCTCAAAATGAATTATGTGTCAACGACGACAAAACCGAGCTAATTCTAATCAGAAATACATCTAAGTTAAGCAATCTCCCTCAACAATACAAATCATTCAACATCGATGGCAATACCATCACTGTCGCAAATGAAATAAAAACTCTTGGGGTTTATATTGACTCGGCCCTCACCCTAAATAGAAAGGTCAATACCATAGTCTCTTCTGCAGCCTATACATCAAAACTAATAAGAGCTAGCAGACCCTTCCTTTCAACGGGCATTACATTAGTCAGAGCCCTGATCCTCTCTAGGATAGATTATTGCAACTCGCTCTTTGCGGGTACCAGCAACAGAAAGATCAAAAAACTTCAAGTAGTACAAAACAACGCCATCAGAGCTGCACTGAATATACCTAAGAACAAACACATCTCGTCAACCAGACGATACATCCATTGGCTCCCAGTCCAAGATAGGATCAAATTTAAAATCCTGCACCAGCCTACCTTAGCAACCAGATCAGTAAAACCCAATGCAATAGACCAACACGCTCTACATATGCCAATCTCATTGTGACTGCAAGGTACAGAAGACAGAAAGCAAGTGGCTTGAGCTTCCCTGTAATAGCAGCTAAACTGTGGAACACCCTCCCCGTACAATTGAGAAATTATACTTCCTTGTAGTCCTTCCAAAAAAGTTAGAAAAACCCGAATATTCAGCCTAGATTCCGAACAATGGACATTTAGTCCTTCAGTATTATAGGCTATGGCTATGACCTCTCCCGTTGTTATCATTAATATTTTGTATAACCAGCACAAGCTGTAACTGTATAAATGAAGTACAAAATTGTAGCCATTCTCTTAAGTTCCAGCACCTAAATGCCTATGGGCTATGAGCGCTTTACAAATGTACAAATACATGAATAAATAAATCAGTAAAGCGTTTACAGCTTTAATTAAGTCATTAACTCTCAAAAGACTGCTTTGAAAACACACTGGCAGACACTGCAAACTCAAAGTTTAATGATAAGGCCTGATGAAGGTATATCAAATGGATCCAAGGAGAATGTGTTTTTGAGAGGGGGGGCAGCATGTGGCTGGTAATGGCCCTAGAGATTCGCGTGGCCATGGGCAGTCAACGGGCGGGTAAATAAAATAATTGTTTGGCATAAGACTGGAACCACAAAGTGCTTGTCAATGCTATAACTTGAGCTATGTAAATATTAACCCTCTAATTCAAGGTTGAGAATTGGTTGTTTCTCTAATGAAGACGCAGCGGGTGGTTGTGATGATTTGGACCTTATTCCCAGGGTACTAATACAGAAAAGCTTTGTGTCCCTCCTCAT
Source organism: Ambystoma mexicanum (assembly GCF_040938575.1). Lineage (NCBI taxonomy): Eukaryota > Metazoa > Chordata > Amphibia > Caudata > Ambystomatidae > Ambystoma > Ambystoma mexicanum. The sequence goes on along the minus strand of NC_090928.1, from coordinate 396,240,121 downwards.
TTGCCATTTCTCCATAGCGGTACTCTAATGCAAAGCGCCACAAAATAGCCAAAGTTCAAAATTGTCAAATAAGAAACTAAGATCCACATTCATGCGAGCCAGGCTGAACCTATTGAAAACCAACGAAATCCTGAGCATAAGAGGTAGTTCTCTAGTGAACACTTGCCGTTTCTGTAGACAAGGAGACACAATGGAAATGATAAGGCACTTACTCCTATCATGCACAGGTATGAGGTCAAAGAGACAGCTTCATATGGACCACCTTTTTAAAAACGCTTGAACACTAAACGAGGAGTATTGGTGGAACCACCTGATCAGTGGCCATTTGACAAAATTAATCATCGTAGTGGGTCAGTTCTTCCAGAAGATCGGCTTGGAACCAGAAAACACTGGTCCAATTCAGAAAACTTGACTTAAGAAAACTTGAATCCACTGGTACAATACCTTGTAAAGGCAACTGGGACAATACGGACAACCTCAGTTTTATGACGATCAATCTTGAAATAAATTGTATAAAAACAATTAAGTCAAGTAAATAAAAAAATAAAAACATTGTCAGATGTGCCACTTAGCAAGAAAGCTTTTACAGGTGTATGACAATACCAATGCACGTGAGACTGTATTTAGAGTATGGGTGCTATAATTGTGATGTGAAGCAATGACTAATATACAATCACATTAACTGGCCATGTGAGGCCTTACTGGCATATAAAGGCAGTTCCCCCGGCTTATATGTGTTCTGCTGGATGCACACCTGGCATATCATGACTGCACTCCTAGCAAGTCAAGCAGATACCATAATTAAAATATGTTTGGTAACTAATGCAGACTTCTGTCTGCTTCAGTAGCTCCTTGTTATTTTATCACTACTAATAGGAGATTGTTTCTTTTTATAGCCATGATGCCATTTTTGGTGATGTTATTAAGGCCAAGTGTCATATGATGCCACTTTCTGTGATCTCATTAGTTGTGTGACTCAATTGATTTTAATGGGCATAGCTTGCTGCGCTGCCCAGCGGCCGTTCCCTTTTCCTTGGATGGTCATTAAGAAATCCAACAAATGATTGCTCTGAGCTCATGAACATGGTTAGCATGCATACATTTGCATTGGTTGTTTTCAGTTACCTGCAGTTTCACGGGCTCTGGCAGTTTCATCTGTAGGAGCCCTTCTTTAGGCACTTGCTCTCCGCGGAGGTCGTCTTCTCCTCCTTCCAGCTCTGCTTTTTTCTCTCCCGGGCTTGACTCCTTCTCGGGAATCACAGTTTTCTCCTCTTGTCCGGCCTCTTCTGAGAAAACACTGGGCTCAATCAATTGCAGGATGTGTTTCAGATCACCATTGTGAAAGACCCCCATAATCAGCAGGGTGTAAAAAAGCTTGATTAAGGGCACAAAAAGAAATTCAGTCGTGCCCCCAACAGGATCTCGGACGTGGAGGCTGCCCTCTTGCACAGCTTCTGTCAGCATCTCAATTGTTTTTGCCTTCAAGATTTCAAGTGGGAACTTTGGACTAAACTGGTAGCACTCACTGTTAATACTTATAAAGCTAGGGGAGGAGAACTGCATCCTGGGCCGCAGTGAGGTACTCAGGCCGATGCCGGGGAGGCCATGTTTTTTGTTCTCATCTGGAAACAGCGTAATGGTCTTGGTCTCATCGGTCATGGGGACGATGAACTCATTGTTCATCATGAGCCTGGCAGTGGCGTAGGTGCTGAGGTGGATGTCAATCAGCAGGTCGTAGTAGCCGGTGCGCAGCAGGCCAGGCATGTATTTGTTCTCAATGGCGTACAAAAGCTGGGATTCATCCACATGGCTACATAGGGCATGCGCCACACGGTTATTTCCTAGAGCACACACAGCCGAATACAGTCGAAGGGTGTGATAGTGAAATTTTAGCAGCTCCTCCTGCTCGGTCAGTTCAAGAATGTCCACAGACCTATGAGGAAGGAAGGACCATAATTAATTGATGGAAAATCAGATCAGCCTTCAACAATTTCAGAAGCAATACATGAAGCTAAATGGATTTTGGTATAAACAAACAGAAGAACTATTCAATCAGGATCATTTGTGTGGAGGTGAAGAAGCAGGTGAGAAGTGGTCTGTTGAGAATTGGAAGTGCACAGCCACCACTCCTTTCGCGGTCTGTACCTTTCCTTCCAGATTCTCTGGAGTCAATGCATAATGCAGTGTTGGTATGGTGATCTCACCTCCCCGCTTCACCCCAGCCCTGGTTCACATGGTAACATTGCATCATGCAGTGAATCCGCTTTGATCTCAGATGTGTCTACGTGCACTGACACAGAGATCAGTAATTGTGGCCACCATGATAAATGGAACTGAGCAGTGATCTGCAGGTGGTAAACATCAGGTCAAACTTTTGTAAATAGCCTCAGTTTTAGTTTGTTCCTAAAATGAAACAGATCTTTAACCCGTCTTAAACCAAAGGGCAAGGAATTCCAGTCCTAAAAGGGAAAAGTCCTTCCCCAGTTCTAGATTATTTTCATTTTTGGGATCACAAGTTTACAATGTGCTAATAATCTCATTTTCCTTCAGGGATGATATCACGTTAGTTGCAATTTGGAAATGTTGGGTCTGATTCAATAAATTGCCCTGTGATCCATGCACATGACGTTAATAAAACTGTCTTTGTAACAGGTAACTGTGGGACACCAGTCTCGCGAGATCGGGTCTGACCATCCTCTCGCGAGACTTGGTGTGCCCATGGAGAAACTGGAGGTAGGGCGTTAAGAAAACAATGAGGACCTGAAAGAGAGTGCAGTCGCACATGCCACGCTCCTTCTAATTAGAAGAGAAATACTATAACAACAGTAGGACATGGGAGAAGGGACCTCAAGTGTGCACAGTGAATTAAATGATGCATGCTGCATATGATTACCAGTGTTCATGATTAATTAAAAGGTTAAACCTGCATCGTGTGGAGGCACAGGTCTTGTTCTACATAACAATGTACAAAGCTAAATCAGGTGAGATATGTTCACTTTTCCTAATTTCTAGCAGTGTTCTGGCAGCAGCATTTTGCACCTGTGGCATTCATTTCTCAGTTTATTTTTGGAGATTTGGGTGAAGGACTTGACAAAACCAAAATATCAAATTGCCTTCCCAGACTGCAACTCCATCAGGCGGTACACACTGGACATTATGGGAGCAAAACATGGTACTGCTAGGCACCTAAGGCTATGCAGATTATGTGGTACATCAGCCATGGAATCCGCGAAACATATGTGTCACTGTGAGAGCCTTAATGTTTTTTTGAGAATTAAATATTTGAAGGCATATGACAGCACCAATAAACGGGAATCTCTGCAATATGGAACAGATATTAATCTTATATTTCACATGATAACATTGTATGAGTTCATTTCATCTATTTTAAAGGAATTGTCACTCAGCACTCGGTTTTAATAGAAACTGATTTTTATGCTGATGCTTTTCTTTGTCAATATGTGTTATGATTGGAATTTTGCTATGTTCACTTGTATATGTAAAGCCTTTGTTGGCTGTGTACATATTAACCAATAAATAAATTAATTAATGCATTTCCCTGACATACCGAGAAAAACACTTGTATTGAAGTCCAAATGTAATGGAACAAAAGCATGGTAACCATAACAGTGTGGCCAGTGACATGTAGAGGTAATAGATGTTTTAGCCTTCTTAATTGAATAAAAGCTGATCCATGTGAGCTACTTGAGGTTCCATAGTTAGTTGGTCATGTAAGAAGGCACCCACATTTTGAAGGATAGAAGAGGGTTCCTGACCGGTACCAAATGAGGCAGGCCATGGGCTGATTCACCATTAAGTGCCAACTCTTCCGTTTCGTCAGTGTTTACTTTCAGGAAATTAGCATTCATCAAATCTTTGGTGAACGATAGAATTCCTTGAATTCTTTTGATGTAACTGGTCTATTTTCTGAAAGGCTTCATAAAAAAGTAGTGTGTTGATTGTATTATTCCTAAATAGCAGCCCCTAGTGTCGAATCAGATGGGCTAGGGGTCATAGGTAAATATTAAAATGTATGGGAAACACAGAGAAACCCTACGCAACTCTGCAGTTTAATGATCAAGGATAAGGAGACAGGCTTACCAACTGGACCATCTATAATCCAACTGTCAAAAAAGTTAACTAGTTCTACAACATTCCATCAACACCATATGATTTCCATCTAACTAGAGGGATTCCATGATCTAAAGTTTCAAAAGCCAGCGGCAGATCTAATAATACAAGTGAAATAGCGCCAAACAGCGCTCTTCTCTGAATTGGTCAAGCGTAGTGGTTACAGACAATGCAGTGCAGGAGCTTGATGTAAAGCCTTGCTGGGCCACATTTAGTGGCACATTTTGCTCAACATGGTGGGTTATACTTTTTTGCAACCATTGGTCCCAGCTGCTTTGCTACACAGGCAATTGAGAAATTGGCAGAAATCACAAGGCTCGTTCAGATCCAGGGATGGCTTCTTCGATAATGGACATACCACTCAGTTGCATAGGTAAATGCTTGAATATCAGCAATTCTGTCTCAGAAATACCTGCTAAACCGTTCACCATTATTTGCGAGAAGACTATTTACGTTACCAAAGCAATGAGATCATTCCTACTGTTAATGAAATAGAATAGTTATGTTGTTAGGTTTTCTGCAGTTTTTTTTAATGATATTCAGACTGAGATATAGGTATTTTCTATAAGCAAAGATGGTATTGAACGTTTCCTTCTAACTCTGGATCATGTAGCTTTCACGCCCTGGTGGCGGGGCGGACATGGGATTAAACAGCCCACCAGCCCGATTTTTGTAGGTCAGAGCGAAGCATGGGCCTCAGCTCGGGCTGTGGACCGTTAAATCCCATGTCCGCCCCACCGGCAGGGTGTGAAAGCTATTCCCACCCCGGTATTTACCAGGGTGCGAACAGTTTTCATTTTTTCCCTTCTGACGGGAGGCGAGCTCTGCACGAGCCCACCTCCTGTCGGAATGGGGGAAAAAATAAAAAAAATGGCTCCAGCCATAAAAATAGAAAAGGGACCTACTTCCTTTTCTATGTCAATGGTGGTGGTCATTTTTGTTTACATTTTTTTTTTCAAATTTTGAAATACAGCGGGCAGTGAAGGCACAATCGCGCCCGGGAAAGGCGGATTGTGATTGGTCAATCCACCGTTTCCTGGGTGCAAATGTGATTTATGCCATTATCTTTTCCTTGAAAGCCTTGACAGCTACTCCTATCACATATATTAAAATCTGACATAAACTTTCAATGATTTAAGGAAGAACATTCCCCATCTAGGCCAAACTTACCAGGACCCTTCAATGTCCATGCCATGAATATACGCCATTCATTTAACACCCCGGTTAAGGGTGGTCTCAGCCATATGGTAGGATGTATGTGATTTTGCGGGTAATTTTTTCATGACTAATTTCATTTCCTTTTTAAAAAAAACAATTTTGCCACATATTAATGCGATGGGAGACCCCCCACAGCCTACCCATTTGTTCCCCCACCTTAATTATAACCTCAACCCACCCCTCATCTATTCTTCAGGTGAAATGCGGGGGGAAAAAAACAGATGAAATCGGGCTACGAAAAAAGCTGTGCAGTAAAATACCCATGTGTTGAGCACATAACTCAAACTGGATCCTGATAAAGAATCTTATATTGACATGTATTTTCAACATTTCCTAAAAAGGGAGGTCGGTTGCAAGTTAGCCAGTTGGTCAACATTCAACCCACCTCTTCAGCAATGACCAGGCATGATGCAACCCTGTCGCCATAGGAACAATCAATGCCTTAAAGTCCCCTGAGAGAGCAAGGATGTAAATAAATACATAAAAAATCTATAGGGGGAAGAGTCCCATTCCTCCTGCCACTCAGCTCTCTGATCTTGAATGGCAGAACCAGGCAAGAAATCTCTGACGCCAGTGTCGCCTTCTGTTAAAAGACCTGGAATTCATCTCAGCATTCCTCAGATGTCTCAGTCTAGATAGCTGGGGAAAGCAGGATTTCCATCATCACAAAAGTCACGGTGGCATTGTTTCTTGTTGTGTTGTTCTGCACAGTGGCATTAAGGGCTCCATTATTGAAAGGTCAGTATTATCACTGCCAGAGGTAAGTGATCATTGCCACAAGTACTAAAATACCTTCCATTATTGAGTGAGAAATTGCCCATAGTGATAATATTCTTTCGGCCACGATGCAACAGTGGTAAAATGAATGCCAGGAGTAAATGCAAAAGCACCCAGCAGTATTTGCTTTATCACTATTTATCCATTTAAGAGAATGCAATGTTGTCTGGAAATGCTGGTAAGTACCAACAGAAGAACATATTTTCTGAACTAATTGTGAAAAGGTTCCACACTAGCTGAGAGAAAGGCCATTTTACAATGAATCTTTGTTATTCGGCAGCAACACTAACGACTTAACAAGAATAGACTAACTGGAACCCGGGCATTGCTCTGATGAGATGATATCCTGTCTAGAAGTAAACATCGGGTCGGCTTGCATCACTCTTTTGGTGACCTCAATATTTGGCTTGACTGTGCTAATTAATTTGACACACAGAGACTACTGGACCTATCATTCTATCACTCTCTAAAATCCCATGCCCCTTGCCACAGGGGGGACATTGTCTGGATGTCATCTTTACCAAAGGTTTAGTTTTAAATGTCAAAGTATTCCTTTTTCATGGAGTGATTGCTCTGTCAGACATTTTTACATAATAGACTCTTGTCTATTCCTGAGCAGCAATTGTCAGAACGGGTTCTATTAATAATTAGCTGAGATAATTTTTTCTCTACTCTATCCTGATGGGACGCTGATTCTTCTACTGATACTTTTTGCGATCCATGACAGGCATCATTCCAAAGAGTAACTGACTCTTTCGTTTCCTTGTCTCTATTTCGGGCAACAAAAACTCTCTAGCCCTTGGTATTCCTCTGATTTGCGAGCTCCCACACTTTTCTATTACAAAAAAGAGCATTCATGGCAGAAGCTATGGGATGCTATGCACCTTATGGAAGTTTGAACAGCTCTAGCAACATACAACAACAACAACTAAAAAGACAACATCTTTCTACGCAGTCAGATTATTTCATCCACTAATAAGCCGGCTAACATTTTCTCTATTTCTAAGAATTTCACTAATCCTCCCTGCATGTCGGAGAAAACATAGCCCTCAATGTAATTAGCCATTGAGTTTAATGATTTATGGATAAGATTCATAAAATCCATAAAGAGTTACCAGATGCAATGATTTCTCTCTTCTTTCCTGAATCCAAATCACCCCTAAATTTAAAAGGTTGTTTGGAGACACTTTTGGTCTCTGTCTGGGGTGATCCTTTACAATTTTCTGATATGGGCCACCTGTCCTTGGTGGCCGTGTTAGATGTGGCTGCAGCATTTGACATAGTGCATCATTCCATAGTCCTCTCTTGCCTTTTGGATATGATTACAGGCTTTTCCTGGCCGCTCTACAAAGTGGTTCAGAGTTTCCTGATGGGCAGGTTCCAGGAAGTGAAGGCTGGCCCATTTCTTTCAGCTTCTTTGCTGAGTTATTTGTGGTGTGCCTCAGGTATCCTCCCTCTCACCAGTTTTGCTTAATATATAACTTCTCCCCTCATGTCTATCATCCAGAACTTCAACATCCAGTTCCAGTACTATGCAGACAACACCAAATTGTTCCTTAAAACATCTGGCCCCTAGGAGACATTTGTTCAACTTCAGCTATGCCTCAATGAGATCAAACTACGTCTGACGATCAATAATCTCCAACTAAATCCATGTATAACCGAAACCATGCTTCTCGGACCTAAACATATGCTTGATGATCCTGCAAGGTTTTCTTTGTCACCTATGCCTTTTGGTCTCTGAAAAACCTTTACAAAAAGTGTACAAAATCCAGGGACCTTCTGGTATCCTGAGTTGAAGTTAGTTGCACAAGTTAATGAGGTTGTAAGGTTTTTTATTTTGTTTTTTATGTTTGCGGCTATTGCCTCACACACTTCCTTACCTTCCAACCTCTGACTATCAGCCATAGTCGGTATCTTGGTAAATTCACATGTCGACTACGCTAATGCTTTATATGTGGGTCTTTCAAAATACCTTCTGCACTGACCTCAGTTATACAAAAAATGCGTCTGTCAAACTAATTTTTTGTGTACCAAAGTCTTCTTCTTTCTCTGTGCCAAGATGTTCTCTCCACTGGCTCCTTACCTACAAACATGTTGTTTTCAAGATACTATGCTTTGTCTTTAAGTGTGTACATCGATTTGCAATACAGTATCTTACACAGAAAATCCAATTCTTTCAAACAGTGTGCTCACTCCACTAAGCACAACTATTTTTGTTAGTCTTTGGAACCATCTCCTCTTTGTTCTTTGAAAACCTACTCATATGCTTAGTATCCATTGTTGCTCAGTTTTAATATTTCTCGTGCCTGGCTTCTCCTTATTTTGATTCCAACTGCTCCCATGTGCAGTTTACACTGCCGGTACCCTTTGTGGGGTAATGTGCAATATACATTCTTTAAAATAAATACATATATTTTCTGATTCAAGTTTTCTTTTTGCCAGTCTGGATGAGCCTGACCACACACTAGCAATAGAAACATATTTTGGTGAGGTATAAAACATATTCCACTGCCCAGCAGGGGCATGTTAGACTCAATTAGGGCAGAAGGCGTATTTTAGGGCCGATGCAGACTTTTGGTTGAACCATAAAAAGTTAAAAAGTTAGAGGGACCACAAACCACCAGAGATTTGGGTGATTTGAGTTTTCCTAAAACTGGTTGGTCTCTTCAATGTGAAGTCAGCTGGCAAGCCATGGAACATCATACAACTGGGGTGAAGCAAGAGATTCAAATTGTGGGGGTGAGAAGAAGAGGGAGCAAAAGCACAGGCCGTTAGAAAAAGTACAGAGGAACGATGTATTCAGTGTCAGCGTGCCAGAGCTTTTCTATAAAAGAGGAGCGTCCCTATTCTCAAATCATAATCTGTTGAAAAATAGCACTCTTAAATCGGTCAAACTAGATATATATTGTATTTTTACCCCATTCACAATTTGCAAAGAAAGAAACCACTTTTCTCTAGTCGTATTATTTATGTTCATAAAGGCCTCTGACAATCTGAGACGAATGTCTTCCATTTAAATAGAGACTAATATAATAGCTTATGATGCACTACACTTTTACTGTTACATGAATGTCACCCTGCTTAAATTCCCAGTTTTTAATATAGATTCTGATGCCGCTGTGTCCGTTGTGGTCTAGGAAAGTCCTTCATTTGGATGTCAAACATTAACCTTACACAGTGACCAAAAAGAGAACAAAGAGGGCAACAGGTTTAATGATACACAAAATTGTCACCGAACTCCTGACTGAACAATTAGCTGTAAAGGGTCTACATCTTCCGAGTTAAAGAAGGACAAGTGTTACTGAGATAGGGAAATAGGAAGGTGAGTGTATGGGATTGAAAAGCTCTCAAGAACCCTCAGGCGGCTTGAGAGCTAGCCCTACTGGCAATGTAAAATTCAGCAGGGGTTTGAGTGTGGCACACTGTCTGTGAAGTAATCAAGTCTGTCTGACGTTGTCATATGTATGTGGATGACATGCAAATCATACTGTTATCATATTTCTTGCATGTTATTGCGCTCTAGCACATTGAAGCTTCTCAAGTGCTAAATGGAATTACCAATAATGATCTCAGACACAGATAACTGGACAGACTTAAAGAATATGGCAAAGTACTACTTTATTATCAGCTTTAGAATGAAGTAGGGCAATCTACCGAAGAACAAACTGTAGTGCACACACTCACAACAAAAATTTTGATTACGCAAAGGCTTTATACCTCGATATGCTTCATCTATGACGTCATCCTATGTGGTAAACTATAAAACCTATTGAAGGGAGGGATTGGGTAAGGGAACATATGTGCCTTTATATGATATAATTATTAGAAATATTACTGGATGCCCCTTATCTAATAGTCATGCCTTCAACCACCCCTAAATACGTATAATACAGATTATAGCAGATTAACAGCAGAAGGTTGGCCTGCGCAACACTGTATTGCGTATTTCTACATAGGTCCTCTGATTGGTTGGCATTCTCTTCCAACCTTGGACTTTCAGCCCATTAGCAGCACATAAGCAAAGCGAAACTCAGGTGAAGAGAGCAATGTCACACTACTACCCACTTGCCCAATTAGTCCATCATCGGTCAGGCCCCAAGCCAAGCCTTCTCTCTGTTATGGGACTTTTAAGGGAGTGTAGTTATACCATTATCTTCGTCCTCAGGCTTAATGAACAGCACTTGTTTTCGACTTTTGAATCACATGTGATGAGACCACGATTTTCTCCATTTCAACCTTTTATTTACTACTATTTGATTTAATTAAGCGTGTGTCATTACTCCTCTCAGCCTCTGGAGACTTGCTCACTCCAACCTCCATAAGATTTTCCCCTCTTTGATTGTCCAATACTGGGCTCTTGCCGATGTTTTCTTCTTTCCTTAATCTAAGAGAAATATGTCTTACGTACAGTGGGCCTATCCACTTGACACCCTCTGTGCCTTGCAATTATTCCTTGATGTGGCATCCTTGATCCCAGGCCAATAGACTGCTCTTTATTTCTCACACAAAGCTGTTTTCCAGAATCTCCTGACTCTGCAGACTTGGTCTGTCTCTGAGGTTGCTCGATTGGTTTTAACACAAGTCCGACATCTATCTTTCTATCATGTCCACCTTAGTCACGTTATGTTTTCTTCTGTAGAAGCTTCTATATGTCTCATCTACCTTGCGTTTCTGCATATATTTTTTTGGTGCATATGATTTTTTCATCTTCAATAACATGTTTCTCTTATCACTCCAGTTACATCTTAATTTTTTAAGTATTTGCATATCGTTTCAGTGCGTCTTCGTGTCTTTCCTTGATGACGTCACTCTGCTCTCATCAGATTTCACTTATAGGTCTTCGATGTCTGTTTGGGCGTGCAGACGTCCTTCCCCACTTTCAGTGAGATGCCATATTCGATATGGTTGTCTGAGTGCATATTGTCCTCATAAACTCAATGCAGTATTTGGATAATACCTGGTGTCCCACATAGGGCTCTTCTCCAGCAGTTCCAATTTAATGGAGGTGAGTGGGTAGGAGCTAGGGATGACGTTTCCACCTGATCATCTACATTGTTCCTCACTAACAAGTAATAATAAATAGTAACCGGAAGCATTGGATTTTGATCGGAGGTAAAGATGTAGGCCTTCCAAACCCCACCAATGTTCTTAAACTACAATATTGCATGTCCACATAAATACTTGAATACAGTGATCAGCAGTGATTTTGTCACTCTAGGTTTATGGGATTGAGCATGTTGAGCATGTTTCATCCTTGCAAGTTGAGGACATAGAGACAATAAATCCCCTTCACATACTATAGATCCTGCCTTTGAGAACTTTGAAATATGATTTTTATTCTAATCATGAGAAAAAGGTGTTGGTTAGAGATGAATAGAAGACAGACTCTAAATAAACATGCATTGAATCTGTACTGCAATGATGTTGCTCAGTTGCTGTAACAAATTGTACCTGTGTGTTACGTGGCATTCCCATTTCAATTAAAATATCAACAAGACTACAAGACAAATAACTTTGTATTATAATTGGTAAAGAGCACTTGTGAACTTGTGCACTGTGATTGACAGGAGGGACATTGCAGAGAAAGTATTTTCCTGTGCTCATAAATTGGGAAGTGTCGGTAAGTGACACTGGTGTAAAGGTTGTATGTGGTTTTATGCACATTATAAAGCTGGTACTTACAAGATCGAATCATTGTATCGTGGGTCTGTAACCTACTAAAATATGTTTTAAACAAAATTGAAACATGACAATTCGAACCTGTTTTCTTCAGGAATGTGTAGAGACATGAACTGGAGTGGCTCCAAGCATTGCAACAGCCAGCCTTGACGTTCGCTAACCCGGGAAACATCAACCTTCAGAAAATGGTTCGGCACGCGGCTCCAGAGCACGTGTGTCAGGGACTGGATATGGAGACGGGGAGGACACTGCGGTGTCGGGTTTTTGTTTTCACTCTTGAACAGGCCAGCAGACAAAGGCATGACATTCTGCGGAAAGGAGCAGATGAGACAGGGGATTTATGCAATGGGTGTATACCAACCAGTAAGGCCGAACAAACTCAAGAACCAAGCATATAAAAAAAAAACATAAAACTGCAACCAAAATTAATGTCTAGATCTGTTTAGCACAATCCTGAACTATACAATAAACTTAAACACATTTGGATTATTAGGAGGAACACATTTCAAGATGAAGATGAACATAACATGAACATGTTTGGTGAAATCTGATATATAGACTGGGGTGCGTAATGGCAGACATTCTATAGTCCACAGGCCAGGGCAAGTATGGTGCTCTGATCTTCACTTCCTCCTCAGGCCTACTGCAGCTCATCAATAGAAGAGTCCCATCTTTCTACTGAGTGTGAACATGTGTGTACATGTCAGGAATCACGGCCAGAGGTTGCCTAATAAACGTAGGGTTGCTCGTATAAAACACACAGTGCGGCAAAATACAACTCCCAAACACATACGCTCTCGTCCCCTACAACGGAGAGCGCAATTTTTTGCACAATACAGGTTGTCATGGCAGGGGGTAAACAACTCCACACCGTGCGGCCACCTGCAGTAAATCATGTGACAACCGAACACATAACGTCAGCAAACTAAAGCCCACCCCCAACCCAGGACTAGTTGCTTCTGATTACGGACTTGTTTTGCTTCATGTTTCCGTCACCTTGTATTTAGTATCCAAACCCTTGTTCCTGTCCCAGTTTCACTTCGTTTTCATTTACTTACCATCTTCAGCATTGCGTGCCTGGTGCGCACGGCCCCTTTGCTCTGAAGCATTGTATGCCGGGTGCCCGCGGCTTTTCCATCCCACGTCGCTTTGCCTGGTATACAGCATTGTATGCTGGGTGCCTGTGGCTTTTCCATCCCGCCGCGCTGTGCCTGGTGCACGCAGATCTTGAAGCTTGCAGCACTGCGTGCCTTGTACGCGCAGTGTTTTTTTTCCAACTTTGCAGCACGGTGTGCCTTGTGTGTGCAACCCTTTCCTCCTATTGCAAGTTGGCAAACTACACCTTCAAATTTACGGACTGCTTTCTACCTGATCCTATTGTACTTCACATGCCCGCACGTTACCGAACCACACCTTCTGTTTGATGGACTGCCTTATGCCTAGCCCTACTGTACTTCAATAGCCCGCAAGTTGCCGAACCACACCTTCTGTTTTATGGATTGCTTCCTGCCTGATCCTTTTGGTGCTTCATTAGCTCGCACATAGCCAAATCAAAAGTCTCCGAACAACAGACTCCTTCACACCCTTGTTGTGCCCCTGCACACCATCTACTGGCTATCAGAAAGAACAACTGCCAAGGACATCTTGGTTTCATTTACCCTTGGATTATTGCAGAGATTAGAGACGCTTGCTGTTTTTGTCTGCATAGGTGTCTTCGTGCCTTCGGTGTAGGTTGTTTAGGACTTTGGGATTGCCTCACGGATCCTTCTTCTCTGATACCATTGGATCTTACCTAAAACATACCAACACGCTCCAGGAGTAGAACCCTGTCCAAAACTGGTAAGACTGTTCTCTGGTTGCTTAATAATATTCCTCATTCTATGGTCTAGCAGTTATCTTAGTAGGTCATATTCTTTATATCTCCTCTTGTTAGGTACTCAATCTCTCCCGAATACCCTAAGGCGTTATCATCTCCAACCTGCACTACTCCTGGGGTTACTTCCTTACTGCAGGTGGGTGCGACTGGTCGATGTGTTAGTTTTGTTCACTGCATGCAACTCATTGATACTGATTACTTCTCTTGTGTTTCTCTAGCTGTCGGTTCCAACGGTGTGTCTCCTCTTCCAACTATTAGATCTTTCTGTCTGGTACCTATTCAGCAGAAAGTTACAATTGTATAAAGGATTCTTCAGCGACTCCTGTCTGGTCAGACGTCCAGGTCTCTTGTTTATCAAGTTGTTGTCTCTGAAGTCCTAACAGTACAGCAGGTGTCAGCAAGAACTCCAATCAAGCTATACTTTGTCTTTTTGGACTTGTAGCATTTCTTGTTTTAATTAATTGATTTCTCAACCCAAACTCTCTTCCTATCTTGTACATTGTATTTGTATTCTACAAACTAATGCAGCTGTTTGAAATGAGAAAGGAGTTGCTTTGAATAGCTTCCTTTATTTCAATGCAGCTTGATATATTCATTTCTGTGCTTGTTTGTGCTGCTTCACGTTGTGGTTAAAGCATATAATAGCAACAGTCTCAACCCATAACAACCAGCTAATGCAGAGATTGCAGGGCGGGCATTTCATTGGCCTATTCATTTGAGTTACAGCAGAGTTGTCATGGGCAATAGCTTTTCAAGGAAGGACCAGCCTGGTAATGCTGTTGCTACATGTGTCCATCAGCTATACAACATTTTTCTTTGTATGCGATAACTTTGAACTGGAGTATTTAACTATAACCTATACTCAATGAAGGTCTGAATTCATTTTTAAGAAGACAATTTTGATGACAGATTCATGCTTTTCCACAAATGTGCAAATCAGTGGTGTAGAACATATGGATTTGGTGGAAGAAGCAGCCCTTTGGAGCATGATTTGTGGCTCCCCAAACTACTGGAGTTTTACTGTGGAGTGTGTAACTTTTCTTGTTGTTTGATCGCTAAACATTTCAGAGCAAGCAAAGCTAGACTGGAAGCAAACTAGGTTGCTGCATCTTCATCCTGAATCTGTTTATTTTCATACATGGTAGGGGAACTAAATCATCAAATTAAAAGATAAAAAGTCTGTCGACATAGGCAGCACATCGATTGTACTATAAAATAGCAAAAAAGCAAAATAACGGAGCGTTAATGGCACACTGACCACACTTCACAACATACAAAAATGATTCGACAAATTAGACTAATTTTGATGATGTGATTATGAAGATGCATAATGCACTGGCCACAATCATAAAAATCTATTATGGAATAGTGCCAATAGGGAGGAGAACAGCATTACTCAGATTTCACAAATGATTTTGTCAACAAAAAGAGCCATTTTGTTTTACATTTAAACAACAGCTCGGCAGGCTTGTTGTGTCAGTGAGGGTTGGTTATTTTTAACTGTAGCAAGTAAGGCTTTGTGGTTTGGGGCAAATAGAATATTAAGACATCTTATATTCATCAGGAAGAAAGGAAAGAAATCAGCACATGAGATCTAAGCATTAACTGCAGTGCAGCTTTGTGATGATAGTCAAGTATTATATTATGAGGTCTTGTTTTACAATGAGGAAAGAACATCAGCTCATGGAGGTGAAAGGATTCAACATAGTGCAACCTTGTGATGTTTAGTATATTTTGATCTCTTGAGTTCCAGCAATGAGAAAGAAAGAACTCAGTACAGCAGTCCTAATTGCGATTGGAATCATTCATTATGGTTCAGTCTTGTGCTCTTTGGCAGTGTGTCTAATCCAGGGAATTCATCCGTGTTCTCTAAGGGGGATCCACCCCCTATGGGACTATGGAGGGAGCCAGCTATGCAATACCCTCCTTAGGGGTCAGGGTAAGCGCAATCCCACTGGGGGTGACCAGCCCCCTAGGGTACATGGAATACCCAAGGCAGGGCTCCATGCCACCTCCCTTCCCTTCCAAGACTTCAATGTTCATTAGCTATACGGGAAATTAGGATGTTACCAACATACCGGGGCCCTTTAAGGCGTTTGGCTTGGTTACTGACCCATACTCCTTATCATCTGCTGTAGAGGCCGATGACCAATGGACTTCTCATCTTTACTCCAGGGAGGAAGTTAAAGGCGGGAAGGTCATCTGACAAGCAGAGACTCCACTGAATAACGTAGAATGCCGGTCCACACAGAGTCAAAGAGGAAGGAGGCAGTCCCTCGACCGGAGAGTGGAGAACCACAACAGGGACATGGTAGGCAGAGTCAGCAGGTTCTGCAACAAATGCTACCACTTTGACAAAGGCAGGGACCCCAAGCTGATGGGGCCAGTGAGGAAGGAAGCGGGCATGGAAACACCACAAAGTACAGACATCCCGACACTCAAAGGCTGAAGTCCTGAACAGGACAAAGAGAAGCGGAAGAGATGAGCACACATCCCAAAGCGGGAAAGAGGCTGCAAATCTGCAGGAACCATAGACTCCAACTGCGGTACTCAGTCTCGCTGAGGGAAAGAAGGTGTTGTGACAAGAGCGCAGACTGATTCCTAGAAGGTGACAGACCTTCTCCCTCATCTCACCACCCAGACTATAAATATAAGCCTGTGGTGAGGACGATGGTGGAAGGGTGAGAAGGAGGACCCAAGGACCCTTGGGCAACTGAAAAGAAAAGGAACATGTGTATGTACACAGGGAAAGACCAAATGATACACTACCCACCCATAGAACAACTGCTACCTGCATGAGAGCCGTAGTTGAAAGAAGCGGAACAACAGAACAAGTTCCAAAGGTCAATATACATAGGCCAGTAAACCTGTTCCCCTAAGCGGAAAAGAAAAGAAAACACAATGTTGGAGATGACCAGGGTGCCACGAGGACGTATGTCTAAGGGAGCAGAGTAAAAGTAAAGAGGAAAAAGGTATCCAGGAAGTCCCCAAGTTTGAGCTCCCAAAAGAGCTAAAAATCGAAAGTAAAACATCAAAGTTTCTAGTATCGAAAGGGCGAGGAATGAGAAAGTCCAAGAAGATAGCCAAGGTCAAAGAACAAGGTCGCCATTCACTAAGAACGGAGAACCAAGAGCCAATCCAGTTGCAATGTGAGATCCGAGCCGTGGAGGAGTTAACCAAGAGGGAAAAAGCAGGAGCAATCCGTGGACAAAAAGTAAGTCAGCCCCAGGAGATCAAATATCAATGGGGACAGGGAGCAAGGCACACAGAAATCTGGTAGATACTGTCAGGAAGAGGGTTGAGTAGCAATGAGCAGAGAGCCGACATAGATATTTATGTTTGTGTTGTCGGCGTGAGATGCGTAACAACATCACACGTTGCTATGTGCCTGATGATGTTGCACACCAAGGCAGCCGTGAGGACCGACGGGAAAGTTAGTGTATATGGCGGTCTGCCAGACACCAAAAAATCTTCCAGCATGACCCGCATCGCCCTCTGACCACAGGCACCAAAGGGATTGCGACAGAAGATATGCGGTTACCGTGGGGACAGTTTGGCAGATGGAGAAAATTACACAAAACAGGGTTGAATGAAGCCCATAGATCACCTGCGGCTGAGATACCGAGAACCACGTGAGGGAGTAGAGAAGACACATCAAGCCAGGCTCAAGGAGCCCATAGCCCGCCCGGGACTGAGAAACCAAAGACCCTGTGAATGGGTGATAAGTAGATACCAAGCCGGCTGTGTGTGTGGACAAAGACATTTCTGTGGGCATGGCTTGCTGGAGTGTTGCCATGTTTATCAGGGTTTCCAACCTTCGGAGGCACAGCACACTTCCGTGGATACTCGAGTCCTGGCGCAACTTCATTTTCCTGCCGACCTTGCACAGACGCACAATGCTGTGCCAGTCATCCGGCACCTTGAAATGCTGGCGTGTTGTGATGCACCCATAAGAAAAACTGTGCTACCATCTTTGTAAAAGGCAAGGGAACTGAATCCACAATCTCTTTACTGAATACGTTACGCCCGTGTTACCTTGCCTGTCTATCCCTTTCATTGTTTCTGTTTTTGTGTTCTTGCTACACGTGTCTTCTCTATGTACCTCTGGTCACTGTGCATTGCCTTACCGTGTTCTAGTGCCTCCTTTGTGCGTAACCTTATCCTAATCCCCTATTCCCACAGTTATTGTCCGATCTTGGACTTGGCCTGTTTTTCTAGATTCCTTGGGATACAATTGACTGTACTTCTATGCTTGTGTATGATTTCAGCCTGCTTGGATTGCTTTTGGATTACGTCCTGCTTGGGAGACCATTGCAAATATCAATGATATCTACTGACACTTGTTCTGTTCTACATTGTTCCCTATAGGCGTCCTCATGCAGTCAGTATAGGTCCTTGCATTATGTGTCCTTTTTTTCTTTTTTATCGTGCCTCGTTTCGTGCATGCGGTCTAGACCGGGGTCTATGAACTCAGTGTGCCAGTGTGGAAGGAGCCAGCGTCCCACTAGGTTTCCAGTGATCCATCTTTCAATCTTATGTAGCAAGAGCTGTTTATGTAAATATGGTTCCATTTGTGGACTGATAATATCTTTCCCATTTTCTACCACTGCGGCAAATCTCATTATCATAGAGATTTTGGAGGGATAGATTTCCAGGTGGGTTGGATTACCTCGCAGATTCCTCAAAGGTTATCGCTGTTTTCAGGTGAGGGTACTGACAATCCTCTGATGCTGGTGTAGTAAGGCTAGTTTTCTCTCGCGTGCAATGGGGGGTGGAAGGGCATGCATGGTGGAGTCTTTTGCACCCTGGTTGTTCTGAGACTCTGTTCAGACCCAAGTCAGTGGTGGGGACCTGGCTAAAGATCATGAGCTTGTGGGTGGATGAGTGAAATGGGCCAAGAGGTCACGGGTATGGAGGTGGAGGGCTTTGGATTTTGAGAGGTGGGCTGAGGTGGAAGCAACTAAGGCATTGATGATGTGAAGCAGGGACCTTCAGAGCAGTAAAATCATCTGGTGGTTGACCTGGGTGCAGGTATGTGGGAACTGGAGCTAAGGAGGCAGTGGGCCAATGAGGAGCAGTTTGGAGTGTAAGTTGAGAGAGAGGGGGCCAGTGTAGAGTTGTGGGGGGAACCGATAATGCAGCAAGCAGGAAATTGTTTGTTTTGCATGATTTTGACCTTTGGCCTTTCCTGCCAGGTAGAAATGGGAATCTGTGTACCTGATGGGGCTATGAAGTGTTGAGGAGGTGGGCAAGGTTTGTAGTGAGATCACATGATCTATGGCATGGGGAAGTGCACTTCAGTTTGTTTGATAGATTGAGGGGGTGCTAGGCTGGAGGGGAGACTGATGGCACTACATTGTGTTTCTGGGATGTATGATAGCAGAGCGCAGCCACCTTCCTGCTTCAGGGTGTATAACACATGGCCAGGTATGTTGGTGAAATGCTGATGAGGTTTTGGAATTGGCAGACCACTTTAGCTGTATGTAGCTCCTGGGTGCTTAGGGGACAGCCTATTTATTTTATTTTATTAATTCGTATTTTTAAAGCGCACAACAGCCCGGGGGCATCGTGGCGCTGTTACAGGACATCAAGCTGGTTACAGAGGAAGGCATAATGGCTACAAGGCAATTTGCATTACAGGAGTATATTTGGTTACATATACTGGCATTACAGATTCATTTCGATACGGTACAGCTGAGGGTCAGGGGGGTGAAGGCAAGGTTGAGGGTTATGTGAATAGTGTGGTTTTAAGAGATTTACGAAAGGAGTACAGAGAGGGTTCTGCTCTGAGTGAGTTGGGAAGGGTGTTAGGATGGTTATTGTCCAGAGGAACTGTGTGAAAAGCATGGCATTCCTTATGGGACTGAGTTCCAGCAACGTTGCAGCAATGTTTGTGGATATCAAGGTGTGGGAGAGAAGATCAGGAATTATTGTTGCTGCAGAGGCATGCACAATAAAGGTGGTTGTGTGTGGGAAGTTTGATTTCCATGGATGGTATAGATGGTGATGCTGCAAAGCCTTTCTGATTGTGTATGAGGTCTGGCTTGCCATAAGATGATTGACATGGGAGCAATTTCTGGTTTCAATGGCAAGGAATTGTTGATCCTCTGTAGTCTTGGAGCAAACAGAGGTCAGCTAGAGTAGAGCATGTCTGGAGAGTTGACTTTGTCAAGATTTAGAGGACACCCTGTAGTGATACCGGGCGACTACATTTGATGTCAATCTTGAGAATTGGGTCTAAGCATTTGGTGGGAGCGGCTGAAGTTGTTCTGCAGCAGTCGATTTGGATGCTCAGAGGGCTGGGAATGGGCAATGAGGGGGATTGTTCTATGGTGGCTGAGAAATGATTGACGGCCGTTAACATTAATCCTGTCATGGGAACAGGTTTCTGGGGTGAAAAATAGCATTGGCTGGCCGCACTGCTCAAAATGGCCTGGGTAGGTAATCAGGAGTTGGGGGTGATGAATTTGCATGAGGTTGATGAAGCCCGCTGAGTGGTGTGAATATGGCGACAGACTTCCAGGCATGATGGGGCAGAGATTCTCTAGATGCCCTTGCATTGTCTTGCCTGCATGCAGCATGGGCCTGTTGCCTTGAAGGAAACAAAACCTGGGCCGATTCATCACCCCGGAAGAGATAGGCACGTAATACAAGATCTTTTATCTTTCCTGAGTTGCGACACACATTTGCCACATAGTCACACTTGCTCCTGCTGGCACCCTATTGTATGGTCTCATTGAATTATACATGCCTTGAAGGAAACAAAACCTGGGCCGATTCATCACCCCGGAAGAGATAGGCACGTAATACAAGATCTTTTATCTTTCCTGAGTTGCGACACACATTTGCCACATAGTCACACTTGCTCCTGCTGGCACCCTATTATATGGTCTCATTGAATTATACATGCACCCTCTGGAATGGTAGCATTGTATTATATATACACCAGTGCACTGTCTTTTACGGTCCAGAGGGAGAAATATTTATATTTTTGGTTGCAAATTCATGGACCTTACAAAATGCATCCACTGCTATGTTCTGGTTTGTGTTTATTATTGAGGTCTTATATGGTCTGTTGCATTTTGCAGCTGGTGGTGCAGTGCACCAGTTCACGGATGGGTTCCTGGCACTGTCCTATGCCCCCCTCCTACTTTAACCATCGACGAGCAGACAGCTGATGAAGCAGCATTCTAGGTAGACTGCCATCCTCCCCTCTCCCTTGACTCCTAGAACAAGCTTTGGTTCCCCTTCCAACTGCTTTCTCTTTGATCTTTTGCTGCCGAAGGTCCCCTGTCCTGAGGTATGTTAATCACCTCACAGATCTTGGCCTCAAAGGAGAATCGGACATCTCACCCGCCATCCCATTCCTGATCTTTTGACAGCGTCCCTCTTCTCTTTTTGACTCGTAAACATGAGCTCACCACTCCTCCCGACGTATGCAGTGATTATATCGAGTAGGAAAGAAAAAAAATACTGAATGCTAAAAATATAGGGGCTGGGGGGAAGGGGTGAAACAGTGTGGGGGTGGTTTTGTGTGGGGTTAGAAGCATGTGTAAACGGGGGTTTGGTGGGGGGACCCCCGCCCCAATTTCTTTTTTTTTTAAAATAAATCCTGGTAAAATTGCATTTGTTATTTCTCAATTCGTTATAATAACATGTAACCCTCCCCACTCATCGTTTCATTAATAATTTGCTGCTTCAGTCTTCCGGTCCATAGGGCATCCGTACATTCTAAAAGGATTTCCTGTCACCAGACCCCATCGTTTCCCAGTCCACAGCAATGTTCGTTACCTGGCTACGGTTGATGTCTATCACTGATGAGATGTGTTTAACACATTGTCTATCCTATTTGTATCACTTGCAGTTGCTGTTTTCCCCTTTGTACCCCTTACTGAAGAGCCAACATTTCAGTCCAGCCCACAGATAGCTTAAATAGGGCACCCCTTTCTATTGTACAGCGCCGCCTTTGGAATAAGAACATACTTCTCCCTCCTCTTCTAGGTGACATATTCTCCTGACACATGACTTACCCTTTCAGGGTAAGTGACATTGTCCTCATCCCACTAGTCCTGTGGCGATGTCACCTGAAATAGGAGCCCCTCCTCTCAGCCACCCGCTGCACTTACTGTTCTTAGGAGACGGGCATCTCTGAGCAGAGTCTGATGAGAACCTCACTTGGAGGAACCTTGAACTCCGGTGGAGATATTCCTGAAGCCGCAGTGTCTTATAGTGGCCATTGCTCATTCTGCACTGCGGGGAGTTCATGCTGATAAATCTTACGGTACTGACAATGGAGAGGTAACAGCTGCGAATATAAAGATCTTCTGGCTGCGCAGCCAGGATGAACCCCTTCAAAGGTTTACCTCATGATAGATGTTCAACCTATTTTTTAGGGCTGAATATTTAAAGCACTGCATTGAGAAGGACCTTACTGAGTTGGTTACTTACGCTGAAAATATATAATCGAAAGACGCATACAATATTTTGTTCAGGAGTCACGGGTATTAAGAGTCCACTTTATGTCTTTAAATCAAGAGCTGCACTATTGATTGGATAAGTGCACAGTGTGCACATGAGGTACTCGTTATGCAAGAGCTAGTGCAACCCAGGGAATCACAAGAACAGCGCTGGAAGCATCTCAGACATGAGGCACTGACATCATACGGCTCCCACAAGTAGCACTAGTGAATTTACCCTCACAGAGATGCACATACGACCCTTGGAGGGTTGGCCTCACCTCCCCTTCCCTATTCCCTCTCTCCAAATATGGTTGCCAGCATTCTCCTTTTTACACAGCCAATCCTTGACTTTGCCACTTTTGACAATTGTCTTGGCAGTCCCAGATTAAGGACCTGGGTTCCCAGGGTTACCATCAACACGTTAGCTGACAAATCTGGCCTGGACATCTAAAGGTTTATGGAAGGACAGCTTGTGGGGGGGGCATCTAACAACCATGCTTTCATTACATCTAGTGCTTCCTTCTAAGGTACTAGAAACATCCAACACTAGAAAAATATTGATTACCATGAAAAGTCTTACTTTTCCATTGTCCAAGACCAGTAACACCTTTCATCCACAGCTTACCATTACACAAGCACTCCTGCCTATACAACTACTTTCCCTCTTCCTCAGCCCCATCATCAGTACACAGTTGTGTGAGCTCTGTTGCATCCCTTTCTTATTCTCTCTTTCTTCATAGGCCCAGGTTTGGTTTACCGCATGCTGAAGACACATATACCAATTTTCCCTGGACAAGGTACCAGTGCTGCCAGATCACTGAGGCGGTGATAAGTGCAGTATAGAAGTTGTATAACATAACATGTACTCACATATTATGTACACAGGAGGGTTTTAAAGCGTACCGCCCCAATTCACAAGGCAATAATGTTTCGCCACAATGGCTTTTGTGTGCTAAAAAGGGTCTACAATAGGACCAATGTGTGCAATTTCGTATTTGTACGCTTGTTTTTCTCTTGCTCAGAAATTTGAGCGTGTACAAATAATTCAGAGTGGCAAAGTAAATAAGCACCATTAGCGTTTTTCAATGGGAGTTGTCAGCCGTATGTTTTGCCAGTCACTGAGTAAATGGTGCAAATGATTTCCTCCTGTTATTCTATTTTGTATTCTGCCCGTGCTTTAACTGGCCATTAGTCAGGTATTGGACTGGAAATCATGGCCAAAAAAAATAATTTTGTTTACATAGTTCCTCACATAGAAACAATTCCTACAGCTTATCCAAACTGTATTTTTTTTGTTGCATACACTTAAGTGCATGCTTCACACAATGTGCAAAATGTGCATAATTCACAACAAGTGCAATTACAGTAGGGTGTTCTTGTGCCTAGCCTCTGGGGTATGTGTATTTTGCGCATGTGCAAACATTCGTCCGGTTGCATATGGTTGGGAGTAAAATACAGTTAGTGGAAGGAGTGGTAAGGGAGGAGTATTATAAAGACAAGAAGCACCAACATTGGGAGCCAAACACAACCTCATCAAACAAGGAATAGGACAAGAGATGAACTGGGGTAAATGGGAAAATCAGGCCCAATTTGTGCAAATTGTGCTTTTTTTACTGTACCTGTGAATTTTTTCACCATCTGCAAATTGCATAGCGAGCGTGAACCAGCACCAAAGCACACATTACAAATGGCAGCTAGCACACAATACAGCGGGTACGGTTTGCTCCAATTCTCTTTTGCTTTTGAGTTTTCTGCCTCATGTCTATTGTTGAATATGTGTTCAGATCAGAAATATCTGGCTGCAATGTATTTGCTTACCTTTATCCTTCCCAGCTCAAACTGGAAAATGTTGGGACTTGTCGCTTGTGCAAATACAGCAGGAAACAACTTAGTGCTTGGTTCAACCTAAACAACAAAACAATATGAAAGCATGATTTATTTGGAAACGTGATTGAAAGGAACATTAGTAATTGACTTTGATAGATAAAAGAAGTGACAGAGATGTGTGTTAAGTATATTTTAGAAGGTTTTCAAAATCATACAAAATGCAGTTGTTGAACTTTGTATTGGACTAACTGGAAACAAATATGCAAAGATAAAGCAATGCATTTGCTTTCGAAGTCCAATAGACTTCTTCCTGAGATGGTGCAGAGTGAAAGTATTGAAAAAGAAGCACCCACTTGTCAGTTGATTCGCATAGCAAAACATTGCATTTTCAGTTTAAACTCCACTGGATAATGGAATAGTATGCATGGGATGGAAGTTTTGAATGGCGGCCTTATGTAAAGGACCATAAACTGCATAAAAATGAGAACCCACACTAGTTTTTGCTGAGAACAGTCCACATGTGTAGCTGATGGTTGCATGTTAAGAAAACAAATCTTAGTCACAAGAAAATGTTGAATATAATATGTTATCAAAACTAGGCGCATGAAGTTTTAAAATGGGCTCCAGTAATTTCCTAAAATTACTAATGTTTTTTAGACACATTAAAGTTAAGGATTTAAAAACACAGTTGGAAAACAGTCCATGTTTTGCATGTTCCTCACACTAAAAGTATCTTTTTACAAACTTGTTGTAGCGCCAGGACCATGTAGAGATAGAATGTAACACTACAATATATGTTCTCAAGGTTAAACTGGTGCAGTTTCCAATGTTACATGAGTATGCAACAAGCTTCACAATGTCATACTGCCTTGCATTCAATGTGGAAAATAAACTATACTATATCCATTTTTTAATGGTGCAATGTCTGCAGTCATCTTAGTGGGCCTCAGGCCCGATAATAGGTGCAAACTATTCGAGCTTAGACACCCTGGATTTCCCTTGTCAATGTGCTGTGCCCCAACCGTTAGGAGTTCTGAACAGAAGCGTCCAACAGCTGCTGGTGGGAAATGATACTGGACCGGTTGCAGAAAGCAGTGAACTTAAGGTCTCATTATGAGTTTGGCAGTAAATCAGTGAAAACGTCTTTACCATTACCCCAGCTCCATCTTGTGGTAATACAACATGATTATAAATCATGTTTTGGTGATGTAAATCCTATTTTTTTAGCCCCTTAGGATGCCGTGTGGATTTTCTATGAATTTTCCATGAGCAGTAAATACTGCACAGTAAATCTGCCGAGTTTTGGGGGTGAAGCAGAGGATTTACTGCCAGAAAAATGCTGGAAGTAAATTCTCCACTTTACCCCCAAACCCATAACATGGTGGTGCGGTAATGTGGCAGTGAAGTGGGCGTAACAGAGTTACTGCCATCTTACTTCCATTTTTACCGCACCTCTGTACTTGTAACGAGGCCCTAAGTGTTTTCCATTTCACAGTGAATATGCTGATTAAAGGTAAAGCTGAAAATAAAAAGTGAGATCAAGAAGACTAGTGCATGGAGGGCACACATGGTTTGCAACTTAAAACAAATGATTTTCAAATTGCTCAATTGGCCTTCACTGTAACATATGATGACTTTGTGTTTTTGCAATTGAAACCTTAATAAAACGGTAAAACACTGGTCTGTATTTAATTTGCTGGATGTATCAAAGCCTACATACAGTATTCTCTCATTGATGATGTTTCTACATTTCAGGTGGTTAGCCTGAGGTTGTGAACCCTCCTCTCTGACTGGCGGACGCTCCAGCTGGAACTGGTCAGTAGGGCAAAGAGGGCAATGCCAGCCTGACAAGCCAGTGTGGGCTGTAGGAGTGTTTAGCGTGTTTTGGGAGCACAGAGTACAGCACCACTGCACAGGATCAATGTATAGCATGTTTATAGCATATTTTTTTTTTAAGTGCAGCGCCACTGCATGGGTTTGGTGCATTGATATAATGTGGTACAGCAAGACATGTGTTATTGAGCATTTTTATGCAGCGCCACTGCATGGGTTTGGTGCATTGCTATGATGCAGTTGTTTCAAGCTATGTGTTGCCAGTGTAACATGGACATATAAGTAAGGGCAGGTTATTCAGTCAAAAACGATTTTTACATATAAAATGCAAATACATTTTTCACAGTTCAAAGCACACATCTGTATCCTCAAAATGCACACCATTTCTCACCTGAAATGCCTATGTTGCAAGAGACACATTTGGTAATTAACAAACTAATCTCACTAACAAGACTAATAATTATAACTCATTAATAAAAGAATGTGTCTTCATTGCAAAAAGAGGCAGACTCTGAAAATCAGTTTTAAACACACATTCAAGTTTTTTTTTTCTTTGCCTTTCTGTGCTCTGTCCACAGTAACTGCAGGAAGCAAAGACTTCGAATAAGCAGGAAATCAGCTTGTTACAGTTGCAACTGTACAAGAAGAGCCATTGTTAAAAGTAGGCGGATAGAACATGATTGATTCTGATTGGAGCACGTCACATCAAGCATCATGTTAGAGGCTGTGACTAGTGTTTTGCTGCAGAATCTGGGGGAAGAAAGGGAGAGACATCTTGACATAGCTCGAAGGACGGGGTTGACAGCTGGGGATGCCTGATTCCTAAAGCAGATTCAACTTGGTTGCAGAGACTGGCTTTTCCAGTTAAAAATCCCAGTTCGCGTGACAGCAGATGCTTGTCCTTGCTGGGTGAACCCCGCCAGAAGGCGAACAGCTAAAGAAGTTACATGCTGAATAAGCCTGGTAATTATCTCGCTAAGGTGTGGGGGCTGAGTGTGTACGAGAATATTCAGTCAGTGTAGGAAAGGAGATTCCTGTGCTTTACTCACGTGTTTAATGTTGCAAATTGAGTTCTTGTCTCCGCCACTCTCTTTTCAGTGTATCACAGATAATGCTGTTACTGTGCTATTTCATTTATTTCTGTAAAGAGTGAGATCGTGTTTAAATGCAACTTTTATAATACACAAAAATATCTGAAAGCAGGCGGGTGGTGTGTTTTATATTTACCAATACAGTGCTGATGATGTGGGGAGATGTTTAGACAGTGCAATTGTCATTTTCAAGGTAGCTAAACATAGATTTGGCTGCAGCTGTGTGCACAATGTAATTCAGTATGAGCAATTATAACTAACTGTGTGTGTTGTAGTCTGCCGGAGGTCTATGAGTCGACAGAAAGGGAGGCCCGGGACATAGTTCACTACCGTATATAAGATAGTGAAAAATACCACATGATAGCTCGCTGCCGTAGATAAGACAGAGAGAAATTGGCCATGGTGGCACACTAAAAATGAAAATGTGGTGTTCCTGAAATGCAAGTCTGAGGTCTCTAGTGATTACATGAAAAATCTAAACAAAAATAAGGGGTTCTGGATATTGGGGCCACAAATAAAACAAAGGAATTATGCTCACCAAAATACCACCAATCACGCATACCAACCACGCATACCAACCACGCATGTCTGTGTGCTGAAATAATGCATGTCCACTATATTATTGTTGTACATGGCCCAATCTGAATACAAGGAGTGATTGTTGCTAAATAATTTTTCGCCGGTAAGAAAATACCATCAGGCCCCAAATCTCCACAAAAATACCTAACAGGGCCAACAGTAAAAGTAGTTCAATGTGCAGCACATAGCTCTAGCCAATGTTACTTGCCCTGTGTTCTTTAAAATTGGTTAGAACACCTATAGCCTCATTAAAAAAAAGTGCTGAGTCTGTGCTAAGTAGTGAGCGCGAGAAGGACATTGTGCAGAACAAATGTACTGCACTGGGAGCCAATTCATGGAATCAAAAGCGCCCTGAAACTTGAAGTGCTAAAAAAATGAGTAGCGCCCAGCATACCCACAACATGCCCCCATGGCAAACAGAACATAGCTCTGTCAAAGAACCTTTGCGCCAGACCATGGGAAATAAGTAATCAAGGATTACTTACCGTTTATCACCATTACTTACACACATCCCCTGTGATCGACAAGTCCTGGTCCCAGTACTTGTTCCACTAAACTGCACCCCAGCCAGCTACATTAAGGTAGCATCCATGTACCCCCACTAAACTGCGCCCCTGCCCCCTACATTAAGGCAGCACCCATGTACACCCACTGAATTGTGCCCCAGTCCCATACATTAAGGCAGCACCATGTACACCCACTAAACTGTGCCCCTGCCCCATACATTAAGTCAGCACCCACAAATCCACTCTCATCCCAGTACCGAAACTAATCTAATTTCACACAACACAAAGGACAACCGACTAACAACAGAGCCATTTACCTGACATGTCCCAATACAAGGGTCAGGCAAAGTCAGGCAATTGATCAGAATCACACACACCTGACGGCCCTGTCCCTTCCCCTCAGGGATAAAAGGTGGAGTCAATGAGCACAGTATAAGAAAGGCAAGCACGGCAGACAGCACTACGTGACGGCCACCACGCTGCAGTTCAAGAGAAGGAGAAAGGTGGCAGGAATCGAGAGGGTGACGAGGAGAGAAGTGACCTTGCCCTTTCAACCCAGAACAGCAGAACCTTCGTAGAAGTGAACCTAAAACCGTGAAAATAGTGCAAGTGTCCTGCAGCAGATGTCAATGTTACACAGGGCAAGCCTATGCCGATAGGCAGGAGCGAGGGAAGCTCCTGCACCCGTGGTTCCGGCCTTGACTCCAGATAAGCCAACATCCAAGCTGTTCATCACAGCCGGTGAGTCGAGGAGAGAACCGGCAAGCACTGGGCTGTGTTGAGTGAAAATCGCAAAGTAGCAGGTTTTGAACCAAAGCTAAATAACGTTCAATGAACTGTAAAAGTGTGAAGGGAAGACCAGCTGCAGGGGGAAACTGGCACCATGTGGGTGCTAACTCAAGAGACTCTGGTCGAGCCCCATATGAGAGAAACTACTCATACCAGAAGGCTGTAGGAGGGCTATCGAAATAGTTCAATGAGTTCATACAGAGGGTCAAGGAAAATACCTGTAGAATCGAAAGACTTTGATCTACCAACAGTGTGAGAGAAAGGGAAGTGAATCCCAAAGTGAGAGAAAACATTGAGAAACCAAGGAAAAAGAAATCCTGCAAAATCCATGAGGGGGTCTGTACTGTGCTTCAAGCTCCCATCTCACCCCATGTCCAAACCGTGGGGAAGGGAGACCCAGGCTACTCCATCCTGACAAATTATTTGAGAACACTTTTTCCTTTTCTTGAGAACTACCGCACACCCATTTTTGGATTAGTTGTGATGTTTGCCAATAGGTCTTTTAGTATAGGCCCTTTTATTTTGACTCAGCGTCACTAGGACTGCCTTATATTCATTTAATAGTTAACGCTTGCTCCCATCTTAGATTTAGGTTTAGATTAGCGTTTTCCCAACCTGCATACAGCATTCATTGTTCAATAAACACCCTTGAACTGTGATCATGTGTGTCTGTCTTACTTGTTCTCACCATGAGTTCCTCATATATGGTGTCAGAGTGGGATCTGACTCAATTGAAACACATTGGGGAATCCTCCATTTTTAAAAGCTTAGTCAGAGAACCTCCAACCCTTACATTGCCTCCAAGTAATCAATAGCATTTGATATCTGTAGTAGTAGGGAAGCTATCATTCCCTCTGGGAAAAGAGGACTGATTCCAACGGATTTAGTTTTGATCCCCCCCCCAGAGTGTTACATCTGATTAGCCCCAGAATCTGGCTTAGCATGGATGTTCGAGATAGACGTCTTAGCAGGCGTTATTGACCCAGACTTCCGGGAGACATAAAGGTTCTCTTACAGAATCATGGTGAAGTCCCTTTTGAGGTACGTCGGGGAGACCAAATTGGACAGGAAATTTTTGATAGAGCTCTGTTTTCTCAATTCCAAGAGGGTAAACCAGATGAAACAGACATGGGTATCTTAAGCTTTGGAGAAGCTGATAAATCCCCCACCATCGAAGAAAGGAAAATAGAGGAACCACCATCTATCCCGACCTAGCCTTTGCCCAGAGAAATGATACAGCCCTTGCTGAAGCTTTTTTACAAGCCATTCCTGAAGAGGAAGGCTGAGAGAAGGGAACTCCCTTTTTCTTCTTATAACTAGAGTTACTTTACAGAAAAGAAATATCCCCTGAAGGGTTAATAAAAACTCAACTGGTAATACCTAAAAGTCACCAAAAGGTTGTGCTACAGATAGCACATTCCCATTTTACGGGAGGACATTTGTGCCAAGCTAAAACCCAGGTGCATATTAGTGGGAAGTTTTACCGGCCAGGTATCTACGCCGACATCAAAACTTTCATACAAACATGCAAGATATGCCAAAAGACCAACCCGCACATTCCATTAAATGCCCCTCTGAACCCGTTGCCAATTATAGATGTCCCCTTTTCACGAATTGGCATGGACATAATAGGACATCTAGAAACATCTATTTTAGGCAACAATTGGACAAATGTCCTGGTGACCGTGAATTATGCGACCCGATACCCTGAGGCATTCCCAATGCCAAATAATATCACTCAGCAAATCCTGAAACATCTTCTACTGTATTTCTCTAGGGTTGGCTTGCCCAAGGAAATACTGACAGATCAGGGTTCAAACCTTATGAGTAAGCTTATGGCCGAAGTCAAAGAGCTGCTCCATACTACAACCTTGCAAACCTCTGTGTACATCCCCAAACTGATGGTCTAGTAGAAAGATTCAATAAGACCTTGAAACTAATTCAACGAAATTGTTAGACAAAGACGGGAAGGACTGGGACCGAATGATCCCATGGGCACTATTTGCAGAGAGAAAAAAAAACAAGCTTCCACAGGGTTCTCTCCCTTTGAGGTACTCTATGGAAGAGAACCAAGGGATGTCCTGGACATGTTCCGGGAAACCTGGGAAGAACGCGAGGAGGCCCCCATTCCAATATCCCAAACTGTCACTGGAATGGGAGAACACATGAAATTAGTCCAGGAATAGTTTGTACTCAAATGGGAAAGGCCCAAAACCAGCAGAAGGCCAGCTACGACAAGAAAGTCAATTTACAATTTCTTTCTGTCGGACAGAAAGTACTAGTCCTCTTGCCCTCCTCAGAAAACAAACTTGTTTCCAAATGCCACGGACCTTATGAAATAATAGAGAGAATGTGAACGTGCACATATAAAATAGCCCAACCAGACTGAAAACAGAAAGTCCACTTATATGACATTAACCTCCTAAAAGAGTGAAAACCTTTCAGCCACCCATGCCAAAGTGGTTGCCGAAGACATAGATAACTTTGACTTAATCCCACCTGAGTTATCGAACCAACAATGGGAAAATCTAAAGGACGTAATAGTCTCCTTCCCTGATGTATTCTCAGAGAAACTGGCAAGAGTAAAATGATTGTATTATTAGATCCGAACACCTAAAGGCAAAGTAGTTCACCTAAAACCTTATCTTCTGCCAGAGACACGTAAACAGGTAGTGATTGAGGAAGTCAACAAAATGTTGAAGGCTAATGTCATCGAGCCTTCCTCAAGTCCATGGTCCTCTCCTATCGTGTTGGTCACTAAACCCGACCGGTCCTGGGGATTCTGCATCGACTTTGGTCAGGTTAATGTCATATCGGACGTTGATGCATATCCCATGCCACGTATTGATGACCTCATTGATAAACTAGGAACAGCCACCTATCTATCTACCCTAGATTTATTCAGGCGGTACTGGCAAGTCCCAGTATATGTGCCAGATAAGGAAAACACAGTGTTTTCAACACCTCTAGAGTTATTCCAGTTTAAAGTTCTCCCTTTCGGCCTACACGGTGCACCAGCTCAATAGACTCTGGTCGAGCCCCATATGAAAGAAACTACAGATACCAGAAGGTCGTAGGAGGGCCGGTGAAATAGGTCAAAGTGGTCATACAGAGGGTCAAGCAAAATCTGCGTACCTTCAAAAGTGTTTGATCTACCAACAGTGTGAGAGAAATAGAAATGAATCCCACAGTGAGACAAAACAAGGGAAAAGAAATCCTGCAAAAGGCAAGAGGGGTGCGAGCCTGACCGAGGGAGATCCAGGGGTGAAGCGGTCACCCAAAGTTGATTGATAAAGGAACTGTGATATATTTTGGAATTCGATTGAGAAGGTTCAGTGCCCAGAAGAGAGGGGACCCAGGGGTTAACCCATCACCCAGCAAACATTGGAAAAGAACTTTCATTTGTTAAAGGAACTTTTGTTTTGTTGTTTGAACATGTCAGTTCCTCAAAGACAAGAGACTTTTAAGTGAAACAAGACTTGGCCATCAAAGGCCCTGATAACTGAAAGCTTGATGGTTAAAAGCTGGACTATCATCTAGTGCTAGAAAAGCCCGAGAGTGTGTCCTGAGAGCTGCCATTGGAACTGTCGTCTCGTGCTGGAGAAGCCAGAGACTGTACTGTGCTTCAAGCTCCCATTTTACCCGTGTCCGAAACATGGGGAAGGGAGACCCAGGCTACTGCATCCTAACATATTATTTGAGAACACTTCTTTCTTTTCTTGAGAACTACCCCACAACCCTTTTTGTATTAGTTGTGAGGTTTGACAATAGGTTTTTTAGTATAAGTCCTTTTGTTTTGACACAACGACACTAGGACTGCCTTATATTGATTTGATGGCTTGCTCCCATCTTAGATTGAGGTTCAGAATAGGTGTTTTTCCAACCTGCATACAGCATTAATTGTTCAATAAACACCCTTGAACTGTGATCACTTGTGTCTGTCTTGCTTGTTGTCACCATGGGCTACTCACAACACTCACCCACGAGCCAGCTGTTCCCAAAGGTACACAATGCCAGGGCCTGGTATATGGGTGAAATGTGCTGGATGTAGCTGTCATGTGTGCATCGTGGGAAATTGGTATTGACGTGCATAATGTGTCCCTTTGCATCACAAATCACCTGCACATTGACGGAATGCCAATGTTTCTTGTTGCGACAGATGTGCTATGTCTGTCGGGGGGTGCAGCACTACATGGGTGTAATCGATGGCTCCCGGTACCTGGAAAAAGTGTGCAACTGCATAGAATTCCTGGCACACTCTCTGCCTTGCCTGCGGTGTGCATGGCATAACAATGTGCCAATGCACACATGCTAGGATGTAGCGCAGGACCTGGTGGAGGCACCTTGATTGTGTGGGCTGTGACAAACCCCCAACGGTGGCTGTGGTATCCTAGAATTATCCAGAGGCCAGGAAGTGTAAATCTGCTAGCACTTTGACCAAAGGTGTCACAGCCTGTGAGCACATGGTGGGTGATACCAGGTCATTCTCCCACACCCTGACCAGTTCTAGGATGACATAGGGAGGGAAGCAGTATCTTACATGCACCTCCTCATCTGGCATCCCAAATAGTGTTGTTTGTGGTAGGAAGATTCTGGGCCTCCTCCTCCTCTTCCTTCCATGTAGTAGGTTCAGTGCTAGCGATGCAGGATCCAGCATTGTGGCACTCCTAAGTTTTTTGGGGTTACCTATCACTTTTTTATGCATGGCCTTTCATTGAACTTTGTGCTTTGCGACCGGTGATGGGTGGCGGTAAGATTGTTTTCCTCTGGAGTCAGAAAGATTTCACAATAGCGCCTGTGAAAAGGGGTTACTTAGCACTTGTTGGTTGTTTGTATGGTGCATCCCTGCCCACACCCATGTTCTTCCTCATTTTCCTCCTTGAATGGGGATTTCGCATGTTCTGCTCCCAATTAGCTCTTTGCGTTTGCACTTCCCACGTGTTGCACTCAGTGTTGTGCAAAGTCCTACTGCCCAGCATAAAGTAGGAATGGCCAGCGCAAAGTCCGATTTGGCATGGCGCAAAGTGTACGTTTGCAGCCCAAAGTCACTTTGCCCTGTGCTAAATATTTTGTAAATGATGCCTCTTTTCTTGTCTATAAACAAACTGAGCGTGTGCAGTGCAGGCTCTAACCACCAGAAAAAGCCTACATTCACTCTTCTTATGTTTCCCTCACTGTTTCCAGCACTCTAACCAATCTGCAAGCTTTGACTGAAGACTCTAACCATCTGTAAAAGAATACATTCCATGTTTTCTCTTGTAATGTGTGCACACTGGGCACTGGGCAAGGAGGCAGTACAAGTTCCATCATGGGATGCCTCCGGTGAGGCGTCTCTTGTTTCCCCTGCACAAGCTCTAATATGGTTCCCGCCCTTAGCAATAGGCTCTAGTATGTGAGAGGTGACCTTTGCCATTGTTGGTAGCCTTGCTTTTCACTTGGGGCCATTAACGGAGGGGTGGTCACCTACCACACACAAGAGCCCTCCATTGCAAGCACTAATGCTTTAGTGCCGCCCACTAATTTTACCCCAAAAAAATCACAGTTTGTTGTGAAAAGTCACAATTTTCAATTTACAATTTGTGAACATAGGCCACTTCTTTTTTTGGTGCCAGGGACCTTTTTTGTCCCAGTCTCGTCCTGCCTTTACCAGATTCTTGGTCGCATGGAATAGTGTCCAGAAAGAGGACTCACTTCATGAAATGGTCTATGAGAATCCGTTCTTCTGGAATGTGAGACATTTGAGAGGTTCAATTAAAGATTCTTCAACATGTGGATAATCTAGTCTTGTTGGAAAGTCTGTTGCATGGAAAAGAAATCTTACATAATATTTACTGAACCTTGAAACAGCAACTGACAAAAAGAGAAATCAAGCTGATAAAGACATCTGAGATTAACAGTACTGGTCTGTTAATACCATGCATACATTAAGGGGAAAATAATATTTACTGACCCTTGAAACAGCAACTGACAAAAAGAGAAATCAAGCTGATAAAGACAACTGAGATTAACAGTACTGGTCTGTTAATACCATGCATACATTAAGGGGAAAATAATATTTACTGAACCTTGAAACAGCAACTGACAAAAAGAGAAATCAAGCTGATAAAGACATCTGACATTAACAGTACTGGTCTGTTAATACCATGCATACATTAAGGGGAAAATAATATTTACTGAACCTTGAAACAGCAACTGACAACTGAGATTAACAGTACTGGTCTGTTAATACCATGCATACATTAAGGGGAAAAAATGACAACACTTTTGCAAGGATTAACTTAGACTTACACCTGGAGAGAGAGAGAGAGAGAGAGAGAGAGAGAGAGAGAGAGAGAGAGAGAGAGAGAGAGAGAGAGAGAGAGAGAGAGAGTTTTTTGACTAAACACATAACGTTTCCAAGACAAGTTGTCTTAGAAACCTTCGTGAACACACGTTACATCCAGTGACTTTAGGCCAAAGTCTTGAATATGGGATGTTGAATGTAAAGTTTGAAATTGAATTTAACCGTCATTGAATGTGTGAAATGTGTTTAGTAGGGTCCATGTGGATGTAACAATATGCTAAAGTGGGCCGATTTTTCTATAAGTGGTTCTCCGTTGCCCATTTCCACCACTGGGACCATTAAGCCCTCTGTCCCTTTATCTGGGTGCCCCCACCACTGCCTGTTCACCCACATTACTTCTCCCAACTGCCATTTGACTTGCCCCTCCCAATCACCTTAACTACCAGTCCCACGACCATCAAGTGCCTGCATCTCCCATGGCCCGAGAGCGGGTCTTCAGTTATTGCAGTGCTTCAGCAATTTCCAGGGCCTTTCCCACTAAGCTTCCTTCTCTGCTTCAACCCGTGAATGATATCCAGTGATAAATCCACACACCGATGCGTTCCCGGTGCTGGAGTCACATAATGAGGCATTCCCAGCAATGGAAACACACGCCGTGTTTTGGCCGGAATGGATATGTGGTAGAAAAATATTTTGGAGTGAGAAAAAAACAGTTACAGAGTTTTTCTGTAAAACGTATGTTTTCGTTCTGAGGTATAGTAAGCAGGTTCCTCCGTATTAAAATGACAATTTGAGTTGCAAGTGGGACCTTTTGTGTGAATCAGGTGCCACTTGCATGGATTTCCCTGCAGTAGCAAGTTAAACCTGGTTTCTTTGTCAATACCATATTTTAGGTGTAAATTACCGCCAGAATGAGAACTAACTGAACAATAGCTTACACATGTAGCCAAACATGAATTCACGGTCATGCTGACCCCCCTGACTTTGTATTTATGAATATTTACATGGCAGTTTTGCTAAACCAATTTAAAAACAAAATTGTGCACTGTCTTGCACGTCTATTTCAAGGATGAGGAGGCTGCGTAGTGCTCCAAAAACACATTCTAAATGTAGTACTCAGTACAGATACCAGGCCCCAAGGGTCTAAAGAATGTGCCTCCTTTACTGCAATAAAATGCTTTGTGATTCAAGCATGGTAGGAATTCAAGATACGAATGTTAAATTAAGACGTATCATCCTCATTGGCTGCCAATTTACGTATAATTCAAGGCTGTTCTCGGTCGTCCTTAGCAACATGAACATTTATCACACAGGGAGAACTTTACTAAACATTTTAGAGGTCCCTGATGCTGGGCCCTTGCAGAGTCGAGTGCTCTTGAATAGACATATCTAGTGTAGTCATGGACTCTATTGCCGAAAACAGAATAGTGATTTGGTTGCAGTCACAGGACACTTTCATTTTTAGACTTCTCAAAATTGATTTTTAGTCATATAACTTGTTTTAGAAACATACAACTTTAACAATATTGATCTATATCATTGAGTCCCCTTGCACTGCAATAAACCATGTGCCCTCTCCCATTCTCTGGTTTCTGTACCAAGTGCTCCGATTCATGTGGTGGTCTACCTGTCCCACTTTTGCACGACACCTAATTCAAGACTGATCTGTTGACTGTTATGGCTCATAAAGTCTTTCGGTTCATCATACCTTGTGGCCTCAATTAATGAACACACAACAAATTCAAATTAAAATATATACAGTAGGAGTAACAGGGTTGCAAAAGGAAACAGTGGTTCCGTTGCCTGTAAAGTCCTGCGATAGTGTCAACACATCCCCAGCATTCAAGGATTAGTGGGGTCTCAAGGGCCGAGCGTTTCGGAGATTTAATAGGATTCTATACCAAGAGCAGAATCGGCTGAAATCTGCATAATAATTCTAATGCTAACATTCCTAACATTTCCATGATACATGAATTCACTTAAACTGAAAAAAATATTCCTGAAACTACGTTTGGCAACAAAAACTCGAATTCCTCGAGGCTTTAGGATGATTGCCTCTAAAATAATTAACCAGAAACTTTTTGGGCCAGTGTCACAAAACAATGGGCCTCATTCCGAGTATGGCGGTAAGGGATAGCGGCCACCGGTAACGAGACCGGTGGCGGTATTCCCTTACCGCCATACTCTGAGTTCCCTCTGCGCCCTCGCCCTTAACGCCTGCTTTGAGCAGGTGTTAAAGTCGAGGGCGCAAAGGGGCCTGCAAGCCAATAACGGTGACCGTAATGAACGGTCACCGTTATTTGCATCTTCCCCATTCCCATTGAGCCCTATGGGGGCTCATTTGGGAATGGGGAAGAGCCTTGGTGAATGGGGAATTACCGCCCGCCAACCTTGGAATGGGGCGGTAATTCCGCCATCCACCAAGGCGCTGCCGGTCCGGGTACGGCGTCAACCAAGGCGTTAATAGCGCCATTGGTTAGCGCCGTACTCGGAATGAGGCCCAATGTTTATCTGTCTCTAGATGCATTTGTGTGAGGAATAAAAATCAAGTTTTGTCTGATTCACAATACTTTGAAAATGCCACTTGGAACTATACAGAATGGAAAAACCAGCATTGGCAATGCCAACAGTTTGGGCATGTGTGTAGGCATGGGAAAGGCATTTTCCAGGTACTGCCATAGTGGTAATAACTGACCATTGATGGTAGCAGCTGCAACATGGTGCCACTACCTAAGCATATAATATCAGTGCCTGGCAAATGTCTAATACGTATGCACCAGCCAAAACTATTGCCTTTGCCAATTCTTGTTTTTAACAGGACTTCAGTGAATGACACTCATAGTTCTTATAAACCGAGTATCAAAAGGTAGACCTGATTAAGACATTTCTATTACACCAGTAGTGACTTTACAGCTCCTAATAAGTCAGAAGACTGTTTAAAAAAAAAAAACACTGGTAGACCATTGAAACTCAAAGTTTGATCATAAAGCTTGATCCTAGCAGGATGTGTTTTGGGCAGGGAGGGGCAAGAAGTGTGCGGGAATGGCCGTAGGGATTAATAAGGCAGTGGGCAGTCAATTTGTGGGTAAATAACCAAACAACACCTACAAGCTTTATATCCCTCCTCATATGCCATTTCTCCCTAGATGTACTCTAATGCAATAGTTTCATCTTATAGGTGGCGCTAAATCACCACCTAATAGCCAAAACTGATCATCACTTGTGAATTAATGCAAACAGGAAGTTTCCTTCCAGGCACACTCACTTGACATATGCAAAATGGGAGTTTGGAGGAGTGTCACTGGATAGGGTGACACACGTTTTGCCCAGAAATGGAATTCCTTGTGAATTGGGCCTTTGTCATTTTTTGTATACCATTGTTGTGAGGTTCTGGGCAAAGCCTTTGATGAATGAAGTGTGCGTTCTAATCAAAACGAGTCAGTCACAACTAATGAAACACACATTTGTTCAAGATAAATATTTCTACTTTTCAAATGTTCTACATTGTCTTCTATTGCTTATCCTTGGGATCCTTTCATAACTTTTATAAAATTCCCTTTGAATATAAAAAAAATGCAAATGTATTTAAAGCTGTAGCCTTCTCCTGCCACTCGTAGAAGCTTTATGGATGTAAGGCTTAATCGTCTGGATGTCTTAGAAGTAAGATGGGCCTGGACGGGTATTCCTGACCTTGCAGACTGTGCTTGGATGGTAATTGCATAGAATCTGCCAGACACATATTGACCTGTTGTGCAAAAATGAGACCTACATACAACAAATACTTTGCAAAATTTGAATTTGAAGAAGAATATATTACTTCAGAGGTGTTTTGACTTAGATGCCTCTCAGGTTATATTAAAGGCCTGATATTCGCCATTACCCAAATTTGGGCACATGAAAATGAATATCTACGCAAATTTGATGGCGATGTGAAATTGTTGGTTGACCTTGATAAAACACTGTGATTGGAGCCTCTGGTGAAGGTAATCTCTTAGATTTCATGATTGATGCAGCCCTAATATGATCCAGTATATGATCGGATACTAGTATTGGACAATAATGTGTGTGATATAGGATACTTCTCTTAGTGGGTCATGTTTCCTTGCTATGATTTATAAAGTGATTGTAATGCTTTAATAATTGTATTTATGAGAATCTTAAGTTTTCTTTGTAATATACTGAATAGGTTGATATGTTTTCCATGGTCTTTTTGATAATGTTTGCTTTCTTTTTTTATTCTATTAACTCTTGTTCTTAATATGTACGTGTTAAAATGTATAACTAAAGACACAATACAAAAATGAAAAAAAAATGGCCTTATTCATCAAGCATCACCACAGTTTGCACAACGACACAAATATATTTACCAACAATGGTCACTAGGCAAAAAAGAACTTGATTTCATTTGCACTGCTTGACATTTTTGTCATCTAATGCTATCTTTAGAGAAAGAGATGGAGGGCCTGATTCTCAAAACCTTTCCATGCTTCTAGATGCAATGTGGACACATAGATCTGCAGAAAAACACGATCGGTGTTGTCTGGATTCTCAAAAATGGATTTGTGACAAGCACATTCATTTGCAAGCCCCACATGAGAGCTAGGTCCATGAAATGGCAGGTCCAGGATTAAGAGGGGACATGACAGGCCCACTTTAAAGTGGAACCCCATTTATAAGGGGATGCGCTTTGAAGTGCGTCAGTCATGTGCCTCTTTCCCCTGCACCTGTGCTTTCTTCACTGGTGCA
The DNA here is from genome assembly GCF_040938575.1 of Ambystoma mexicanum. Taxonomy (NCBI): domain Eukaryota; kingdom Metazoa; phylum Chordata; class Amphibia; order Caudata; family Ambystomatidae; genus Ambystoma; species Ambystoma mexicanum. The sequence continues at coordinate 396,200,324 of NC_090928.1, read as the reverse complement.
GAGGAAAGTCCATTGCTGCCAAGAGTCTGTACAGATCTTTGAAAAATTGAATGCAAAAATTCAGCGGGACAATAAAACAAAGTTTATTTACCCAAAAAATTAAAATGTTTCTCCCGCTGATTTTTAACGTTTGTTTTTTTCATGGATATGCCCTTTGGGCAGTGCACTTCGTTCGCTGTGTTTGCCGCCGACTCCCTGTCTCCCTGCAACACCAGTTCCCTTCATTTATGTGCTTGGGAAACGGGACGCAAGGGTCCTTTATTAAATTATTTTTAAATTTGTGATTATACTTTATTGTATAGGGAGAGGGGGACAACCCCCAGGGACATTGTAGCGAACAAGGATGCAGGGGACACCCCCGCTCCCATTGTTCTCTATGATGGCAATGTATGCCATGTTTATTAGAAATTTTCGGCTGTTCGAAATTTTCATGCAGCCGAAATTTGAGCAAATATGCCATACCGTTGTTTATATTCGAACATTTCTACGGATACCATCTTTGACAGCATCCCTCAGGGCACACAGACAGAGAATGGAAGGGACAACATTAATTTAAGAAATGTGGCTGGGGTCGTGATGTCGCTAATGTATTTATAAGGAGACAAGCTGGCTTCTGTGCACCTGCATCCCTTCCCTGGCAGCTAGTCACTAGATTTTGAGCTATCAGGCCCTTAGTAATCTGAACACATACAGAGGGAGGCATAGATGCCCCCCACGCTGTGCGTGCATGGGTTTTATAGCAATCTAACAAAGAGCGCCTTTCCTTTCTCTTCATCTGCTTATCTAATCAGCCATCTTTCGTCACTGAAGAACAATTGTTCTATACTGTCTCAGGAGGGATCTATACAATAATGCTACATACACTTTTGCCATGATTTCTTTCTCGGTGTCATAAGCCTGATGTGGAGTGCAGCTTTCGTTCAAAATTGGGTGGTTTCCACAGTTCTATATCTTTGACAGGCGCGCAGCTCCAGCCGTGTCACTGCACACAATCACTCGGGAAAGCTGAGGAAGGATGGGATTGTGGCCTATTGTCAGGTATTGCTTCTTTTTTTGGTGGGGAGGGTAGAATTTTAACATCAATGACGCTGGGGAGGGTGGCAGGAAACAGTATTTTTTTCAGCGGGCGAGGCGTCTGTGTAATTGAGGTCTGGGAAGGTGGCAGTATTCGTAAATTTATTTCTATGTGGAGGAGAAAAGTCATTTGTCGCAGTTAAGGAAAGGATGAAGGAGAGCAGGTCTTTTTTGACGTTGTGAGATGGAAGAAGACTTGTCCGGGTCCGGGGTCACATTCTCAAAGCTTTTCCCTTGTGCAAAGAAATTGAGCAAATTAATTTACCAGCTATTTTGATGAGGGTATAATAGTGAATGGAGCAAGCAGGATTTGTTCCAATCCGTATGATCAAAAACACGTGATCTAAGGCTAAAATGGAGGCAACTCTTTTTTGACCAAAGTTCCCTTAGTAACATGAAAACAAATGTGTTTGCTTCCTTTCTTTTTATGTCAAGGAGCAAACATAGGGCCTCATTGACATAGGGTTTTCCAATGGGTGTTGCCATTATAAGACGCTTCTGTGAATTAGGCCCATAGTATCACTATTGCCCTTGTGCACACATTTTTAGATCTTCCCTTTTGGGGCAAAACCTGTTTTTTTTCCGGTCACATGTCAACTTGCCAACGGATTTTTTTCTGACGTTGGAATTATTTAATCCCATCACCAAGCCCACCACCATTTCTCTCTTGCATGCTCTCATTGCCTCTTATATGATATTTAGGGCCGATTCAAAGAGCGTTTTTTAAATGGGATCGTGCTATTATGGAATTCTTCTATGAATCAGGCCTTAGACTCCTATTTGGAATATGTCGAGTTGATCAGTTACTCATCTAGAATTCTTTGTTTTCAGTAGTTTACATAATATATCATTGGGCAATGGTGTCTTTCTCTTTTGTGTGCCATCTCAGGAAATAAGGATGGTATGCAGATTTTGCTTCTCTAATGACCTGTTACTTTTGTAGATGGCACAAGTGAATTGTCTGTATTGTTGCAATATTTTATAACTGGTTCACATTACCAATATCAAATCATCTTTGTCTTTTGAGAAAGGAACATGAATATTTTTTTCTGTGTAATGAAATATACTAAATAATATACAGTCTAATTCACATTACATCAACATTATAAATGGAACATTTAATGTAACAACTTCTCCCATGAACTGCGAGAAAAGGAAAAATGTAGACGTTAAAAATGAAAGTAAAGATGTTTTCACAAAGTTTCGCTCATATGGCTGCATAGCAATTAAGGCGCAGTCCAGATACATACAAATAAAAGAAGAAAATGAAACTCAAGATGGCGCTGATGGGGTGACTGGTTTGGGAGATTCCGTCCTATCCCTGAGCCTGAATTCATCAGTCAGTTCATAGGGATACTGCTGTAGACAGGCGAACATTTACACAGAGTTCCAAGATAACACCCACACATTAAGTGAATGATGTCTGGCTTTCTCTGTTGAAACACAATGGGCCTGATTTACAAACATGTTTTAACATGGGAAAGTCCCATTGAAAACAGTTTTGTAAATCAGTCCTAATGCTTCAATACAGAATTTGTAAGTTAGGAGGAGCTCAGGCTGCCACACTACAGACTACCTAGTTGTTCAACTCTAGTGAGACCATAGTACATTTAACCACAGTGAGAGAACCAAAGGTCCCCGAGGTGGTGAACTTCTTTTACTCTGAGTAGGAGCTCTCTGGTGTATTGAATTGCCTACTAAGGTAGTAGGAATGCAGATGCTTGAGTGACTATTTAGGAAAGGTTTCGAAATATTTTGACTTTATAGGTGATGCATTGTGTAGTATTGTAATTCAAACAATGTGCACAAACTATTAGATTGTTGCAGGACTACTAATCAATGGAAAATGTCTAATTTCTAATGTTTTGATGTTGTAAGCTATTTCGAAATGGAAAGCAGCTTAGGCTTTTATGTAACACATTATCAAATCTAGTTCAATTTTCACAACATTCGCTTTCTTTCATTTTGGACTGTAAAATAATTTTTAACTGGTATTTGAACATACGAAATATCATGTATCAGCATGGACAATGGATTTCAAATTGAAGTGAGTATGGGTGATATGTTCTATCCAATGATCTGAGGGGCCTCCTGTAGAACTAAATCATAAGTACCAGACAACATTTTAAACTATGACATGGAACATAGGGAGATAATTCACTCCTTTTTAAATACCCCATAAAAAAAGCAGGGCAAATTCACTCATTTTCACCCCTCATTATTAAGATTTCAATTTGATAAACTGTGATATTAGCAGCCTGGGCTGTGATTGGAAATTGGTTTCTAGTGCTTGTATCCCATTTCCAGCCTTCTGTGCAATTTAATAAAATACACCCAAATCCCAGATGATTGAATATAGTAGCTGTCCATACATGATAAGATTATGGTGTTACAGTGGGAGAATGTAATGTTATGTAATGGAATTTGTCGTTTGTATAGCACCTTTTTCCATTGGTATGGCCTCAAAGCACTGTAGATGAATGCCCACAGGGGACCGAAAATTCAAGGTATGGGAAATTCGTCAGAGGAATTTAGAATGTGTGTCTGCATTTTCACCAATACGAAGGTTGTTTGGGGTGGCCAAGTCCCTGCAAGCTACACATGTCGAGCGGCATGTGGATGGGTGCTGTGAGGTTGTCTGGAGAGTTTGTGAGTGCAGGAGACTCACTATGTGTCCAGCTAGACCACATTTTTGTTGTGGAGGATAGCTGCATTTTTATGGCAGTGGTGTTGTCCGATGTGTTTTAAAATAGTGTATGATAGCAGATGTCGTAAATCTCCCCCCGTCTCACCTGGGATCGCTTCTTGCTCTGTTCTGCGGGAGGATTCCTCTTGTGGACGGACCGGGTCTTGTATAGGCTCGCTCGAGTCTCGTCCGGCTGCAGAGCGCGTTCAGAGTTCCGGGAAGGTCGCAGTTCAGGATGTCCAGGAAAAAGGTAGCGGTCGCTAAGGATGAGGATTCCGGGAGCAGAATTAGAGGGAAGGGGTGAAAGGAAGGAAGAAGCAACCAGGAAACTAGGAATAGTGGATTCGCCGAACAGCACACACACGTCAAGTCACTACCTAATGATAGCGTTGAGACACGCTCGGCCACGGGGGCGTGGCCAATTTATAGAACGTGCCTTGTGTGACGTGAAGGCTGGTGTGAGGCAAGTCACTTGGCACGGCCATGTTGGGAGTAACAAAGTATACAAGCCCCGTCGCGATAAGGACCAGGAAGTCCAGAAGGGGCAAGTTCTATGGGTCATGACAGCATGCCTCCTCCGAAGACCTGTTCCACCAGGTTTGCCCGGGTGTATGAGATGGAATCTTCTAAGCAATCGAGGGGTATTTAAGTTAGAAACTGGTTCCCAGGTTCTCTCGCTAGGAGGATATCCCTTCCATTCAACCAGGTATTGAAGTAGACCCCGTTTATACCTGGAATCGCATATTCTGGACACTTCATATTCCAGCTGATCGTCCACAACAACAGGACTGGGTCTGCAGGATTTTCGGGTGGATTGGATGTAGGGTTTCAATAGGGAAGTGTGAAAGACTGGGTGTATTTTCTTCCAGGAGTCAGGTAGCTTGAGTCGGAATGAGACAGGATTGATGATTTCCTTTATGGAAAATGGTCCATAGTACCAAGAGGCTAATTTGTTTGGCCGTAGATGTCACGGTAATAGTTTCGAGGACAACCAGACTTGATCACCAACAGAATAAGAAGGCGCTGGTCTTCTTTTGGAGTCCGCATAACGCTTAGTGCGTGTCTGGGCCTCTTTCAATTGTTCCTTGGCTTCCTTGAGTATGTTCATGAGAGTCTGAATCCATGAGTCGAGAGTAGGTACTGGAGTGGGATGTGGAAGAACAGAAGGTAAAACGGACGGGTGAAAACCTTGACTGCAATAGAAAAGGCTGACCTTGAGTGCTGAGTGATCGGAATTGTTGTAGGCAAACTCGGCCCGGGGTATGAGGAGAGACCAGTCATCCTGAACCTTGGTGGCAAAACAACGAAGTTATTGCTCCAGAGTTTGATTTACACATTCCGTGACTCTGTTGGTTTGTGGGTGATAACCTGATGAGAGAGCGCGTTGGATCCCTAGAATACGACCGAGATGTTTCCAGAATTGGGAGACGTATTGAGGTCCTCGGTCCGATATGATCTTGGAAGGAAATCCATGAAGACGGAAAATGTGTTCCAGGAAGATTCCAGCAAGTTCTGAGGAGGATGGTAGTTTATACAAAGGAGTAAAATGAGCCATATGAGTGAACAAGTCTAAGATTACCATGATGGTCGTGTATCCTCGGGAAGGTGGTAATTCCACAATGAAGTCTGTAGCAATAATTTCCCATGGTCTTTTTGGCAGCGATGGTTGAAATAGAAGACCCGCCGGTCTCTTGTTATCATGTTTGTTTTGACCGCAGATAGCACAAGCCTTTATGTACTGTTGTACGTCGGTCTTTATTCCAGGCCACCAAAACTGTCTTTGTATAAGACGGAGGGTGTTAGTTATACCACGATGACCGGAGTGAAGGGTATCATGGCAGAGGTTTATTATCCTTTGTTGTAATTTCTGCGTAGGAATGACCAGTGCATTGTCCTTGAATAAATATCCTTCCTTAACTCTTAGATTCCATGGATTCTTCCTTGAAATATCCTTCCAGAGGTCAGAGGACTGGATTTGCACTCGGATTTCTTCCAGGTGGTTGACTGCTTGAGCTACAAAGATAGTGTGGGGAAACATCTTAGGATAGGCCTTGTCTTCAGTGGCTACATAGTCAGGACGTCGAGATAAGGCGTCAGCAATCATGTTTTGTGATCCGGGAACATGAGTGATTTGGTGTTAGTACTGGGCAAAGAAGTAGGCCCAACGCGCCTGACGACTGTTCCTGCACTCCAACGACTGTAGAATTTGGAGATTCCGATGGTCTGTGCGGACCTGAACTGGATATTTAGCACCCAGAAGTAGGTGTCGCCATTCAGTGAAGGCTTGGCGGATGGCCAACAGTTCCTTCTCCAGGACGAAATAGTGTGTCTCGCTGGCAGTCAGGGTTCGTGAAAGGTAAGCAATGGGGTGTTCCAGTTTATCCTCAAGTTCCTGTTTCAAGACCGCTCCTATGGCGTAGTTAGAGGCATCCGTTTCCACTAGGAATGGGTGATTTATGTCGGGTTGGGCCAGGATGGGTGCTTGCGTGAACTCTGTCTTCAATCGTTGGAATGCTTTATCTTGCGGTCTAGACCAAATAAAGGGGGTGTCTTTCTTCAAGAGAGCAACGATCGGCTGAACGATCTCGGAAAAGGTAGAAATAAACTTCCGGTAAAAGTTGGCGAGCCCCAGGAAGGATTGAACTTGTTTCACAGATGTGGGAGCGGTCCAAGCCAGTATGGCCTTTACCTTTGAAGGGTCCATACCAATTTTTTCTGGGCTAAGGATGAATCCTAGGTAGTGAACAGAAGTAACGTGAAACAAGCATTTTTCGGGTTTGGCTAAAAGTTTGTCTTCACAAAGTCGTTGTAGTACTGCCTTTACATGTTATTCATGCTTTAGAGGATCCTTGGAAAAAATCAATATGTCATCCAGATAGACAATGACGAAGAGGAACAACATGTCAAAGAACACCCTATCCATAAAACGCTGAAAGACTGTGGGAGCATTAGCTAGTCCAAAGGGCATGACTAGATATGCATAGTGACCAAAGGTTGTTCTAAAGGCTGTTTTCCATTCGTCTCCTTCCCGGACACGGATTAAGTGGTAGGCACCCCGGAGATCCAGCTTCTTGAATATTACAGCGCCTCTCACAGCTTCCAGGCTATCCGAGATAAGGGGCAGTGGGCACCGATCTTTGAGGGTGCATTGATTTAAGCCTCGATAGTCGAGGCAAGGTCTGAGTTCCTTGGTATCCTTCTTGGGAACGAAGAAAAACGAAGCACTCGCTGGAGATTTCTAGGGTCTTATGGTGCCGTTTTCAAGATTGGTGTCTAGGTATTCCCGAAAGGCCTTTTTCTCAGGTTCGGAAAGAATGAACATTCTGCCCAAGGGAATTACTGTTGAGGGATCTGTATCTATGGCACAGTCTTCGGGCCTGTGAGGGGGTAAGGCTTGGACTATGGCAGTAGAAAATACATCAGCATATTCCTGGTAGGCCTCTGGAACTTGTATGATATTGGAAACCATGAGTGGTGTTTTTAGGTCTCTTGATGGTTCTTTAGGAGGTGTCGATGAGGGATCCAGGGATAGACAGTGGGACGTACAGAACTCTGAGCCCAGGAATAATGATCCTGCTGTCCAATTGATATACGGATTGTGCTTTTGTAACCAGGGCATACCCAAAACCATGGGGTAATGAGCTGACTTAATGATGTTGCATGTAATCCGCTCTTGATGATGGTTTATGGAAAGTTGGATCTCTTTAGTATGCAGGCTTATGGGTCCTGAAGAGAGGGGTCTTCCGTCAATTGCTTCCACTGGCTGCATGGTGTTTCGTGTCTCGTACAGAATATGATGACTAACAACCCAGTCTTGATCAATGAAAATTCTGATAGCTCCGCAGTCCACCAAGGCCAGAATGGGATAGGTCTTGTCCTTGGAGGGTGACAGGAAGGCCTGTAGTATCACCAAATTGTTTTGTCCAGGAAAGTTCAAGGATGGAATTGATGTGGAGCAAACATCTCTTTCCCGACACCTCGCTCCATCTAGGATCGGGAGCTGGTGTTTCCCGAACGCTGAAGAGGGGCTAGAGGGCATTCTCTAACAAGGTGTTTATCCGAGGCACAATACATGCACAGGCCTGTGTGGATCCTTCTCATCCTTTCTTGTGGGGAAATAGGCCCACGGAAGGCTCCTATTTGCATGGGTTCCGGATCTATGTCAGGGGTTGGGGCAGGATCGGTCTTTACAGAAGTCGCAAGGGAATTCTTTTGAAAGGGTATCTTGGTCTTTCTTTCCTGGATTCGGAAGTCTATTTGCATGGCTAGATCCATAAGAGCCTGGAATGAGCTAGGACGAGCCACCCTGGCTAATTCGTCCTTAATATCCCCATTTAGACCCCTGCGAAATAGAGTGAAACTTGCTTCTGAGGACCAATCCGCTTCCTTGGCCAGTTGTTTGAATCTAGTAACGTACGTTAGCATATCCTGAGATCCCTATCGGAAATCAAGTAACCGTTCCTGAGCACTAAAAACTTGTTCTGGGCAGTCGAACATAGTCTTGAGTGCCTGAATGAATCCATCATAATCATCCAGGAGGGCATCTCCTGAGTTGAGTAAGGGAGTGGCCCAGGTCAACGCGTTCCCTGTGAGATGCGCAATTATGAAGCCCACCTTCGCCCTGGAAGTTGAAAAATAATAGGGCTTAAAAGTAAAATGCACCAAGCAGGAATCCAGGAATCCACGTAAGGATTTTGCCGAGCCATCATATTTGTCTACCACTCCACCCAGTAACACGATGTCGTTGTTAGCGGGTCGCGAGACAAAACAAGCTGTTTTAACGCAACATTCTCAGCTTTTAAGTTCTGTACTTCGGTTGTGAGTTCTTGCATGCCATGCATAAGGTCCTGGACTGCTTTCTGCATAGTAGTATCAGTGTCGGTCGTTGGGCGTCTCAAACTGTCGTAAATCTCCCCCGTCTCACCTGGGATCGCTTCTTGCTCCGTTCTGCGGGAGGATTCCTCTTGTGGACGGACCGGGTCTTGTATAGGCTCACTTGAGTCTCGTCCGGCTGCAGAGCGCGTTCAGAGCTCCGGGAAGGTCGCAGTTCAGGATGTCCAGGAAAAAGGTAGCGGTCGCTAAGGATGAGGATTCTGGGAGCAGAATTAGAGGGATGGGGTGAAAAGAAGGAAGAAATAACCAGGAAACTAGGAATAGTGGATTCGCCGAACAGCACACACACGTCAAGTCACTACCTAATGATAGCGTTGAGACGCGCGGGGCCACGGGGGCGTGGCCAATTTATAGAACGTGCCGTGTGCGACATGAAGGCTGGTGTGAGGCAAGTCACTTGGCACGGCCATGTTGGGAATAACAAGGAATACAAGCCCCGTCGCGATAAGGACCAGGAAGTCCAGAAGGGGCAAGTTCTATCGGTCATGACAGCAGATGCGTGCAGGTGGGTGGTCGTGCCTTCGGCTATCTTCCATAAGCATGGAGTGTGATATGTACCTGTGGGTCCTGAATGGTAAATGTCAAATATGATGCCCCTGCCTGGATTATCTAATGTTGTGTAATGGATGTTTTCCTCATCCACCCTGACCATCATCTCTGAATCACTTGTGTTTTATTCTGCTACAATAACTAACATATTGGGTGAAGTAGTGTAATGCAACTGGATATCCCCGGTGTAGTGGTGGCATGTCTTTCTATACTCTTGCATCATAGTGTGAATGGAGAAGGACTGCATGCTATCCAGATGAATATAAGCAACATGCATGGAGAGATGTATATATCCAACAGCATGTGCCTAGGAGCGCCAATGTCAGGAGGCACTACGCAGGCATCTACTCACTCCAAAACATTGTGCCTGAACATTGGGGCAGTTTCAGTGTGGTCCTCTATGACTGGCAGAGTAGGTCAGGTCTGCAGGGGGGATTTATTTGACTAAAATAGGGACATCTTGCAGCCCCATCAACAGAGTGGGGCAACCAAGGTAGGGGGTTTATGGACACGAGAGGCTTGACTCAATTCTCACCGGTAAATTCTCAATTATTATGATGAATCAGTTCTTGCCTACAGTTCAAAATAATCATATGTTAGCTCTTCTATTTTCCGATCTAACAACATATTGCCACTGTGGTTACGATTATCACTGCCACAGCGTGTTTTGCTTGCAAACAACAGTCCTGTGTACCTGGTAATAGGTGCTTAGTTCTTTGCCATTGGCTGTGAAGGTCAGCAATCCACTGGAAGTGTCCACCATGCAACCGATCTCCAGCCCGTTGTTGTTTCGTCCTTGTCCGGGGCTCATGCTTTCACCTGCACACACCATGTAACAGTTGCTGCGTTTGATACTAAACATACAAAGAAAGAAAAGGCCATGAACATGTGATCATTGTTATTTTAATTGATGGCACATAGGTCTACTAACACATGTCTCTTCTCTGTACTCAAGGATGGTCTCCAGACTGAATGTAAGTTCTACTCAGCATCCAGAACCCAACAACCTAACTATCAAACTTTCCAAACTCAGCCTGCACACATTTTTTGGCAATAGGCCATTGACTCAGTGCCAAAGCGTTGTGACCTGTTCATCCAGGAAAGAAATGAGAGATATGTGTCTGTTGTGAGTGAGGTGGGTCAATTACTCTATGAAAATGTCAGGAAAAGACTGGATCGCAAAATATCCTGGTTTAAAACACAAACATGACAATCTCATCATACAATAACATTATTGATTATTACGGTGCACAAGACAACAAGGGTGTTCACTCTCATATGAACTGGATATTGCTTTTCATTATTTTAACAAGTTTCACTCATTACAAATATGTTCCGGTACACGCAATGATTACTTGAAATGTGTCGAACATATCCCGATTTACTTTGTATTTCTTTGTGCAAGCCTAAATCCTCTTTACCATTCCTGTTCTTGGAGTTCTTCACTACATTTCACGGCATTCGGAGACGAGTAAGCCCAGAGGATTTCATGCAGAATGGCACACTGTCCATTTGAGTGCCCTGGGATAGCCTTGTGACTAACATTTTCATCCGGTAAATCATATCCACCCGTAGGAATTCGCGCATTTTATGATGACCTAATAGCTTTCATATTCAGCCCTGTTAGCTATAGGGAAGATCTACTGGAATTGACATTTTAAAGCTTCTCACTTTAGGATTGGAAAATTCCCAGTCATGGTATTGAATATGAAGTGGTTAACACCTAGTAGAGATTCTATGCAACTGTTTTCAAATTAGTTACAAATATATATGCATTACAAGCTTACAAGAGGTAGAACACTCGGCAGCTAGGTTTGTAGAGCAAAATTGGAGAATGAAAAATGCCCACACTACTTAGAAATATCTCTATAGCAGATTCTCTGCCTGCCATTTTGTACATCTGATTTAAAGCCAAAGTATACATTGTGTTGCTGCTTACCACAGAGCAAAGAGTAAGTCAGGAAGTTACTTGGTCTGTTGTCTGTAGGAGGGTTAGTTCTGGGGACAGTGGCAGCCTTAAAGATAAGCAGCGAACCATCCACTTTTACTCCCTAACAGTATGCATATACTCTGACCAATATAAATCAGGGACTAAAAATGCACTTACCAAAAAAAGGAAAACATCTGCCACCTAAATAATCATGGGCCAACACCATCATTCCCAGCAATGGGAATAAAAACAGAGGCAACAATATATTCTATCATTGACAGCTTGCCATCCCTTCCTGAGACAAGATTTCCTGAACATGGTCAATGCTCACAATGCAACAGGTTCCACCTGGCACACCAGTGCTCCCCAAGCATTTATAAATCCATACTTAAGAAATCCAGACTAGTGCCCACCTTACAGTCCCTCCACAACACTTTCATTGAACAAGGAGTCATCATTCGCATCTTCAAAACAGCCTTTATCAAGCCTCTTCACGAAAAACTGAGCCGACACCAACATCCCACAAAACTACCAGCCAATCTACAACAAACCATTCACCTGAAAATTCCTTCAGAATCTGCATTGAAAGCAACAGCCTTCTCTGTGAATCACAATGGGTTCAAACCAAAAAAGGAACAGAATCCACACTATGCTCCACATGAGGCGAACTGAAAAACAATGTGGACGCCAACTTATCAAATGCTTTCATCCTACTGATTAGAAGACTTTAGAAGAAATGCTACAATTTGAGCCGATCACTTCATTTATCACTAACACTGAAACAATATACATGTCACCCTTCATGTCATGTCCCTGCTATCTCACATTTGGTATAAACCAAGGATCCATTCTTTTGTCTCTCTTTTCAATTTCTACATGACCCTGCCTGCTCCTATAATTTATCAACAATTCAGGCCACACATACTACAAGCTCACAAACCACTCTACATCAAATGTACCAGATCTTACCACATGCCTTTTCCATTCTGACTCTTGGATGACAACCAACATATAGAAACAAAACCCAACCAAAATGAACCTTATATGTTATGTTATGTTATTGGAATTTATCAAGCACACGCACACCCAGATGTATCATGGCGCTAGAAGAGAGAGAGGAAGATGGAAAAAAAACAGACAGAGGGCAGAGGACTTATTCTTTAGAACAGCAGAGTTTTCAGTTTGCGCCGAATGGTCGATGGTCTCACTCAGGGGGAGAGGCAGATTATTCCATCCCTTAGCAGCCGCTACCAAGAAAGCGTGGCCACCTTTGCAAGCAAATCTGAAATGGAGTACCATAGGTCCCTAGAGAGTAGAGGACACAAGTGGGTTGGTATTGAGGGAATTTAGCCTTCAGGTATTGGGCTCCAATACCATAGAAGGCCCTGTGTACCATGCACATTGATTTATACTTTGTAGCACCTCACTACCGATGTCTACACCAATCCCTTGGCTTAAAGGACTGGAAACCTGGCCTATGCCCATCACAATGGTTACAGTTTGGTTTGTTTAGGGATAGCAATGTCATGTTCTATGCAGGGTAAAGCCATCATATGGAGCTTTGTATTTCATCTCCAAACAATGTGGTGCATCATGGCTTGCCTAAGCTTCACAAAGAGAGCATTGGCAGTATTCACACTAGTACTCCCAAGATTAGACCGTACCAAGAGCTGCTATCTGGGGCTTCCAGAGTACGTACTGTACAGACTACAAAGTGCCCAAAACACAGGATCTAGACTTCTTCTGCGATTTTGAAGACATCATTACACCTTCCATGGCAGGGGCCTGGAATCCATCACAATGAAACATATCCACTACAAACCATAGGGATAAAACTGTGACCCCGCAACGCAGCCTTAGCAATGTTGCCAAGATTCAATTGGAAGTGCCAGGGAGAGCTTCCTTCTCTTTCCTGCTAACCAAACTCAGGAACTGTATAACTAGGCCTATGCATACAGAGAAGGACCACCTGCTTTTCAGGAAACCACTGAAAGCATATCCATTCAAATGAAACCAGTTTGGCATTAACATGAAAAACTCAAACAACCGACAGCCACTCTTGGTAACATTGAACACACGGAAACTCCTCCGCCTGACACAAAATCATATCAGTCAAGCATTATGGAACAACCGACTCGTTCAGGTAAAATAATCCCCAACCTCTGAAGATGCAATGGACCTGCACCAATGCACCAGCCACGCAGTAAGTCAAATAGGACGCAATAGAGTTGATATCCCCACACCCTTTAAAAGAAGCAGAAAAGCCACAACCCTCCTGAACAAAGGCAACAACCTAAAATGCCATCAACACTTGGCAAACAATCTTGAACCAGACTCTGTCATGCCCCACTAACTGACTCATATCATCATCTCTCACAACTTCATACCACTCACACATGGTGACAATCTGTCTACAAACACACTGCAATAACAGAGCAATACCACTGCTCGCATCTCTAACTGGCCTCCCGTTGTTTCAACGATAGAAATGACTTTGTAATCATTTACTTCTAACGGATTACTTCTAATTATATATATGTAGCGGCGGGTTAAGGGTTAAAAGGTAGTGAGGAGGGGTTTGGGGTAGAGGGTGGTAGTTTTGAAGTAAATTACCACAAAGTCATTTTTTTCACTGAATAATCAACTGGCACATTCCAGGGCCTAACTAGATCCTTGCAGCACTGAGTTCAACTGAGGGATCTTGGGGTTTCCATTGTTGATGAAACATGCACTCGAGTGAAGCCTTAGAAAAAGATTTCAGAATTACAGTTTAAATAGCCCCTGCTTTAGCCCTAAGTGGGGCTATTTCAGCTGTAATGTTGTAATGGTTTCCCAAGCTTCATTCCATCCCTGATTGAGGAAGTGGTCAAGACCTTGAAAGCTTGCAAATAAATTGCCTCACGAGCCTAACTAACGTAAATGCATGTTATTTTCTTTTGGATCAACACTTTATTATTCCCGTGACTAACATAGTACGAGCAAACTGAACACATACACACATATTGAGTGAAAAAATTTCAAAGGGGCATTATGGTTGCAGCAAAAAAATCTAAAAACCCTAAGAATTCACCAGGTATGGTAACCTATGTACCCATAACTCATGTCCCTCACCGTGCACTGCGCATACCAACACACATGACATCACAGATAGCCTCGGAATCTGCATCATGGATGACATCATGGAAGACATCAACAATCGGTAGAGATCGGGACTGAAAGTGATAGAGGTTGTGTCTAGGGTTTTGCAGCCAACATAGGTAAGGGCACAGGCAGAGGACTCTTATGGGTTGGGCCATTTTTCACAAAATATACTTATCATAAAACAAACAGTCTATTAAAGTCCTGCTAAGAAAACAGCAATTTTCAAAAATGCATTACCATATACAATAGCTACAGCAGTGAGCATGTAAGCAGAGCATTGCTTATCTGGTGCACTTGGCAGTGGAAATATATGTCTAGTCCGAACTCTGTGTAAGGTTATACCTGGAAATAAGGGCTAAATGTACATCACGCACTAGGCATGTGCTTGATGCATATTTGGCTTATGCGGGGTACTCGTCTGTAGAATTGTATGCCTAGGCTGATCAGAACTGCGTAATTTAGTCGACGGATAAGTAGACATCAAGCACTTGGCATTTGCCTGGAAATGAACAGTATGGTTAGAGCTTTGGTGCATATAAAACTGATATACAGACAGGTAACATCTGCTACCGTGGTGGGAGTGCGAGGTATGGTTGTGTAGTTTAGTATAACTGTTGAATTTCTTGGTTTTTAGATTTTGCACTGCAACCATAAAATCCCCTTTTCTTAGCTAAATTTCCAGAGCTTTTATTAAGCTAATGTGTTTCATTATATTATAGCACTTTAAGTAAGTTAGTAAGATGTCCCTTTTTAGCATATATAAAAGAACTCCAATGTTCCATTAAAGAAGAAAATATTGTTTGCATTGCACGTTGTTGTATGCCACTTTGAGCAGCACATGCTAGGGTTGCAACTTATAGCTGAATTGGGGAATGAGGTTTGGTCATGCAATACACCCACCAAGTCAACTACAAAAGCAAAGCCAGTGGCCACTATACCCCCTTAAAGGGACCTTCCCACTGACCTCCTGGGGCCTTGATTTCTGCCCACACCCAAGCAACCTATAGTAGACACTCAGTCTGGCCACTATATGGCTCCATTGCTGGTCCTTGGCAGCAAAGAGCTGTGGCAAGATTGACCATGCTCATAGGCACCACAGTTCTTTCTCAACATGTTTTGCCATACTTTTGGCAATCAATAAAGAAAACATTGGATACATTAACACCAAATTGCATAGGCACACTTTAATTACCTGGCCACCGCTCTTTTTTTGCAAATTGGTAAACATCCATCTAGTTGTTCAGGCTGTAGGTTAACATTTTTTTCATACATATATCGGCTATGTCCACTGTATATGCTCCTCCAATGTGTTTCTTTTACACCCACTAGTTGGCCACAGCCTTTGGACGTGGCCACTATGCATGTCTTTTGGGCCCACGAGTCAGAGCCTTTAGACCTGGCCAGTGACTTTGGCCGTGCCCATTGTATATTTTAAAACACTACTGGGCCACTAGCCAAGGCCTTTGGCCATGGCCAGTGCCCACTGCATTTGGCTGTGTCCACTGTACATGTCCCCCCATGTTTTGCTTTTGGAACCACTTTGCCCATGCCCACTGTATATTTTAAACACTACCGGGCCAGTAGCCATGGTCTTCGGCCATGTCCACTGTACAGGTTCCCCCAATATGTTTCTTTTGGTTTGGACCCACTAGGTGGCCATGACCTTTGGCTGTGGCAACTACACATGTCATTTGGGCCCACAAGCCAGGGCCAGTGAGAACAGCCTTAAGCCAAGCCCACTGTATATTTTAAAACACTACCGGGCCACAAGCCATGGCCTTTGGCCTTTTTCACTCTATATGTTCTCCCAATATGTTTCTTTTAGACCCACTAGGTAGCCACGACCTACGACTGTAGCCAAAATACATGTCTTTTGGGCCCACTAGCCAAGGTCTTCAGCACTAGCCAGTGAGCCCAGCCTTTGGCTGGGCTCACTGTATATTTTAAAACACTACAGGCCAACTAGCCATGACCTTTGGCCATGGCCAGTGGCCACTGCATTCAAACTTGTCCACTGTATATGTTCCCTCAAAAGGTTTCTTTTGGACCCACTAAGTGACTACGCATGCTGTGGCCACTACATATGTCTTTTGAGTCCTATAGCCAAGGTCTTTGGCCCTGGACAGTGAGCACAGTGGAACTGTATATTGTAAAACACTGCTGGTTATCTGCAGGCATCCGCAACCCCCGAATAACTGTGGTTATCTGCAAAAATGGGGTAAAAGTTCATCCCTGCCCTCCCATACACTCACCAAGTGCCCCCCTACCTTTGGCATGCTCCCAGCCCCACCTTATCTCCTCTTTCCCTCCCTAGTCCTCTCCTATTCCCTCCAATACCCGTGGTTTAATTCACGATTAGGTTTCTTTCATAGTTGCGGTAATCCCGCCAATTAACCAAAGCTATGAGAAATCGTTTGAGATATGAACTTGGTCACCAACACCTCAAATTCCCAATTTCACACAGTGTCCTCTTTCCCCCTTGCCAGCGATTGCCTGACGGCAATGCATCCTTCCCCCCCACCCCCCTCCAAATAGCATTTCTTCCACTTTTCAATTTCGGCAAGCTGCTGCTATTCTCGCAATATGGTTATTTCTTGCATAGAACAAAAATAAAATGTTGTTTAATTTCTGAAAGGTCTCTCTGCTGCAATGCACCATGGGAGATATACCTACAATTTTGGGAGAAGGGGGCACCCCCTTCATCAAATATTTTTAAAACTACTGAAAGCAATAACTCCAGACCAGTCCCAGAAATCGAGTCAACGCTTCACACCCAAGTTGTTTCATACCTGGTCCAATTCTATCCAACAGTTTTGGCTGTGTGTTTCAGCAAAAACGTAACTTATTCTCTACGGGAAAATAAATGGGGACTAGGCCGGAAACAATGTTTTTTTGCTTTCTTAAAAACATTTATTTAAGCAGATCTTTATCGAAATGTCCAGCCTGAGGAGGCCTATGACTACAATCTTATTTGCAAAATTTCAGCCAACTCTGTCATACGAGTCAAAAGTTATTAGTAACTCATTTTTCATGTTTCTTATGGAACTCGATACTCAACTTAACTGTAGTGCGTGACCACTGCACTATAATATATATATATATATATATATATATATATATATATATATATATATATATATATATATATATATATATATATATCGGTCGCAAATACAACCGGACGTTCATTTCAACATTTTTGGCATGCCTCATGTCAAGAGGTGTCTGCAGACACCGAATCAGGAAGTGAATCACCAGACTAGACCAAGATAACACTCATTTCTTTACCATCTTTTTGCTAATTTTTGAAAAAACTCTGTAGCCACATAACCACCAAATTTGCAAAAGCACATTTTCGGGCCACCAGACCAGTGCTCCTCATGCAAGTTTGGTGAAAATCTGTTCAGCGGTTCTGGCTGTAGATGCAACAGAAATTATTTTCATGTAAGTGAATTATGGTTTTAAAAAGTTTAGGACCTCTTTTATAACTCTGCCCCCATTACAAAACCGGGCAAGACTTACCCAAACAATGATTCTATATTTTTTGGAAAATGTTGTGCAGATTTGTCAAAAAGCACCAGAATTATAAGCTGCCCAAAAAGTACTCTTTGTCTGGGGAGTGCAACCTATCAATATACAAGAAGTTAGCATTGACTTAGTGGCAAGGTGAAGCCTGTGTACAAAGACTTTTCCCAAAAGTCCATTGCTAATAACTTTTGACTTGCTGGATGAATTTGGATGACATTTTCTCAGAAACAAGGGGGTAATGGGTGAGTGCCAGGGAAGGAAAATTTGATGAAGGGAGGTTGGGGGACAAGGAAAAAGGAGGGAGGCACATGGTGAGTGTCAGTGAGGACGGGGAAGACTTTTTAATTTTTGAGCATTATCAGGGTAATCTCACGAGATTACCATGGTCACATCAACGACACGCTCAGAAAAGAAACTGGGTCACACAAACCAAACATTGTAAGGGGGCAACGGGAGATGGTCAGGGAGGCCGGGAAGGAAAGCATAATGGAGGTGAGTGGGTGAACCAAGTAAAAGAGAAGGGAGGCCCATTGTGAGTGACAGTAAGGACGGGGAAGACTTTTCTTTTGTGTGCATATTCTCATTATCCTGGGGAAATGACAAGCGTTACGTTACCTCAGGAATTGGCATACTCAGAGATTATAATCGCTGGAATGGGAAGGGGAAAAACAAGTCACTTGAACCCTCAATTAAACTTGCACAGATCACATGTACTAGCAAGTGTAAAGGGTCTTTGGGAAGAATTGGCAAAACACATTTAATGAACACAGCCATGGCCAGTGGAATACAATGGACACAGTCCTGGCCAGCGGACCCTGAGACCACGCACCATGGCCAGTGGCCCACTAGAAATGGCTGAAGGGCAGTGGATCCTGAGGTCCCTAGGGGGATATGGGCCTTGCCCAGTAGGCCAGTGACCTTACCTCTTTTAAAATCATTGATGCAACAGGGACAGCAGCCACGACTGAAGGCCATGTCTGGTGTGCCTCGAGGAGCATAGGAAACGTTTTAAAATTCAGTGAAAAAACTTTAGTTAAGAGAACATCGACATTAGCTGATAGGTGGAGGTTTTGTCTTTTTATAAGCCATTGTTGCAACATGGACAGTGGTCATGGCTACAGGCCATGGCTTGGGTGTCCCAAAGAAAATGTAACATAACAAAACCCTTGAAATTCACTGCAAAAATAAACATTAGTTAAGAGAGAGTTAAGGTGAGCTAATTTATCGCAACAAAATTCTGTGTGTTCGGGAAGTGATGACCATCTTAACTCAGTGTTCCCACGGCCCCCATTGCAAAGCCCATGAGCACAAACATGATATTGCAGAAGAGAAACCCAATGGAGTACCGGTGGGTTGCCAGCAACCGTGTAACACCAATTCCGCTGCCTGATATCCGGTGCCACCAGGATATTACAAGTGGAAGCGGAACGGTAAATCCCCATTCCCATGGAGTCCTAGAGTACTCCATGGCAATGGGGGGAGTGAAGCACTGGCACCGTTGCTAAAGGTGCCGGTGCTTTAGTGGGAGACATGAGTGTAGAGGCCTGCTTTCCCGGTAGGTCAGGCCTGCTGGAGGATCCGTGCCCCTACCAGCATTCTCTGAGTATGGCGGTCCGGAAAGGGTCCCGGTATGTTGCTAGCGGCCCACTTGTTTCCGGATCACCATACTCGTAATGAAGCCCATAGACCTGATTTACAGCACGTTGGCACCTTATGACAACATCTCATCAGCACCCAAGACCTTACAGCGGCCACTAGTTTGGAGCTATACAGACCTTTAGAGGTGACCTAAACATATGTCTAGAAAGAACGCCGTGTTTAGACTGGATCCTTTGTGTTGTAGAATGCTAAGAACCTGCATGTTTCTGCTATGGAAAGGTTTGCTCCGAAGCTGCTAACACACAAAAAGCCACCCAATGATCAGTGCAAAACTCCAAAGAGATGTTTTGAGAAAATATTAGTCGACAGGTTTTCATTAGTTGCCAACCCTTTCTCCTTGTCTTTCCATTGCCTATGGCCGTATGGAGTGATACCAGGGGCTGAATCCACCTTTGTACAATTGTATCCTATCTTCATGTATTTTTGTGTTAACATCAGAGAGAGCTTGTCCTTGTGCCTTGAAGGTAATTAGGCTGGCAAGCAGCATGATGAAAATCGCACAATACCATATTATGTGTGAACTTGCAGAGATTATGGTTTAGAGTAAGTCTAGAAGTGTATGAAGCAAAATGTGATTTAATGCACAATTCATTCAGCAGCATTTCGTTATGGAAAAACTAACGTTTGAAGTTTTTGTGGGGAGTCATCAGCCTTGGGAAGCACGTTGTTTCCAGACATTTATTTAAATTTGATATCCATAAAACCACAGATGGGGTTCACTTTCATTGGTCACACAAATCCCATAAAGGCCCAGGAGCTAAGAGAGCTCCCCAGTCTTGCACCCGCGTGCCACTGTGCTAATAGTCAGAGGCAGAGGAAGACTTCTAGGCGGGTGGAAGTAATCAAGAGGCTTGGGCCAGTAATGCTTAGAAAAAATCAAAAGGAAACACAGCCATACTGTGTAGTAATTGTAGACCGTCCTCAATAGAGCATGACACTCTTAGAGTTAAACTTTTGATATGCAATGACATTCATGTATCTTGTTTGTAAGTGTTTTGGAGAGTCTTCATTTCCTCTGCATTAAAGGAAAGTGGCACAGTGTTATAGTCAAAATATTATACAATCTTGTAATGGTGACTGACAGTGGGGGTTTGGAACTACAAATGTTGGTGAGTGGTAGCTACCACTAGTGATCTCTTTGCTCAGCAGCCCTAAGTTGCCCCTGGGGCCACCTGTTTCTGTTATGCAGCAACACATATGAGTCACATGTGTTGTGACCAATTTCACGGCCATATGTCATCCTCATTATATCCCCATTGTCGAAAAAGGAATGAAAAAATACTTCCCTGCCTTCTTCCACAGCTGGCATTTCTGATGGGGAAGAGTAGCATTCGCTGTACTCTTTCATTCATACCTCACAGTCATTCTTTGTTAAGTCCACCAAATGTCATCTTTTTTGATTGAACGCTATTAAAGGTGTCATCCCCACAGATTTGACATCACTAGCTCAACGCCTGATCATCTCATTCTTGCTAAATCCCCATTCGCCATCTCGCAGGCTGCAGCCAGACTGCTCTCGTAGACGAACATATCTGAGCAAATTGCACACATCTCGAGAGCACTGCAATGGTTGCCTGGTATGTGAGGATCCTGTATCTCACATACACGGCCACTCACGGCAACAATCCCAGCTATTTGGCATCAAACCATCGGATCTACGGTGGCTCGAGGGGCCTCAAGAGGCAGGAACCGTTCAACTAGAAACACCTAAGTTCAAGAGAGCCGCCACTTTCGAAGGTGCCTTTCCAAGGAGTGTGGTAATATGCTGGAGTCAATGTAAGACTAATATCCAGCAAACCCCATATATTCTGCCATTTAGGATAATGCAGAAAACGTGGCGGTTGGCTAAGGTGTTTGGTTGTAATCATAATGCAGTTATTTATTTATTTTATTTCTTGTTACATGCCATATGCCCATAGGCCTCAGGGCGCACACACAACAGAAACAAGAATTCTGGTTCCTCTCTTCACTGCTTTCTTGATTGGGAAGTCGTTTTCTAAGAACCAGGCTTTTTATGATTTTAGGGCCTGTGTGTCCTAATGTGTACACATATGCAACCGCATTCTGTCATGCCTAGATGAAGATTTAAAGAAGTATCAGTATAATAGCATAAAAAACAAAGCTGAATGAAGTGTTCAATGTGCAAGTCCTTTTTTACAAAAAAAATGTAAATAAATCACTGTTGCAAGTTTAGCAATAAGCAAGGTCCTCTCAGTGTAGAAATCAAAATGTAGATGTGGCGTACCCCTTGATGTGTCAAAGAAAAGCTGAAAGTGCTACATCAGGTGGAATTTCAGAACATAACACGGAATGTAAACATTAATATCCAAAGACAAGAATTAATAACTAAAAGCAAACAAACCTCTCATGAACTTTCCCTTTTTCATCCCCCAAAGTGACAGTGACAGTGCGGACTCTATCCAGGTCAAAGGCTGTGTCGTATTGATGGAAGTCCGATGTGATCCATCCGACCCAGACATTGGTTGGTTCTTGCCCAGGAAAGATTCTCACGGAGTAATAGTACTGGAGAGAAAAACAGACAGATGTTTGTCGGGTACAATTATTCAAATCGTGCACATTTTAAAGTCAGTAGAGAATAACTGAAGTGTACTTTGCCAACAGAGTTCAGGCATAACAGCTGCGTCCGATGGTTTGGAAGATTCTCCGTAAGCATATTACTGGCATGATCAAGGTGCTGTGAATTCTTTTCACCTTGGTGGATTGCTACAGCAGCTGAGGGATTAACCAGCATAGCGTGACTCAGAAAATGCGGTTCACACAGGCTTACTTTACAACAAACATGAAAACTGGGTTTAGGGTGAACCGCATCATAGGGTTGGGCATCTTAAAAGAAACTAAAAAGGAGCCATTCCAGCTTGCTTAATGACGTAGTCTACCAGTCCTACCTCAACTCCTTGAGACTATACCCCCTGACCGTCAAACAAAAGTCCCTAACAGTCAATGCAGATTTTTATGTTTTGTCTGGACTACTTTTGTAAGTGATCTGGGTCTTTTTATGGGCAATGCTGTAGTCTAACTTCTGCTATTGTGTCTGTAGGCAGGGTTCTGACCTATCACCATGTGGCTCACCTCATCTGCCAGACACGTGGCTTGTTTCAAGTCTTGCAACACTTGGTAAATGTTTCTCCAGATCTCACTCTCCTACTCTCCCTACCTCCAAAGTTTTCTCCTACTTGCTCGACCGCATACTCTCTCTCAGGACTGCATATCTCTCCGATGAACTGCTATCTTGCTTGTTTATTTTCTTCAGCTCATATGCCATCTCTGTATGCCTCCTAACAACTGCCACACTCTACTGTCACTCCAAGCACTTTTAATAGGCTAGCAGATCAGGCTCCTGCAACCATGAATGGCCAACTACCATCAGCAGTGGTGCAAAGCTGCATCTGTACCAGGATTGGCATGCCAGATTCAAGTTCAGGTTCTCAGCTTTATCTTGTCGGGGCTGCCCTTGGCATCATGGCTCTGTAGGAGGAACCATTAAGGTGGGGATCCTCCATCTAGCACTTTGCCACTCTCCAATCCCCACTACAACTCCACCTGGATGATCTCCACTACTGCACTCTGCATTGTCCGCACCCCGTGCCAGTCTGTGTGGCACCTTGCAAGATTCTTTCTGGAATCACTTCCATACACAAAGGATGGCCTGGACTCAACATGCTTCAGTTGATTGGTGGTGCCTTGGCCTCTCTGCCCGTGCTTCCGCACTACATTCTCCAGAATCACCCTAGTGCGGTGTAGCGTGCGTGATGCCGCCCGGTAAACATGAGCGATTACATCACTCACCCTGCGACTGGCACGACGTGATGCCCATGCTCTCCTATAAAACACCAATAGAATTCAGCTTGGTGCTTCTCAAGGTATGCTGTTACTGGCGTTACCCTGCAAGTAGCCTCTGTGTTTTCCTGTTTGTGGTTTGCTCCTTGTTTTGACCTTGGCTCGTGAACCTGACTTCTGGTTTTTTGGAGTCTAATCTGGTCTTGGTAACTCCTGTGAACTCCCTGGTTTAGGACCCTGCATTTTTGAACTGTATTTGGTTTGTCTCAGTGTTTTTGGATACCTTGATACCAGATTTCCTGAGTCACTTTGGACAAGTGTGTTTCCTTTAGTTTTTTGGATCTTTCTTTACTTCCTATGGATTGTGGAACTTGCGATATGTCCCAGGTGATGGAGTACATCCCAGGAATTCCTCCACCCTCCTCTTTTAGTTTGTGCCCTTTTTGCCGCCCGGGTCAGTCCCCTTGCAAACGGTCCATCCTAAGCGTTCCTAGGCAAAATACGGTGCATGGTTTTCTGACCTATGGACCTTATCTTTGTTCTGGTGGAGAAGGAATATCCATTCACCTGGGTCCTTCAACATACAGTTAGGAGAGGGAGTTGCTGTCTTATTGCAAGCTCTCTGGAGCCATGTAATTGATAACCTTGTTGGTTCTTTTGCAGCTTTGGAGAGAACCAGGAGTTGTTACATTCCTCTCGCCTTTTAGTCTGAGCTGCCTAGTCCTCGTGTAAGGTTACATTGTCATGGGGACTTAGTGTCAGGTTTCCTTCTCTTATTCAAGTTTCCTTTTTATTATTATCCTTTTCAGATTAGCTTTGTGTGGGTGGGAAGTTTTCCATTATAGTTGGTTAGGCCTTAACTTGTTGATTCAGAATCCTGGTTCTGACCCAAGGCAAGATGGAGCCTCACAGTGACAGCTCTGATTGGCTAGAAGACAATGCTGAACAACAATGAACATTCTAAACTGTCACTCTGTGCCTTTCATCATCAAAACCCCATCTGAGAGGACGTGTTCAGTGGCTGCTCCTGCTTTAGTATTAGGCCTGGTGGATTTTATCCTTCAGATCTCAGCAGTTGAGCGGCTACTTTCTTGGAGGTTCAGGAGAAGTCTTCAGCTGGCAGGAATTCGTTTTGAAGATAGGAAAAGCAGGAAATCTTTGTGAATTCGCTCAGGAGATAAGTGACTTTATTTCTACTGTAAATCTGTTCATCTTAATAACATTCTCCTTGAAAATTCGTTAAAAGTAGTGTTTCTACTAAAACTATTGAAATATCGGAGTGCGCTTGTGTTTCCAGTGCGGTGTTCCTTAGCGCGAGATTTTGACTGTCGCGTGCGTATTCAAGTGAGCGCGTGCTTTCTAGCGTGTGTATTCCGAGCGCGAGTAAAGGTTGGTCTCGTGCCATTTTAAACGCGCGTGTGTTTTATTGCGCGGGTGATCCTTTGCACGAAAAGCTATACGCTGCGTGAGAACTACAAAGCGCGTGTGAAATACAAAGCGCGTGTGAAATACAAAGCGCGTGTGAAATACTAAGCGCGTGTGATTTTTAGCGCGGGTGTACAAAGCGCGTGTGAAATACTAAGCGCGTGTGAAATACAAAGCGCGTGTGATTTTTAGCGCGGGTGTACAAAGCCATGTGAAATACTAAGCGCGTGTGAAATACAAAGCGCGTGTGATGTTTAGCGCGGGTGTACAAAGCGCGAGAATCTGTTCGTCGCGTGCCATGTGAGTGCGCGTGTGTTTTTTCCATCGCGAGTGATTTTGCGCGTGAGAATCACTTCGTTGCGTTTGAACTCAATAGCGCGGGTGTTCTTATTTCGCGTGTCTCGCAGGAGAACATTATTGCGCGTGTGGACTATTGCGCGTGTGAATTCTTGCGCGTGTGGACTATTGCGCGTGTGATTTTTTGCGCGTGTGGATTATTTTGATCGCGCGTCTTCATCCGTTTGCGCGTGTTCTTCAACCAGGAAGATTTCTATGTGAAGTTCATCGATAATTTTAATGGAAATAACCTGCGTGTGCAGTTAGCACGTGTTTCCTCTTTCTTCAAGGATTTAAAGACTCAAGAAAATTATAAATAGTTTGAAAAGTTTTGAAATGTCAAGAAAGAACATTTTAAAGACAATCTAATTGAACTACCAGTGCATGTTGGAAAAAAGACAAACAAAGAACTAAGACTTCCAGTTTTGCCTAATGTAAGAAGTTGCTGGGAATTTCAAATATCGCAAGTAAGAGAGATTTTCAGCTTCTTAACCGCTTCTCTAAGAAATTTCAAGAGAAGAACCAGGTAGGATTCTCAGTTATTAGTTAAGGATTAATGTCTTCCCATTCATAAGGTTAAGTAAGTGAATTAAGGAAGTGTATATGTTATTCTTTATCCTCTGCAGGTTCAGCACTGATTAGCCTTGACGCAGTCTGCCTGGTGTTGTTTTGTTGTCCCATTCCCCCTTTCCCTTTGGGGTGTAGTTTACAGAGCTGTATTGAAAACTAGTTCTGGGAAATACATCTCAGGGGGATTGTCGGGGGTTCAGCAGCTTCCGCGGATACAGGACCTCTCAGCCTGACAGAATGAAAGGCCAATAATTTAGTCCGCCCGAGCTGTCATGAACCCCGACGAATCCATGGAGATGTTAGGATCTTTGATTAGGGAGTTACGGGAGGAGTTGAAAATTTCTCGGGAAGAAAATGCCTTACTTAGTCAAAAGGTAGATGACTTAAGTGTTAAAGTTACACAAATTCAACAGCGGGGAGAAAGGAGAGAGGATGAGGTTTCAGGGGGCGCAGGTTCTCCACCTGAGTTAGAAAGAGAAGATCAGTTACCACACATACAACGGGCGCCTTCAGTGGCAGAAGGGGTAAGGAGTATAATTATGCCAGTTCCTTTGGCGCCCCCAGAACGTTATCATGGGGATTCCAAGAGATTTAGGGTGTTCTTAACACAATGTGAATTACATTTTATGAGTAGACCAGAATTATTTCCATCGGATGCTTCTAAGATAACATTTATGTTGTCATATCTTTCTGGGGAGGCATCTGCTTGGGCTGGGTTGTTGGTGAGTCAAAAGAATGCGGTTTTAGAAAATTATTCCAGTTTTTTAGAGATATTCCGAAAAATGTTTGATAGAAGACAGTTATCTCTGGAAGTAGATGGTGAACTTTTAGAATTAAAACAAGGTAATAGAGACTTGATTGCTTATATAACACAATTTAAGTCCCTTGTGTTAGAAAGCAAGTGGCCCGAGGTTAAACAGGCCTCGTTGTTTTATCGGGGCCTTAGAGATGAGTTAAAGGATGCTTTGTCTGGAGTAGTTGAACGCCCTCCTACTTGTGAAGGTCTGATTGATTTGGTTATTCAATTGGACTTCCGTTTGAGTGAAAGGAAGGCAGAGAGACGTCATGGTCAGAGTGATGTAAAGTCTATACTTAGAGTAGATAAACCTAAAATAGAGAGTAAACCCAAAGGGAATAATTCATCTCCAAGAATCAGAGGCCCGTTAACAGTGGAGGAAAAGACTAGGAGGAGAGATAATAATCTTTGTTTATACTGTGGAAGAGGTGGGCACTTTTTAGGAAACTGTCCTTACACTCCCAAGAAGACTTCTTCCTCAGCAATCAAGGTACAACAGATCGCTAATACGGTGCAGACAGCGGTCCCTCATATAACCATAAATGTATCCTTATTTTTTGATTTGGAGTGTAAGGGAAATGGTCCTGTAATGATTGACTCGGGTGCGACTGGGAATTTCATGGATTGGGGTCTGGCCAAATCGTTGGGAATTCCAATTGTTCTGAAGGAGGTTGTAGAGCAGGCTAGGGCTGTTGATGGTACATGTTTATCTTCTGGTCCTATTACTCATAGAACTGGTTCTTTAACTTTGGAGTTATCAGGAGGTCACAAAGAGATAATTTCGTTTGAGTTAATTGATGCCCCTTTGTTGAAGATTATCTTGGGCATGCCTTGGCTTACTCTCCATAATCCCCTAATTGATTGGAGTGCTAGGACAATTGACATGCAATCCGATTTTTGTAAAGAGAATTGCTTTTCAGGAAGTCTCTTAGAGGAAGAGGTAAAACAAAGTAATTCCGTGTCTAGTTTTCTGGCTGAGACTGGAATTGGAGGTCATGATGTGGGAGCTGTAGTGGGTCAACTTCCCCAGTGTTATAAAGATTTCTGGGACGTATTTGATGAGAAAGTGGCAGGAGAATTACCACCCCATAGATCCTTTGATTGTAAAATTGAACTGGAGCCAGGAACAATTTTGCCTAGTAGTAGGGTATATGCTCTTACTGAGAAAGAGAATGATTATTTAAAAGAATATTTGTCAGAAAATTTGGCCAAAGGATTTATTCGTCATTCTAAGTCACCTGCGGCCTCTCCTTTATTTTTTGTACCAAAACCGGATGGCTCGCTTAGAACTTGCATAGATTATCGAGCAGTTAACAAAGTCACTATTAAGAACCGGTATCCTCTTCCTCTCATCTCAGAAATGCTTAATCAAATACAAGGAGCAAATATTTTCTCAAAATTAGATCTGAGTGGAGCTTACCATCTTGTACGTGTGCAGGAAGGGGACGAATGGAAGACAGCGTTTAAGACCAGATTTGGGCTGTTTGAATATCAGGTTATGCCATTCGGTCTATGTAATGCTCCAGCGGCTTTCCAATTTTTCATTGATGAGGTTTTTAGAGAATACTTGGATATTTTTGTTGTCGTTTATATCGATGATATTTTGATTTTCTCTTCTGACCTAGATCAACATCAGAAACATGTGCGCTTGGTGTTACAAAAGTTGCGAGAAAATCATTTGTTTGCCAAATTGGAAAAAAGTCAATTCCATACCGATTCTGTGGAGTTTTTAGGTTTTATAATTTCACCTAAGGGTTTAGAAATGAATCCTAAAAAAGTGCAAGCCGTTCTTGAATGGCCCCCTCCTACTAAGGTTAAGGAAATACAAAGTTTCTTAGGATTTGCCAATTTTTATAGGAGATTTATAGAAGGTTTTTCTCGGCTGGTTGCTCCTATAACGAGGCTTTTGAAAAAAGGAGTGAAATTTGACTGGGACCTTGAAGCAGAAAAGGCTTTTCAAGAGTTAAAACAAAGATTTACTTCTAGTCCAATTCTAATTCATCCAGATCTTTCCAAACCTTTTTTTTTGGAGGCGGACGCTTCAAATTTAGCGTTGGGGGCGGTGCTTTCTCAAAGGAATGAAACTACTGGTCAAATACATCCAGTTGCATTCTTTTCTAGAAAGTTTTCTGCTGCTGAAGTGAACTACACAATTGCTGATCGGGAACTGTTAGCAATAAAGTCCGCTTTTGAAGAATGGAGACATTTTCTTAAAGGAGCAAGACATACAGTAACGGTCCTTACTGATCATCGAAATTTATTGTTTTTAAAATCTGCAAGAACTTTGTCTCCACGCCAACTTCGTTGGTCTTTGTTCTTTGCAGATTATGATTTCATTGTGACTTTTAAACCCGGAAGTCAAAACAAAAAAGCTGATGCGTTATCTCGCCAATTTCCTGGAAGTGAAGACAAAGAGATTATAGAACCAGAACCTATAATTGCTCCAGAACGTTTTTTGTTAGCTGGAGCCATTAAAGAAATTGATTTTTTGAATGAAGTTCGTCAGAATATGTCCTTGCAGAAGATGGAGGAGTGGGTGAGAATGGATCCAGCTAGAAAGTTGAAAGACAATCTTCCTTTTTTTGATAACAAGCTTTATGTACCTACTGATGAGTTGAGAGAAAAGGTTTTGAGAAATTGTCATGAATCCATTTTAGCAGGACATCCTGGGTTCAGAAAAACTCTGGAACTGGTTCGAAGGAATTTTTGGTGGGAAAAAATTCGCCAAGACACCTTGAATTTTGTTAAAACTTGTGCAGTCTGTGCACAAGAGAAAAGTCAAGTTGGGAAGCCGCATGGTTTATTGGAGCCATTACCTGTTCCTCCTCGTCCTTGGCACACAATCTCTATGGATTTCATAGTTGATCTCCCTCAAGATAAGGGTTGTACTACCATTCTTGTTGTGGTCGATCTTCTTACTAAAGAAGCACATTTTTTACCAATAGAGGGAGAGGTTACCGCGGAAAAACTGGCTCATAGTTTTTTGCAGGGTGTAGTTAGACTACATGGACTCCCAAGTCAAGTTATCTCTGACCGGGGATCTCAATTTATTTCAAAATTCTGGAGGGCCTTCTGTAAGAAACTTGGAGTGGAAGTTAGTTTGACTTCTGGGTATCATCCGGAAAGTAATGGACAAGTGGAGAGAGTAAATCAAGAATTGGAGAAGTTTTTAAGGTGTTATTTACAAGCTAGAGAGGAATGGGTGGATTTGGTGTGGTTGGCAGAATTCTCTTACAACAATTGTGGAAAAGATGCTACTTCTATGTCCCCTTTCTTGTTGGGTCGTGGGTTTCATCCTCGTTTTCTGAGTTTTGAGGTGTTGGAGGAAGATTCAGGGAATCCTAGAGTGGAAGATCGTTTGTTGATAATGAAAAATAACTTGGATAGAGCAAAAAAGGTTCTGGGAGAAAATAAGTTGAAATATAAGAGATATGCCGATTTGAGAAGAAAAACTGGACCTGAATATAAGGTGGGGGACTTAGTTTGGCTTTCTACCCGATATCTGAAAATTAAGGGGAAAAATAAGTTCAGTCCAAGATTTGTGGGCCCTTTTGAGGTAGAGAAAATCATCAACCCTGTGGCAGTACGATTGAAATTACCCAAGCAATTGAAGGTACATCCTACTTTTCATGTTAGTCTTTTAAAACCAGTTTGTTCAGGAACTAGATTCAGAACACCACCTTCCCCTGTGATTTTGGAGGATTCATCTGAGGAATTTGTGGTTAAACAAATTTTGGATTCTAGGAAAGTGAGGGGAAGGTTGCAGTATTTGATTGATTGGGAGGGATATGGACCGGAGGAACGATCTTGGGAAGATTCAGTTGATGTACATGCCCCCCGTTTAGTGGCTAAGTTTCATGCTAAAAACCCACACAAGATAGGCCCAGAGACTGGGCATTAGGAGGGGGGTACTGTCAGGTTTCCTTCTCTTATTCAAGTTTCCTTTTTATTATTATCCTTTTCAGATTAGCTTTGTGTGGGTGGGAAGTTTTCCATTATAGTTGGTTAGGCCTTAACTTGTTGATTCAGAATCCTGGTTCTGACCCAAGGCAAGATGGAGCCTCACAGTGACAGCTCTGATTGGCTAGAAGACAATGCTGAACAACAATGAACATTCTAAACTGTCACTCTGTGCCTTTCATCATCAAAACCCCATCTGAGAGGACCTGTTCAGTGGCTGCTCCTGCTTTAGTATTAGGCCTGGTGGATTTTATCCTTCAGATCTCAGCAGTTGAGCGGCTACTTTCTTGGGGGTTCAGGAGAAGTCTTCAGCTGGCAGGAATTCGTTTTGAAGATAGGAAAAGCAGGAAATCTTTGTGAATTCGCTCAGGAGATAAGTGACTTTATTTCTACTGTAAATCTGTTCATCTTAATAACATTCTCCTTGAAAATTCGTTAAAAGTAGTGTTTCTACTAAAACTATTGAAATATCGGAGTGCGCTTGTGTTTCCAGTGCGGTGTTCCTTAGCGCGAGATTTTGACTGTCGCGTGCGTATTCAAGTGAGCGCGTGCTTTCTAGCGTGTGTATTCCGAGCGCGAGTAAAGGTTGGTCTCGTGCCATTTTAAACGCGCGTGTGTTTTATTGCGCGGGTGATCCTTTGCGCGAAAAGCTATACGCTGCGTGAGAACTACAAAGCGCGTGTGAAATACAAAGCGCGTGTG
The DNA here is from genome assembly GCF_040938575.1 of Ambystoma mexicanum. Taxonomy (NCBI): domain Eukaryota; kingdom Metazoa; phylum Chordata; class Amphibia; order Caudata; family Ambystomatidae; genus Ambystoma; species Ambystoma mexicanum. The sequence goes on along the minus strand of NC_090928.1, from coordinate 396,169,277 downwards.
AAATACAAAGCGCGTGTGAAATACTAAGCGCGTGTGATTTTTAGCGCGGGTGTACAAAGCGCGTGTGAAATACTAAGCGCGTGTGAAATACAAAGCGCGTGTGATTTTTAGCGCGGGTGTACAAAGCGCGTGTGAAATACTAAGCGCGTGTGAAATACAAACCGCGTGTGATGTTTAGCGCGGGTGTACAAAGCGCGAGAATCTGTTCGTCGCGTGCCATGTGAGTGCGCGTGTGTTTTTTCCATCGCGAGTGATTTTGCGCGTGAGAATCACTTCGTTGCGTTTGAACTCAATAGCGCGGGTGTTCTTATTTCGCGTGTCTCGCAGGAGAACATTATTGCGCGTGTGGACTATTGCGCGTGTGAATTCTTGCGCGTGTGGACTATTGCGCGTGTGATTTTTTGCGCGTGTGGATTATTTTGATCGCGCGTCTTCATCCGTTTGCGCGTGTTCTTCAACCAGGAAGATTTCTATGTGAAGTTCATCGATAATTTTAATGGAAATAACCTGCGTGTGCAGTTAGCACGTGTTTCCTCTTTCTTCAAGGATTTAAAGACTCAAGAAAATTATAAATAGTTTGAAAAGTTTTGCAATGTCAAGAAAGAACATTTTAAAGACAATCTAATTGAACTACCAGTGCATGTTGGAAAAAAGACAAACAAAGAACTAAGACTTCCAGTTTTGCCTAATGTAAGAAGTTGCTGGGAATTTCAAATATCGCAAGTAAGAGAGATTTTCAGCTTCTTAACCGCTTCTCTAAGAAATTTCAAGAGAAGAACCAGGTAGGATTCTCAGTTATTAGTTAAGGATTAATGTCTTCCCATTCATAAGGTTAAGTAAGTGAATTAAGGAAGTGTATATGTTATTCTTTATCCTCTGCAGGTTCAGCACTGATTAGCCTTGACGCAGTCTGCCTGGTGTTGTTTTGTTGTCCCATTCCCCCTTTCCCTTTGGGGTGTAGTTTACAGAGCTGTATTGAAAACTAGTTCTGGGAAATACATCTCAGGGGGATTGTCGGGGGTTCAGCAGCTTCCGCGGATACAGGACCTCTCAGCCTGACACTTAGCTCTCAGGAGGAAAGTCACCCTTTTTTTAAGGAGACGTGGGTCGCTCTATGTTTATCTGAATTCCTTCGCCAACATCACCAGCCCATTCCTTTATGTATGGGCCTGCTGTTTTTCATAGTCAAACACGTGGTCTCTTAATGCAGTGCTTGGTATTTCTGAGGAGTATCAGGATCCTTGTAACTTTGGTCCCTCACTGGGAGTTTCTTGGGGTATTTGTCTTGGTACAGTTGGAGGGTGATCATTTCCAAGGATAGGCTTAGGGTACTGGGACAAACATTATTTCTGACTAGCTTATGTGTGTCAAAGAGGAGAGCCAATGATGGTTGTAAATCTCATGCTCTCCAAGGGGTCTTCCTGGGATTTTGAACAAAGATGATTTTCCAACAGTCAGACCTGATCTCCCAGGACTTCTTCTCGGCCATTTCTGACAGTCCTCACTTCAGATCCACGGTTACTTCTTTTGTGCCTGAAGGCTTTCAAAGCAAAAATGCTACCATGTTTTATCCTTGGCTGTTTATGGCCGAGCAACTTGGGTTTCCAACCTTTCCCTCCATGGGGCCATACATTTCTTAACCAGTGGGGAGACGTGGTCCCCGTGGTAGGAGTACTTGCTAAATATATGTATTGTTCTTGTTCATTTTAACAGAAGCCTAAACATTTGTGGTAAAATAGCTTGTTGTTCAGATATGTCAATGTCGAATAGAGCAAGTAATGACCTACTGCAAATGCCAAGTCATATGACACATGCCATGGGTTTAGAGATAGGTGGTTGGTAATATTTGGTGTGGTTTCAGGTCGTGAGACCAAACCATTGTTGTGGGCCTGCCCTACAGGGATCTGATATTAACAGATGCTAATCTGCCACTCCAAACTGACATCTGTTTCAAGAGGCAGCATACATGACAAACTTGTGCTTAGTAAATATCACATGCCATAACTGTTCTCCAGTCCATTTAACCACCTCTCCATCCATCTGGCCCTCAGCTCTTCTCCCTTAGATGAATTCTCCACTCACCTGGTCCAATTCGCTATTCAACTAGCCTACAACCATGACCATTTAGCCTAGTTACTTCTCCCTTAGATGAATTCTCCACTCACCTGGTCCAATTCGCTATTCAACTAGCCTACAACCATGACCATTTAGCCTAGTTACTTAATCTCATGCCTCTCCTCCCTATCCTCTTAGCCTACTACTCCATTCCCCTGGCCCACCACTCCTGTGGCTAACATCTTCCATTGCCTAGATCTTCCATGGTGCACATATCCCATGGCATATATATACTCTCCATGCTTTGCATCTCTATTTCCAGGGTCCACCTTACTTCTCTAGTAGACCACCTCTCCTTTGGTCCACATCTCCTTTTTGCCCCCACATCTCTCATTTAGCCCACATCTCCACTCCCTTGTCCAACACCTCAATGCCCCTGATTCACATCTCTAATCACATGCGCACCTCTTCACTAGCCCTCAATTCCTCTCCCCTCAGCCACCTTGCCTCCTGTCTACACCTCTGTTTCTATCTCAAACCTTTCTCTTCCCTGGCCTACCTCTCACTGAGCTCCTTCACCACTCCCCTAAATCCATATCGACATGCTCTTGGCCTAAATCTCCACTCCACTGGTCAACCTCTTGACTCCCTCAGTCTACCACTTTTCTACTGTTGCCCACCTCGTCTCTGACTTGCATCTTCCATGGTTCAGCTCTCCATTGATAATCATCACCTCTTCGCTCAGCAGGTTAAATGCTCATTGCTGTGATCTATGTTTAATCTGCAGGTCGCAGGTTCGAATCCCGGCAAGGCCAACTCAGCTTTTCATCCTTCCAAAGTTGATAAATGAGTACCGATTTCGAATTGGGTAATATAGTAATGCAGTTAAATATGTCCTATTAAAGCACTTTAGATTAAAGTGATATATAAAAGACAAATTGTTACTATTAAAAAATATATATACTATTTTAAACCACGCTCAGCACTACAATACTGTACTATATACGGCAGTGTCAGCACCCCTTTATTCAATAGAGCAAGCACCTTTCCACTCACCAAGTTCAGCACCCCTTCATTCCATAGTGTCATGACCCCTCCCACCTATCTCCCATTCCTTTTCCCAGTGGAGTCCTCCAACAATTCCTGACGAGACTTCACTGCTATTGTAATTTTTGAACACCCTCCATTTTCATGTTTGGGATTTGCAAGTCTATTCAAATAGGACGAGCATATTCGTCCTCGGCACTTAAGGGGTTAAGCTACTTTGGCATGGCTTTATTATGCCAGCCTCCAGCACACCCTATCAAGCTCCCATTTATAATTTGATCATAACAATGCAAACTCATTTGAGGAGTGCACCATCATTTTGGTCTCGTCGCCTTCCTGCCTGCCGCCGCTTGTTATCTGTTTTAACTGAAAACCCCCTGCTTCTTTCTGGTTCTCTATGTCCATTGTTCTTCTGGCATCTCACAGAAACAAAAGGCAAGTCTATGAGGTTTACCCATCCTTCAAAGGCACTGCATCAGCACCAGGTGAGTGGTCACTATGGAAGGGAGAGAGGTCCCTTGGTCTGTGGTGGTGTGTGTGAGGGTGTGTGGTGTCAGATGGGGTCGTTTTGGGCATGCTTCAGCCCAAGCTCTCTCATTAGGGAGGGCCAAGTCTTGTAAACTCTATGCCCATTTGCCTGCCTTCACTTTCAAAAGGAGGGCCTTCATAGTGCAGGCTCATGGGGTCTTGCATCTAGCAGCTACCCATGTTAGAGGCACTGCTGCAGATTTCGCGGGAAAATGAACAGGGATGATGGCCCCAGCCCAATCAGCAAACAAATGCATGACAAACCCTGGTCTTTACACAACACTCTATCTTGCAGAGGTGGTGTGCCCAAGGGGTGAGGGGGGCTGGGGACACCACCTGTTAAAGATAGGGCAAGGACTGTTCCCCTGCATACTAAGAAAAGGGGGATTACGCCATGCATATACATATCCTGGGAAGCGCTATCTATCTAGCAAAATATTGATGCTTCCCCAGCCGGCTACCACTTAAGGAAATGGGGGGCTACCAACGCTCCATGTACCCGTGCCTCCAGCAGGTTACAGAAGACGAGAGCTGCCCCACTGCGGGAATGGAGAGGAGAGAGAGGGAATAGGGACAGCAACGTTTTGAGTATTGTTTTGTTTTAATGGAGAATTTACCTGGTTATTAAGTGTGGTTTCCTTTTTATCCCAATTGTGCTCCTTTTTATGTATTTCAATAATGAGGATTTTCTTTGTTAACAGAATTCAACCCTATAAAATGATGTTAATGGAAAGCCTAATAATTCATATGTGTAGGGCAGCTGCAATGTCGCTAAGATGATTGCCTGGATAAAGCACAATATTTGAAAAGTCTTCGAGCTACGTCTTACTAATTCCAGCTACGTCTTACTAAGGAACTAAAGTCTGTACCAAGCATTTCACCTTTTTTTGCCTCTCGTTTGCTTTATTGTTTTCAAACCAAAATGGAAATTGTTGTCGATTATGCCAGCAGAGTAGCTTACACAAACATTTGATGAATAACTTGTGTTGGGTGGAGAATTGACCCACTAGGCATTTATTACGCAGAGAAAGAATTGCCATGAATGGTCGCCCCTTAAATCATGAGAAGGCTGTTTTGTCTATTGTACCACTTTACTTCAGTTTTATTTCTCTGTTAAGGTTCCATATTGGGTTCCAGTATGATGTGAAATAACTCTTTGTTCATGCTCATAGGATTTGTAACAATTATCCTCTCAAGTAAAATAACAAAATGGCTGCTAATAGGTCGCAAAAATGGCTGCTAACAGGATGATTATAGATGGAACAGGAGGGATTGTAGCACCAATACCATGCTATGGTCCTTTTATTTATTATTATTGTCACTCTGTGACATCAGAGCATTCCTTACTAGAGCCTCTGCTCCACATAGGATTTCAACATGGCAAACCTCCAAACGTTCAATAAGGCCTAGCAAATCTTTTTTGTCAGGGCGTTCCTCTGGAAATTATTTGGATCATTCACCTGCATCCAAAGTGGGCCAGGGCTAATTCTGTACAACCAAGTGAATGGTCCAACATTGTCATGCCATGATCAGACACAGAGTCCTTGCTCAAACATATTTCTGATGAATATGCAAAACAATAAGCCTTCTTGCAACTAGCAAACCTTCTATAACTCAGAAGCTGACATCTAGGCAGCATAACAAAACAAATACATATTTGTTCTTTGTTAGACTTTATTTTCTCCTTATTTTAAATGTCAAGCATACATTTGACATATCTGATGTGCATCATGTAGTAAAGGGCATAGCATAACTTTGGGTTACCTTACCGTTGTAGTGTGCATCAAGTGATCATAGTCATCCCTCTCATCCGCAAGCACGTCCTCGGTAAGTCGAGTTGAGTGGCTTGTAGCATAGTCCAGCTTTGTTCTTCTGAGCATGAACCTGCAAATCATCAACATGTGGCAATGTGAGTAAACCTGAAAAAAAGTGCAAGTGCATCACTACAAGTGTGAGCTCAACCATGTGAGGGAGTAGAACCTGCTGTCCCTCCTTAACATTGGGCCCCGTTTTGAGATTGGAGGAGTTAGTTGTTCTAATTGCGCAAAACGGAATTATTTATTTTATTTATTTATTTATTCGGATTTATTTAAAGCGCACGTCAGCCCGGGGGCATCGTGGCGCTGTTACATGAATACATACATAGTCTGGTTACAATGGAAGGAAGATGGTTACAAAGCAATTTTCATTACAGCAAGCATTTTGTGTCGAAAACTTTTCGTATCAGATGCGTGCGAGCTGAAGTGGGTGTAGGGAAGGAGGAGTTAGTTGAATAGCGTGGTTTTGAGGGATTTGCGAAAGAGATACAGCGATGGTTCTGCTCTGAGCGAGTTGGGGAGGGCATTCCAGAGCTTAGGTGCTATGTGAGGGAAGCCAATGCCGCCGGCTTTGGCTCTTTTTACAGTGGGTACTTGGAGTTGGTTGGCGTGATGACTTCTTCTGGGGCGGATGGAGGAGTTCTTGGTTATAGTTTCAGATAGGTAGGGGGGTGCTGTGTGATTGATGCATTTGTGTGTGAGGGTGAGGATTTTAAAGTTGATCCTTTCCTTGACTGGGAGCCAGTGGACGCGTCTTCTGGCCTGTGAGATATGGTCAGTTTTGGGAATGTGTAGTGCAGCACGGAGGGCATTGTTTTGCACTATTTGGAGCCTGTTTAGGTTTTTTGACGAAGTGCCTGCCAGGAGGGCGTTACAGTAGTCTAATCTGGCTCCTATCGTAGCTCTGGCTATGGAGAGGCAGTTGGGCGTGGTGAGGTAGGGTTTTATGGCGTAGATGAGTTTGGTAGTCAGAGCAGAAGCTGAGGCAATGGCGCTGGTTTGTCTTGTCATTGAGAGTGTCGCGTCAATGTAGACTCCTAAGGTCTTGACGGCAGAGGAGACAGGTATGCTAATACTGTCGATGTTCATGTGCGAATAATCGGGGCTGAGTTTGGTTAGCGTTTTGTTAGGGGCTAGGATGATGATTTCGGTTTTGTCTCCGTTTAGGCAGAGACCATTGATAGCCATCCATGTTTGGATAGTCGAGTAGATTTTGATGAGGGCTTCTGAGTCAAGGTCGTAGTCTCCAGAGAGGGGGAGGAGGACCTGCGTGTCATCAGCGTAGTTGGTATACGCTATGTTGAGGGAGTCCAGTAAGTCAAAGAGGGGTTTGGTGAATAGGTTGTAGAGGGTCGGTGCGGTGCAGGACCCTTGTGGGACTCCACAATTGATAGTGGTGGGGGGGGCGCTATCCTGGTCAGAGTACACTTTCATGGCCCTGCCTTCAAGGAAGGATGTGATCCACGTGGTAGCCTTGTGAGAGAAGTGTGCAGCATTGGAGAGGTGCGATGTGAGAATGCTGTGGTCGACCAGATCGAATGCTGCTGAAAGGTCGAGTAGGAGGAGGAGGGCAGGTTTGCCTGTGTCCATTATTTTAGTAATTTGATTTTTTAAATCTAGAAGAGCAGATTCAGTCCCATGGCCTTTGCGGAAACCTGACTGTCTTTTTCCTAGGATGGTGTTGGTTTCCAGGTAGTGTTGGATTTGATTGTGTGCGGCTTTGTCTAGGATTTTAAGGAGAAAGGGGACGGTGGTGATGGGGCGATAGTTGTTAGGGGAGGAAGGATCGAGAGAGGGTTTTTTTAGGAGTGGGCGGACCCAGGCTTCTTTTAGGCATTGTGGTACACTTCCAGACGCGAAAGAGGCATTGATAAAAGCCGTGATGATGGGGGTGAGGTATTCTGCGCACTCTTTGATTACGGAGGGTGGGCAGATATCCCCTTTGCATGTGGAGGGTTTGATTTTTTTAAGGAGGTCCTTGACTTCCGTCTCTGAGACTTCTCTGAAGGCAAAGAGGGGTGTTTGTGAAGGAGAGTTGTAGGTGAGAGGTATGGGCGGGCAGGTGGGGGTGTTGAGAGCTTTGCGTTGGGAGGCTATTTTGTCTTGGAGTAATTTAACTTTGTTGAGGAGAGCAGCCTGGATGCCTGTACACCATGCTTCGTCCTTGATGATTTCGTCTGGGCTGGAGGCTGGTGTGGTGAGTTCTTTGAATATGGAGAAAATTTCTCTTGATTTGGAACTGGCGTTAGTGATTCTCTGGTTGTAGGATTCGGATTTAGCAAGGAATATGGCTTTTTTGTAGGTCAGAGAGATCTCTTTAAAGTCATTAAGCGAGGATTGGTTAGGCGCTGCTTGCCACCTGGATAGGGCTTTGCGTTTCTTAATGCGTAGGACGGATAGTTCTTCAGTGAACCAGGAATTGCAGTGTATTGATTTTTTTCCTTTTTTTTCTTCTAGCGGGGCAATGAAATCGATGGCTTGAGTGAGTGTGCTGGAGTAGATGTTGGCTAGAGATGTGGGGTCAAGGGGGAAAGGATGCTTGAGTTGCGGGGTATCAAGGAGAGGGGCGAGGTTGGCAGCAGTGAGTTTTTTGGAGCTTCTTACTTTAGCGGGTGGGGCATGAGTTAAGGTTTTATGAGTGGGCGTGGTAGGAATGGTGAATTGGATGAGGTGATGGTCCGTCCATGGAAGGGCTGAGATGGAGGTAATTGCAGATGAGCAGTTGTGATCAGCTAGCCAGTCAATGGATCTGCCTTTGCTGTGAGTGGGTGCAGTAATTTTGTGTTCGAACCCCATGTTAGATAATTCTTTGGCTAAATTTGCGGCTGCTTTGTCCTTCGGGTCAGCTAAGCCAAGATTAATGTCCCCTAGAAGGATGCTTTTGGTGGTGCTTTTGAGGTTGTTGCCTATGTTTTGGAGGAGCTGCTTTTGGTAGTCAAGGGGAGATCCTGGTGGTCTGTAGGTGATAAAGAAGTTTATGGTGCAATTAGGTGAAAGGGCTAGTTTGGCAGTGAGGAGATCGGCGTTATTGTCCCATTGTTGATTACACATTCTTATGGAGAGGGTGTCCTTAAAGATGAGGGCCACGCCGCCACCAATTTTTAAGTTTTTACGGTCCTGTTTAAGGATGGTATAGTTTTCAGGGAGAGCGAGGTGAATGGAAGGACTGGAGGCTTCATGGAGCCAGGTTTCGGAAATGGCAAGTATGTCGAGATTGTGGGTGGTGATAAGGTCATTGATTTCAATGGCATGGGCATGGACAGAGCGCGCGTTGATGAGAGCGCATCTTAAATTTGGATGTAGAGTGTGAGTGTTGGTGGTGCTGGGGGTGGGCGGTGTGAATTTGGGTGTGTGAGGCTTGGGCGTGGCACATGCAGCGTGATGAGAGCTAAGGTAGTGAGCGTGGTCAGGGAAGGAAGTCTGGGCGGCTGAAGTATGGGTGCGAGAGCTGAGTCTGTAGTTCCTAAGGAGTGTGGAGTGTGGAGTACTGCGGAGAGTAAGGAGGTGTTTGGTGCGAGTTCTTAGTCTACAGAGCCTGAGGTGGAGTGGGTGGTGTCCGACCTGGTCGGTAAGGAAGTTGAGTGTGGGATGGAGTGCATATGGTGGTGTGTTGTGTATGAGATCAGATTGTGGGGTAGGGCAAAGGTGAGCATGTTGGTTTGGGTGCGCATGCAGCATGTTACATTTACCCGCGCTGGTAACTGCTGAATCTCCACTCGTTTATCCAGTTTTGGTTAGTCCCCTTTCCGAAGTACCGTAGGACGTAATTGCGGAATGGCGGAATAACCTCTGGAGGTAATGCCTTTGGAGGTAATTGCTCCATTTTGTGGAGGTAATACCTCCATGCACGTGCCTGAGATAGTACCTCCTGTTGGGTTTGCACCTCATAATCGGGAGGACTGGAACTAGTTCCTGGTTGGGCAATTATATACAAATACCAACAATATTGATCATTTATATGAATAAATACATTGGGCCTCATTAAGAGGTGGCCGGTAAGGGATTACCGGCACCGGTAAGGGCACCGGTGCCTGTAATTCCTTACTGCCCTACTACGAGTTCCCTTTGCGGGTCCTCCCTTAACGCCTGGTTTTTCCAGGCGTTAAGGGCAGGACCCGCAACAGGACTTTGGAGCTAATAACGGTACCGCAATTTGTGGTACCGTTATTAGCACCTTCCCCATTCCCATTGAGCCCTATGGGGGCTCAATGGGAATGGGGAAGGGCCCTGGTGAATGGGGAATTACAGGTCTTGCCAACCTTGGAATGGACCGGTAATTGCTCCATTCACCAGGGCGGAGTCGGTAAGGTTTTGGAGGCAGCTATGGCGCTAATAGCACCTCCAACCTCGTAATGAGACCCATAGTCTAAAGCAACACCTTCTCAAGTCTGAACAGTTCAAAATATATAAGATCTGAGTACACATTTTAGATGAGGAATAAGGCCTTTGGGAATATGTTTAAGATTGACTTGCACGACCCTGCACATTTTTCCTGAGGAAACTCAAGTGCTTCCCATGGACGAGTGACCCAGTCGAAATGACCGAATCTCACAGTGAGATTAAGCGAGAAAATCTTTACAGGGCCCCAACTCTTCGCGGGATGTTTGGGCATGGGAAGATTGCATTTATCAAATAATGCACTTGATCACATAACTTCCAATGGGAGAAAGGCTCGGGGTGGGAGAGGTTAGAGTCTGGGTGTGGGTGCGAGATAAGTCTGAGGAGTGGGTGAGAGGTGCATGGGAGAATACATTATACTATGGGTTACTTGCGCGCTATATAAATTTAAATAAATAAATATGCATTGCGTTTATTACAGTTGCAGGTAGCTGTGTGCAGCATTCAGCTGACTGGCATATAACCCTGGGAGAGCAATGCACGATTTCACCCTTCTCCTATTCTCCTATCACCATTCAGTGGAGCAACAATAAAACAGGGAGATGATTTTAGCCACAGGCCATGAATAAAAACATTTGATATTGATGTTCTTATAAAGATATTATCAGAATCAAATAAGAGCTTACAAAAATCCTAGTTAAAACTTTAAAACGTATAAAACTTTACAAGAATTCAATACGTATTTGGGTGTCAAGGTTCTTATAAAACATCATTTCCTTCATTCAGAAATTACATAGTTGTGGAAAGGGGTTAAAAAAAATGAAAATAGCAATGAAATAATTGCATATACCAAATCACACGAAAAACTCTGAGCAAATTAAAAAAGACAATTAAACAGTGTTACGCTGATCCTAAAACCACACATCATTAATATTCAAAAAGATAAATAATTGTTGCAGTCTGTCTCATGCCCTTCTTCTTCCTTTATGATCTGGAGTAATTGACTAACTTTACCCGCAAACTTACTAATCAGCACATCTATTCAGACCTGAGAGTCTCTTCACTGCTAGAAACTCTTACTTTGGATCCTTCCGACATTCCCAATTCCTGCTGACGCCTTTATAAGGGCAGGCGTATTTGCACTCCGGGCTCATCTCGACTCTCGTGGCGTTCTGTACGGCATCCGGTGGAGTGTGCACCTTGGGTGCAACACCAATTCTGCCGTGTTAGAATTTGCAAACACCTGCTTCAGCTCCCTAATTAGGCGATCAAAACCTTCTCATGTGACGGATGACATTAAAGGAAGTCGTCGCAGCACCTTGATCTGCGTGTAGGCTAACTGGAAATTGTTTCCAACAAGTCCACATGACGCCCGTCCACATCTTCCCTGCCCTTCGGCATCCTCCTCTGCTTCCTGTTCTTTTAAGCACATGTCTTAGATAATTGCCGGCCTCATAAGCAGAGCCAACCTTACTTTACACATGCCAGCTTTTCATAAAGGTTCTGCTAGAACCCCTAACTGATAAATCATAAAAGACTTTCCTGAAAGGTGATAAAGAAATTCATCTTTCACCCTCGATATTAGCTTATTTCTGCCAACACTACGTATGAAATGCTTTACAAGTTGCACTTCATCTGCTAAGGATAATTTCTCCTCCCTCCGGAAGACTTTGAAACGGTAGTGCAAGCTTTTGTCTAATCCATATCAACAAATGAAATGCCATCCTTTGTGATCGCTCTAAAGTGTCACTTTCACTATTTAAGCAATATGACCTGAGCGGCGGGGGCATTACCGACTCAGGTAATGCCCCGGGGCCCATAGTTATAGGCCCGAGCAAAGGATTCTCGGCTGGGTAAGGATCCGGCGAGAGCCAATCAGAATGCGTGCTGCATTCTGCTTGACTCTCGCCGGGTAATAATAAACAATATTTCAGCAGCTTGTGTGGTCTACATAACCAAGTTTGCATTACACCTAGTCCTCAGTGCCTGTATGACATTCATAAATGTGTGCATATTATACACGATAACCTGACCAAAACCATCCTTCCCTCCTCCAGGACAAGCTATAGCTTGCAGAAAGTTACCATCTCCTTTGAAGGAATCCTTAAACTGCCTTCCACATTATTGCACAGGAAACATTCAAACCCTGTGTCCTCCTGATTTTCAACTCTGATAATGCAACTCCATAAATGAAGAACTCACACTTCTTCTAGCCAGATGGCATTTTTAAAGTTTTTAAAATTCCACTTGGCCCCCATTTTCTCCTAGAAAAGTAACCGGAGTACTGCAATTCTGGATAATCTGTGTATTGCAGACTGTAATTTCAGTTCGTTTAGTGTACTCACTTCATTGCCCCATACCCTGCTCCCTAGCCCTCCCTTCTATTTCCTTTCACCAATCCCAAATGCTGTCTCTTATTTTATTACTCAAGATGAGTGTCATGCCTAAACAGCAATATGAACATTCATGCACAGGTATGCTATGGTTTTACTTTTTGCTCTCTATTTTCTTGATTTTAACTTCATCAGGAAATTTTTAACAAATGAAACTTTTAAAAAGTGACCTGCAGGGTTTTTCAGTTGCCATGGGGAAAATACATGATATTAGGGGTCTGTCAAATTGTAATTCCACTGGTGAAATTACATGAAATTCACAATGCTTCATTTCACGAATTTGAGAAATTGTAAAATTAGGAAGTGATTTTTTAATTACACCTCTGGTGAAATTGCTGGAAATAAAATCCACCAGGAGGCACATTGTCCATGCAAGCCACACAGTTACGCCTTCGTTTTTTGAGAAACTCTAGAGCAAACGTTCAGTTGCAGACATTTTTACGGCACATTTTCAGATTTTGAAACATGAATTGCTTAGTTTTGTACCATTTATTTCCTGCAAAGTTACCTTTCAGATTTTTAAGTAGCAAAATGTCACCAATTTCGTGAACATGGATTCAAATTAGTGCAAAACTTTATGAAAGTTATGAAAGCAAAATTGTCCAATTTCCCACATGCCTCTTTTAAATCGTACAACAAAATGAAAACATGGCACCTTCAGCAATCAAAGCTCAGCCAATTAGTGCACCCGTTGGTGAGAGTTCCCCAAATAACTCTCAGGCATGAGGTTTCAGCGCCTGAACCCCACAACAAATGAAAAGAGTTCCACCAAAGCAGAGCATCATTTTTCAGGAATGAAGAGGCTGGGATGGATAAAACCTTTATCCAGTTCTGCCATTTCCTTCAGAAAGGCATGGCCGATGACTGCAACAGCATAACAACTAGACTCAAGCATATTCACTACATGTGTTGATGAAGCGAGAACCAAGGCCTACCATTGGTAAAATACATTTGTAATGTCACAAACTGTATCACAACATCATGGCTCACCTTTGTTTCAAGCGTGAAGGCTTCTCTTGTGTGTAGTCCTTGTGATTGTTTAGCTCAGGTTTTGAAGATTCCTTTTCTTTCTCTGCCCTTTCGGGCACCAGGTGACCATGCGCGGTCTTCATAAGAACCTCAAAATCTGATTCAGCATCAAAGTCATCAAGCTCGCTTTTCGGGAGGAACAGGTTAGTGGCCGGTAGGCCAACTGGTGCTGTTTTCGAGTACATCTCGGCACATTCAATGGGCATGCTGAGGCGGTAGAACATGATGTTGTTGGTGCTGTTTTGTGCCCCAAATGTCTTCTGTGTGACCTTCAGGCATGGGGAGCTGTCAATAGTGCCATCTATCCTCGTCACCTGTCCGTTGGGAGACAAATAAAGAATCTTAAATACATTTCTCGTCAAGCGAGTTTTCAATTAAATATGTTATCATGGTCAATTAAGGTAAAATGTAGGAATCAGAAACGCTGCATTCTAGGATCAATTCACTAATGTCCAAGGACATGTTAGTAACGTATTGTATGCAGTCTTCGAAATTACCAGGAGCTTGGAGAGAATTGCCTCCTGAGTGTAGCCTAAAAGAACCTGGTTAGCTTGATACCAACAGCCACCATGATCTACGTTTAACTCCCCTGCTCAACTGGAGCCTTACATAAATAACTGTGTCAGATTATCCCGGGCCATTTCGGAATGTATGTATATATGCATTAGGACACATTTAGAAGACATTTAAACAAAATGGTTGTATATACATTACATAACTTTAAAATTTGCCTTTTCAGCTTGGTATGCAATTGCTTCTTGCGCCTAGCTGCTCTGTTGGTTTATCTCCTATACCCAAGAGCTACTTTTAGCTCCTGCTCAACAAATCCTTATGTTGATTCCTGTGTATTTATGTATGTATGTAGGGGTCTTAAATACCATAAACTTAGCTATCAAGGCCTAAAGACTTATTATTATTGGTATTATTATTATTGTATCTTTTTTAGCGCATAGCTCCTAGAAGCAACATAGCGCTTTACACCACTACAGATACATAACAGGGTGCTTTACAGGGGTGTACAACATTACAGATGCATAACAGAGCACTCTTCAGTGATAACAAGAGAACAGATATACAACGGGGGTAAGGTACAGAGAGGCACAGAGGTGGAGCACAGCTGTACCGGGTGGCAGGCGGGAGAGGGGCGGGCAGTGTATAGTGAGTCAGAAGGCCCGAGGGCCAACGTGATGGCCTAGGTGTTGAGGAGAGACCCCTTGAAGAGGTGGGTCTTGAGTTCTTTTCTGCACTGTAGGATCATAGGGGTGACTGTGATGCCAATGGGGAGAGGGTTCCATAGTCTTGGGGCGTAGGCAGAGAAGGCTTGTTTTCTGGACCTTTCCTTTTTGCAGTGGCCGATTTCAAGTCTGCACGTGTCCTGACTCCTGGTGGTGCACTGTCCGCCGGAGAGTCTGAGTTTCTCTGTGAGGTAGCTGGGTGACTTGAGGGTGACTGCCTTGTAGATGATGCAGCAAGACTTCGAGGTGGTTTGTGCGTGCGGTGGGAGCAAGTGAAGGTCAATGAGGGCCGGGGTGATGTGGGAAATGGATAGAAGTGGTTTGTCCCTGATCATTTCATTGGATCAATCAGCGGCATTTGATTTAATTGAACACGCAATCCTTATTCCAAGGCTGCAAGAGGTGGCAAATTTCTCGGACTCGGCAGCTATGTGGATCGCTTCATTTTTAGAGCATAGAACAAGTAGAGTTTGCTTAGCTACTGCCAAAGCTACCCCACTTTCAGTTCTTTACGGGGTACCACAAGGGGCAAGTTTGTCTCCATGTCTGTACAATTTGTTCATGGCCCCTTTCTTCTTTATGCTACAGGAGGAGGGGGTTGTGTTCTCCAATTATGCAGATGACACCCAATGTGTCATAACTTTAACAGGTCATCATATAAATGATGAGGCGCAGGTTAATAGAGTATTCGCACTGATTAAAAAGTGGATGCTTGATAACTTCCTAGCTCTAAATCGCAGTAAGACGGAGTTGCTGATTGTAGGCAGCTCTAAGGCAATTAACACATTAAATCAAGACTATAGTGCATTTAAACTGGGAGATGACATTATTTCTCCTTTATCAAAAACTAAAATTCTAGGAGTAATACTGGACCCGACACTAAGCATTAAAGCACATGTCTCATCTGTGGTGGCGGGGGTAGTCTATTACATCAAATTGTTGGCTCACTTGAGACCCATGATCTCCCAAGAAAGCGCTGAGACAATAGCTAGGGCAATAATCGGTGCTAAGTTGGATTATTGTTGCAGTCTCCTGCTGGGCATCAGTCAACGAGAATTGCACAGACTAGAGGTTGCCCAGAATTGGGCGGTTAGAGTAGTACTCAGACTACCTAGGCACAGCCATGTAACCGAGGCTAGACGCTCCTTGTACTGGCTTCCTATTGAATCCCGGATTAACTTTAGAGTGCTAGTTATAGTCTTTAAATGCCGGCTTCAAATAATGCCAGTGTATTTACAACAGCACATAAAAGAAAAGTGTAATCATAGATCCCTGAGATCAGGTTCCTTAAACCCTATCAAACAGCCAAGATGTAAGACATCAAAGGCGGAAAAGGGAGCATTTAATGTGAAGGCCCCCTCTCTCTGGAATAATATTCCAATAAGCCTGAGGAGTCACTCCTCTCTCCTCACTTTTAAGAAGGAACTGAAGACCCTCTTATTCGCCTGACATCTCTAAAAATTCGGATTCTTCCAACTGTTCCGTCTACTGACTGGGGATCTCATAAAATCTCCTTTAAGGCTTCCTGGACCTCTCCCTTATCGCTGCTTCTCGGTGTTGTTTGTCATTCTCTGTAGTCCGCGCCTTTATGCCCGAGTGTCAATAGTGCGTATAACAAATGTAATGTAATGTAATGTAATATCTGCGCAGACCCTTGATGAGGCGTGCAGCCGCGTGTAGGACACTTCTCAGGTGCACAAGGGAGGATGATGGGAGGCCTTCCAGGATTACCCCCATCCAGGTGGGATAGGACCAGTGCTTGAACAGTGGATCTGAAGCTGTCACGAGGGAGGAAGGGCTTGATTTTATTTACAGGAGCGAGAGCGAATACCAAGCTATGTGTGTCTTGAAGGAGAGGTGTTTGTCGATGTGGAACCCAAGGAACCTGGCGCAGGAGGTGAGCTTGGATGTGAAGCCCTCAAAGTTCATGGTTGATAGCCAGGTCTGTATGTCTGGGTGTTGGGTGTTGTTGGTGAGGAGTAGTAATTCGGTCTTGGAGTGGTTGAACTTTAAGTGTGCACTTGACATCCAAGACTGGATCAGAGAGTGACAGGTTTTTAGCTCATGGATGTCCTTGATAGAGTTAATCCTGAGGTATAGCTGTGTGTCATCGGCGTATTGGCGTATTGGTGGATGTGGATGTTGTGTGTAGCTAGGATGTTACTAATTTGTGCCAACTCACATACATTTCCATAAACTAGGGGCCTAATTTGCAGATATTTCACAGGAGCAAATCATCAGCTTCCCATGAAAATCTCTGATTTACACTTGCTACCTTGTACCTGAAGCAAGAGGTACAACTGGAGCAAATGTAGGAGTTCTTGCAGAATCTTTGAGATCCTCATGTCCAAATTCAATTCACAAGGGGGCATATTTTCCCAAAAAGTTTTTGGGTGCAGCTCACCACTTGCAATAAAAAGAAATGACATCTGAAAGTACGCATCATGGCTGTGGGCATTCAGATGTTCTTTCCCACCTTATTTGTTCCAGAAATTGTACTAGACATGTCTCCAGATAAATCAAAGTGAAAGTAGTACATTTAAGGGCTTGCTTTCATCTGGGCTTCTTTTTTTCATGGTGGGTAAAAACCATGCGTTAAAGGTTTTACACACTGTTTTTTGCTCACTACGCGATTTTGTTGTGTGGATGAGGCAGAGAGGAACATGGATCATAATTACCGAATCTGCCACCTCCATCCGCTCCACCTCACAAATACAAGAGGATCTCCGCCCAGGTTTGATTTTTTGGTGCAGGCGGAGATCATGTGGATTTTCATGCTTGCAAAAAGCAGGTGGATACCATAGGAATCCATGAAACGAGGAATTTATAATCTGTTTTGTTAATGGTGTAAATATAACACAAACCCGGATCCGCGCAGATTTCTGTGTTACTACTGCAACCGTTGGCACATCAGATCAAAAGCATGGCGTGGACGGCTTGCACAGTGGTGCAATAATAAGCAGTCCCTTCTGCGCTATTTCTAGGTTCACCCATAATGAGCCCCTAAATTGGAACTTGAAGTGCCCCTTTCCATAGATGAAACATATCTAGAGTCCAAATGAACTTTATTGACATGACAAATTGTGCTAGTGTTGACAAAGTGTACAGAAGAAATATAGCGCTGATCACAGACCTCAATGTGCTCGTGGTTGGTCGGCACCGGAATAAACTGAGGTAGCCTCTTGCTCAGCCACATGGTGATGTCCCGGTTTGTATTGACTGCGAAGGGTTCGAAGCCCTCTTGCAGCCCGCAGATGGTGAAGTACTTGAGGGTGCTGACATCCTTGCCGTAGTTCATACGTCCCATCTGGGACAAGCCGAGGCTGCAGACTGGTATGAACCCTGTGATGAAAGAAAGGAAGGGAAGGGAAGGGAAGGGAAGGGAAGGGAAGGGAAGGGAAGGGAAGGGAAGGGAAGGGAAGGGAAGGGAAGGGAAGGGAAGGGAAGGGAAGGGAAGGGAAGGGAAGGGAAGGGAAGGGAAGGGAAGGAAGGAAGGAAGGAAGGAAGGAAGGAAGGAAGGAAGGAAGGAAGGAAGGAAGGAAGGAAGGAAGGAAGGAAGGAAGGAAGGAAGGAAGGAAGGAAGGAAGGAAGGAAGGAAGGAAGGAAGGAAGGAAGGAAGGAAGGAAGGAAGGAAGGAAGGAAGGAAGGAAGGAAGGAATAAGTTATCAGTGCTAGGAAATGGCACAGGTGTGAAAATTGGCTGAATTAGTTGTCTTTGGCCACTGAAATGGGACTATGAGGTCCTAATACTTAGGAAAAACGACACCCCCCTAAGTTTTGAGGTGGCACCATGCCAATTTTAGGAATTAACGTGCATTATTGCTGAGTGGTTCCCCAGAACAAAGAGGTTCTACTGCATGAATAGGAAATAGGACAAACACAAACATTATAACATTTAACATATAGCATGAAGCCATCACATACTTGTGTAGTCCTTAAAAGTGTGCTAAACGGCCAGTGCCGAGGCAGTTGGATTTCTCCAGCTAGGCTGGCGGCTCCCGAGCCATTGCTGGCTGATGGGACCTCAGGCCACAGGTGCAGGCTCCTTCTACTGAGCCAAGGCCCGCATGTGACGGTGGGTGAAGCAGGGGTCTTTGAGAGCCACACTATGACTTGTGCCATTACCCCACACCCCTTGATGCACATCCCCGCTTTAGAGCAGACTCCCACCGGCTGCTCTGGAATTCCAAACTGTCAGAGCATTAAAAGAAAAACGTCTTTTCTGTATTATGTTATTGTTTAAAAAGACTAATAAAATGTACTGACGGGCGAAGGTTAAGGATAGAAGTGAAATATGCCCGACTTCAGTCGACATGGTTTGCTGGGCTTCAACTTATTCTCGATTTCGGTGCCCTCGTCTCTACTGATGACGTCAGAGAAGCGAAATGTCCAACTATGGGAGCCAAGTTCACGCCTTCTGCTGAGTACTCGCGCGCACACATTGCATTTAGCACTCATTTCAGTGATGACCACTCGTGCATCAGGAATTCACAGGGGCGGATTTGCAGCACAGAGGGCATTCAAAGCGCAATCCTTGGTGTTGCTGTCCATTGGCGAGCAGCGGTCCCCGCAGCTGCCGTGGTGCAAGGGGCCCTGCCACCACATGTTCTGGAGGGGGGTCGAAGGGAAGCCCTCAGACTTCAAAAGAAATAGTTTCTTTTTGAAGTTACTTTGTCTTCATAAAGAGATGTGTTCCATTAAAAGAGCGTAACGGAAATAATGTCTTTATGAAGTCATAGGACTTCCCCCACCCCCACCCCAGTCAGCTGAGTCCCGGAGTCAGCTTTCTCCCACACGTGATTCAGCATTGCGGGCGGTAGGTGACGGCTCTCCTCCCAGCGGCCTGCAGGGTGTAGTGAACTGCGTCCCATGGCTGGATAATAGCGCTGCAGCGCTGTAGCCGGGGGAAACAAACCCTCAGCGTGAGGCAGCTGCCTCCTGGCGCATACACAGGACATCGCAGTGATTGGCCACCACCGCTAACAGGAGTTGCCCTGGATGCCATGGATTGTGACGGATGGGTGACACTCAATGCTGCGGGGGGCGCAACAGATAGCAGCCGCCAGCTAGTTGTATGCAGAAAGTTCTCCGTACGCTACGTAATGTGGCAGAATCAAGGACACCACTTGCGGACAGCAAAGGCTCAAGACACCACAGATCGTGGTGGAGTCAGAGGACAATGCGGACTACATCGGGCACACCATTCACAGCGCAAGCCATTTCTCGAGCCGTTTCTCCTTTGTCGCCAGTTGTTACTCTGTCTTCAGAAAGCAACACACAGAGCCAGGTCTGTCTTCATCAACTTTATTTCCATACCTAACATCCCTTGCAACTCACAAAGGTCCCTGCAAGGCAGACTATTAACCGATAAGAAAAGTCACTCTGCCTTCATTATTTCCATTATGGCTCGATCCCTTAATGGAAATGATTTATTTATGAAGGCAGAGTGACTTCAAAAAGAAACTATTTTTTAAGTTGTAGGGCTGCCTCCTCACCCCATGACATGGAAGCCTTCTAGCTCTTCTGGCATGTCAAACTTGCCTGCTGCACGCTGCCGGAGGCATCGTTGCCTGCACCAATGGATTAAAAAGGTACAAAAATGTATTTTGTTTAAATGTGTGTGCGTACATGTAAGTAAGTGTGTGTGTGTGTATTACATGGCCACGGTAGTGGCCATGTAGTTATGGTTAAGTTGGTGTTTCCATAGGAAGAGCACTTTTTATATATATATATATATATATATATATATATATATATATATATATATATATATATATATATATATATAGTTATGTGAATAAATGAGTGGGGGTGGCCTGGTGAGGGGGTTGTGCACATAAACTGTAATGGGCATCCATGCCCAAGCTAAGCAGGCATGACATGTGTTATTAGTGGCTAGACTCGTGTTTTGATGCAGCCAGTCTATCCATTTCTTATTGTGGCATAACATTTTGTATTGGCATCTTCAACAAAGCAATCATGATAAGTGTTATGTAGCAAGACTGGCCTTTTAATGTAACCAGTCTAGCCGTTTCATATTGTGGTATGTCATTTTATATTGGGCATCTTTGATAAAGCAAGCAAGATAAGTGTTATTATGTAGCTAGTCTGCCATTTTGGTGCAGCCAGTTTGGATATATGTTCACACTGTGGCATGCATTTTGGTAAAGCCAACAGGATTATTTTGTGGGGGTACTGGTATATATTGGCAGAACCAGCATGGACACATTTTCTTATAGTATCATTACTGGCACTATGTGCAGAGCAAACATGAGTATATTATTATCTGGGAATACTGGCATGTATTGGTGCAGGCAGTATGGAAATGTAATGGACACAGCCAGTGCCATGCAAATGTTTTTATACTTGCACATATTGTGGGCAAAGGCATCATGAAACTATGTTGGAGAAATACTCCCGTGTACATTAGTAACTTGCATTTGTTGGATTTTTTTCATGAGTTACCCTACAAACCAGTTGCAAACTGTTTGCCTTTTTACCCAAATTGTCAAGAAATTGTAACGCATTATTTCGAAACAAAATTGTGGGGAAGAACCCCCCTGCACCTCTTTTAATTGGTTCGGGCTCCCTTGCTAAATTCGGTCACTAAGGCATATTTGGGGGAAAAATGTATACGCCCCTCCACTTACAAAATTCACCAGCCACCACTGCCATTTCCTATTGTGGCATTGTATATTTTTCTGGGCATCGGTGATAAAATAACCATGATAATTGTTAATGCTTGGACTGGCATTTTGGTGCAACCAGTCAAACAGCCTCATCACAAGTTTGCTGGTATCCCGCTAATACCGTTATAGACACTTCTCTGCCAGTATTACCAGCAGATTACACGTGCCGATTTAAATAGTAAATTCCCATTCCATGGAGTCCGGTACAACTCCATGGGGGGATTTTTCCGGTATTACCCACAACAGTAATACTGTGTGGGTTATACCAGCAGTTTTTTTGCCAGTAGGGGTCAGATTTACCTCCAGCTCTTAGTTCCAGGTCGAGTAAAAGTGCCAGTAAACGTTATTACCGGCCAACTTCTAATAAGGCCCTAAGTATGTCTTAATGTGGCATGCCATGTGTTAATGGAATATGTTTATTACGTGTCTAGACTGGTCTACATTGTGCAGCCAGTTGGACATGATTTCATTGTGGTATGGCATTTTCAATAGCAAAGCATTTCATTAATTAAAGCATTAATGTTCATGTGCGCTGCTGGTAACTGGCATGTATTGGATTTTTGGATTGGTCTTACACTACAAAATAATAGCAAAAGATCTCGCTTTTTAGCCAATTGTTCTCAGAAAGTGTGCTGTATAATGCATTAAAACGCATATTCATAATTTTCTCGTAGTGCAATGTGCAGCGTGCCCCTTCAGCAGCATGATCACTGTGTGCATTGTGAAAGCGTGGTAGTCTAGGCCGACCTAGAGTGTGGCATGGCCTGTGATTTGTTGCTGAGCATGGCTCGCAGGGGGCCCCTAGATTTTGTGCTACGCCACTGGTGCTGTCCAGCCCCCTGCTCTGGGGTGATGTCACCATACAGGAAACAACACTCGGATAAGGTGGAATCACACCATCGCATTTTATTTCCAATCCCTGTTTTTCTACCATTAATAATACCTCAGCTATGGTTACCCATATAGCACCAGAATTTCTGTAACCTTTGGTACATTAGCAAACGCGTCGCCCACACTAAGTGACCCAGCTGCCAGCTCAAATCTCAAATACTGAGTGTAACTAAGGACTCCACGGGAATGGGAACCCTGAAGCACCAGCACCATTAGTAAAAGTGCTGGTGCTTCAGTGAAAAATCTGCTGGTAGGGGCCTGAACTACCGGAAGGTCAGGCCTGCTGGTAGTTCACAGCCCGTACCGGCAGACTTGTAGTTTCCCGGTCCGGAAAAGGTGCCATTAACCGTTGTTACATCACTTATTTCCGGACCGGCAAACTTGTAATGAGGGCCTTCTCACTTTTCATCTACTTTCCGACCTTTTGTCTATTTCTGCTATTATTTTTCTTTTTTTGACTTTTTTGACCCATTTCCCTAACTTTATTCTTCTTTTAGTATGTCCTTTTCTTTCGTTTCTACATCCTTTTTTTCCATTAAGATTGGACTGCTCCAATCCCGTAGTGGGATTTTTTATAATGTATGTATTTCTGTGGAACGGTAGGGCGATACTGCAAGCATGGCTTCACAGCACTCATTGACAAGGCCATGAGGGAAGCATGTCAACAGGGCGGTCCTCAGTGTAACATGAAAGCAGAAAGTTTACTAAATCACAGTGATACCATTAAGCCTCGAACAACTGTTTTTGTGGCCTCTTTCTAAAACTTTGAAGATCTGGGATGCCTTCGATGTCGATGGGCAGGGTGTTCCACAATTCCCACCACTGTGCCAGATCTCCAGAAAGCCCTGTTTTCATAGAACTTGGGAACCTGGATTGCCAGGTGTAGTGTTGATATCAGTTGCCTGCCTGAATTATACCAGGCAAATCGTTTTTTCATGTATGATGTAAAGGTTTTGTGGATCAGAGTTAAAATCTTAAAATTGATTCTGGCCTGAATCGGAAGCCAATGCAGTTTCCTGCATAAAGGAGTTATATGATTGAGCTGGCAACAGTTATCAACAATACGGATAGCCATATTTTGTAGCCTTTGAAGGTGATCAATATGATGTTTATTTCTTCCTAAATAAAGGCTGTTACAGTAACCCATTTAGCACCTATGATAGCCCTAGCAATCGAGGCACAATCGGGTATGAACAGCATTGGTTCGAGGTGTCTGAGAATCCTAAGATGAAAATTAGTGGAGCTCACTAAGCTGCTGATTTGAGGATCCATGATAGAGATGAGTGAAAAATGACACCCAAAGATTTTACTTTGGTCGATACAGCGACCAAGCAGCTGGACTCTATGAAGATCAGGAGTTTTTTCAACAGCGTTTGTGAGGATGTAATAAACAGAATCTCAGTTTTTGAATGATTTAAACCTAACCAATGTACAGACATCCAGTCTGAAATGTCTTGGAAGATGGACTGAATATGGCCTGGGTTTTCTCATATTGGCATGAAAGTTTGAAGACTAGCTGATTATCATCAGCGTAGTTTTGTACACACATCCCAAGATATGTAAACAAATCATGTAGCGGTTTCAGTTATAAATTGAACAAAAGAGGAGAAAGGCAGGAACCCTGTTGAACCTGCAAGGGTGTTGAAGAAGGATGCTGACACAACGGTGGCATTTTGATTGGCAAAACATTTATTTTCAAAAAAAGAAACCCTCACTATCCCTATTCCTAAGAGGGGTTTCCCTGCCTCAAACTAATATTAAAGAATCTGTCCGAATGTCAGCAAAAAAAACTCCACCATCCTGTGTTGTAACCTACTTCTCTCCCTTACACTACAACTAAAGAACAAGTCAACAGAAAGTTCTTTCTTCAGGTGAATGACTCCCTTCTCCTGGTATTTGGCTGGTATTCCCAGAAATGTTGTCTTGACAAAAGGATGCCAGGGGGAATGTCTCCATTCCCCAGGCTTGTGGTTCCAACAAACATTTGTAGCAGTCAACTTTCAAAACCAAGAGAATGACTCCCATCTCCTTGTATTGGTTCCCACGTCCAACATAATTCACACAAAGGACAGGGGGAATGACTCCCTTCCTGTGGCATGTCTTAATGGTATCAAACAAGCTTTCAGTTTCTTCAGTAGGAGAATGACTCCTTTCTCCTGGTGTTTGAGAGTTCTTTTCCATATTTCTCCACTTGATATTCCTTTCACCCCGCTTGTGAATTAGCAAAATCCCAAGTCCTTCTTGGGGCCTCAGTGGTCTTTTCTCTGCCACTGCGATGAGGATGCTTTTCTCAGATGTTTAGTGCACTTATGTCGGGGTCTCAGACCCTTCTCTGGTGGTCAGTGGGCTTATTGTTGCCACTGCGATGAGGAAGTTCACGTCTTGATGCTTAGTTCACTTATGTTAGGGTCCCAGACCCATATTTGGTTGTCAGTGGTCTCGCTGCAGCCTCTGCGATGAGGAAGTTTCCCTCAGATGCCTTATCCACTTATGTGGGGGTCCCAGACCCTTCTCTTGTGGTCAGTGGACTTGTTACTACCACTGCGATGAGGATGTTTTCCTCAGATGCCTGATCCACTTATGTTGGTGTCCCAGACCTTTCTCTGGTGGTCAATTGGCTAATTGCTGCCACCGCAATGAGGAAGTCTCCTCAGATGCCTGATATGCTTAGGTTTGGGTCCCAGACCCTTCTCTGGTGGTTAATGGGTGTATTGCTGCCACTGAGATGAGGACGTTATCCTCGGATGCCTGATATGCTTGTGTTTGGGTCCCATATCCCTCTCTGGTGGTCAGTGGGCTTATTGCTGCCACTGCGATGAGGACGTTCTCCTCGGATGCCTAATGCACTCTCCCCAATAGTTTGACTGTTAATACTGGGCTGTCGGAAAGCCGCTCGATCATCTCTCTCGTCCACCCTGTGTCTCTTCCGGGTCTCTCATAATTCCCGTTAGCTTCTTTGGGACTTCGGTATGCCACCGGGACTTCATGGGACTGGGGAGAGTCTCTGCGGTTCTTTGGGCTTTTCTCACTTGCTTCTGCAGCACCGCTTTGGTGCTGCACTTTACTGGTCTGCTTGGCTCTCTTTTCCTATTTTGTGTCTGGGTATGCTCCTACTGGACCCACTGGGAATTCCCTCAGCAACTAGCTGGCGTCCACCACTCTTCAGCATCCCTGGTCAGCTGACTGGATTTGAAACTTCCATGATGGATGGTTCCACACATGCTGCCTCTCCAGGTTGAGCATGTCCAAGTCTTCAGTCTTTCTTCTCTTCGTATGCAATGTTGCCAGTCCCGCCCTGGTGGATTTTCAAAGTCCTATGTTGTTCTTCATGAATTGATCTTCATGCATCTTCGAGGCCACCTCGTACCAGTACTAGCACAACCAGTCATCTTCTTGTCTCCTCTGCTCTTTTTCTTCCTGGTACTTTCTGTTGTGGGTCTTTCTCCTACACTACAGAAATACATGGGTCTAATCTCCAGGTAGTTGTTTGGCATGGAGGGGCGGGGTTAGGGAAGTTTAGTGTTTGATGTTGGCCAACGGACTGTACCCTAGGTGATCGTCCTTGTCCCCAGAGGGGAATCCCTCTCCATGAGGTCGTTCCGCATTAAACCACCTGTAGGGGTACTATTGGGTAGCTGCCACACCTCCCTAGCCTCATGGGAAAGGGCTCATCCTTGAGGAGAAGTGACGATACCCGGCGAATAATCACAAACCCACATGTTGACATTTCTGCATCTGAAGAAAAGTCATTATCCTTAATTCTTGACGATCTTTTGTTGAGAAAGGAGCCAATCCATCTGGTGGCTAAGTCTCAAACGGAAGCCAGGTCTCTGAGGCCTCTCAGTAGTGTGTTATGATACATGGTGTTGAATACCTCAGAGAGGTCCAAACGCATATGCATGTCTATCTGTCCCTCATCTGCAATCTCCAACATTGTGTTTGTAAACATCCATAAGTGCAGTTTTTAGGGCTGGAGACCCGACTGCCTATCACCTAGCAAATCCTGGTTTTCAAGATGTGTTTGTAATTGCAATTTGGCAGCTTTGTCAATGATTTTAAGCAAGAAAGGCAGATTGGAGTTTGGCCTGTAATTGGCAAGATTCTCCAGGTCTAGTGAGGTTTTTTTAAGACCTGTTTCAGGCAACATGGAATAAGACTGGTTCTGAAGGATTTATTAAGGACCCTTGTAACAGCACATGCTATTGCCTGTGCGCAGATTTTGATTAATTTCGACTCACATGGATCACCTGGGCAATTTGTGGGGTTTAGGCTTGTTATAATGTTTTTGGTCTCTGTATCCAAGAGATCCCTCAAGTAAAATATTTCTGTGGTGGAGCTGCTGAGCACTGAATTATGCGAGTTGCCTATGACTGCTAGATCAGCAGCAAGGTTGTATCACTCGGTAGAAGACGGTAAGGGATAATTGTTTGGATCGCAAGCTGATCTATAAGGGATTGCAACCCAAGACATGTTCTTTTCATAACCTCAGTTTGCTCAAATCTAAAAATCATAGGTGTTTTTCTTTTGCAAGGTCTAAGACATGATTGCTCCTTATGTGGTCCTCCAGATGTTTAGGACTTCATCTCCCATTAGCCCTAGCCAGCATATTAGTGCCAAAGGGTCATGGGAGTTGTAATCCAAAACATCTGGAGGGCCGCATAATA
Organism: Ambystoma mexicanum; assembly: GCF_040938575.1. Taxonomy (NCBI): domain Eukaryota; kingdom Metazoa; phylum Chordata; class Amphibia; order Caudata; family Ambystomatidae; genus Ambystoma; species Ambystoma mexicanum. The sequence continues at coordinate 396,142,591 of NC_090928.1, read as the reverse complement.
AGAAATTATGGTGTCAACATAAAAGCAGGTACAATGTTGGGACCCACAATTATAGTAGACACTCTAAGTCATTTTAACTTGTGGACTTGTCACCTATCATTATCTAAGTGGAGTTAAGACAATCAATAATGTGTATGTTAACAACTTGCCTTCAACATGTACTTCTGCTGCTCTAACAGATGACATTTGAAAGCATGATGGGATTTTAGCAGTGTCCAGTCAAAGGGTCAAAAGAAAAAGGGTTGAATACAATACGTTAGACTCAAAAGGATCGTAAAAAAATGCATGCCTTTTTTATGCCTTTTTTAAAATATATATATTTTTTTGGGCTTGGTATAGGTAAAAATTGTGGTTTTTGGCGAAAAAACAGGGGTTTGTGGGGGGACACCCCACCCCCCAAAATGAAAAATAAAAGTGCATTTTGTTTTCTTTTTTCCGGTCCTTTTGATTCGAAACAATTGTATTTCAAATCTTTTCATTCAACCCTTTCACCTCCAACCATTTTAGCTACACATTATGAGTTTATTCTTGGAAAAAGGCATTACTTAAAGGAGTGACATCATGCATAATCCTTATAATCCTTATAATCCCAAAACATTGCAGTAATCAACCGTGTCACCCTAAAGGATTGCAATTTACGATTGTTACATGTACTATATGTCGATCAGCTTGACGTCTGTGGGAAGCTGGGGCAGTCATTTTAGAATGAATCTTTGCCACTCTGCTGCAGCTATGATAAAGTGGCAAGAATAGACTGATTACTTGAAGCATGACGCTGTCCAGATTAAGCAACATTCTATCTCAAAGTAAACACAGGCCTCATTGTAATACTGCACTTGCAGTAGACACTATTACTTTCCAGATAAAGTGATAGACCCAGCTAGATTGCTCATTTTCACTTATATTGTCTTCTTTGTAGTGCAGTGATACAATGTGCAGTGTTTCAGACAAACTATCAATGTACTGTACACAGTGCAGCGAGTTGCTCAGTCTGTAGTGGAGTAGCGTCAAGTGAACAATTTCAAAGAGGCAAAAATTAATCTGCCTGCAGCTTCCCACAGGAGTCCACTAGAGGGCTAAATTTGAGGGATAATTTGCATCTGCATACCCTCATCACAACTAGATATCAGCGATGGAACTTAGCCGTATCCCTCCCAGGGCACGGCCACCCACACTCATACACCTGCAAACATTCTCTTCTCGACCTCATAATGCACATAGAATGCAGCTGAGTCCCACGATAACAATTCATTCCAGCTGGGCACATAATTGGTCTCCTTGACTTGCATCACTCTCGCATACTCTTCCAACAGCCTATTACAGCACCTATCCACTAGCCAGATCTCCATGGGTCGCTAGTAGGGACTTAGCCACCCCTACCTACCTTCATACTGGCTAAAATGCACACAAACATTCTAAAATCCTCTTCTCAATCCTCATACCTCGGACTTTGGTCCACCAAGGGATTTCACACTTTGAGGCCATACCAATGGCATTAGGCGTGATACAAATGCCGTATACAATAGCATAAAATAACACATGTACACACATTCAAAAGCAACTCTCCAAATAACATGGGTAATTGTTTCAATCTTTTGAAAAGAAAATGATACTTCATACCATTAAAGTATAATCTCTCAGGCTTCTAGCTTAGCTTTAAAACGTTAGGAATTGTTTAATTAACTATAATTGTATATTGATACAATTATGTTCGATCTGAATCACATCAATTGCTGTTTTGTTGCTAGAATGTTGCCTCACACATAATCAACCCACCCAAAGCCCACCCCCAAATGGGAATTGGATATAGAGATGAGGGGGAAAATGAAGGATGACCTCTGGAACGCAGGATGCTTTGATCGACTGAACTTCAACAGATACTGTCAGCATGGACAGTGATGATAAAAATAGGTATTTAAATTGGGAAACCTCTTTTATAATATGTTTGTCCATGGCACATTGAAAGTCATTTTTTGTTATCATTTTTATCAATGTATATCTTTAAGTTGTTGTTCTTTGCATATTTTACTTAAACATTCAACGCTCATTGGTAGCTGTTGCAGCAGAGCGATACACAGGAAACTCAAGTGCAAGGCCTCAAGGATCAAGAGTCATCATTAAGAATTGTGCAACTAAGGGATTAGATAGAACTATAGAGGTAACCACATGGAAATCAGTCTTTCTGAAGGACAGTAGTACAAAGGTCAGCCCCTCTCCATTAGTCTTCACCAACTTGCAACCAGAAGTGACTCAACGTCTTTTGAAGTTTAACTGCCCGAACACTTTATTTTGGCTCTTGTGATGGGATGTTTGGCTTTTGTAGACGTTGTCAGGGTGTACTTCTTCTTTGGACATGGAACGGCTTAACCCTCCCTGGTGTTCAGTATGGTCAGGATGTGGGCCAGAGATCAGCTTGGGTCCCAAACACTTGATCAGTCTCATGCCCTTTAACTTGGGTCCCTGCACTCTAGCTATCTCTGCTTCATTTTCTTTAGTCTCCTCCTTCACCTACTTAGGTATCTCTTTTCTCCTTGACTCTTTGCCATACTCTGCTTCTCTCATCCTCTCTTAGATTTACTCTTCTCTGCCTCTTTCCAACTCTCCTCGTCAACACTGCCAGTTCTCCTCCTCACCTTTTTGATGACTTGCCACAACCTCCTTGATGTTTTCTATGCCCTATCAACTCTCATAGTTATCTCCGCCATACATCTCTCTCCTTCCTCCTCCAGCTCTTCTGTACTCCAGACATTTGTTTCAATCTCCTTTCCTTTAGTTGTTCTCTTATTCTCTTCATCCTTATACCACAGCTCCCCTCCTTCACCTCCACTCGACTCCCCTTGTTCTTCACCTCCTCCTTCTCTTTAATAGTTTGTTCATTCTGTTCCGCCTCCATATTCTAGCTCTTCTCACCCTTCTTTACCACCACCCCACTGCTCTTATCATCCACCACCAACTCCTTTTCCTTCACTGCCACCTCCTTCTCCTTTTCAGCCACATCCCTTCTGCCTCTAACCTCCTTGCTGTACGCCCCTGACTCAAACGCCTCCCCAAAACTCATGAGCAATTTTATAGTCCAGTGGGTCCACCCACTGACATTGTGATTGCCTCATTGCACTCAGCTGGAGTTTTGTGTCATGCAAGCCTTGTGACTGGGTACTCACAGCCATACTATGAAACCCCTAGCCAATTTGAATCTCTGTGGGTCTGGTAGGCTGATCCTGCAGTTTACGGTTTTAATGTGCAGGGGATGCAAGCTGTGTTTCACTAGTGTGGTGTAGGCGGAGCAGACCTCTATGTTGCAGTTCACTTTCTATTCTCTTAGCCGTGGGAAAGCGTTTGCATTCTTGCACTGAACAATCTTCTGCCGCCCCTTTGCATCAGGCACACAAACAGCTACACGGGTGTGCCGTGGCAAATACAGATTATCTCTGCTCAGACGCAGTCCTTGAATTTCGATTGAGCTGTTCACGGGCAGCCACCTCACCGGTCCCATAGGCAGATGAAGGCTGGCATTGCTTTTGTTGTTTCAAAGTATTTTCCTGTTTGGGAAGGCAGACCTCAACTATGGTATCATGTTAGCAGGCACTTTGAGGAGGGCTACTCTTGTATTACAAACGTCATATCCCCAGTTTAGCTGTTGTCAACCTTGTGGTATTATATGGGGTCAACACATGAACAGTCAGGGGAGCCCTCTAGCTAAGGAACTGTTCAGAAGTCATGAACGGGATGCCATATTTTCCACAATGTTCGTATGGACTAAAGGTATCTCCCCTTACCTCTCCCCAGATGCTCATTAGAAGTTGGGGACTTGGATATTCCCCTTCCCTTTCCCGGTAAATGCTTAAATCCCAGTGGTTCATGGTCCTGGACAGTTTGCAGGGCATTAAGGCTGACAGCATCTGGGTGCTTTGGGATCTTAAAGTTAAGTTTCACCCTGGGGCTGGCGATGAACGGAGGCATCTGGAGGATCCGCTTTGTGCCTCCTCTGGGTCTTCATCACAAGGGAGTGGTGGCACCTGCCCCCAGGATCATCCCCCTCCCACCATCCAGGCTCCAACATTGGACCTGCTCTCTGGGCTTATAGGTGTAACATCAAGGACTGCTGTATCAGATGCAAAATGAGGGTCCACATTGCCTAAGTGTCAAGGAGGAAAGGATGTAGATCATTAAATATGGTTTGAAAGGTCCAAAAACAAAAGGATAAACATAATGCAACTGGTTGAAGTGAGATCCAATGAATGCCTAACCCTAGTCCTGATCCCCTCTTTAAGTGCAATTGGAATTCCATATATTCCAGAGGGAATAACCAGGTGTCCAGACTACTACACAACTTACTTCAGTCACCTGAGTCAGAGGATGCCCTGGAATCTTTGAAACAAGCATATAGTTTATGAGGCACCTTCACTTTGTAGGTAGGTTTAGGCAAGTGCCACAAAAGCAGGGACTGATCTGTGGGAAAAAAAAACTCTCCCCGGAAACCCCCTTCTGATTGAGAAAGGAAACCACTGTTTTAGAGCCACTCTTTAAAGACTCTAACGATATGTCCAGCATACAATGTAGAAGGGGATCTAGCATTCTTATCATTCTACTATCAGCAGGGTCATTCGGTGCCCCTTTCCTAAAAGTAGTAATGGTACAGCCCGATAGCCAGGATTCGGATATTCTCCCAATACCCCAGGCTAGATTATAGAAACGGCTCATGAATGCAGATAATTACTAGATTTGAATAACCAGAAATCACTGCTTACCCGTTTACTGACTGTCATCGCCATTCCTCGCCAAATTACTTTTATATATTTTATTTGAAGTATTTGGTAGCACAAACGTAACTTTGGAAAGAAACAGAGAGCTCTACATCGATAGGAGTTAAAGGCATAAAGTATATGGTTATTGGGGGTGAGTGGGCCTCCGTACAACGTAGCATGTATTATTACCTGTATACCAATTAGGGTAGCACGGTACAGTTAACATTAGAGGGGGAGAGGTAACAGTGCTAAAAGAGGGCGTGGGAGATGAACGTGGGGTCGGCCATATGGTCCTCAGTAGAGCTACTGGTGGGGTACGATTGTGGGGGTGTATCTTACAGGATATGAAGAGGGTGCTTCTTGAAGAGAAGGGTCTTGAATTCTTTTCAGAAATGCAAGAGGGTGCTTGAGGTTCCACAGTCTGCGGTGAAAACCGAGCACGCATGTTTTTCTGGTTCTTTCTTTTTCGCATTTCGGCTACTCGTGTCTAGTCAGGTCCTGACTTGTGGTGATGCATTGACCTCAGGACATGATGACTGTCTGTGACGGGTAGGAGGGAGTGTGCACCGTGACAGCTTTGCTGTGTTGTAAAGGAAAAGAGAATTGCCTGCAGCTGCTTAGGAATTGCAGGAGGCAGGGAAGCAATATTTTCAAATGTTGACATTACTGTGCCTTATCATTGCAATGTGACGATCATTTATCTCCTGCCAATTCTGAGTGGGATCAAATGCCTGAGAAGGCCTTTTGGTTTCAAGCTGTAGTTTTCTTTGCAATGCTGGATGTCTGGTTGCACTATGTTTTTCGACATCAAAATTCAAAGTGAAAAGGTCATGTCACGCATAAGTAGAAGCATTTAGAAATTTGACATTTGCATAAAACAGTGTTTACTCTGGAACCACGTCAACACAAAGAATATGTTTTTCAACATTTATTGTTTTAAAAAAACTGCTACCGATTGCTTAGTATATTTGGAAATATGACCTTTAGGTAATTATAGAGTTTTGAACAGCAGCACCAGCTATGTGGCACCATTACGGACCTATGATCACCCATATGTACCGTTTTTAAAATTCCCACATATATTTCTACAGCATTAGTTGCTTGTTTCCTTTGGGGGAACAAGAGACCAAGCATGGCTTGGGAGAAACACTATATTAGCCTTTAAACAACGTGGCTTAACTTGATCAGATATGAATTCTGGTCCATCCTGCTGAAAATAATAAATAATATTTAATGCATAGATGCAATGTAGAATGAGTAGAAAGGAACTGGTTGGAAATATCAGGGCTAGTAACTCCATGTACTGATTTGCTCCTCCGAAAGACACCAAGAACATAGGACTAAAGAGCATTGGAGATCTTTCTGAAGCATGGACGGATATCAGGAAATGTTTTGACCACACAGGGATGTTGGCTTAAACTAGAGATGTTAGCTGCCTTATCAAACATACTACCCCTGACACCGAGAAGGGTTCTGTGTCATTTCGCCAAGAGTAATTACTTTGAGGTAATTTACTTTGAAGTAATTACTTCGACATTTTACTTTGTTATTTTTTTTTAAATTGGGGGTGTCCCTCCACGTTCTCCTTCATTACTACCCCTACCTCAAACCCTTCCTCACCCCCTTTGAATCCCTTAACCCACAAATACCTATATTATTTGAAGTAAATTACCTTGAAGTAATTACTGTTGTTGAAACCACGGGATAAGAGCAAGAAGATCTGGCATAGAACATTTTCCAGATCTGATACTAACGAAGGAATTAAATAATATGCCATGCTCATGAGTGCAGCTATCTTAAATACATCCAAATGAAGGTTGTCTTAAAATATATACTGATGAATATCTCTATAGAAGCAGAGACATTATAAATAGACCTGTGTTTTAACAGCCTATTACTAAGGATATCCTCACGGCTACACTCTGTCAGACAAGGAGGGTCAAAACCAACTACTTAGTATATTCCTTGAATGGGAGAAAATATCGAACTTTGTGGAGAAGAGGACATAGCTCTCCAGTGCAATTTATGTATCAGAACATCATACATAACATGTAAAATCCACACTATGATACTAATAACATAGCCTTATAGACTGAGGGAGGTGTCGTTATCGTGGGATAATGAACCTCGCCTCAGGCCATAAGTTGAGCATGGGTCAATATTCTGAGGTCTATAAGGCTATTAGCACATGGTGGTAGTAGCAATATATGTTTTGGAATTATTGTCATGAAATAAAAAATGTTGCTGCAAGAGTGAATAAAGTAAATATACAACCTGGTTTTGTTATGTTGTATTTAAATAACATGGTTGTCTTCAAGTTAAGCATTTTAACTGCAAATTGGTTGAACTGGAACAGGTTTATTTATTTATTACATTTATATAGCGCAACTAACCCTCAGGCATTTGGGCACTTGAACTTAAGAATATGGTTACATTGCAGAGACTTAGTTAGGCAGTAATGTAGTTAATGTTACAGTTACAGTGTCAATACAGTTCAGTACGGTTGCATTAGCAACAAGTTCAATTACATTTCAGTCATGGACATTTTCCTAGAACATATGCAGTATACGGTAACCTAGTTTCTGGTTATGCTGTGTCAGTCTAGTCTGAGGACGGTGGACAGGGGGGAAACCTAGTACTCCTTAGTGGAGCAGGGTAGATTCTTAATGTCCTGGTTTAGCATGAGCATGCATGAGGTGGCATGTAAAAGCAAACGGTTTCTCTATAAGAAAGTGAAAGCATTAGCCAATATTTTTCTCTTTCTCTTTCGTGTGTTAATTAGCATGTTTCAGCAAAAAGAATAGGTCCTTCGTGAAGGGGAAGTGTCTTGTTGAAACAACATCTTGCCTGGAAATTGCATTGTTGTTTCCCTGTATGCTTCTGAAATCAGAATGTTCAGAATGCAGTCAATACCAGTAGATATTGACTGCACTCTAACATTCTGATTGGCTGAGAGGAGGTCCAAAACGATGTCCATGTGCTAATAGAATGTACACCTCACAGACGAAAATAATACAGTTCTGAATTTCCAGCAAATGCTCAAAATGCGGCATTGCTAATGTGGATGGTTATCACGTGTTTACTGCATGTCCGACAATCAAATGGGAGTATTCTGTGAGTATGAAAATATCAAACTGTCTTGACAGTCCATTCCAGCAGGCCAGACCTTTTTTCTTTTGTAACCCGTTTGCTCTTAAAAACGACCTCTATCAAAAACAACATGAAGTTATATTTATCGGCTCCTTTAGGCTCGATTTGCAATCACCAAAACATGATTACTTGCTTCATCACCTTATTACAACAGATGCCAAAAGGAGGTACCAACCTTGGTGGATGCCCCAATTGCCAGGCAGGGTTCTAACAAATCAGGGGAAGTGAGACCATGTACATTGACGCTAGACTAATTGTCCTCCAGACACTGAACAGCAACTACTGAACCTCTGTCATCTTTTTTGACCTCACAATGACCTAAAATATAATAAACTATGACATCTTCTTCCACCGCCTCCAGGACAAGATTAACATTGACAGTACTACCATTGAATGATTCAAATCCCTACTGAAATATGATTATACCAGGTCAAATTGGGGGAATACATATCTGTCTGGACATTTACGACTGGCAGGGGATCCACCAAGTATACGCCATCTGCCCCTGGCCCTTCAACACTTACCTCAAACCCCAACAACCCTTCCCGACTCGTTTCCCTTCACATTACAGTGTTTTGCCTTCAAATCCTCATTTATAGGGGCACCCGTTTTAACTATTAACAGAGATCATACTAAAATCATACAGTTTGTGGAAGTTGTCTTAAACATTCTCCTTTGTCATTTCTAACCTACCTTGGACCCCAACTTTGCATCACTAATAAGGGTACAGTTCTAGGCACCGTTATTCAGCTACATAAATCGGAAACCAAATTAACACAATTTGCAAAAAATAAATCGTCCACCTTTATACATGTTATAAAGATGCATGGAAGACACTTGAGGTATGTCCCCCTTAAATTACAACATAAGTCCAAGATAGATACTGGACAGGAACCGACTGACACCCACCACCCAGGCTACATCTCTGCAACTACCAGTGGTGGAACACCAAGGACAAAGCATTCTCCCACTCACATCAGCACGTTCTATCATTCCATCATTCACTCTGACCTAATGCATTCTGCATCTGCATCCATTCATCCAGTAAAGCACAACACAACCCCTCTGTGAGTGAATACGAATTTACTCACACGCACTCATTCCATTTCAAGTATCCTTTTTACAAAATATATGAATTCGCAGAAAAGAAGCTGAACATCATTTGACCTCCATGCAGGCAACAAAGAGCAAGTAAACCAAAATTAATGAAATGCCCTCAACCACAAGCAGGGAAGAGGATGCCCCCAATACATACGTATGAATTCTCCCAAAAATATGCATTAGAACAACAAGAAGAACCTACCACACAATTTCTACCAACAACTATACATACATAACCAACTGCACCCACACTACAGGCATGCTTCCATAACTACTTCTCCACATCCTACTGCACATACAGACAGGCAATGCTGTACAACTGCATATCCACACACATTCACTTCCATACCTCTGATCACTAAGTACACATCGCAACACTATAATGCAAGCCTCCAATAGTGCAGTGTATTCAGTACATGCCAGCACACACTGGTGCAAGGATACACACATTGCATAGGACATTTGACACCTTGTTGTGTCTCCAAACGGATTATTGTTAATGCCACTTGGTCCAGCAGAAATTACCTCTGGGTAATAAGTAGCGGTATGGTGGTGCTAGTTCCATTTATGGAGTCCACAGGACACCATGGGGATTTCGGCAGAATGGCCAGCAGTGGTAACCTTGCCAAAATGACTGTTTTATTGCATCAGGGTGGCGGAATTAGCCCCAGCATTTTGCTGGAGGATTTTCCTCCACCTTACCTCCAAACCCATAGTGCAGTAATGTGGCGTAATCGTGGTAAGTCAGAAGGAGGAGACAGATCAGTTTTTGTGGATTCAATGTATTTTATAATAACCACAATGCCTCACTATCCCTTCTCTATGGAGTTCCCTAGCTTAGCAAACTAAATCAGGTGCTCATCGGCTTTAGGGAAGTCCAAGCGTAAATGGTCTGTCCTCCATCCAACTGCTGTTCTGTTTCGACCTCTATATATATGTATATGACTCCCTTCTCCTGGATATACCTTTTTAGATCTGGCACACTATGAAGCTCAAGTCAAGGACTTCCTTCTCCTGAATAGATGTCACAAAGTTCCAAAACAAACAGGAGAATGACTCCCATCTCCTGGAAAGTCTTAGTAAAGTTTCAAACAACAACAGACTGTAGAGGAGCAGCTGCATGCCTCTGCAGGAAATCCCACCCCCCTACCTCATATATGTTGGAAACCTGAGATCGTGCTCTGTTTGACACCAGCAGTTGTGCCAATACTGCAGAATATATCCGAAAGAAGATACCGATTGAGACAACCCTATCGGATGTATGCCCAAAGAGACGACAATCTGAGGGAGGAACTCCCTGAAAGAATATAAAAAGAGCAAGGAAAGAAGCTTGTGACATCATAAGAGAGTGGAAATGACATCTCAGAATACTGACCAAAGAGGATGTATGGATCCTACAGAAACTAAGGATGAAGTAAAGAACCAAGTGAACTGTTAAATATGAAAAAGAAGGTAATACATGCACAAAGTGTTGCAGAGAATCAACCGTTCAATAATTATACAGACGTTGAAATGCAAGGTAGACTAAGAAATCATAGAAGCTGGCTATTTGTAGTGAATAGAATGCAGGCAATGCTGCCACTGTATAGAAGCTGGACATCGGTATCATGAATTTTTGTAAGCCAGGACCCATGAAGAAGAAATGGAAATTGTGTCACAGCAAGAATAAACTGAATAGTGAAGCTGCATGGCGAGGTTGTCTGATTTGGAGTCAAGATTGAAGTAGCCAAGGTCAGCTTTCTATTCTCAAAAGGAGTGAACGTGCGAAGGCGGAGTCATCCCTTGTTAAGGTGCAAAGAAAGAACACCAAGAGTGTCAAGTTTTATTCATTAAAGACATTTAAAACCTGCAAAATGGACCAGATTGTGGTCTCCTGTCACGTGAACAAAGGGTGAAATAGAAACGAACTTGGAGTCCTAGGACACGATAGTGAGTGCCCGCACTCCCATGTATTCTCCGAAACAAGGATACTCTGCAAGGCCACGTTCAAAGACAATCTTCATGGCAGAAGGCTTGGGTGATGAGAGATGCTGGGCTAATTAGGTGAGGAGATAGAGTCAGGCCCATCTCCTTGCACCGCGGTCTGAGCTTACGTGCTGCTAAATGAACCAAATGTTCCAGACATGGCACAAGTGTGCCAACCAATTGTAGTGGTCCATATAATAAAGGACCTTATAGTTTAACGACCAATGCGAAACCATGTATCTAATGGTTTTAAAGATTACATGTTTTAGAGGTAGGCATATATTGCCCACCTGACAGTGGGCAGCCAATCACAATCCTAGTTCCTATATAAATTGTACTTAGATGTTCCTCTTAAGCCTATCCCGATCCTCAGTAGGTTTTTTATTATTTGCCACGTAGAATGATGTCACCCTCTCCCTCTCTCCCTCTCTCTCTCTCTCTGAGTCCTTCCTCAGTTTTTTTTACAGGCTGCTGTATCATCCCCAGTGGAGCATCGAAGTCCCTCTTTTCTATTTGATGCATGTTGTGCATTTTCAGTGCACTCTTCTTCGTCTTAGTACTAGGAGTAATCATTATTACTCTTCAACCACTCTTCTTCTTCATAGTATTTGTGACAGGTGGATTTTCAAGTGGAAACGCACATTTTGTATGACAGTAACACACAGTGGCTTGACTTGGTGGTCTGGTTCTGGTGTATGAGAAAGGATCTTTAGGGAGTTCCTCTGTGGAAAGGGAGTACTTGTCCCTCAGTGGGCAGTCTCTCTCTCTGTGAGGTCCCGCTTACCGCTACCACAGGGGGATTATTGCATAGCAGGCTCCCCTCCCTACCCTCATAAGGAAAGACTCCACCCTGTGGAGAAGTGATCAAATCACACGATTCATTAAATAATGCAGTGGTAACTTCATTACCACTGAATTACCACCATTTTTGGACACTCCCGAAAGTATAATGAGGTCCATATCTAGAACAGTTGACATCTTATTATGTCTGCATGCCAGCACACAAAGCTGCATGGCTCCACACTATATCCATCAACACACACAAAGATGCATGGCTCCACAATATTTCTATCCAGAACACAAAACGTGCATAGATTAACAGCACTCTCACTCCATACACGGCATACACAGCAACCACTTCGTTGAGCAATCTTCATGAACTATAGATCCGCACCTTTGGACTCACAATACTGTCCCAATAAATGACAGCCCTTCACCACCACAAAGCATCCAGCAATAGACTACTTACAATGTGAGCTTGAATGCAAATACTAGGATACACAACATTAGGTGTTCTTATCATTCCTTCAAGACAAAACACTTAAAACACTTATATATAAAAATATACACTAAAACGCCATGATGCTACATCAAATCTGTGAACACCCCAACACCCCTCCTACACATGCCACAATCGATACATGACATAAAGTTAAACTTATTCTCAAAGTCCTTGCTGTGTTAGCAATTCTATATCTGAAAATCCTATAAGCATGTTACTTGCTGAAAATACAATTCCTTTACTAACCCTTCTGCCTACATCTATTTCAAAGTACCATTTTCAGTCCACGGTCCTAGTAGTCAATACAGATTCTAATGTATTTTATGCATCAAGAGACACTTGGTTGCAACTTCACCCACAAGCACCCACAATTTCACAAACTAATCATGATGTGATGTCGAGGACAGCAGACAAGTATCAACCTCGCTGGTACGTTTGCCACCGACCTCCAACACCATTGTGTTGCTGGGGAATTCATCCAGGTCCTTTACCAACACAATAGCACATACACTTCACCATGAACATCTGAAACAAACAGACTTTCTAATGGTCTATGCTGCACAAACTTCCTCCACGTTGGCCTCTTTGGGATCAGGTATGCACACCATGCTCTGATCGTGACACGTACCAGGATCCTTTACTCTTACCACTTGAACTGCTGGGGCATAGCAGCTACAAGATAATGACTGCTTTTGGCTGCCACACTGCACTGTACTCCATCCCCTTCCTTGTCTTTTGTTTACAACGTTGTCACAACAACGCTATCTCAAGCATACATGACAGATGCATATCCTCTGATCAATGCATGCTAATGTCGTTATGCGTCATCATTTCAGTCAAGTCATCCCAACCGCACAGTACTCCTGCAGTAGTACTGAACAATCCTGCCAAGCAGCATGGTCGCCCTCTTAACAACTCTAAAACAATCTCTCCACTGCCGGCTCCTTGCTATTTAAGGTGGACTGTCCAAGGTATTGCACTCCTCTCTCAGCCATTTAATCCTAATCTCCACATTATCATATCCAGCATTTTACATTCCGTCCAATGGGCAATTTACATTTGAAATCCATTTGGAATCCATTTTCAAACAGCCTTCCATGCTCAGCCCCATCTCAAATACCATGTTTTTCCTCTTTTAGGTATACCAGGGACCAAGTCTACCCAGCCATTTCCTTCACCATGCAGTCCCTTTTTGTAAGCATCCCCAGGTGGTGGGAACCTCTTTTTGTTGGGCAGTGGGTAGTGGATGGCTGCTCCCTCACCACCGCTCACTTAGATTCTGCTCCCTTTTCCATAGGTACACTTGTGTCCATTTGCAGACCCTTCCGGAGTCCAACTCATCACCATTTATTAGGAGCACTTCCAGGACACTTCAGGTACGTCCATTAAGTTCCTTCATGAAGTTACAACCTAAGTCCTAGATACTTACTAGACAGGAGCCCACTGGTGCTCACCACTCAGGCTACATCCTTCCAACTGACAATCCTGGAACTCAGGGGTGGGCATCCTTCTACTTGACAGGGCATTCAATACACCATTCATGACATCACTTAGACAATAGACAGTTATAACAATAAACTGAACATTTTATTCTCCATATATATAACCTCAATAGAAATCTGAATTGTTGAGTGCTGGTACTCGCTCAATTGAATTACTGCAAACAGCTTGCTTGTGGGTGCATGGAAGATGCATCAAGGGCTCCTATGTGTGCCAAATGTTCCTCAAGGAATAACCCTTATATGCTAGTAAAATATTCTGTAATTCATGCTGCAATGGGTGTGTGTGCTTAAACATACCCATCTGCCACTTACATGCTTTTTACACACCATCTCAATCTCAAATTAAGTCTCAAATTAAGTTAAAATCCATTGCAAATTTGCCTGGACTATAGGTGCATCTCAACTAGATTACTGTTAATTGTTGCACATGTTGCACATGTTTCATTTGTAAATTGTAATGATTACACTTATAATTTGGGTTGTAATCATTTTGCGACTTACAGAAAGGCAATGGGCCTAACTAGAAGTACGTGGTGCAGTAAAAAACAGTAGTAACGTAACATTAATTCCGATACTGCTACAGGTCTGGCACTGAGGTGGAGGATTTTCCTCCAGAAAAAGGCTGGAGGAGATTATGTTGCTTTATTGCCAAAAAATCTGCAGAATTGGCAGAATTACCACCAGTGGTAATTCTGCCGAAATCTCCATGGAATCCTATGAAAATAAATGGGGACCTACACCGCCTACCATCTATAAAAGTAAATGGGGACTTACACTGCCTACCACCTAGGGAAATAAATGGGGACTTAGAATGCCTACCACCTATGGACTTACACCGCTTACAACCACTTGTAATCTGCCGGAAAATCCACCGGACCAAGTGGTAGGAACAGTAATTCCATTTAACGGTATTCGGGTGGATTTACTGCCAGAATACCTCCAAACTTGCAATGAGGCCCAGTATGGATGTGGCACACCATTTCATTTGATACGCAAATGTTGCTCATTGCTTACAAAAGGTTAGGGATTGAGGGGTGACACAAAAAATTGGTCCCACTGTTTGGTGCAATGTAATAGGTTGCAAAATGTTCTGGTGTGATTCTTAAATTACGTCAAGTTAACATAGCAACATGTCCTAGGAGAGGCTTCATCAGGAAAATCACTGCTGCTATTAAAGGTTCCAAAAAATTAGACAGGATAAGCAAAAAATAAACATAAACTGAGGCACTCTATTTAGTTCTGCGTCACGCAATAAGGTTTTCAGGTGATGAAAGGGATAGGGAAATGAGGCTGGTCTTGCAGTCTTTTCCTTTTTGTTTGTCTGTTTGTGTACAGAGAGTAATGTAAATACTCCTCGCTAATTTCCAAATGTATGGCAGCAAAACATGAGCAGATTTCATAATATCTGATGATAGTTTGGGGGTTTTCAGACTGTAAATTGCTTACAATTAGCATTTCATTGAGGCAGCATGACAGGGCTGACAGAAGGCCATTATTCCTCGAGCAGCTGCGGTGTTGCTGTCACGAGGGAAGCCACTGCTTCACAGATTCTGAGACTTCTACTAAAAGGCCCATGCA
This sequence comes from Ambystoma mexicanum, assembly GCF_040938575.1. Taxonomy (NCBI): domain Eukaryota; kingdom Metazoa; phylum Chordata; class Amphibia; order Caudata; family Ambystomatidae; genus Ambystoma; species Ambystoma mexicanum. The sequence goes on along the minus strand of NC_090928.1, from coordinate 396,127,268 downwards.
GAATTACTTCACGATAGTCTGAAAAAAAGTGAAGCAAGAACAATTCCTTTTAAACAGTGGAACCTGACCCCTGGAACTCTGCACCAGCGTACAGCCAGTTTGCCAGAGTTATTCTATGATGTATTCAAGTTTGTTTTAACTGCTTACTGCACCCTAGCCCACTGTGCAGAGAATGGCATACATTATTCCTTAAAACCAGACAACCTTTCTTTTGCTTCAGTTAAGGTTTCAGCAGATGCAGCCCTTATTGTTTTAAAGGCAGGGGAAGTGAGTGGGACAAGCACTTAAGGGGGCTCATTACGAGTTGGCCTGTGCAGTAATAACGTGCCGGAATTAAACGTATACCAGCACGTTACCGCACCGGCCAACTACGAGTTTGCCTGTGAGGTGGTGGAATTAACCCTACCTAAGAGCTGGAGGTCCTTCAGACGCCTTATCATCAGAAATCACTGGTATTAAATACGCCGGTAATATTGTAATAATCCCCTATAGCGTCCAATGGGACCCCATGGAATGGGGATCTACACCGTCATCCGGCACTCAAAATTCAGTGGACCACGAAGTGAGTGCCAATAACGGTAATATAGTTTGCTGGTATTCTGGTGGATTTACAGCCAGGATACTGGCAAACCTGTAATGAGCCTCTTATTAGTCCCTTGTCTCCTTTGCCTCTCCTTTGGGCTGATAGTTTAGAAGACCAGGGGGGTTGGGTGCCACCAGGAGCTTGGAGGATCATGATGGGACCAGGGAAGAAGCAGGACGCATGGACTCATCATAGATCACCAAATGAAAATGTTCCTTTAAGGGACCTATGTATGTCAACATTGGCCCCCTGTAAAGGGGTAACTTCTAACCCAGTTTTGATGCTCTTTCCCTATATAACCCTCACATATCATTGGGAGCAAGAAACAGGGTGAGACACACAATGAGGGTGTTAATAAGGTTTCTTACAGATTGTTGAGAACACCCAGGTACAGGTGTGTAAATGACTCTCGCTTGCACAGTGAATTCCAGAGAGAGATATCTGAGGAGTGGCAGAGAGGTTGAGAAGAAGAACACCATCAAAGAGTGAGAGGCGGACACAGGAAGAAAAGGCACAACTGGATCAGAGTGGACTACGGTTAAAGTGTGGAATAGGGTGACTCCTGAGTCTGAAATAGGGGAGCCTGGGATGGGCTAGGACCGTGAATGTGGAGAAGCATTGAAGAGGTGCAGGTGAAGCACAATGATATAGAAAAGGAGAGGAATAGAAAAAGCAGATGCACACATGCATGTGACGAGGAGGAGAGCGACGGAGGGCTCTGATGGGCAGTAGAGCCACAATCCTGAGGATGGGAGGAGGCAAGAGACATGGTAAGAAGACTGCAGAAACTATGGACGCCTAAGCGTGCGCTCTCGGCCTGCGAGGTCCGGAAGGTGGATTGAGCCCCCACTTCCTACAAAGTGTCTTCTTGCTTGCCCAAGCTACAGAAGACCCAGCCAAGGAAGCAAGAAGTTCAAGAAAGACACTTTAGCCAGATATTGTGAGTGGTGAGAAGAGGCCCCAAAATCCACACGGGGAATTGTGACAGACATTCTATTTTGAGTTGCTTTCATTTTTTTTGTACCTATCCCAGTAACGTTTGTTGAGCTATGCCACCGGGAAACACCTGGTTTCATGACAGGAGTCATAGTTGTCTGCTTATTTCAATGAAGTCACAGAAATGTGAGTTTTGATCAAGTAACTTATACAAGGTCTGATTTCAAACCAGAGCGTGTCCTGCATCAATGATTATGGTGCTGACCATTTCATAGTACCATGACAACTATACTGGTATTTGTATTACTAAAATCAGGCCGGGATACTGCCAGATGTATTGGTGTTACTGTCATTGCATGTAGCAGCAAAACAGTCACCTTTATTTAGTATCTTTTCGCTGATTGTACGTACAAGGGGCATGTTCAATTGATCACAATTCAGGGGATTATGACCCTTGGTATATGTGCATCTATTGGATGAAATGTGTGTATTCCAAGCATTATTTACTTCCAAGCTTGGCCAGGTACTGCATAGGGGTCTATGACCTTGTTTTATTTGATTTTGAAACGTGCATCGTTTGCTTAATTGTGTAGTTAGCCACTCCATGCACAAGGACTTCCATTCCTTGACACCTGGGCACAAGCATTATTTGCTTCCCAGCTTGGCAAGCTACTGCATATTGGTCAGCAACCCTTTTTTATTTTTAAACATGCATCCTTTGCCTAATTGTGTAGTTAGTCAGTCCATGCACGAGGACGCCCATCCCTCGACACCTGAGCCCAAGCATTATTTGCTCCCCAGCTTGGCCAAGTACTCCATTTGAGCCTGCAAACCTGGTTTATTTGATTTTGAAATGTGCATCGTTTGCTTAATTATGTAGTTAGCCACTCTATCCACGAGGACGTCCATCCCTTGACACCTGGGCCCAAGCATTATTTGTTTCCCAGCTTGTCGAGCTACTGCTTATGGGTCTGCAACCCTGTTTTATTTTTAAACTTGCATCCTGTGCTTAACTGTGTAGTTAGCCTCTCCTCGGGTGTGCGTTGTTCAGCCTTTCTTCTCCTCCCAGGCTGCTTCCGCATCTGGCGGTGTTCCTGTCTCCCAGAACAGCTGATTAGGCCTTGCAGCCCCTGTGCCTCCATCAGCAAGCACGTCCATCACTCGACACCTGGCCACTATCATGTATGTGCTTCCCAGCTTGGCCACTGCATATGAACGTAATGCACAGAACTTCACTCCAAAGCCTAATAGCACTTAACTCAAACATTACGACTGGGCCAGATTTTGCCAACCACAGTGGCCACTGGCCAGGTCATGGTGCCTTGATCTGCCTGGGATTGATGTCAGGAACTCCTCCAACCAGGCACAATATCAACCATACTTTGGTTGGAGTTGCTTTTTCTGTTGATTGTGGATATGTGCAACACTCTCCAATCAGATGAGCTCTTTAGCAGTCCTAGCTCTTGTAAGGGTAATGATGCAGTTTAATTTTACACTTCAAACCATAAACTGTGACTTGAACACACTACGCTATAAAAGACTGTCGATTGTGTATATGTGCTACACTCTACAATCACAGAAGCTCTTTAGCACTGGGCCTAGCACTTAGTTTCTGTATCTCGGTTCACCTAGTACCAGTCTTCATACCTAGGATGCATTTGTTATGCCCAATAGAACTGAAGTAAAGGCACACTGAGAAGTTGTCATCCTATTAGCAACCACAGTCTCAATGAGACACTGGGATGACCATAGCCACTGATGTTGGACCACCTTGGGTCCATGGAACACCAGCTATTGAAGCTAATTAGTACTTGCAAGTCCAATATAACAGAACTGGATGTAACTTCTCCTCCACTTAAGCTTCAGTGCAGAAGGTGAGTGAGATCCCCTTTAAGCTGCTTGACCCAATTTTTTTTATTTGCCAGTGCTTTGTTCCCATGCCTTGTGTACCCTTCCCAACCCCGCTTCCTGGTTGTGCACACTCCACCATCCTCCAGTCCCACCCTTGTACTCCGATTGGCTGGAGAGACCCATTAGAGAACACCCGACCAGGGCAGCCCCTGCCCGTAGCAGCCCCCTCAGCTAATGACCCAGAGGCAAAGGACATCTCCATCAGAAACAGCTCCAGATGGTGTCTGTCGGTGTCCCACGGAGAAGCAGGGGACAGGCAGCCGTCAAGCAGCACCGGCAGACAAAGTAAGTGTGGTGTGGACAGGGGGCACAGCAATTACTGCACCCCACTAAACTGGCCCACCTCTCTCATATCTTATCTTCTCTACCACCAAAGAGCTTGTAGATTGCATGTACCCATTTCTATTTAACAACTTCTACCCCATACAGACTCACAGAACTGTGAAATGTGTTGCCTAGCCATGTCCCACATCTAGGAGAACTGTTAGCCAGCGATATCTCACATCTAGGTGGACTATATTCTAACTGCATTAGCTAGTCCAGAAACAAATTTAAATGTTGGCTTGCGTCAGATCTAGACGGAAATGCGCATACTAGCTTGCATCACATCTAGATAGAAATGTGAAAATGTGCTTGTGTCACATCTAGACAGAAATGTGAATATTACCTTGCATCCCATTTAGACAGAAATGTAAATACTGACATGCGTTAAATCCAGACAAAAATGTGAATATTGTCTATTTGTCACATCTAAATGAACCGTGTTAGATAGCCAGCCACCACATCTAGGTGAACTGCGTTAGCCAGCCATCTGTCATCTCTGGGCAAACGGTGTTGCTTAGCCTCACTCACATCTAGGTGAACTAATACTAACACTCAACCCTTGTGTACACCTCTCACATACTGCACTAAAGACAACCAGAACTCCTCAGAACAGCAAACAGCACATACTTCTTTTTTAATTTATTTTTTATTGTGTTTCAGTTTAGTTCAATAAAAAACTTTTTACACAAAATCCTTCCATTCCAGTTCTTCTCCCTGTTAAAAAAGAAAACAAATACATACTTTTTCTTATTATCATTGTCCTATAAGTCCTTAAGACCATTCCTCTGTATTTTTGTATCTGTAGGAAGCTCCCAGTATTTTCTCAATAAAGTTTATTACTGTACAAGTTAATGTTGTATCATTTCAATGCAGGAATTCATTCCACTAGTCCTCTAGCGTTCTTGTTTTAAAGAGCCTTAATTTTTTAGAAAATGCTTTGTCTCTTCTTGTTGAGACTGCCGCACATTCTAGGAGAAGATGTTTTACTGACTCAAGAGTGTCTCTTTCGTTGCAAAAACGGCAGTCTCCATTGTTCACTCCACACTGTCCTCTAGTGTATAGATAACCATTCGTTGGCACCACATCCATTCGAATCTGGAGAAGTTTAGATCTGTGAAATTTACTTGGGAAGTGTCGTAGAAAATCTGGTAAGGTATCTCTTTTCCGACTTGAATTCTCTACATTTTTGGTTGATTCGTATGATAGTTTAATTTCTCTGGTTCTTATCCAGTTGGAGTCTTTTAATTTTCTTTCTACTCTTTCAGGGTTTTCCATTAGTTCTGTTGTGTTTGAATCGATGTCATCTAAATGCGCACACCATATTTCCTTCCATTTGTTCAGTAGTTCCCCACTTTTACCTATACCATTTCTTTTCAGGATTTTATAACCAATTGCACCTTCTTTTAACAAGATCTTTCTCAGTAATAATATTGATTTCCAACAGATAACCGAGTTTAATGATTGGAGACGCAGTTCCTCTCTTATTGCCGATATTGGCGGACATCTTGGAATGTTTAATAATGACTTCCAAAATTTACTTTCAAGTGAATCCCATATCTTCCAGCATAAATTCAGTGCAGCTTCTCCTCCGTAGGTTAATATGGGCGTCACTTTTTGGATGTAAAACATCCTTGCTGGTATCAACGAGCATTTCCCAAAGCGTGCATTTATGATTTTGGCTTGTGAACACAGCATTTTTACTTTTTTCTTAAGGTCTCTTTTCCAGTTTTCTTCTGAGATCGAAGTGTTGAACAGTATTTCCAGATAACACATTTCTTTCACGGTTTCCAATGTCTGGGAACCTATTCTCCATTTAAAGTCTTTTAATGTGACTCTTTTTTTCCCACAAATCTTTATGATTTAGGATTTTTTTGTATTTATTATTAGGTCGTTGTTATCCATGTAAATTTGTAGACCATCTAGTAGGTGTTGTAGCCCTATTTCGGTTTGGTTTAAGAGCACCAAGTCATCAGCGTAACATATTATTGAAACCTCTGTGTTATTTAAACTTGAGGGGTGATGGTTTATCTGTTTCAATTCATTTGGAAGTTCGTCAATGTATAGTTTGAAGAGTGTTGCTGCCAACGGGCATCACTGCTTGACACCTCTGTTAGTTTTTATTTCCTTGGACAGCGCTCCTTGGGTGTTTAGTCTTACTCTTGTTGTGGTGTTCTTATGTAATGCCATTATTGGATGTAGTATTGAATCTGGGCACTGCCATTTTTTTAGTTTACCCCAAAGCTTGTTGCGATTGACTCCGTCAAAAGCTTGCCTCAGGTCTATGAATGCGAGATAAAGTTTTCCCTTTGACTTTATTGTATTCAATTTCATCAATGCTATGCACATACTTCACAACACTGCAACAACAAGACATTGCACTCATAACCTTGCACAAAACCACATGGCGCCGCTTCCGAATCGCGCGCCAGGCTCTGTGAACGGTCCATCCGAACTGAAGCTGCCAACAGCATGTCACAACTCCCTTGCTCTTTTCCCACTTCTCCCACTAACCCTAAACTCTCCCCTTCCTATTTGTTTTTCACAGAACTCCCAGAGCGCCAAGAGACAATGCAAGTGGCACCTGTGTTTAACATAAGAAATGTCATCCACTACAGTATGGTTTAGGGCCAGTGACGTGCCAAAATCCAGCCCAATATATGTACTCTTGGAACATAAACCTTTTCATGTGTCATCAAGTGAGAAAAATGACAAGGTCCTGGAGGCAGCATTTTTCATCCCGCACCTCACATTTGTTTGATTACGAAAGGTTTAGACATTAAAAATGTTAATTTCAAAGTTTGAAATGGTAACATAAGGGATCCACCACAGTGGTTTTGCCTGAAAATATACCTGGTTTAAAATGTTTCTGAAGACACAGAGTTGAGCTTCTGTGGTTTATCTAATTCCCTTGGCGATCTCTTTTAAATATTCCTTTTTAATGTACCATCAAAAACAGCTGATCTAAGAGTGCAACAGCTCCCACGCTCATGGATCAAGCAGGAAAGTATAGCACCTTCCAGGATCATTAAATATCTTTTATAAAATACCTGTAATTGGCCCACATTCCACCCTTATCACGCGTTATGTTGACTATTCAATACCTAATAACAAATGCCAATTATGCCTATGTGTCATACATTATAATAAACTGTGTGAAACCTGTGGAAATGCACATGCCTTATTTCTATTCACAGGATAGGTGGCGGTAGGTGGGCCCTTAAATCTGGTTATGGTGCAAAAGTCATCACTATATGACTCATCTCCAATCCTAACACAAAATAATTACATGATACAGATATAAAAAGTGACACCCAGACAAGAAAATTGCTCAAATGTATTAATATGAACTAAGAACTACTAGAGTAAAAAAGCAAAGTAGATTACATTATACTGAATATGGAAAACAAAGAGCCTGGTAAATGATCTATAATATGCTTAAAGAATGTGAACTGTCAGAGAACGCATGTGCATGGAGATCAGAATTAGTTGACTGTAGTTTGAGTTTCTTGAGACCAGGAGGGCCCTCAATTAAAAAGAATTAATCGAGAGCATATAGAGAAAACTGTGTCAGCCCATTAATGGGACATGTCCCCAAGGATGTGAGAAAATACATATTAGTGAGACAATCCATAAATCCTACGGATGAATAATCTGTTTAAATGTCTGCAAGAGAGAAAAACAAAAAGTGATAGATGGGGGAAATATCAAGGCTGTTTTCCTCGTGGTTGGTCCCCTTCTACAAAGGTACCCACGAGATATAAACGAGGAAATGGAATACTGCTCGGTACAACTGCAAGTGGTTAAGAAATGTTTGCTTGAAAACTCACAGCTATCACTTTGGTTTTTCTCAGCAATTCTAGCACAATGTTATCTGCATTCGCAAGTTATGTCTTGATCTAAGTTGCGGAACATTATTTATCCACATTTTCCTTTGAGTGAGTCTGACCACAGTGCAGTGCAACTTTGATTTCGAAAGCTACCTAAAAAAAGCTACTCCAACATTAAGCAATTTAGGTACTTTGCAGAATATGTGTGTTGCTCTCCTACCTTGCCTTTCAAGTCTTTTTGTTTGGTTCTTGATGTATGTTGACAACACCTAAAATCTTCTCTGGATACATGTAGGTATGGTCATTGTGGGCAAAATTGTTACAGGCTACCCAGTAGCCATTGATGATAACAGGCATCATAGACATCAGTCACAGATGGCAACGGAAACACTCTAAGACCCAGAAATGGTTCAGGGTTTTTGTTGATTCTTCACTGGGTACTATAAGCACCTCTTCTTAACACAGGGGTCCCTGCCCCCAGGGTTAGTGTATAGAAAAAGTTAAGCTCTACAGTCTAATCTTTAGCCTACACTGGAAGTGAGAACCTAAAGGTTAAATGCTTTTCTAACTAGTTTCCACCAGGGACTTCCTGAAACTGTGGAGAATCCAGTCGATCCCCCACTAAAATCCTGCCTAAAGTCTCCATCCAGGTAGCCAGGAGAGGTCAGATGCTTCCTGATATCAATGCTACGGCAGGATTACTTGGGTGGAGACAAGGCCCAGGGTGGTGGGGTGATTTCGCAGGGTGAGACATGGTATTTTTCCCTGGAGAGGGGTACTATTGCCAGTGGGTTAAAGGAGGAATTGGCATATTGTCAATGTAAAATGTCTCATCCTCCTGCTAAAAATGGACAGATAAACTCTCACGGTATAACCCAACAAAGTACCATGCTGGAAAAGCAAGTCTTTTGCCTCCCTAAAAATATATATCCTCTCTACAACCAAAGACATAGGACGAGGAATGACGGAAATGTGACCTTCCCTATTCCATCGATCTCTAAAAGGGTTAAGCCCTATAATTCCTCTTCTAAAAACATTAAGGAAAGTGAAACTGTTGTTAAAGACATCAAAGCAGTAGAAAAACCAAATTTCTCTGAAAAGGACTACATGTCCCAGAATTCCTCCGGGACTGTGAAGAAGAGGGCTAAAGAAGCATCCAGAGGTACAGAACAGGCAGACAAGCCTGATAGCCTATGGCAAGATTAGGCAATTAAGACTAGGGGCCAGCACCTAAAGCCACTTAGTCCATCTGAGGGGTATAAAAACCTGCTGCAAGAGGGAGCAACAGAAAGAAGTTGGAGCAGGAGTTGGAAGGTCGGTAGTAGCAGTAGGAGAAGAAGAAGAACAGGAGGCTGGCACTTCACAAGGAAGTGTGACCACAGAAGGGACGCCGGAGCAAAGGAAGAGTAGATTTCACCAGCAGGCTCTGAGTTGGTTCTGTGCTCACAAACCCTGTTTGGCTGTAGCTGCATTGGAAGAAACTGGAAGAGGCTGGCCATCTCTCCAGGTGTGTCCAATTGTTGTGAATGCAGAGCTGAAGTACTGTGTTTTACCTGAGGCCCGTGTGCAGAAGCAAACAGAGGGAAGATGGAGAAAGAAAGACTCTCCATTAACTAGGCCAGATTTGAGAGACGTGTGCTGAGGTGGAGTGTGGATCCTGAGAGTGCCTGTGGCAGCTGTAGTAGACAAAATGAAGTTGTGAAGTGGAAGCAGCCTGCAGCTGCTGTACTTCTGGAGCTGGTAAATTAAGGGCCGTACTCCAGAGCAGCAGAAACTCCTTGCCCGTTACTGTAACCAGCTGAAATTCACTTGCGTAGAAGATAAAGCGAGTGAAATCATTCATAGTTGTGGGAAGTCTTGCCAAGCAAAGGGAAATGTATTACCCACTTATCCTGCAATAGCTGAAGTGCTCACGAATGAAGAAAGTCTTCATTTTCCCATTGTTTCACTAAAATCATTGACCGGAGAAGTTGCCTGTCTCCTATTAACAGGAAGAATGGTAGCAGTAATGATTTAATAAGCAGTAGCAGAGTTTCCAAAACATTTATAAGAATATCTCAATTCAGAGAGGCCGCGTATGAAGTATTATGTTTCCCGATCATTGTCAAAGTCGAATGCTGTCTATAGTAAAGGGAACGCAATAAGCGAGTTGGAGTTTCCCATCAAAAAGCAATCACGTATGCCTAAATCTGTTTTTGAAGTAACCTTAACTCATGTAACATTCTACATTTAATTGCTGCAGAAGTTGTAGAACTTTTAAGTGGAACAAGCTTTGCCCAAGCCAGTTGACAGAACCTTCAAAGGAGGAAACCAGCTGAAGTTACTGAAGCTGATACTACCCCAAAGTTCTCTGATACATGGTTGACAAAGGTGTATCAAACTGGGGGAGTGGCATGGCAGCTTTGGGGTTACCCCTGGAGACACAGAGATGCAAATAAAGCTGAGGAAGGGAGCTGGGTGCTTGTAACAAGAAATACATATACATCTGTAAAGCTGAAACTGTGGCAGCTAGAAGTTAAAGCAGATTTTGTAGTAGCTTCACGACTTAGAGGAAAGGCAACAAGGTTGCCCTTTCTTGAAAGAGTGGAAAGAAGAGTGCCTTGCTAACCTGTAGAGGTCGAAGAGTCTTGCTTAAGTTTCCTGAAACATTTCCACAATATCAAGTCGCAGCAGCAGAAAACAGAACTGTGGTTCTCTAGAACTTTGTCAGACCATTTGCATGTTGAGAAGGTTGAGGTAGACGCAGTCTGTGAGACGGAGAATCCTGCTCTTGCAGTAACATCGGCTGGAGGAAGTTGGCACAGGAGAGCAACTCCCTTAAGAGAAGCATCCTGAGAAATTGCTTTCAAGATGCTGCAGAAAAGCAAAGTTGTTATCGAAGTGGAAGTGGTATTTTTGTTTTGAACAGTATCCAGGATTAGGAATCCCCTGGTAGAGTAGGTTTAGTTAGGGTTTATTTTTATTTCTGTAAAAAAATAAAATGTCAAACCTTGAGAAAACTAAACTCAGTTGTGAAACTCACATTTCTGACTCACCACAACTGTCACTACACTTTCCAGCCATTGGTGTTCTTCAAGGGTAACATAGCTCAGTGGGAACATACTCTTCTTGGAAGCAAGACAACGCAGAGCAACACAATTTTGAATCCCGCGTCCGGGCTTAGAAACCTCTTCGGTATTAAGCGTGTTATAAAAAACTATTATAATTATAAATGCTAGGGAATGTGCCTTGCAGATACCCTGCTTGATTCGATAATGGGGCTATCATGCTCACACTCATCTCTCCTTTTTTCCTTGATGTCCCTATTACTATTCTGCTCCTTCAACTCCACCCACTTTGCTTTCCCCTCTACTCTACTGTTCTTTCAATATTTCTCTCTCTCAGACCTCGTCTTCACCCTTTGATGTTATAATTCCCTCCTCCCTGCTGCCCAACCCTGCTCCACAATACCACTCCCTCTTCCACACTAGTGCTCCCTTCTCCAAACTGGTACTTCTCAGCCACGTTAATACTCCCTCTTCCACACTACTCCTATTCAGTTACCCTCACTCAGTATAATAAGCTTCACAGTCTCTCTCTATGCTTATCTCGCCTAACCACACTGGACACAATAGAACACTCTCACACTACAGTACCACTTCCACTCCTTAGCCAATATCTCACCTTTACAAGATATTTGTCCCACAATGTGTTGATCCTTCCTCCCTCCTGCTATTCACTTGGTCATCCAACTCCTCCACTTTGTGCATCATCTAAATAATCCACTTTCCTGCTGCCTGCTGTCTTCTTATGCCCTCCCCGCAGCCCTTGTGCTGTTATTGACCTTCTATCCCTGATCAATCTGGCTATGTCTTCCTCCCTCTACTCTCCTGTTATTTCAATGTTTTTCACTCCTTCTAGACATTGTCTCCACCCTTTCATGTTATGCCTCCCTCCTCCTTGCTGCCAAACCCTCCTCCATAATACTACTCTCTCTTCCACACTGCTACTCCTCCACCACACTACTACTCCCTCTTCCACACTATTCTAGTCCTTTCACTCAGTATAATAAGATTCACAATCGCTCCCTTTTATTATCTCACCTAACCACACTGGACACAATGCAGCACTCTCACACTGCAGTACCACTTACACTCCTTATATCTCACCTGCTCAAGTTATCACTGCCCCCACACTTTGTGGATGCTCCCTCCTGCTTGTCTCTTGGTTGTCCAACTCCTCCACTTATTACATCATCTAAATAATACACCCTTCCTGCTTACTGCTGTCTACTTATACCCTCCCTCCAACCGTGTGCTGGTATTGTCCTTGTATCCCTGGCAAATCTGGCTCTGTCTTCCCCACCTGGGTCATGCTAGAAAACTGAAAAGTCATAAGTAGCAGGCTGAGCCTGCCCACTTTTTCCACGCAGCCACACTGCAGAACAACAGTGGCAGCCCAGAAAGGCATTTGTTCATGTTTGTGTTCCAGAGGCCGACTCGGGTTGCCCCTGAAGTAAGTGCAATGGGAAAGGACTGCCCTTATTTTCCCGGGTAGTCTAGAGATTGTCTGGGTCTTTGTGCATGCTCATCAGTATCCCCCGGAAGGACGGCACAGACCTTCTGCAAGCTGTATCTGAATGCATCTTCTCTCTGCAGCTCTCTTTCTATATGCTTGAGCTCGCCTACGACGTAGACACGCATAGGTGATTTGGTTGCTCTTTATCTTTGTGGGTCTCTGCGCAGCAGATCACTGCTGTGTTTGAGTGATGATCGAATTTCTTCATTTTCCTTATGGATGTTGGGTCAGGATTCCGATTTGGATGTTTCTTCTTGATTTCAGGCTGGAAAATGTGTTTCTACAAGAAACAGAAACACTGACAAGCATCTTGTATTAGATGCATGCCTTGAGACAGAGGTGTACGGCTAAGAGACATGCTGGCATAAGGGGGTAGGGGGACAGGAGTCTTCCCGCTTAACTTCACTTGTCCTTAACATTAGAACTGGCGCTGGGATTTCTCCATATACCTCCGATCTGCTGTTGAAATGGGTTATTACACCCTTTTCACGGTACAACGTTCTTTCATCGTGTCATTTCACATCCTGCAGTTTAAACGTGTTTGACAGTTGATCTATTTTTTTTGGGGGGTGGGAAAGGGCAGATAAGTGGTTGGGGGTTGGGTATAGTTAAAAATAGCTGCAGGAGGGGGGGATTGTGATGAACTGTCAAACACGTTTAAATTGCAGGCTTTGAAATGCCTGACGATGAAATGACATGGAATCCTTTTCACAAGGCTAAAGTATTGCCATTGTCACACTTCCCGGGCTTCCAGGTGGGAAAATTCATGCCCAGGCTTCCTGAACTAGAACCTGAGCTTGGTCATCTGACTTTTTGACACCCTACAGGAGTAGTGTCTCATCCCTGTTACCTTGGTGAAAGGTTTTGTGGTGACATTGAATGCTTAACTAAATTTTGGCCACATATCACCAGTATTTTGTAGACTTGTTTCTTCCAACTTTTCCTGTTTCAGAGAGTTGGCCACCTCTTTACTTTTTCAACTAAGGATTTTTTGTCTGAACCCTAGTATTTTTTGTATGTACTGTTGTAATTCCGGGCCTGTGAAAACCAAAGACAACTAAACCCCACTGCATAACAAATACTGCTGCTAGGTTATTAATGAAGGTTAAAACTATGGACATTTGTATTCTGAGCTTCAGTCTCTCCACTGGTTTGGAGTGGAGGAGTTGTTTGAATGTATGATGATGTAGCTGACTCACTAGGATGAATACGTGGGATTTAATGTCTTAATTGTTGAATAAAGCCAACCACTATTGGGTTGAACACACGTTTCTTAGTATAACAACAATACCTGACTCGTGATTCCACAGATTACATTTGCATACAAAGGTGGTTGCTCCTTTTCATTTCAGTTTTTCCCCTCAGGAATTATCTTCCAAAGCAAATTAGAGCAATTACCTATCCTTCTATGGTAAGGGAAGTTGCAAGAGCTGTGGTTTCTCTCAAAGAACTGCCTGTTTCATTTTCTTCCCTTTTTCTTTGTTGTACTTTTGCTTTTAATTATTTCAAAGCATACACTGTATGTGGATTTTTCAGTGAAAGGATAACAACCATTAGAAATAGAGAATTACTGTTCTATAGTTAGGAAAATAGAAATAGAATTGCGAAAGGTACGAACACTAGAGGGTGCAATTGACCTTGGATCAGAATTCAAGGTACGTTGCATCAATGAGACTCAACAAGGCCCAATCCTATTTGGAATTGCTGGGGATCCTGTGCATCTGGGCAGTTGCAAAGCTTTTGTGGTGGTTTCTTAACAGACTATCTTAGACCACAAATGCAGTTTACATATTTTATTTTGTAAACATGTTGAGTTGCCTGATCAATAGCCCAATTTCTTTCCCCTCCTAGTCTTGCTGATCTGGCAACTTGGGCATCAGTTTCCAGGACACAGTCTTGTCAAGCTGCTTTTTTTCCAGAGATTTATGTGAACTTGGACTTTGATTCAGCAAGAAGCAGGGATGTGTATCACAGCCTCTTTCTCAAGTTGGTCTTTGAATTTGGACATCAGAGCAGGAAGATCCACACTCCAGTTAGCTCTCAGCATATGTCATTGGACCTCATATTGAAGGTAACCCTTAAAGAGAGGCAATCATGTACAGAAATACTTCAGAGGTTTCAGATGACAAGAGGAAATATGGCAAAGAACTGATGACAGCTTCAGAGCCCAGAAGCTGGATTTGAAGTTTGTATAATATGTGATGGAGCCACGTGGCATCCCACATGCCAGCAGGAATCAATGTGGACACTTACAAGACAACCAGAAAAGGTGAAAGCCCATTCAAAGCCAGTTTTGTAGAAGCCAGTGATACCAGAGCCAGTGAAACTGTTACAAGATATGTAAGTCATCAAAGCACTGTTGAATGGAGAGCTTGGATCTTACATTTAGGCCCAAGATCCCTTACTAGGCCTGACAAACCCTTGTGAAGACATAACAGCTGGGGCAAGCAACCAAATTAGATTACTGAATTTGTGGAAAGGGCCCACATAAAGGAGGCTTGATGGTAGTCAATGTAAGGCTACTGGAAATAGGTCCTGGAGAGGAAAGGTCAATATAAGGTGAGAGAGAACTGGGAAGAAGAGGCAGTCATCCAGGAGCCAAAGATCCTCCAGAAGTCAGAGATCCAGACTTCAAAGAAACAGATAAGAAGCACAGATCAGGATTGCTTATGAAGCTGGTTGAGCTGAGAAAACTGAGGATCCAGGAAAGCCGGGCACTGTAATACAGCTGCCAGTGATAAAGGCGCTGGGTGATTAGATGTCCTGAGACTTCTGAAGATCCTGGAACTGCTAATTAGTGAACGGGGCACTACATCCATGAGCTTTAAGCAGGGAACTATATGCCTTTGAGCGAGCTGGGACTACATCCTTTTGAAGTGGTCTGGACACTGTTGCCTTAACGGTGAGCTGGGAACTACAGCCCCTGACCTTGAGCCGAATCCTTTATCCCTGAAGGGTGAAGTGGGCACTATATTCCGGAGGGCAAGGAGAAGTGAGGCAGGCACTATCCTCCTGAATGATTTACAGATATCGATCTGTGCCTCGGCTTGTGGTGTAGAATGGAGCTGGGTGCGTTATCCCTGCCACTGTGACTGTGGTAAAGAAATTGGCTGGTCGTTAAGTCCCTGAGTAAGTATGTAGAGTAAGGATCCTAAGGGAGAACAGTTTCTCTATTAGGAAGAGAACCATAATACCTTATATTCTGCACCAACGTGACACCTTGACTTGTTACAAGATAATTGTAGATTAATCCCAAGTCCCCATATGCTTATTCCCAAACTTATCCAGATAACATATAGTGATGTGTCGTGTGCTTACAGGCCCGCACTTAAATACCACCTAGTTACACTTCTGGAATACATTCACCCTTTCTAAGTAAATCAGCATACCATATCCACATTATCTGAGTATAAGGGGCTCTCCTCAAAGATTCATGGTTTGGAATCAATTCAGTATAATCAAGTCTTGTGAGACACTGAAGGAGGAACAATGCTTTGAAATAAACAGTTGACCCAGAGGCACAATTAAGCAGTCAGGAAGCACCTATAAAAAAACGTATTGTCATAAAAGGGTACCTGTTCATCAAAAGATCCTTCAGGTAAGTCATATAGATATATCCAAAAAAGGTGGATCTTAGTGGTGAGGTTGGCACTAGACACTGTACACAAAAATTCTGTTTAATTACATCAATTTAATTCACAAATCATATAACAAAATGCACACACAGGTTATACAAAATCAATCATGTTGTTATACATCTATCATTTCACACCTTTCATACCCATTCATACTCCCACACATTCAATGTCACACACAATGCACATGATACGCAAGAAAATCTAACTATAAATGAGGTCCTTCTCATAATCACACACAATAACAATTTATTCTTTCTGTTGCACCCTTCGAGCCTGAGAGTGTGCATATAAGTCCAATGTTGTTCCTTATAGATTACGTCTACATATGTTTTGGTTGGTTATCACTGGGCATGTTGTAATAGCCGAACAAAGTATCAACCTTCTTCAGGACAAAGACGGGAGTGGCATTTCCCTCACACTCGTGGTAGATATTGGTGGAAGATGTCAACTATTATGCAGTTTCTTTCTCCAATTATATAATCTTGGGGGTGGTGTAACCCGCAGGAGTGATGTGGGGGTCCCCCGCCTAGCTGTAAAGTCCACTGCTACACAAACGGCCATGCAAAGTAAAATCAACAATCTCTTAAAGTGATCTGCAATCATTCTCAGCGCTTGCAGTATTGCTGCCAACTCCCCAATTCCAAGATCCTGAGCTCTTCATAAGGCTCTATTTTGCCATAAGCAGGAAATGGTCCTCGAAATGTGTGGCCTGCAACTCTAAAGTAGAAGGATCTAACACTTTTCCCTTGGTGAGAGCTGGCAGAATGAGCCATCAATTAAGTGTAGAAGACATTACCACTGATTGATCCAACTGAATTGAGCCACTGGGCAGATGGTAAACCAAAGGCGGGAGATTTTTTTCATGGTGCCAGAAATACACTTGCAGCCAGATACCTCCTCACGTGAAGCTCTCGCTGGCTACCCATCCCGACCCGTCCAGAACTGTAGACCGTCAACCTCCGAGATTGCAGATTATGGCTTCTAATCACTGTCATCATCATCATCATCATCAAATGCTTTATTCAGCCTAAGCCATAAAACCATGGCTTCTGTGATCAAAACGTTTTTACCTGTAATTGCATCTGCTCAACAACTACTAATCAAGTGGAATGTGAGGTTAACATTCTGATCATTCAGCATTGCAGTAGCCCAGAATTCATATGCACACACTGTGTCTGTGTTGAAGAGGCAAACAGAACATTGAGATATTGATAGAATCTCAAATGTGTGCACATTATTTTTGGTTCGATAGAAACAAATGTGCCTTTCAGTGGGTGCCTCCACACCTCACGAGTCAGTAACGAAGCCAGGGAAGAGGGGCGGGGATGGTAATGGGAAACGCCCCTTTACGGAAGTCATTACAATTGAAATGTTTCAGAGGAGGGATCTCATGTACTATTCCTCACAATTAACACAACACTCTTAGTGGGGACGTGTTCACACTGGGGAATCAATACATAACAATATGGTTTTGTGACACAGAAAGGATGTCAACATTTGACAACTGGAGTCTTGGCCACCTGTAAAGCCTTCATGCATCAGGCCCTTTATTTGAGAGCTTGCCACTAGATTTACAAACATAGTGAGATGTACCAGAGAAATACATGAACGTTCATTGCTCTCTTGCTCTCATTTCAATTGGTTACATTATGTTCTCTCACTCTCTTATCCTTGATGCTGATTCCTCAACTTCTTCCGCAATCCTCTAGTGTGTCAATATTTATGTCCTCCAACACCCTCATCCTCACTTGGCTCCCATGCGTTGTCTCTCCCACTTCCCTTGGGAATCTCTTTCTCTCCTGGAGCAAGTTTCATTCCCTCCTGTGAGTGAGCTCTTAAACTGCCCAATCTGTTTTCACCATCATCCCCTGACTTTTCAGAACTCATTCTACCCGTGCCTACACAATATCCAAGTACACATTCACTATAGACCAGCATGAATTATATCCTATCACCCCACTCCACCCACATGCTGAAATAGAGCTGTAGCTGTAAAATATATTCTTATGGCCGGCAATTAGTCTATTTAAGCGAAATCCAATGACAAATTCGATCGATTACCAACAAACTTTCAATTGTTTTTCTCATTATTGTATTTATTTCTTGACAACTTGTATGCTCTTATATATATGTATATAGGTAGAGGTAAGGTAAACCAGAGAGATTGATTACTTGCCAAACTTCACCCCCCACTAAATGCTCCAAATGCACTGGAAGTACAGAGATTGCGTCCATTTTCCCTTTCAGTGCAAATTTACTAACATGCATTTGTCTGTCTCATGTAAAATTTAAAACAACTTCGCCCCCTACAAAGCAGCGACACCCTACGGGTAGGCCCAACTTTCAAGCACAGAGCATGTTGAGCGGTCAAACACCAGACTTACCGTCCACCACCTCAAACTCTTTGAACGCGAGCTCCGAGCCTGAGTCATCAAGTAGGACTTCGCCATTCAGCGTGAACATCATCGTGTGCTCGTTCATATCAACCATGCACCCGACAACGTCGCCCGCCTGCCAGGAGCGCCCAAAGTGTTCATTGCCCTGGTGCCAGCGCTGGGCCTAGAAAAGAAGCAAAAAATGTTCACTAAATGGTGGTCAAATATGATTTGGATCTGTTATATTATCACATTATTTAAAATTAATGTTCACAACATTTTAAGAGCCCCACTACTGAGAATGAACATGGCTCAAATAACCTGTGTCATGAGATGTTTCCCACTCAGGAGGATAAAGAACTATGTTTTTTCTCACTGTGCCTCTCTTCTGAAAAAGGTACAATGAGCTAAAATGTGGTTGTAGGCCATGCTGCGTGGGCTCCTCTCTGAAAGGCACAGTGAGCTAAAATGTGGTTGTAGGCCATGCTGCGTGGACTCCTCTCTGTAAGGCACAGTGAGGAAACACATGGTTGTGGACCCTGCTGCGTGGTCTCCTCCGAAAGGTACAATGAGCTAAAATGTGGTTGTAGGTCATGCTGCGTGGACTCCTCTCTGTAAAGTACAGTGAGGAAACACATGGTTGTGGACCTTGCAGCGTGGTCTCCTCTGTGAAAGGTACAGTGAGCTAAAATGTGGTTATAGGCCATGCTGCGTGGTCTCCTCTCTATAAGGCACAGTGAGGAAACACATGGTTGTGGACCCTGCTGCGTGGTCACCTCTGTGAAAGGTACAGTGAGCTAAAATGTGGTTATAGGCCATGCTGCGTGGTCTCCTCTCTGATAGGCACAGTGAGCTAAAATATGGTTGTAGGCCATGCTGCGCGGTCTTCACTCTGAAAGGCACAGTGAGCTAAAACGTGGTTGTAGACCTCATCAGTGTTCTCATCTGTGAAATGTAGAGGGAGCTAAAACATAGTTGTAGACTGTCCAGTGAAGACGCATCCCCATAAAACCGGTTGTTTGGCCAAGTTCTTTCTCAGTGAAGGTACTTCCACAATTTGCGCACATTTTTTAAAATCCTGGGGTTTAATCCTGAGTTACATAGGGTAATCACCTCACTGACAATGCTCATCAAGGCAGAAATATGTGTCTGGAGTTGCTGATGGTACTCTTGTTCAAAGATATGTGCCTAGAATTTCAGTGCTGGGCTTCCCAAGAGGGTGAGACCAGGCTGTTATGCAAATAGTCTTTCTCCTCTGTGAACATGTGCAGTGAGATAAAAGGCAGGCCCTCCTGAGTGGGAACCTCCTGGTGGACCAGGTCATTTGGCCACGATCATTCTCAGTAGAGTGGCTCTCATACGCTTGGGATTCAGCACTAATTACTAAGGGTAATCTAGATGTGGACCCCTTAATCACTGTGCTTAGCGAATCTCTGCTTCACCTCACTGATGATGCCAAACAAGCCAGCCACATGTGTCTGGGGTTGCTGGTGATGCTACTGTTCAGATGAGAATTGCCTAACATTTTGGTGCTGGGCTGTCCTTGCGGGTGGGACACAGACTGATATGCAGATGGATATTTCTACTCGGTGAAAGGTACAGCCAGTTACAATGTGGTGACAGTCACGCCTGACTGTAGCCCCATCGCATAGAACAGGTTATTTGGCCACGCTCTTTCTTAATATAGGTGCTCCCAAATATTTTCAATTCGTTTTTAAATTGCATCTAAACCTTTATTTTACATGTTCGTCATGGGTGTAGAAGTTGTGGTTTTCCAATATCTATAGTCAGCAGCAAAATCTAAAATACATGTTTGTTCAGCTCTTCCAAAGTTTGAAAGGCGAGAAGAGGCCCGGTCATGACATAGCTCTTAAGAGAGGACACGTGACAGAGCGTAAGGCTTAGCCTAAGCATCTTTCCCAACTTCCGCGGCAGAGCTTTTAATTGTAAAACAGCGCACAATTAACTGGACCAGTGAAAGCGCGGGAACTGCAGCAACCTCGTCCTCCATATGGCAACCCAGCTGGGACTTTGGGAGGGGGTAGTTTCCTCTCATGCATCATCATGCTGCGGTGTTGCCATATTTGCGTTGCTGCTACTCGTTACCTAAAAGAGATTCTATAGCTGAACAACACTATTTATATGAGTGACTGCAGAAAATAGGAGGCCTACAGCCTAATCCACAGAAGCGCTTTATAATGGCAAAGCCCCACTGGCAAACGCTCTGTGAATTAGTTTGTTGGCAGGATTAAACCCTGCAAATTACAGGTTAAAAACATCTCGTGATGAAGCTGGTCGACATTATGCGCAATTAAATCTCTATCAACTATGAAATAGGTTATAAAATCCTTTCCTTACTGCAAGCAAAACAATATTTTAATCCACATTAAAAGCTATTGAAACACTTGTTACGAACATCCCGCCCTGAAGCAAGTGCATTTAAAATATGATGCATCTGATCCAGGCTGCAAAAGGAGAAAGACAAGCAGGGTTTCATTCTCCTTAAAACTATGACATTGAAAGTGAAAAAAGTGGTGACAATGAATTCTATGCCCTCATTTAAGTGACTCAAAAAGGACTACACTTGCAGACCCTCTCCATGCTGTGAAATTAGCCATAGAACATACAAAGGGGTTATGCATCCACAAAGCCAAGATGTGCTGAGCCAAAGAAATTAAATCATTATCTTTGCAAACACTTAGGACCTGCTGAAACCTAAATACAATAGGCTTGGATGGCAACGAATCAAAGTGCTTGAACCAGGAAATAAAAAGAGAACGTCCAAAGCCAACATTTAAAGGCAGAAATGCACTAATATGTTAAGCTGTAAAGGAGCCCTTCAGGGCTAACGTTAAAAGTACATTTTACACACCATCTGTTTCAGAAAGTATAGACGAACATATCAGCTAGTTATAGATGTGTGACAAGGTTTAAATAAGTTATGTGACAATATAACTAGTTTTTATAAAAAAAACTAACCATACAAGAAAACTCCAAATCTAGGGGTAGTCCCTATACGTTTTCCCGCAATGTTGAGGTAGGCTCCCACTTCCCTAGTCCAAGCTTGCCTGCTCTCAGAAAAGGTTGTGGCACAATGCAGATGCGTTATAGTCGTGTGACCCCTACTGTCTAGTCTGTCCCTGTCCTATGGAGTGTCTCAAACACCCTCTGGGATGTCCTTTGTGCGCTAGATGGGGCACTTGGATCGCCCTGGCATGACTTTCGACCGGGTGACTGTCTTTCAAACTTTAATGTCACTCTTCCCAAACTACTTGCCTTCCTCCTAATCCTGTCATCATTTCACTACTCATGTCTCCAGTCCCCTACAGCCACCTTTGGGCATATGGTGCCTTGCTCACTTTCCAGAGATGTAGTGCCCTTGCTCACGGTACTGGCCCCAGAGATACATTGTCCTGCTTACTAAACACCTATTCCAAACCACTCCAGTGATATAGTGCCATGCTCACTAAACACTTCCACCCTCTTCCTACTTTCCAACTCTACTCCCTTAACTCTCCTGTTCATACTTCTCCCTCACACACACTCATCCACATGTATACAAAACACCACGATTGGAGCAACTTTCTCAATACCAACACCTTACCTTCACTCTTCAACACAACAAGAACAGTTTTCTCCACCTGCTGCACTCTGCTCTCTTTAGTCTTTTGGTCTTCTTTGACCTCACCCGAACATCTCTCACAGCCAACTGACTCTGCTGGCTCTTTGTAGCCCTTACCTTGCTGTCTAGAAAGTTCTCTCTACTCCCATTGGATGTTCGAGTCAGCTGGTTTCCTGGCCAATCTCTTTCTAAGATAATCCCAACTACTCCCTTAGCCTCCATTTTTGGGACGGAATTGGCTGCACTCGCTTTTCAAGCTCTTTTTCATTCCATCTTGCCATGGCATCTTTGCCATTGTTTACACTCTGTCCCCCTGCAGGATCAAGTAAGTCACTGTCCAAATATTTTTAGGAGTGTTTTTCTGATCTTATCTAGTACTGTACATTTCATGTAGTAATTCTTTGCACTGTGACCAATTTGGAGGTTTTGTCCCATTTTCCTTGGGGGTTAGTCACCCCCTTTGAGGTTAGGTAGGGAAGCCCACTAAGTAAAACCCTCCCTATGGGTTCGGGAAAGTGGGACGTCACTTGCAGTGACTCCACACCAGCGGACATGAACTCCCATACTGGTAAGGTACTCCCAGAAGTGAGACAGTGGTCCTCATTACAAGGTTGCCGGTAACCAGGCGGTGCTACCGGCGGGTTGCCGCCAGCCCCAAATTACTGTTACACCGCCTCACATCCCAGTGCTACCGAGATATCACAAGAGATGGCAGCAAACATGTAGTTAGCCAGTCCGGAAAAAAGTTGCTGTTAGCTTGTTACCAGCACCTTTATTTCCGGACTGGCTGACTCATAATGAGGCCCCATGTTTGCATATATGGGAATACCGGAAGTGCATCTGTCCACTGTGGAAATCCAAATAATGTAGAAAGTACATTTGAACAGTTAGCTCAAGGCAATGCTGGCCTCTCAATGGGTTTGACAGTTAAACACACCCCTTGGTATCTGGTAGCAAGAATAAAAGGATTTTCCCCCATGAATGGAGAGTGAGAAGTGATAAGCAAAGGCGAGTCTCCGATATACCAACGTCAATGGGAGGTGGAGCCACGCTTCCGAGCGGAGCTGGATGTGGCACGGGGAAGGACCCACAAGGAGGTTGGAGGGAGACCCAAAAAGAAACCAGGAGAGAAGCCTGAGAGAATGAGAAACGTGGCTGGCGAGGCACAAGGCTGTGCGGAGTAGGCGAGGCCAAGCAGAGCCGGCTCAGAGGGAAAGCGTGACCACACGAAACCAGAGAGAGCAACTTAGCAGGGAGTGACGAAACACTCCTACTTGCGTTCACACCCAGGAGTTAGGAAGAACGCCAGCGTCACCTAGTTGAAGCCACCTCGGAGGAGCAGGACCTGCTGTGGAGGAGGTAAGAGGGTTGCTCACAGTAGAGGGGGGCACAGAGACCAGACCATGAGAATGGGAGAAGGAACAAAGAGTCTAGATCCCTACGAGGGGCAACCAGGTCCAGAGAAGGAGATGGACATAAATAATAAGAGTGGTTATGGGAGCCCTGAAAATCTGAGCCTTGGAATCAGCCGAACGGCTCAAAGCTACACACAAATACCAAGAGAAGGATATACACAGTCACCTGCGAATCAAGTGAGACACAAGAGGACCAAGGGAGCCAGGACGACCCTATGCAGCAAGTAAGAAATCATACCAAGGAGAAACCAGAATCAAGCAGGACTGGAATCTCATGGGGAGTGATGGAGGATTAAGGAAATATCCCTTCATGTCCGTATACTGAGAGAATTGACTTCTTTGGAACTTGAGAGTGTATGCTCTATACCAGAGCAAACACCGTTCTTTATTTGGAACTCTGACAAGATGGACACGAACTGATAAAGTCAGGAAGCCTGCCTCCTATTATACAATTGTAGGAACTGAAAGTAGGGGAGGTTCCTGGAAACACTGAGAGATGGCAGCGTAGAGAACAATGGGGGCAACCTAGTTTATCTGCTTTCCCTTTTAAGTTGGTTTTCTAATTTGTAGGGCCAGTTTAAAAGTTAAGATTGGGAGCGAGGACAAGGTTTATTATTTTTACTTATTTTGAAAAACACCCTTAGTTTAGTTTGTTAGGTAGGGAGCTTCCCTATTAGCAATGGGGATCGTAAGGCATTTTCTTTAATTTAAATAAAACTCCTGTAGTAAAAGCATGTCTTCTGGTCCGAGTCTATCTTCTGGTGTGCCACAGCACCCCCTGGTGGGGATTGGGTTTCGCATTTGGCTCCTGAATGGGGCAGCCTAATCAATTTCCAACAAGGCAATCGTTTAGTTCCTCCTTTTCCAGGCTGGGGGTGGGGGGTTGTCCCTTGGATCCAGTTGCATTGTGGTACTTGTAGTCCAATTTCCTCTTTATGGCGTGCACCTTCCCAAGATCCACGCTCCATCCCAGGTTTTCAAGGAGTCAGGTGCATGCTGATCACTTTAGCCTCTGGGTCTTGTGTTGATACATCAGGCTGCTCTGAAAGCCATGCCTCTGGGGAACCACCTGAAAGATTAAAGAGAAAGACCTGGCCAGGACAGAGGCTGAAAGGCATTGGGTCAGGGAAAGAAGCAACAATGTATGTGTACAGCACCACGAGCACTGAGAAGCCAGTCATGGGGGTCCCCATCAACTCCCCTGCAACACCTCTGGGGTAGTTATGGCTGTGTCATTATTCTGGCATGCCACCTACTAAAGCTTGAGAGGAGTCCTTTCTACCTCTTGACAGGATCAGACCCATGCCCTTGTCGTATACGGAGTAGCCTTATAATCAAATGATGTGCCACCATTTCAAGGGATAGAGAGTCATTTACATGTCCGATCTACTTTGTGACTAGTGTGGCAAATGTCTACAAACCCACAGCACCAAAAAAAGAAGATAGACCAACGTGGTAAATAACAATGTGCCTTTTAGAGTTCAAAGGAGTCTAGTGGCACCCTCCTTATTTCTCTCGGGCACTAAAACAGAACTACTGTCACTAACATTTCAAACTTGTTGTGTCCCTATACAATCAGAAATGGAGGGAACAGCACAGCCAGCTTACAATTCCCATCAGTTATTTCAATACTCGAAAATAATTTAAAACAACAATTATAATTGGGAGAGATTATTAGCATGTTCAACAACTGTTTCATTGTTGTTGGCTCAAAATGTGGTTTTCGTTTGTGATCATAATATTTAATGTAGAAGAAAATGAATGCCCTGGCATGTATTTTTTCAATCTGTTGTTGCACGATAACTAGTGGCTGCTTCGATACTTTTGTTACTGCACCAGGACAGTTGTGTATACTGTAATTGTCTTGAAGTACAGCATCATGCAGGCTTCTACTGTGACCAACATATATTCTGTTCTATTACAGATTTTCAAGTGATTTCACTTTTGAATAAACTCAATCAATTTGCAAAATCAAGAAAGTAATCTATTACTCTGACTTTAAATGAGCGAGTGCAAATGGTTAAATCACAATGACACTGGAACTGGAAGGGCTATAAGGAATACTTGCAAGGTAGGAGGACATTAGGCTATTAGTATTAGATACCCAATTATGCTGCTTTTAGGGTAACTCTCGGCAGAGGCGACAAGTGAAAGACCACCATAATCCCTAGCCACGACATTCACGTCCAGATTATGAATGGACAGACCTTCTTTGAGGAAATGGCCCAAAATGTCACCCTCGCAATTGCGACGGCCGAAATGCCTGACTTTTATTTTTAAACACCCCCTTTACAACCACATATATATGTGTGGGGGGTATGGGATATTATAGTAATATAGGGGGGCCGTGGGGAGGGGGTCTTTGTGGTGTAAAGGGGGTTACAGTAAAAAAAATTAAAAGTCAGCATTTTCTGACGTCGCAATTATGTGTGGTCGCAGTGATAACATAGATCCTTCTTTGACACTGGCATTATTTGCACAACTCCACCCTCACACAGTTTTCCGATTTGCTCCTTTACACGTGGCTTCATAATTTGGCCACATTTCCAGAGTTTTCTCTGCTTGGCTTTATGATTGAAAACAACCTGACAGAAAAATGCACCCATAGTCGGAAACCATCCCAAACAAGCATGCGATCCATTCATTCAAACACATACATTGCCCACAGACAGGGGTGCTGATAGCAGTAATACCTGAGCCTGCAGGCTGGATTGGCCCGTTAACCCCCTTTAAATGGACCTTGTGGTATTACCCACATTACAAATATTATGAATTATATTAAAACAACTTTTTGGCAAACCTCAAACATCAAATGGCACACCAGTGTCAGACCATGTGTTTGAATCCATCTCAGACTATGTGTGCCCACATTCTTCCAATAAACTCCAAATAGTATCTGTTTTTATTTGCCTGCACTATATTATGTTATGTTTTGTGTGTACACTGTTGAAAATACTAATAAGAATAACTGTTGAAAAAAAAAGAAAGGCTTGGTATATTGCTTGAGACTACTTAAGATAAGCAGCTATTCCAAAGCTATATATTTTATTTCAGAAAGTTCTTACAGACCTCCTCAACTATCATTCTTAGTTCCTTTGTTTTCAGGTTTACGAGTTGCTACATGACTCTTTAGCTCTCTCAATGGTAGGGAGGGAAGAACAAAGAGCGTTTGCCATCATGGGTCTATTCTTACTCAGAGAACATTAATTAGGAATATGGGTACTACTCTGAGATCATTTTTTAGAAGTAGCAAACTCCTACCTAAAGTTTCTTTTGATCTAAATGTCCACGTGTGAGGCTTCATACAGTGTTTGCTGACACCAATGATCGAAAAAGTCAACATCAGTCTTTCGTGGGTAAAGTAGCATTGTGAGCGTAATTATGTCATCATGTGACTGCGCCATTTTGGTAATTTCTATGTTTGAATCCACGTATTCTTCTTTTGATTGCATCTAAATGGGCTGGATCTATATATGCATTTAGATGCAATATTTTTATAACCACACTTATTTGCTTGACACTCATCTAGCCACACAAGGATATCCCAAGAAATTGTTGATTCACTCTAAGAATAGAGCTAAATTTACCCCAAGGGAAACCATAATTACACCCACGAGCAGCTCAAATAAGAACACAAGAATCACATGGCTCATCACTTTCTGCCCAAGAACTACGGACATCAAAAGAATAATTAAGAAATGTTGGCCTCTTGTTCGATTAAGCTTACCTCAGGAAGAGATACCGATGTTCGCTATACAAAGGTCCAAAACTATCAGAGACAAATTGGTGTGCGCCAATGTTTCGCAAACAAACAAGAAACAAACTTTCTGGATCATGACTCAATTCCCTTTTGGTCACTGCTCAGTGTGGAAATAGACCAAAAGGATTACTCAGCTCAAAGTACATGAGACACATTGGCATCTTAAAGCGATGGCCATTGTAAGAGCAGCAAAGTAATGTATTGCATTGAATGTCCTTGTAACTCGAAATATATTGGACAAGCTATGAGTGCAGTACATGCACAAATATTATAAGACCACTCTAGAATTCAACATGAATCTTTGAGTGCCCTAATGGTGCAGCACTTCATTAATCACAACCATACAGCAGATGGCATTGTGTTGTGGATTGTCGACACAACAACAATGGGGACGAATGTAGAAAGAACACTATTGTTTAAAGAGGCACAATGGATCCACAGAATGCAGACACATGTCAATAGATTACATAATCAATGTGTTCCTCACTATTAAAGGGTCCATTTCAGTAGATGGTCATCACAGTTTTGAGACCATGATTGTTTAAAATGTGCTCATCAAAGAACCACTTTTCTCAAGCCAACCAAATGTAGCGCTGGGTATAACAACAACATGTAATACTATAATGAGATCAATGTAGTAGAAAAAAAGGGACACACGTATGCAGCAATCGCTTGACATTTCCGATATTACAAAATGGGCAATACAAATACTGCTGGCGGTAATTCGCAGTTACCAATAGCTGTAATGACATTGCTTATATAAAAGGGCGAAATAATGTTTGGCACTAAAACCCATTCTGCTGGTACTGAGAGGTAATGCTAGAGGGGATGCAAATTTACCACTAGCAGGGTATTCTCAGTACAATGGACATTTCAATAGATATGTAGTCATCATAAAAGGATGCACCCAAACCTTGAATCCATCAAACACAAATGCTTGCTCGTCTGATCCAAGCTCCTGATCCGGCTGACAGCCAGGCCTCGTCCAACCGACCCTCATGTCTCCTGCAGTGATGGCTTCAAATTCAAAATACCACTTTCCGGTCTTGACGGCATAGGTCTTCTCGGCACGGAAGATGCGGAACCGTTCCATTGCGCTGCTGCACACATCGGACCTTGCAGCTGCAAAAGAGGAGAACACATTGAGCCCTTGTCAAAAGACACATTGAAAGAAAGAAGGAACATCTAAAAAATGCTGCACACAAACAACAACGAACAATCACTGGAGCGGCCAATGGCTACTTAACATCAAAACAACTGAGAATTGCAGATTGGCGCTCTGGGGACATGTAGGCAGGCAGTGAATGCCCGTGATTTACTCTACAACAATAATAACATTCTAAAACCTGTCCAGCATACCTTACTGATCGTGTTAAGCCCCATGTAAACACAAGGAAACTTTGTTCCTCCAATGCTCCGATTTTCATTCAGCCCAGATACAAACTGGTTCGCTTTGCAGGGACCTCTTTTGACGTCCAGGCTCCCTTACAGTGGCATCTTCTTCCCGCTCCCATACGCCTGGCTGCCAACCTGCCATCATTTAAGAAAGCAATAAAAAGCTATCTGTTTACTCTCAATCCAGGCTAATCTGTCTTTAGTGCTCTGGTGCCCATGATCCCCACTGATCTTCCTGCTTTCTTTCTTGTTTATGTTTGTGCTGTTTTGTCCTTTTGTGCACTCTGAGGCGCACGGCTGTGTGGCGCTTTATAAACATTAAAATAAATAAATAAATAAATGACTTGTAGAGCATCTGAAGGTGAGCTTCCCTCACTGCTTCTACTTCGAAATGTCCATCAACACTGAACTAAAATGTAGCCTTTGTGTTTGAAAATGACACAAATGCTGTTAAAATTCGGCATGACTATATTCAAGGTTCGTTGGTCAGTTTTTTGGCTGTTGGTTGCTGATTATTTTACTACTCTCAGCAACTAATCTTGAGATTAAAACCAAAGGACTGCCTGTTATGTTTCGATAGCACTAAACAAAAGGACCCCAAATGCACACCAATTATCGCTGATTCGCCTCCTGGATGACTGTCTCCTGAGGTTTTAGCATATCTGAAATCATCCAAGCAAGGAGGTCACCAAAATACTTAATTTCAATATTAAATAATGCGTATACAACTCCGACCACATAGACTGTGGAAGCAAGTCAAAACAGCACGCTTCCCGTCAGTGGGTAGGGGCAAAGCTACAAGTCCATAGTTTTGAATAATGTTTTTATCTATGGTCAGAAAGGCCAGAGTAGAGAGGCACTAACATACACAGCTTTCAAAAAACATGGAAAGATGTACTGCTTATAAACTGGGGTGGTATTATCAGGGCTCGACATTAGGATTGTATAAGCAGGAGCCATAGGCAGCTCCAGGATATCCTACAGTAACCAGTCACCAGGAGCTACCACTGGGGAACAAGGAGCTAGTTCATAGTGTTATACTAATCTAACATCCACATAAAATGCAGACATATACGTGTATCCATTATTTATGACCAATTAGGCTTTAAATGTCATATAGGTATGCCCTAATGTTTCTTTTTAGATTGTCCCAAATGCACAGAGTTAAGATCACATAGTTGTGTTTGTTCAGCACCAGTTGGCCTGGGGAGCCACATGTAGCTCCTGGTAGCTGTTGGTGTCAAGCTAACCAGGCTCTTCTGGGCTACAAGCAGGAGCTAAATAGCTCCCAGCTCCCCTCAGGCTCGAACCCTGTACTATGGTATATTTGTACATGGGAAATCACAGGAGCAAAAGCACAAATGCTGTTTGTGCATGCACTTTTACATTATCACCAGATCACAAGCACTCACAATGTAGTTGCACTGGTGTCAAGCAGCGCCTGATAGTTACCAAGTGCAAGATCACAGACCATTCTTAGCGGCCCCTTACACCATTGCTGCCATCTTACTCATTCCAATTACATTCATAACTGGCATACTATTTATATTGCCGCTCTTCTTGGTGGGAGGCAAGTGCATGGAATGCAATGACCTTTCATGATTGGGGGTTCCATCAGGGCAGCCTTGTGGAACTTTATTCCGCTTCCCATGACACCTGATAGAGGGATTCCTAGAACTATGACTACCATGTCTTTTGGACGTTTATGTGTTTAAAGGGTTTCCTCATATTCCTTCTGTTCTACCTGTTCCATGTTCTTTATAATACGCACATGCTTTAGTATTTTTTATAGCTTATTATTTTATTAAGGGCATTTATAGAGGCCGCACCTTCTTACCAATGTTGATTTTGAGAGAGCTTTACAAATCACCATATAAAATATATAAAAAGAAACATGGGCCTCGATTCCGGCGGTAATCCTGCCACTGCTTCCGGTGGGTTGCCACCAGACTTGTAACATTTTACAGGCGTCTGACTTCCTGGTGCCACCAGGACATTAGATGTACAGGCTTCACAGGATATCAAGTGATGGGAAATGTTGTGCCCCATTTCTGTGGAGTCGGGAATGGGTGCACGGAAGCACTGGCACCGTTGTCAGCGGTGCCAGTACTTCCATGGAAACCCTGCTTACCGGGGCTGATGCGCTCGGCAGGTACGTTGCTACTGGCACCCTGATTTCCGGACCAGCAGACTCGCAATGAACCTTAATTGAAAGAAAAGATGCAACCCACCAACTCCAAATTAATGCAACTGTACTACAAATCCTGCTTCTTTCACAGTTCCACTGCCCAGCTCTAAAATAATTATACAAACAATAAATCATAACGCGATTAAAAATTGCACGCATGATTCAGGAAATCTATCAAGGAGGGAACTAAGCATAAAGCAATAGGGAGACTTTTCCAGAAACATGTTGCCATATAGGGGACCACTGGCTTTTAGGTCTGAACTGTTCTGCCGTAGAGAGCAAAAGAACATGATTATCTTTGCTGGAGAGGTTCTGTTACTTCCCAAGAGATGGAGTTTTGAGGCCAGATAGACGGGGGTATTAGCTATGATATGATATGATATGACATCCACAACGCGCCTATACACAAGTGTTTCAAGGTGCAGAAATGAAGCCATGAACAAAAACAGAATCACATGTTCAGGCTCCTGCAATTAACTTCCAGAATCTCACAACTGTCTTTCATTCCCCAAACCAATACAGTTCTGCCACCTTCCATGTGGACCAAAACTAGAGACTGAACGACTGATGAAAAGGATTTCGATTTTAGCGATTTTATTTGCTGCATGCACATAGAGGGATCATCTGATATTCAATAAAAATTCCAATGAATTTTCAGAATCTGTGAAAGAGGGTTCAATCGCCACAAGGGAAAGTACGTTTAACCAGTATTGACTTTGCCCACTGAGCCACTATGAGCCAAACAGCAAAATATCAGTTCTTTAGATGAATCAAAAGCTATCCAACTCAGGAAAAACTGCAAGATAGAGAGTAGAGTGTCATCTGCATACTGATGGACAGGGATGCCAAAGTCTGAAATAATACCCCCCAGCAGCTCCACATGCAAGTTAAAAATCCTCGGTGACAAGCTAAACCAATGAGGCACACACAATGCATTGGCAGAGGGGGTGATGTGGAAGTCCCCACCTTGAAAGCGTGAAATCTTCAGAGGAGGACTTCAAAACAATCCACAAGCAAAACTGTATGCACACGCTTAGGGACAAGATGAACAGAAATGCCTCATGCTCAACTGTGTCAAAGGTTTCACAGGGATTCAGCAACAACAGTAGACAGGTATTAAGTTGTGGGGAGACCGGGTAGGTTTGGAATAACTTTATTGAGTGAATTCAAAAGTTACAGCAACAACCCCAGCCACCACCGCTCCCAGCCTCTCCGGATCACCAACTCCTTTCTTTTTCCAAACATAACATTCCCTTGCTCGAGAATTCTGCATGTCATCAACACTCTCATTCCTTTCTGATGTCACTGCCCATTGCACAAAAACAGTGATCAACCAAGTTAAATATTTACAAACCTTATGTACATAACACACCTCCTACCTTTATGGATAAAATGCAATTTATGAATAACCTCACACTATCACAATGCGTTTCCCCTATACTCTTTGAACCTTTGCCACCTTTTCTTTGTTCCACACTTCCCCATTTTCCAAATTCACAGAATTCCCCAGATCCTCTTCAACCATCATTCCCTAGAACATATAACACTTTCTGCACATTACTACCCAATTTAATCCTCACCACCGTTCCCGGTGTCATGTGCGTAGGCTTTACATAATTCAGCCCTATCAGAAACTGATGATCACTGAAGAGCTGCAATGATCAAAGGATGTTCACTGATGTGTCCGTGATGATGACATGCTACAACCAGGGAGACCAACTGACTTGGCTTCTCAGCCTGTTTGGACAAGCGTGTGTGGGGCTGAATGATTCTCCTGGGGCACAGCGACTTTTAACATAAAAGAAGAAAACAAAACTGATGAGGTGGGCCAGTCTAGAAGACACTGTACACAGTCTCTGGGAGAGGGCAATGGAAATTGACAGTGAAAATTAGAGACAAAAGGCGCTGGATCACATATCTAAGAGCTGAAATGTGAGAAGGATCAATTTGGAATCCACCACAAAGTAGACACTTCATAGTTTTGAGGAAGACACACCAATCTGCTCCTGCCTTAGCGTTCTTGTACACCCTTGCTGCCACCTTATTAAGTGTCATAGTTGTTCCAATTCCGTTAAAATTTGGAACGACTGCCTGTCAATTAAGCAACTTTCAGCACCAGCTGATAGAGTCCAAGGACTGAAAATGGCAACAGAACATTAGCCAGGGGGCAGCTTGTGTTTGCATCACTACATGACGATCTATTCCTGTGAAAGCATGAACACCCTCTTAAGGAACTTATTTCAGCAGGAACTCTTGAGACTGTGTTGCCTGCTTCCGTGGGGTAGATTATTTTCAGGAGAAGAGGGGTACAGTGATGCTAGTGGGAGCTGGGGGGTCCTGTTTGATTCACACAAGCAGTGCTATGAAAATTCAAAGACATTAGCAAAACATAAGATACCATTTGCCAGCTGCTAGTTTACAGGACATGGATTAATCATTGGCGAACGTTTCAATGTATTGACCAAAGTTACACATAATAAAAAACAGAATAGTTCAAATCAAGTGACAACACCAATTAAAACACAGATTCGTTCAGCAAAATCTGACAAATTGCTGGATTTGATTAACATTTTAGAATATTAACAAATAAAATACAATGGGCCTCATCACGAGTTTTGTGGTAACCCTTAAATGCGGCGGTAACACTATTACCGCCGCATTTAAGGGTCCGCCAAATCATGGGCTTGGCGGATTTACCCCCAGCTCTGAGCTCAGGGCAAATCCGCCGCAATTTCGCCGGTGATAATAGCGACAAACATTCCCCATTGGGCCCAATGGGGAATAGGAAATTCTCAAATGGGCCCAATGGGGAATTGGGACTTACCGTTCCGCCAAACCCATGATCTGGAACTAATAGCGCCGGGCGGTTTGGTGGCAGGGCTAATAGCCCAACTCTTGATGAGGCCCATCATTTGAGAAGAAAAAACTATATTTTCAACCAGGTAGGTTGAAGGTCAGGCCAGAAAAATACCCTTGTGCATTCTGGAAAGATCTGAGTGAATCCCCCCTTGTATATTGCCAGTGCTGCTATAAAGCACACCGGCACCGCATTAACTCTGCAACCACACAAGCAAGGACATAAGAGCACCAAGGTAATGGGCTCATTTTGTGAATATCTCAGGTGATAAAAAAACAATGTGATCACATCCACAGGATCTTCCCGTCTCACATCTCCGCGATGCGCTTGTAAATCATTGCGTGCAGGAGCTTCACCGTCTGAGGTGCTTAAAATAAAATACTGCCATTTTAAAGTTCAGCTACCCGGTTGAAATTTAAATAAAATTGGCTGCCATAAAGATTGATTCATTGTCAGAAGGTTGAGGCTTGTTTCAATGTTTCTGGGTCACAGTCGGCCATCACCAACACAGGGCACAATGAAGTGCTACACAAAGGGGACATTGACCGCTTGTATCACAGTCGTTGCACTGTTGGAGGAATCTTGATCCGATTTAGTGAACACAATATTGTAATGTGTTGTACCTTTTAAAAGTTCCACGTACGCTCACACAATCACCAGGAATTCCATGTTAAGGCGTGATCTGTATATGTGGTAACGCCCGACACAAATTCTGTTTCTAGGGTATCCCTTTGGATGGATTGTTGTTTAGAAACTCTTAAACTAAGCAGAATAGATCAAAAAATACATAGGAACACTGAAATAGCCACATGAGCAGCACATACCGTGATCTTGATCTGGGGCTTCAAGGTTGTAACCATAGCCAATGAGAGTTCGCACAGCTTCGCGCAGGCTATCCTTGTTTGACTTTTTGGTGCGATCATCTAATAGTGCATATGGAACAAGGCGTGGGTTTCTTCGGTTTTTGACATCCTAGAAACAGGAAATAGAGGTAACATGTTACTCATGTGTACTTTACATATATAAATGGGTCAGTATGCTTTTCTTAAATTTTCTAAGGATCCCTCAAAATACTATCCCCTTCTTAACCCATGGCCCTCGGGCCAGACACTCACAACGAAAATGTGTATGAGTCTTTCCAAAAGGCGCTTGACTTCTTCAGATTGAATTGAATCAGGTTGGTAATATATTGGCTTATAGATTTTCATGGAATGCAATGGAAATATAATATCAAATCTGATGTTGAAAGACAGTCAAAGCCTGCCATTGGCCTAGTATCTACTACACGGTTGCTACTAAATATAGGGTCCCTGCATATGGTGTAATGGCCAAACTGGGAAGGAAAACAGTGACACGTCTGGGATAGTATCCAACCAAGACAAGATTGAAATACAATATTACTCAAGCAGGAAAACCAGTGGTTATATCATAGACTCTTGTTCAGAGAGGAATTGCTATAGCATTTCGGTGCTGGACTGCCCATGTGGGTGGGACAAAGACTGATATGCAAATGGATATTTCCCATCCGTGAAAGGTACAGTGAGCAAAAAGTGTGTGCTGCATACTCTCATCTCAGAACAGGTTATCATGCCATGTTCTTTCTGGAGAGGAGCGCCTGCTATCTTTTTTGAAATATTTGCAAGGAACTTGGGGTTGGTCACCCTGAGTTACCTGGGGGCAACCAGACGTGGACTCCCTGCTCACTGTACCCAGAGAGGCACAGCTTCACCTCACTCATGAGGCCCAACAAGGCTGAAACACGTGTATGGGGTTGCTGTTGGTACTCTTGTTCAGAGAGGAATTGCCATAGAATTTCGGTGCTGGACTGCCCATGTGGGCGGGACAAAGATTGATATGCAAATGGTTATTTCCCATCTGTGAAAGGTACAGTGAGCAAAAAGCGTGTGCTGCAAACTCTTATCTCAGAACAAGTTATCATGCCATGTTCTTTCTGGAGAGGAGCATCTGCTACCTTTTTTGAAATATATCATAGACTGATCCAATGGAAATATGCCCACCTTACTATGTTAATAATCTATCAATATTCTAGTGCCATAACATACACAATTAAAAGAAATGCTTTGCTGCTATTATATGACATAGAGCTGCTATGATGTGCCAGGGTGCAATTAACATATATCTCAGTTGTGTAATGTATAAAATGTAAAGGGGTTTTGTAAAGCAACGCCTGCCATTTTAGGGGCCCTGCTGCCCAAGAAAAGAGTGGGGGGCGCGGGTTGTTTGTTTTTTAAGCGGGATGAAGGGAAAGGCAGTTGTGAACACTGAGGCATTGATGTTAGTAGGTCAGAAGAATCAGAGTCCTGAGTGTAAGTTACTGATTGTCTCAGGATAGCTCAGGGGCAACTTTCTCGCCTTGGAAGCAAGATGTCACGGAGCAGCACAGGTTCGATCGCTGGGTCTGTGCTTAGAAACCTCTGGGTATTAAGCATGTTATAAATAACCTATCATATCATATCATATATCATGGGGACACTTGCCAATGGATTTCATCTGCAAGGTCAACCCCAAGATCAAACGATTTGTAAGACAGGACTGCAAGACCGTGCCAGCTTCTGCTGTGGGTTGTGAGTGTGTGCTTGTGATAAGACCGGAGGAGGGACCAGGGCATTGCCCCATTAATGTGGTCTGTCTGAAGGCACTTCACCGCCACGTGTGAAGGTTGATTTAAAGTACTAATACATGATAGTGTGAGCAGCTGAGAGGGGGACGGAGTGGGATTGAGTTAGCAACAATGACACTCTTGGGTCAGGATTATTTCCTGAATTGGTGTCAACATTTGTCCAGGTGAAGAGTTCCTATCAATCTGATTCTGTTGGTTGAAGCATTTTGGTGGCACAGTGTTTACTTAAATGTTCAAGGGGAGGGGCAGTAATATCTTGGGTCAGCTCTAATGTTCCAGGTGCTGTGTCGTCAGCCAAGTTCTGTACTAGACAGGCCATGCTGCTGACAAAACATCCATTGAGTTCAGCATAAGCGCCAACCTAGCAGCACGGCCAAATAAGGCAGAGTTTGCCCAATATACCTGGAGAGTGCAATTTTCCAGTGCTGATGCTGAGCTAGGCGTGGACTGCCAATTGTCTCGCACACTGTCCTGGCAGACACATATTACTCTGCTACTTTTCCTTTTGCTCTGCAGAACAGGAGTACGCAATCGTCCCAGTAAAGTACACATTGTAACTTTAAATTCCATTGCAGGATTAGTACACATTGGACTAGGCGCATATGTGCACCCACCCCACCTGGGCACCTACCCCTCCTTTGCTCCCCATGCATTTTCTCCTCTTTGTTCTTCACCACTGTTGGTGGTAGCTCCTCCACTGTGAAATGCAGGTACATCCCTTCACTTTCACAGAACCTTACTTTCCGCCCCTTAACCTCTTGGACAGGAAGTGAATCAGATTAAATGACATGAACTACAGCAGATACACTTACTCCAATCGAACTATAGGACCGTTGCTTTTGCTGGCACTGGTATCCCAGTGGCCTATAAGCATTACCAGCATGGGTGGAGGTATAGAGCGATGCATAAGCTATGCAAAACAAGCAGAGGGAATCTGAGTCTGTTGGCATTTCACATGGAGAGCATTACAAGTGAAATACATCAGCCACACCAGCAAAACCTTATTGTGCTCCCTGACAGGTCTGTACACTGGACTGCTAGACATGCAACCGACCACTTCTGCCTATCAGGGTTGTCCAACTCCAGGCCTCGAGAGCCAGATCCATGTCAGATTTTCAGGATAACCCTCATTAATATTCATGAGAATAATGTGCATACAATTCTAAATTTATGCCCATTTTGTCTCATTAATATTAATGAGGGCTGTTCTGAAAACCTGTCAGGTTTCCGGCCCTTGAGCCATGTAGTTGGACATCTTACCTCTGCGCCCTAACACAGCTTTACAGTAATATGTGTAAGTTATGAAGATCATTAATACAAATGAAAATGTTTTTTCACTATTTCTTCTAAAGAAAACAATCTGTAAAATGAGCAGCGTTATTTAGAGGTAGAACGTAAATCGGGGTACCCCTCCTTCCATCTGGATGCTCAAATGCAAATGTGAATGACTCCTCATGAGGTGTGGCCATCCCTCGGGTCCAACACTCCACTCCCCACAGCACCAGCGCCATCATCAGTGAATCCGGCTGCACCCACCTGCTGGATTCCATAGGTCCAGCCCTGCCTGATGCGGTCTCGCGCCCACACGTTGTGCGCATTCTCCGCCAGTTTATCCACCAGCGCCTCTTGAGAAGTGGTCAGCTTGATGAAGTTCAGGTCCATGGGTGCGGGCGTGTACGCGCTCGTCAGTTGGTAGCTGTAGCGAGGAAAAATACAGCAAGATGTAATGCCATGTCACAATTATACAGCGCATTCCGGAGACAATTCACCCACTGCGTAATGGCCCAAAATGTCGCCCTCACAATTACGACGGACGAAAATGCAGAGTATGTGATATAATGGTAAAATCAGGGACCTGCAGAGGTCTCCCCCCACATATGTCGTGTAGAGGGGATTTAAAAAAAAAAAAGGGTCGCAATAATCATATAGATCCCTTTCGTGTTTCGCTTACAGAATATCATGATAGCTGTGCTCGTGGGCAGATGGAAATAGGAACATGTGCGGGCCTATGATAAATAGCGAGCAGTGTATACCATGCCAACCCCTTATGCAGTGCCCTTGAAGGCCACCATACAATTTAAGCCGTTGTTCTCTCTGTCTATGTGTTTTTCATAGCAAATAACCTCCCACTTCTTGGGTATTGAGAATGGCAGGCGCCGCTCTCCATCTAGAGCAGCTCTGAAACCCATGGGTCTTTCCTCTTCAAACTAAAACAGGAAATGAACGCCCTCGCGGACGCGCATGCTCAGTCATTCTCATGGCCTTCACTACATCTCCAGCAGATGTGAGAAATCGCCACTTGCAACAATCTGCCCCCTCCATGAACGGCTTAATGCAGCATACGTGCTTTGTCTTATGTGCCTCGCATGTGTGAAGGTATTTCTGGCCACAGTGTCATCCATTCGCTAGGTTTATCATTCAGCCAAAGAGTGATATATCTCGGACACTGCACATAAAATTGCATAACAAACACATTTCATGTCCTTAGAAAAGTGTCCAAAATCAAAAGGGAGACATTAAAACATTAAAAAATGAGAAATAAAAACATCTCTACCGTAGCAGCTTTCAAACTAATACAGACAAACATCCAGGTACAAATCTATAAAAACATGAGTGTATTAGTAAATAGATGGCTCCATTGGGGCGCGCACACATAATTCCATATTGGCAAACATCACTTCCTGTAAAGCACGCAGTATGACGTAATTCCCCTCTTCATGCCCCGAGCTTCCTTCGGGTACTGCACAATTCCTTGTAAGGTGCAGTCCTCCTGGCATGAGAGACATGAAGGGACAAATCCACTATACAGAAATAAAAAGTAGTGGAACACAGCTCCTGACCGTTCCTGCTCACTTCAATCACTGCTCAAAACGTGATTCACTCGGTCACACCCCGTAAAAGACACAAGCCTGGTTTCAAGGGTTCACGCAGAGCAGTGTCTCATTGGGTCTCATTCCGAGGTTGGCGGTAAGGGGTCAATGGCGCCGGTAAATGTGCCGGAGCCGTCAACCCCTTACCGCCCCATTACGAGTCTACTTGCGGGACCAGCAAAGGCTTACCGGTCCCGCTAGCAGACCAGGGTGCTAACAACGGGCCCGTTGCTAATGGGCCTGTTGTTAGCACCCTCCCCATTCCCATTGAGCCCTATGGGGGCTCAAATGGGGATGGACCGGGTCCGGGTTCCCTGAATGGGGAAATACCAGGCCCTCCATGGTTGGAATGGCCCGGTACTCGCCCATTGAGGGAACCCGGACCCGGTACCCGGAATGGAGGTAGCCATGCCGCAAATTGCGGCATGGTTACCTCCAAGGTCGTAGTGACCATCATGATATCAGTCACAGTGCCGAACTGAAGGTAGGAGAAGAAGCACGGTTTTATCCGACACGAAAAAAAAACAGCTTTTCAAATTGCCCTTGGGTGGTAAATAAACTTCTGTCATGTGACACCTGTACCCTGACCAGTCCTAGCTCTTTTACCAACAGTGCTTTACATGGGGAAGAAGGCACATACTTATGAGGACAACTAAACTACAATTCACAAAACGCAATGGGGTGTTGCTTCAAAAGCAAGTGTGGCCTCTTTGCTCTTTGATTGTCACTTGCCCAGAATTTCCTCTCCACACAAATGGGCTGTTTGATGTTGTGGCAACAGTAAGACACACCTACACATTTAGAACACGGTAAAAAAAAAAAAAGAGCAAAGTGATTGTATAATCTATACCTGTGTCGTGGCTTATTAAAACACTAAACTGCAAACGGGACATCCATGTGCAATCCCCCAAATGAACCTGGAGTTACAAGCACTTTTCAGTCCGGATTCCGAACATTGTGCGAGCGAGTCACGCTGATGTTCTTTACGGTTCCATGTCATTTCATAGCGGGATGTTTTTTCGCGTGGTTTTTTACCGCGGATATTTTAATGAAAAAACTGATCGAATTATATTTTTTTATTTTTGGGGGTTAGCCCCCAATCCCCATCCCCTTTCATGTTTTTGCTATTCTCGAACACCCACATCCCATATATATATATATTTCTCTAAACCCCCTAAAGATTCGATCTGTTTTTTTTGTAAAGAAAATCACGGTAAAAACCCCTGCGAAAAAACATCCTGCAATGAAAAGATGTCGTACTGCTCTTAAGTAGCTGCTGGGTGTGTTGTCTATAAGCGTAAAGACTGAATTCTAGTAAAATGGAAGTGGAGACATGTTCTTTTCTGGGTATATGCCAACTTAAAAGTCATGGAATGAGATGTGCTGAACATATGGGAACAAATGGCGTTAGCCTTTGTAAAATAAAACTGTTTTCTGCTGGAATATAAGATCAGCATGTTAGCAAAGCTGCCCACGCATGTTCAGTATTCTATCATTAAACAGTAGCAAAAAGTGTGTCCCAATAAGCAAGCACTGGACTTTACACTACTTGCGTGAATACACTGCTTATAAATCAACTGCAGGAAGGCACACTTGGTTAAGACATTTGTATTGCACCAGGAGCTAGTTCATAGCTGCAACTAAGGTATTCTGTTTCAGAACAATGCTTACAAATAACAATGGTTAATCCACACAGTTTGATGTTACTGTGCAACAGAACTACCTCAAAAAGATCCCAGCGTGTGTGTTTAGGGCAAGTAGTGGGTGGGAATAGCCAGAGGTATAGGTTATAGCAGCGCTGGTCAATGGGCCGGCTCTTGCCGGGTCTGAGACCCGGCATCAGACGCCTGACCGGATCTAGGACCCGGCCTGTCTCAGCCCAAACCAGGCTTTGCTGGGGGAAGCTGGGGGCTCCCTGACCCATTCTGCGCTGTCCTCCTTTCCCCAGCAGTCACCAGCGCGTTTCCTGCCTCTATTTGCTCATCACGTTTTCGTTCTTCTGTCCTGAAAGGGACACCACGGGAATCAATAGGCCATGAATATCACTGGGACGGGGGCCATCACTGTTGAAAGCAGGGGTGTTGCTAGGTCTGGAAAAGATCTGGGGCTATGCTAATTTTGGGACTGTTGGGACTGGGGGCTAGTTAGCCTTTTTGGTTGTAACCCCTAAGCTTCTATCCACCCGGGACTATAGCTTCTATCCACCCGGGACTATAGCCCCCTTAGCCCACCCCAC
Source organism: Ambystoma mexicanum (assembly GCF_040938575.1). NCBI lineage: Eukaryota > Metazoa > Chordata > Amphibia > Caudata > Ambystomatidae > Ambystoma > Ambystoma mexicanum. The sequence goes on along the minus strand of NC_090928.1, from coordinate 396,086,133 downwards.
TAGCAACGCCTCTGGTTGAAAGCAGGCTTTCTACATGCCGGGCGCGCTATTTATTTCCAAATGTGCATCTTACATTTTCATAGAAAACAAAGTAATTTCCAAACTCAAAACTTTTGCTTATACTTGCATTCACTAGCTCACTAGTTTTCTTTGAAGTGTTTTTGTCACCAATACTCTGTAATTTGGGTGCCCCTTGCTTTGTATTTTATCTCAGGTTATATTTATAAAGATGTTATATGCTTGTCAAACTGGTAAATCACAAATAAATGCTTCTGTTGTGCTGACAGTTATTAGGAAATTAAACTGTGGGTTCATGGGTGCCAACTTTTGATTTTCACTACAAGGGCAGAAATACCAGCAACCTCTGCCCTAAATATAAGCAACCCATCGCATCCCCAGTCCAAACCATTGACCAGCCCAACCCATCCCCTGGCCAAACACATTTTTTATAATGTATAGCACTTTTTTTTTTTTTTATATAAGAAATTGTAAAAAGTCACACGATTAGCAACACGTTTTGGATATAAAACATAACAGCAACGGTCTGTCAACCTGCTGAGCTACCCTGGTATCTTTCTACTGTAGAGCGGGTCTATGGATTCCTTAATGTACTAACAATCCCTGCGTTACCAACATTACTTTGAATGCACCACTGCCATAGAAGAGATTTAAAGTGGAATTGATGTACAGTGTGGAGTTTGGAAAGAAGCAGCATGAAAGAAATTGCATCATTTTAAAACTATTATGTTGAACATTTCCTTTGAGCAGAGTCCAACGGCTAGCTCCGCCTCCTCAGAACCCCACCCCCTCAGAACTCCTTCCCCACCCCAGCCCTTGTGGGATCCCCCTTTAAATGTTTTCCATTTCCACTACTGGGTTATAGGCGGTGGATGGGTAGGTACAAACCCCAACCACACCCACAGGCTGTGTGTCCCTCTTCACATCCCCTCTTCTTCTGATCTGTACTCAAAGGCCAATAGTCTTGTCCTATAGGTGGCACTAGAGCTTCACATAATAGCCAACACTAAGAAAGAGGTTCCAGCTATGAGTGTGCTCCAGAGAGATGTGACCATCAGTAAGTCAGCATTAGGAAGTCACAGTGAACGAGTGATGACATAACAAACCTGTTTTTATTTTCATGGCAAAAGCCAGGCCCCACATGTATGAAGCGTAATATGCCTGGCTCACAATCTCAGATTAACTTGTTTTCTGAACTGCCAGCAGAGCCAAGATGGGAGGAAAGATATGGACACACCCAGGTACCATTAACTGCATCGCTGCCAGGCTGTTTTGCGTCACTGCCTGGTAACTTTACACAATACAGGCAGGTTTTGCAATGACATCTGCAATGATCGACAAGCACAACAATGGGCCTCATTCCAAGTTGGGGCGGTAAGGGATACCGGGCACCGGTAAGGAGACCGGTGCCGGTAAACCCTTACCGCCCAATTCCGAGGTCTGACCGCACGTCCTTTATGGGTCCCGCTAAGGGACCAGGGCGCTAATAAAATTTGCGGGCCCTTTATTAGCGCCTTCCCCATTCCCATTCCCATTGAACCCTTTGGGGGCTCAAATGGGAATGGGGAATGGTTGGTTGAATGGGGACTTACCGGGTCCTCCAGGGTCGGAATGACCAGGTAAGTCCCCATTCAGCCAGACCGGACCCAAGTTTGGAGGCAGCCATGGTGCTAATAGCACCATGGCTACCCCCAAACCCGGAATGACCACCCCCAATGACTTTGCACTCAATGGCCATTGTAAAGCTGACCTGTCCATCCAGCCAACAGTCTAATGCAGTGAGTTTATTGCTCACCCCAGACATCTGTGTTCCGCCTGTAGGATACAAGTTAGAATTCTGCAGCAGGGCTGACTCAGCCCTTTATCCTCTCTGGGTTGATTGATTTCATTAGATTGGGCAATAACACCTGCTGTTACAGAGCACAGAATTTGAAGTAATCCAGCAAGAAAAGATACACTAAAAAAGTGATGTTTTAAATATATGATGGGTCAGTCACTCAGGGGAAACCTCAGTGCCAAATGGCCCTGCTTTGCTGCAAAATGATCTGATTCCTGGAGTAATGCGATATGAAGCCCAGCTGCATTGTGCGCATGCCACGTGGCATTAGAACCAGAGCAAACACAGTGCAGATGGATTTGCAGTGGTGCTAATGAATGCATGTGAAATTCTGGCTCCATGTGTTTACATCTGTGCCTTTACACCTTCATTCATTGACATCTGTGCATTTGCGTTGTTTTATTTTCTTTAATGGGGAGAAACCCCAATTGTAATCGTTGTACCTGTGTTTTGCAGGTTCCCTGAAAAATGAGCAAAATCGATCTAAATAAAGATGCAAATGCATCGATGAAACTACATGTCATCGAAATTCCTTCATTGCATATATAAATAAATAATTGAATGAATGAATGAATGAATACATGGCTGACTTTTGTTGGAATACAGTGCTTAGTTCTGACGATTCTAGGCAACTTGAGGTCATGTAGCCTCTGGGGTGTAGACAGGATCCAGTGAACTCTACTACATCAAATGGGCAATAAAACAGAGATGCACTTGTAGGCGCCGAACGCCGGCGTGGGTTTGAAAAATACCAGGCCAAGCAGGCAAACTTTGCATAATTGATGCAATGGAAATAAATGATGCATAGCCACATAAATAATGCAGAAGAGTAAACAAATGAATCTCAGGAGACAGTATAATCATCATAATGAAAGATGAAAAGAATAGCAGATCTCTCTGCAGTAAATGACCTGCATGAATGAATTGATCATTTGGTATTTTATGGATTGACTTTAGTCTATTTTTATTAGACTATTCTTAAGGTTGACATAATGTTCCCGATTCATGGAATTATTTGCGTGAAAAATAGGGAACTTGCACGCCAAACTGCGTGCGTAAACCTGCTCGTCGATTAATGGAATCGAATGCACAGGTTTTTCTTCTGACTTGTGTGGATTTCGCAGTGGCTGGCATGCCCCTGAGAGGGGCAGAGTGCCTTGCGCGAGCCACCACTCAGAGCATGGGTGTGGCTTGCGCAGAGGGCTGGGAAAGGGGTAGAATACAGGAAATGGGGAAGAACATGCAAAAAAGTTGGCGTTATGAGGAACGCCCCGATTCATGGAATTGTTTGCATGCAAAATAGGGAACTTGCATGCCAAACTGCGTGCCTAAACCCGTTCGTCGATTCATGGAATCGAATGCACAGGTTTTTCCTCTGACTTGTGTGGATTTCGCGGTGGCTGGCATGTCCCTGAGAGGGGCAGAGTGCCTTGCGCGAGCCACCACTCAGAGCATGGGTGTGGCTTGCGCAGAGGGCTGGGGGCAGAATACAGGAAATGGGGAAGAACACGCAAAAAAGTTGGCGTTATGAGGGACGGCCGACAGGCAGTGCATCGCACGCCCACAATTGCACATAATTACATGTATTCAGGGAACCACCCAAGCAACCTCTTGGCAAAGATGTAGCCACGCAAAGCCCTCAGAACATCCACCACCCGAAGGCAGGCATAGAGGCACTTGTGCATCGGAATCACTGAGCAGAGGTGGTATTGCATGTCAGATTTGGGGGTGCGTGTACGCAGCAGGGGTTCCGATGTCACTTAGGGGTGAGCGTACGTAGTGCAGCGAGTTGCAGGAATGGATTCCGGGAGTTTGCACGCAGATGTTCAGAGTTTGTACGCATGTTGTTGGGGTGCAGTTGACAGTTTCAGGGGTCCGCTGTGCAGGATCCCCGAGGTACAGCCCTGCTTGCAGGGGACCAAACACACAGTTTACAGGATGCATGTATGCTCGCCGGGGAGCACGCAAAAGTAGCTATTTCTGGCTGTATTGTATTTGGGTGGGGACATGTCGGGGGTGTTCCTGCCACGACTTGCGTATACGTTTACTTTGCGGCACAATTCCATGAATACACAAAGCGCACAGAACAACTTCTGCACGCAGGCTCCCGGGATTTCGGCACACTCTCCTTGAGGCGGGCCCAAAGTGTATAGATAATTTGAATATTCTTTTGTTTGTGAATCTTGTGTAAGGTTGCATATTTTGACCATAACAAAATAATTTAAAAAAAGAATAACAAAAAAATGTTTTAAAAAGTGTCTGACACACAGAAAGCTGAAGCCATCATTTAAGCCTATTCCGAGACCGGAAATCCGAGGACAACATAGTGGCCGCTAAGGCCTATTAGTGACTTTTGATTGCATTACCTTGATGAATAATAGTGCCATTCTTGAGCAGATGCGCGTGCTAACGGTTACTGGCTATTCCATAGCTCCAAACGTGCCCCACGGTTCACTATGGCACTATATATGCATAGTTCTAAAGTGGGCCAATGCAATGCCCAAGGGAAATAAGAGAAAATAAATTAAACATGGCAGCAAAGGGTAAATAGTGAAAAAGGTAGAAATCGGGAAAGACTAATCAAAATGAATAGGTTTACAATGTGAAAGAGGTGCCACATAAAGTGCCCCTCTTAGATACAATTTGGCATCAGTACTGGCTTGTGTTGCACCAGATTAGGGGATGTTTACTGATCAGCCATTGCAAAAAAAAGACATTTGCACCAAATGGCCAGTATATCGCCTTATCTGGCGCAAGAAGTTTGCCAATCACAAGTCTCCAATTTAGGGTGACCAACTGTCCCGTAATTTGCGGGATTGTCCAGTAATTGGGGACTGTGTCCCGCAGTTTGCCAAGTGGCTCTGCGGGTTGTCCCGACTTGCTCTGTTCGAGCACAAATTGTGCTCGAACAAAGTGGCTCTACGGGACGTGGGTTGTCCCGACTTGCTCTGTTCGAGCACAATTTGTGCTCGAACAAAGTGGCTTTGCGGGACGTGGGTTGTCCCGACTTGCTCTGTTCGAGCACAATTTGTGCTCGAACAGAGTAAGTCAGGAGTCACAATTAGGCATGCTGGGGGCTGGGGCGGCCGCTGCAGGGCGCTGTCTCACAGACTAGCTGCCACTAGCCAGCCACTGTTATTCTCATGCGGTTATATTTGCTTAAATTATACAAAGCGCTTTTCGTTGTGTTGCTTACCAGTGACTGGAGAGCTTGTTTAAAAAAATCAAAACGTTGTGCTTTTTGGGGATGAGGCTGGCCAGATCCCAAGATCCGGCTACACATCTGATGCCGGATCTCGGATCCAGCGAGAGCCGGCTCATTGGCCAGTGCTGGATTCGCCCGGGCCTATTCACAGGGGGCTGAACCAGTAAAAAAGAAATATGTGTGCACAGTTGCAGCCGCTGCTGCTGCCTTCTCCTGTCCGTCTCTTGCCATGCCATGGAATTACCTCCAAAACATTTGCCACATGCCTAGCTCCTGACGCATGCCCGGCCGGCTACTGGCCTCTGGCTATCTGTGCGACCGTTTTTTATTTTATTTATTTATTTATTGAATTTGTTGATAGCGCACAGACCCAGAGGTATCACAGCACCAATGGTACAATTTTAGGAAAAGGAGGTCACAATATGGTGCATGCATACAACATAGTGAGTGAGTGTGTCCTAAGTGCATACAGCCTTTGAGTACCTTCCTAAATCAGGTCAGTCGGGTTGAGTTTCCCACCTTCGGACGTATGTCTCACTCAGGTATTATTCCCCAGCGTATCACAGCGTCCTTTCTTTAGAGCCTCCACCCATCCTGCCATTGGCCCACTCTTATCCCCAGTCCCTTAAACTGGTTCAAATGTATATCGAGCGGAGGCCAGGAGCACCTCACACATTAAACCATTGAACTGCCTGCACTCTGTTAACATCTTTCTCATCCCAGTACAGTTGTTATCTAGTGTTATGCAGCGCTTTAATATCCGGAGGTCTTCTGCACTACAGGAAATCCTGGAAATAAAAGCAAAGTTGCCCTTTTCTAATCCAGCCTGTGGAAGTGAGAAGCATTGGTAAATTTGTCTCTTTTGATTAAGAAGTTGCCAGAAAATGGTCTTCATGAGCGAAGGATGTTGCATGCATACACAAGAGGAAAACACGTAGAAATGACACACCCTCGGCACAACAGGCGTTCATTGTTTGCAGTAACATCTGGGTGCCCAGGGCTGTGCATTTCTATACAGTCTGAAAAGTTACATAATTTTTGGCTCAGCCCCCTGTCTATACTATTCTCAAAAACATTCCACTTCAATGTTAACTGGAAAAAGTGTACATAAGATCACACTCTTAAAATATTGCAACCTTTGTCTCTCCAAATATTTTGGGCTACAACCCTTATCGCCCTGTGCAGTGCAATTAATGTTGAGGATTCTTGGGAGTCACAGTGCAAAGCATCTGGAGAGCCAAGGGTGGAAGATCTTCTGCAACGATATCATTGAGCTCAATGAAGGATATACACACATTTCTCTCCACATATCTTTCAGACAGATTCTAGTACACACATCTTTTCACAATGTTTCCTGTCTCTCTCTACTGGTGTATGCTGGTGTGCCTACTACAACACCTGGGTTTGGCCTCCTGGAGAACTCCTATGCCATAGGAAACTGACAGTGCCACTGCTCCCACAAAGCTGTGCTCCTCAGTATAGACCCGGAAGCCGCCTAAGCCTTGGCACTGTGAAAATGTGACTTTAAAAGCCCATCGGATTCTGCATCTACAATCATGTTAGTCACCGCCATCCATCATGTGGGAACTCCTACACACCTTCATCTTTTTAGGTTACCGAGTTCCAGAATTGTCTCCTGCGACTGGAAAGAAAGCCATGGTCTTAATTGTTCCGCTAACTGTGAGGGTCGCATGCACAGCAACACCACCTTGGCTCTATGTCTGTCAGCAAACAAGATAGTGACACCTTTTGCTTGGGACATGCTGTTGCCTAAAACAAATACTTGTGTATCTTGGTTTTGTGCTTCTACTCAAAGCAGTGTTTTCTTCGGACTTGAGCAGCTGCTACTTTAGCTTGTTTTCCCGGGATGTTAGAACTCTGGCTTTACCCTTGGTATTTTGTATCGCTTCTCCCTGGATCGTTTTGGAGTTCTGGCTCCTCCCACTGCAACAAACTCGGCACTCCACCTGGATGGACTACGGACTGTTCTTGGATTCCTCCCTGAACTGCTTTGGCGTTTTGGACCCACTCATGGCAATCGACTCGACTCTCCACCTGGATTGACTACGGACTGTTCTTGGATTCCTCCCTGAACTGCTTTGGCGTTTTGGACCCACTCATGGTAATCGACTCGACTCTCCACCTGGATTGACTACGGACTGTTCTTGGATTCCTCCCTGAACTGCTTTGGCGTTTTGGACCCACTCATGGTAATCGACTCGACTCTCCACCTGGATTGACTACGGACTGTTCTTGGATTCCTCCCTGAACTGCTTTGGCGTTTTGGACCCACTCATGGCAATCGACTCGACTCTCCACCTGGTTTGGCGACCGACTATTCTTGGATTTGGTGTTTGGATTACGTTTTTCTTTTTCTGCTATCATGAACTTTTTTCATTAACTACATCTGGAAGCTCCTTTGGATTTGCTAACGGTCTTGGTAGTGTACTAGTCCTGGACTGTCCCTTTGTGACTTGGCTTTGGCATCTCTACTCCCCCCTTCAGTAGTTGCCGTCCTCATGCCACCCGTGTCCGGTCCCTCTGTGTGTTTTCTTTTCCCTATACTGGGAATGGGTCACCTGGTCTATGGACTCTGTGCATTGCTACCTTTAGGCAATAAGGTAACTGTTAGCAGGTAAGACAGACTCCATAGGATGGGGGAATTGATATTTGACCATTGTATGATACTAACAGCCTCTTTGTTTTTTCTTGCAGCTTGTGGAAGTCCTCCCTGGGTATCCTCTTGCCTTCCAACCTCATCCTCTCCGCAGGTCATATTTGGGATCTGTTTGGTGGGTTGGGGGGAAGTTCTGTGACCCTTCATGGGCACGCCATCACGACACCCTCACAGTAAGCACAAACTTTATGCAGAGTTCATCCTTGAAAAAAGAATGGTCTTCCAGGTGCAGGTAAGCCCTGCATTCACAGGACTGAGCATAGCATCAGATGAGCCAGGCAGAGGAGCTTAATAGCAACTCCCTGTATGGCACATGGTTCACCACAGGAGTCCCCTAGTACGGTTCCATGTCATTTCATCGCCGGAATTTTCAAAGCCTGGCATTTCAATGTGGAAATGTTCTTCGATTTTCTTTGTTTGGGGACGTAACCCCCAAAGTCCCCCTCCGCCACCTATTTTACCTATTACCTAATCCCCCACACCCGTATCTGCCCTTTCACACAACCTTAAAAAATTCGATGAACATTAGTGCACGTTGAAGTGGCAAAAATCTGGCGATGAAAGGACTTCATACACCCTAGTACACAGTAACATCCAGTGACATCCATGTGACACACTGTCGGATACCCGAAATACACCCCTTTTGGTCTCAGAGTTCTAAATCTGTGGCATTAGTACACACATGGCTTATCTCGTCCTTCTATACTGCATTAGAATGCAAGGCCATTTTAGGTCTGTTTAAATCAATTACACTTTTCGGCCCTGAAATTAGCATTTCAGCAAATATATCATTGCAATTTCATCTATCCAAAAATTAGGATTTATTTTGATCCAATTGTAATTGTCTTTTGTAAACAGCCAACACGTGTTTTGACACAGGGTCTTTCTCAAGGCATTGGTGTTATGAAAGTTATTGCCCATGTGCTGTGTCTCTTTCTTCAACCAGAATCAAATTTCAGTTCTGAAATTAACTTCTTGGACCTGGATCCTCGGATTATTATTATATGATGGCAAATTAGCTGTGGGCTGGCTCTGTTTTAGTATATGACCCTTTACATCGATTAGGCGCCTGGTTAGGACATCCTCGATTGGCAACCCGCATGCGGGGTGCACACTTTATGTCTGGCATCACCTCTTCACAAAGTGGTGCGGGCTGCAGTAGCTTCCATGATGCTCCTCACAACAGGAAGTTGAGCGGCTCCATAATTCCAAATCTGTCCCCCAGTTTCAGGGACAACATGTAAACAGTGGCTCACTCAACTCCCTCTTTCAGAACTGCAACTTTTCCATTAAGATTGTTGTTACTGTACACTTAACTTTGAGGTCAATTTGAGGATGGCACAAAGCCTTTAATTTTGTTATCCGTCTTGTAACCTCCACTGCTCTTATAGCACCATCTGATTTTGACAGCTGACCATAAAACGGTGTCCAAGAGGTGGAGTTAGCTTGGAATATGATATGATATGATATTGCATTTAGATCATGCCTATACACATGTGTTTCAAGGTGCAACGTAGCAAGGGAGGGGAAACAGAGGGAAGACAGACACCGATCCTACTAGGCCAGGTGACATTGACATTGCGCAAGCACCTTTTGGCAGGAGGATTACCTGCACCAGCAGTTGCACACGAGAGACAGCCTTTTAGGTCTTGTGCACCAATCTGCAAGCTCAGGCACGGCGAGGGCAGACCCCACCCTCCCTTCTAAATATCAGAAATGCCAAAAGGGTCTGACTACCAGCAAGTTGGCCGGTTGCATGAATCACTTTGGTGATATGTGGCAGGAGGATGTGAGTAGGGTTTTAGGGGGGTAGTAGCTTTGCTTCCATCAGCCACAAGATTTACTACAATTTGATATGTAATTTGTTTTATTTGTAATGTATTTATTTGGATCTTTGATTAAGTGCAGACCCAACCTAAACGGCTGAAATGGTGCTTTACCGTCTGATACTATAAGAAATAAAACAAAAAACAAATCGAACATTCAGTGTTTTGAAAACAATCATCACATCAACCAAAATCCATGCCACACAGCACAATTATTATCTGACCAGTGGAAACCATTCAGTAAATAAGTATGTTTTCAATTATTATTGGAAATATATGAGAGTGTGAGCTGACCATAAAGAGTAAGTTCTATAATCTTGGAATGATACAGCAGCAGGTGTAGCTGTAGGTCAGGGTCTTTGTAGCAGGTGGTGCATCTAAACGAGGCACGGCATTAATCCTCGTTTCGTTGTTTATTGTCTCGGGAGGATAGCTCAGCGGCAATGTGTTCGCCTTGGAAGCAAGACGACACAGGAGCAAGACGACACAGAGCAACACAGCTTCGATCCCCGGGTCCGCGCTTAGAAACCTCTGGGTATTAAGCGTGTTATAAATAACCTATCATATCATATCATTTTAGAGCCACCTGCAAGCTGTAGTTTTACTACCAAATAAGAAGGTTGTTGTAGAGACACACCCTCATAACTAATTCGTCACAATTTACATTGGATTGTTGAATTAAAGAGGATGCAACGTAGTGAAGAAAGAACAGGAGAGATGTGGTCAAAGATGTCTGCTCCCACTATAGCCAAGCAGCAGTATGCAATTCTTTTTTTATTTATTTTTATTTTCAGATAATATAGTCAATAAGCCTTTTGTTATCGGAGAAAAAAACAGTAAGTAAAAATAACAATACAGCAGTTACACTAGAACATATGTATAAAATTCTATACACAATTCATGAAATAGCAGAAAATCAACTAAAGTCATTTAACTCATCCAGGTATTTTTCAAAGACTTTGCAAAATCTACCAAAATGCTATATCAAATTGTCATCATTGCCCGCCATATATGGCCTCATTACGAGTTTGAGGTAGCCATGGTGCTATTAGCACCATGGCTACCTCCAAACCGGGCTCCATTACCGGGTTCCTTCAATGAGGAATAACCGGGTCATTCCAACATTGGAGGACCCGGTAATTCCTCCTTGAAGAAACCATTCCCCATTCCCATTTGAGCCCCCATAGGGCTCAATGTGAATGGCGAGGGAGGTAATAACGGGCACATTACAAATGGCCCGTTATTACCTCCCTCTTCCCCTCGCAGGACCCGGAAAGGACGTCTGGTTTTACCAGACGTCTGTTCCGAGTCCCGCAAAGGTAACCTCGTAATCGTACCGGCACCCTTCATTCCGGGACTGCAAGGGTCGTAATGAGGCCCATAGTGCTCCCAAATGTTACCTGCGGTCGGGTGATTTTTATCAAGATTTCGATAGGCTAGGAGTGTATTCCTATGTATCAATGCCAGACTGTCACAGTCAGCCAAAAGATGTTTGGTGGTTCTAGTGTGGTATCCCGACAGAGTCGACATGGAATGTGAATTATAGGCTTGCCGAGCCAACAGACACCTTTGAAAGTAACTTATAAAAGATAGTCACTTGACAATTAGCTGCTTTATTCCAACAAAATTAGCCGACTTTCAAACCTGTCCATCGAGTACGTCTTATTGCACACGTTCATGTGTGGAGACAATCCTGAAGCGTTCATCAGGAACTTAGATTGTATCGCAGAGACAGCTAGGGTGGGACAAGACCTCCCGGCATCAGTGCCTCACTTTACTATCCACAGGTGAATTACAGGCTGCATATCAAATCCTCTGTGCAGAGGGGCAGGCCCAGTAGGACACTTTTCATTTTGGAGTGCCTGGGATATGAAAAATAGTGTCACTGCCACCAGTTAAGGGAGGCCTCGCTGCTACAGGACTCTCAAGTTCCGCAGTGCAATGAGGGCGATCCAGTCTTGCTCTTTTTCTTGGATATTATCTTGCAAACCTACATTTAAAATAGAAAAGACAACTGCAATTCTCAGAATTCCTAGAAAAAGAGAGCACTGGGAACGTTTCCCACGCATTGGCATGGGGAAACCTGCGAGCTCTGCTGTCATCCCATGATACCCCACGGCAGGTGATGTACTTTAAGTGGCTAGGTAATTTGATGTGGAAAGAGGTAAAACACCGTATCTATAGAAAAAAAGAATCCGAACATTGAGGTAGAAATGACACAGAGCCTCATTGCACGGTATGCGGTAACCATGGCGCTATTAGCACCATGGTTGCCGCCGGTATTTTACTGTGTCCGCCTTGGTGGATCCCGGAATTACCGGCCTACTCCAAGGTGAGCGGGGCCGGTAATTCCCCATTCACCAATGCAATTCCCCCTTCCCATTTTTGCCCCCATAGGGCTGAAAGGGAATGGGGAAGGAGGTAATTACGGTACCGCAAATTGCGGTACCGTAATTAGCACCAAGGTCCCTTTGCGGGCCCGTTCCTTAATGGGTGGTAAAACCAACCGTTGAGGTCGGGTCCGGCAAAGGGACCTCGTAGTAAGGCGGTAAGGGTTTACCGGTACCGGTGCCCTTACCGGTACTGGTATACCCTTACCGCATACCGTGTAATGAGGCCCACAGTTTTTTGGGCTGAATTTGTTTTTTTATTGGTAAATACATGGGGGTGGGGTAAGGGTATACTTTGGCGTATGGGGTAGTGGAGGGGAGGTGTAGGGGGTCTCCCCCAAATTATTATTATTTTTTTTAAAGTGCAAAAAGGCCAAATAATTTTGGGAAATTCGGCCCCAAAAAAACTATTTTCAACTTCGAATTTCTTTTGTTGATTTTTTTCACAGACATCCATAAAACACATCTTATCATAGAAGAGTTCCTGAATTACCTTTAAAGCTATGTATGCCCATTAAATCAGCCCTCACTGGAAACGGCCATCCACACAGCTACGGTTTTCCAGCAGGTGAAACAATGTTTGTGCTGATTTTCTCTGCATCTGCCCTCACCAGAATGTGGCTGATTGTTTCACACAGGAATCCATATGTTTCGCAAAAAAACGATCACGTGATCAACGTATTGAGCATAAGATGTTAAAAAAGATTCTTGATAAGTGCAATGTGAGATGCTATGTATAAGCTATTAAAGTTAATGACAACACATCAATGTTTTCTGAGCCGAAGCCCGCTGTGGCAAAAAAATAGCTGAATCTTCAATTCGTTGTTCCGCCATTTTAACTCAAAACCCTTCCAATAAGCCATAAAAGTAGAAGGACCAGTGCTTCAGAGCACTCTTTCAGAATACGCATTTGCTTTGAGTTCTCCCACGGGTGTGCTGTGTGAGATTCCATCAGCGTATCCAGTCCCTTTCCGCGGCTTCATCCAACATACTCTGCGAGCGCATTACACAAAGAATTCCATCAGCGATAGCGTATCCGACGCACCATCAAATCATGTACGCTATTATGTGGTGAGAGGCAGTGCTCAAAGTGCAGAGAGGCTTATCCACGAAGACAGATGCCAACGCCGGCAAATAAAATAGGGACTTTCTTATGATGGCGGCAATGGAGTAACTTTGCTGAAAATGTTAGGGGGGGCAGGACATCTATATGAAAGGGGCCCCTGCCAAATGAGTGGGGCGAAATGGGGTGCCACAAAGTTTGTGGGGAGGAGAAACACCCTTTTACCCCCTAAAATTACACCCATGGATGGCAGTGAGCCCACCAGTTAATACTCACAACTAATTTGATGACCGAGGCACTATAGTTCTAATGTCTATTTTCTTTTTTTAATTTCAAAATAAATTCCTATGCGATATGGAACACATACAACAAAATAGACTGTGCACGTCATTTCCCTCACGCAGCAACTTATGTTACGGTTCACTGTACCAAATTAGGAAGCTCGAGGTTGCCTTGTTGGAGTTTACAGGCAATACAACAACCACAGAAATACTCAATTTAAAGCATAGTGAAATGTTATTTACAAAGGCTTAAAGAAGTGGGTGGCAAGGGCGTGGCGTACATGGTGTGATTTCACAACATGCGGTTAGCACCTCCAGCATCCTTTCATGCTAGCATTTTGAACATGAGTAGGTGGCTGAAGTTTGTTTTTGGTGTTTGTTAGGGAGAATTCTCAGAAATGTGCTAATTCCCTTCTATCGTACAGACCCGCAGCTCTTTTTGCTGGAGTTTAGTACTTTTAATTTAAAGAGAGCAAGACCTTTTTTCCATTCTCTCATGTATTTTTCTGTGATTTGGCCTCTTAGTAAGTCTCTTAGATTTCCCAAAGGTTTAAATACCTTCTCTTGGTAAAACTACTGTTTCCAAGAGCAGTGAAGCGAAATTGACTTTACTTACATTTTGTAATTTTCCAGACCCAGCACACACTATCTTACAATGGGGTGCTGGACGGGTTACCTAGTATCCCCTTTGTCTAGTTTCTCATGTAACATTTTTATGTTACCCTTTCTCCAATGGCTGCTGGCAGTGGTTTACTTTTTTCCTACCATTTTGTGTTTCTACCGCGGGCTGCAATTACAGCAACAGTAAAGCACCAATGGGTGCCCATTTTGTCAAAATGGCCTGGTCTTCTTTTTTTGCCATTCCTTGTTGGAAAGCTACTTCTTGAGATTCAATCTGCATGCCAAACCAGGTTTGGTCCCTTTGTTCATTTTGTCTTTCGCGGGAATCAGCAGTGTAGCCTGCCTCTGGCTCCAGTGTGTCTGGCAGGGCAGGAAGCGAAGGAGGTGCCCGAAACTCCCTGTGCTCAATCCCCTTGGTTACAGGAATGCACCCAAAGGTGATTGGCTCGCTGGCTGTCCTTGGAGGACAGCCACCCTGCTGTGCGATTGACAGCTAGGCTATGAATGAAAGGGAGAAACCTGCATAAAAGGCAAAGCTTTTGGCTTGGAAGGCTGAGTCGGCGACTGGATGAAGGAACCGCTAGAAGAACTTGGAAGAGACACTTGCTGCAACTCCTGGAGCATTGGTTTGCCCGGTGAAGCCCTGTTGCATTGCTGAAACCCTGAATTTGCCTCGACTAGAGAAGCCCTGCAACGGATGACGTCTCCCTTTGGGTTAGTGGGACCAATCAACTCCAAAGCAAACTCGTCTAGACATCCTCTCGGAGCTGGCTGTACTCCCATTGCTGCTGGAGGAGCCGATTGCCAGGGAGAGGAACACCAGAATCGAGTGTCTCATTTTGAAGTCAGACCCGAGCTACAGGAATATCCTCCAGACCCCCATGAAGCAGGACTGATCGCCTGAGGCACCTCAACAGAGTGCTGGACCCCAGATGCGCAAAATGTCCATAAAGGCATCCGAGAAGCGCAGTGGTGCTATTTGCAAGAGTCGCAAGAAGCTGAAACCACAAAGTGCAGCTGATCTGAAGTTTGCCCATTGTTGCCGCCGGCCTCCATTTTAGTGCAGGAGTCCCCAGACATCCTCCCTTTTGTCCCCATGACTGAGGTCCAGGAACAACAGGATCTGCAGACCTACACTGGAACAGAAGCCAGCTGGAACCAATTTCTTCAAACCAATGCTACTTTAAAACTAAGGGTTGCTTAGCTCTTGCTGTGTAGCATTGTTAGCTCTCAGTTTAGACTTGTCTTGGTTGTGTTTGCAGAGTTACTTGCAGCTTTGCCCCTCACAAGCCTCCCAGCTTGTGGCCCAACAGTAATTTCATTGTGCAAGACGTTTTACTTACCTTCAAGAAGTGGTTCAGCTCATCTAGACTTGTGTTCAATTCACATTGGCTGTCCTGGCTCCCTGAAAGACTTTTCTAGCCTAACCTCTGACTTTGTGCTTTAGCTATCCCTCAACAAAAGTCACACATTCCATAACTTGTGTATCTGGGAAAGAGTTAATTTACTTTGCATTGGGGGTTCCAAAAGTACTTACCTACTTAAGAATATTTGTTAACCATTGCTTTATTCCCTCATCTTTTCCTTTTGACACTAACCTCAGTATTGCACTAAATGTGCCAGTGATATGTCAATGTCCACAGTGTCCTAGTTATTTAAGTCACCTCAGGGTGTAGGAAGTATCTGTGTGCCATCCCAAATTCGTATCTACTGATTTATTGAAACTGAGAGTGTGTTTTTGAAGTATATTATTATGTTACATATTTTGCTCCCTTCTAAAGAAGGCTTATTCAACTGACTGTTAAATTAATAAATCATTGTTTAATCAAGAAACCTTGAGTGTAAGTGTTTATTTGGCTACTTGTCACTGTGAATCTCTGTGTGATAACCCTACAGCTCACATTGGCCCCTCTTGAGATAAGCCTGGCTGCTCAGTCACTCTACAAACGTGTGTAGTACATGCTTATACCAAAGGTTGTGTTAACTATTGCCAAGAGGACAAGGCTGGTGCAGTCTCCCACAGGGTACTGCATACAATCTTGCCTAACAGTGTTATTTCTGGCACCCGCCCATTCTAGAAATAGAAAAGACATTTTCTAGTTCTAGCTGAGACCGTCGTCTATTTCGAGCGAGTTTGCCCACTGGCACTAGAAGAAGTATTGTTCTATTTGTCACCGGCACCTTCCTGCAGGACAAAAAGGTAAGGATGGAGACGTTACACACCATTTCAATGTGCCCAGGTTGGCGCGGGCCGGTTTGGTGCAGACGTTTGGCTTCAAGACCCATTTTGGCACGCAGATCTTTCGGTGCCAGCATGTTTCACTATTTTAATTTTTTTTTTTAAAGTTGGTCCCTCAAGAACCCAGTCCTGCAGGACTGAAACACAGGAAAGTAAACCAGAAGGCCATACAGATCTTATTGTTTTGGCATGCACAAGTTACATATATTTTTCTGAAGCATGACATGGGTTGACATATATATCTTGTGCTATGAGCACTCTAAGATCTGTATGGACTTGCGGTTATGTCTTCGGTCTTGCAGTTTATATAACAAGAGGACTTAGGCTACCCCACCTTTTTGTCACTTTCCAGGGTCAAAGATCATGTGATTTTATCTGTACACAAGATAAAGATCACCAATGTTGCATTTATATACATGACATCTTTATTTTCAAGTATTTCATACTCAGGCTATTATACATGTGTTACCATGTTGAACCAAACTTTTTTTGGGTATTTCTACAAATGTTATCATATTAAACATTCATATCATAACAAACAATTTGCAGTGGTGTTTTTGCACAGTGAATAGTTAGTATTGGTATTGATTTAGAATATGCTTCCCATAACCAGACATCTATCTTTTATTCGGTCTTGCAGTCCAGCTGGCCTGTGTTCAAGATGGCAGCAATGCTTTACCCAACTGGTCATGCTAAACCAGGTCTTGCGGTCAAACATCCGCGCCAAATCAGCCCACGCCGAACTGGCGGTGCCGAAATGTCCTGCTCCGGGATGGAGAAGGTTAGAGTGATTAGAAAGAACGTTTGGGATGGTTCACTCCTACAAGTGTCCCGCAAATATTCGAGGGGTACCAGATGTTTAAAGAAGCAAACTTTCATGGGTAACTTGTGGAACAGTTCTAACACCCCATGCCATAAGCACATCCTTTCATGAAAGTACACAGAATTCAGACTTGACCTATCCAAAACAATTGGGTTACCAATTAATTCACCTCCCTGTGTGGAGAGAGAGTGTCACGCCCCGCATCACTTCCCCGGTCACTTCTCGCATTACACCCCCAGTTGCATGCACTCAATCTCCCCTACACCCACCTGCAAGGTCACTCATGATACACACAGTAAGGCGACTGCATCCTGTCTTGCGATCAAGAACAACAGCCGGCTGCCCGGGAGTCTTCCGTCCTTCATTTCGCTGGCAGTTGCCATGGAGACTCACACGCCGACAGCTTCCTCGTTGTACATGCTTCAAGCGGCACACTCCGATCCTCCTACAGCAACCCCGACAGCACGTGATCAAGACCACGTGATCGGCCGCACGTTACGTGACGGCTTCAAGCAGGTATAAAAGTGGACGCAAACATGGAAACAATGCTTCACAGCTGACTACCGTGGGGACTTTGTGACGCTTGCTGCTACTCTTCGATTCTCGGTTACCTGGATCTCGGATTGCTTTACGGACCTGATTTTGCCTGTTCCTCGGACTCTGGTTTGTTCCTCCTTTTGACCTTGGATTGTTCTACGGACCTGATTTGGCTTGTTCCTCGGACTCTGGTTTGTTCCTCCTTTTGACCTCGGATTGTTCTACGGTCCTGATTTGGCTTGTTCCTTCGGACTCTGGTTTGTTCCTCCTTTCGACCTCGGATTGTTCTACGGACCTGATTTGCCTATACCCTGGTTTCCGTTTTGGTACTTTGTTTTCGGTGCCATCTAGACTGCCTCTGTTCAACCTCGGCACCTTGAAACTACGTATCCTGAACTACACCGTTGGAACCATACTGTTTGGTCTCTGTCAGCCGACCCAGGTGTTGTTTCTCAAAAAACTTTGCAGAACACCTAGCCTCTTTACCCTGCCACCTGTTAGCTGTCCCTTCAAGGCACCATTATTGTACATTGGGGGTAAGCTTTAATACTTCTACTGCTTGCATTGCATTGTTGTCCTTTCAATTGGTTAACAACCATTCATTGCCTTACAGTGGTTCCTGGGGTGTTTTTCCGGTGTTCCTAGTTCCTGTCTGACGGCTTACAACACCTGTGGCCTTAAAGACTGCACAGGCAGTGTACTTTGCCTTGCCTGTGCGGTACTTAGGGACGGAGGTACAAATATCTGCACGACCATCAAGCTTTAGAACAGAGAGAGAGATTCTATTGATGTTCCATAAGTGATCTGAGGGCAAATTCAGCATATTATATACACAATATAAATGGTCACCATTATTATACATGGGGCAGCACATGTAAGTACATCACTTCTAGGTGGACCCAATTTTGGCAGTGAAGAGAAATAAGATTAAACGTTTTGAAGTGATTTTGCCAGTATGGTATATTTTGGTCAAGTGGGTAAGCCAGACTTTGAGACAATGTTTGTGGATTCCTCACTTTGCAATTGAAGCAGTAGCCAATATCTCATTGCATATCTTTAGTTGTGCAACAACATATAATGATGAATAGGTGTCCTTGGAAAGCTATCCTGTGTTAAGTGAAGCTACATTCAAAGCAGAAAGCACATAATAAATAAGTCTTAGAATATATAAGAAGTCC
Organism: Ambystoma mexicanum; assembly: GCF_040938575.1. Taxonomy (NCBI): domain Eukaryota; kingdom Metazoa; phylum Chordata; class Amphibia; order Caudata; family Ambystomatidae; genus Ambystoma; species Ambystoma mexicanum. Next base: position 396,067,438 of record NC_090928.1, on the reverse strand, counting down.
CAATAGAAAGGTGCTAGGCAAAGCAAGCACAATTTAGTCTGAAAGGGCAAAATAGCACAAGGGGGAGTGTGAATCTGCAAAAGGATTACAAGGCAATTCAGACAAGTACTTCATTTGAAAATGAGTATGCCCATCCACACAATACAATTTCGAATACCTGGAAAGTGGGCAACTGTGTGTGCATGTTGAAATCAGTGCTCTCAACTATTATACCATGACAAACGTGGTAAAAGAAACAGACTTCTAAATATATTTTAGTGAATGATTAGTGTGATCAGATGTATGTAAATAAAGTACATATCCTAAAATACCTGGCACAGATGGTAACACAGCCCAATGAGCCGAATGCCTACTGCAGAGATTTGAGTGATCTCTATGTTACAATTTGGAATATTGGCATAGCTAACATTGTGTTTCATAGTCCAAAGTGAATAAAGTGATTATCTTTGTCAAGTGCGGAGACAAAGGGCCTCATTACGACCCAGGCGGTAAGTTACCGCCTGGGTCGTACCTTTACCACCATGGCGTAAACTACGTTTACGCCATGGTGGTTGGCGGACTTACCGCCCCATTCCGAGGTTGGCGGGGCGGTAAGTCCCCAATCCCCATTTACCCTTCCCCATTCCCATTTTTGCCCCATAGGGCATAATGGGAGTGGGGAAGGCGTTAATTACGCCACCGTAAATTACGGTAGCGTAATTAACAACAAGGTCCCTTAGCGCCATGGATTTTAACACCTGCTAAAAGCAGGTGTTAAATCCTCCATGGCGCTAAGGGACCTCGGAATCAGGCGGTAAGGGTCGGCGCTGTTTACGCCGCCGTAAACCCCTTACCGCCTGGGTCGTAATGAGGCCCAAAGACTTGTGACCTGCTCATAAGGGGAAAGCATTTTGCCACCATGTAGCTGCAAAAGGCTTACTTTTCATAAACTGCGATCTACTAGATCTAATCACTAAGGACATTTCAAAGGCAGATTCTGGTCTAATGGGCGAGGAACTACTGCCCGGGGCCGATCTTAACCACGCATGTACAGTTGATATTTCTCAGCTAGCAGTGTGGGGCAGCGACACACCTTGCATTCCTTAGCCACAGAAAAATAATCTTCATGCAAAGTAACTGCTCACTAAAAACACTTATGATGGTCAATTGAGCTAATACTTTGAGAAACTGCTGTCCACATCTGCCACCTAGCAAAGCTCCTTCCTTAAAATTCATACCTCAAAAGCAAGCAGAAACCAAGCTCATGTTCTGCCGATGTTAGTGTTCTGGCTAATTTTATTTTGCTTTCTCATTCAATACTGATGTTTAATTTTCTCATTATAAATGTATGAGTACAGGAACAGGTATGGGAGTGAGTGCCAGGACTAGCAGAGTATCGCTAAGTGGTCCCAACTAAACTCCATACAGCCTGGCATTTTAGTCAACAGCACTTTGCATTATGGGTCTTGTTGTTTTGCCCTAAGCTTGGACCCACAAACCTCTGAATGAAAAGCGGTTATTCGCTAAAACACAAAAGACACCGACTTGGCTGCTACATTCCTACTACTAGACAGGCCAGACTGCATGGGGAGGAGGCAGGGCTGCATGGGCTATTGAAACATAGAAGACGAAAGATCGTAATCAAAGTGCAAAACATCAAAACAGTTTATACGAAAACATAAAGCCAACATACCTGGTCACAATATGTCTGGTCCGAGAGAGGAGGCTCCCTTCTGTCCACACTCAAGTCCCGAGGAGAGCAGATTTATGCGCCGGCACAGAGGCCAGCTATCCTAGGCCAACCGAGGCTCCACAGCGCTGTGCAGATATATTGGCTTTATGTTTTCATATATACTGTTTTGATGTTTTGCAATTTGATTAGAAGGTGTCTTTGTCCTTATGCACTGTCAGGTGTTTTAGGAGTTGATGTAGTGGAATTTGACTCGATGTTTTGTCTTTATGTTTCCATATATAGTGTTTTGATGGTTTGCCTTTTTGATTACAGTTTTAGTTTGTCTATATGCACTGTCAGATAATATATGTTTTTGTATTCATTGATAATTGTTTTTACATATGATATGGTTCCTTGAAATCAACCCTGAAATTAACCAGGCACATGCACATTGTGAGGATACTCTCCTCTCTGTGTTCTAATGCATGTGTGTTTATACTTCTATATAATTTGCATTAATTGATTCAAATGAATTATATGAACTGATAAGGATGAAGTAAATGGATACGTTTTTACTTACAATGGGCTGATTTTGATTAAATAATGTATCTTTCAGAGGAGACATCTTTGCTCAGGTTGTGTTAGATTAGGCTCCACTCTCCCCTGCTATAGGGGCTCCTTTCCCTTTAGCATTTCCGTTGGTATTATAATCATTAACAACAGACCTGCATGCACTCTTTCCGCCTCTGGTTTCATCCTTCCTTGAACACATCTCAGTGTAACTCCTCACTGCACCCATTATCCTCCTATTCTATCACCCACCTGGCACACTCAACTGATTCTTCTCGGATCTGGACCTTTTATTGAAAACCGTCCCAACTGTGGTCGCTGGAGTCATAATGGACGACCTCAACCAATCCAATATGAACAAGGCCCATCAGCCTCAATTGAACTCCACTCTCTCTGACAACTCACTAATCAACCTACACAATATTCCAACCCACACCAAAAGCAAATCTTTCTGCCTGATATTTCTATCTTCCAAAAAGTGCTCCACTGCTCTCAATATTGCCCCTCCCTGTCTGATCACTCACACTTTCAATTTGCAATCAAAATCTCCATCTCATTCCCCCCTTGTCCCTCATATATACATTAGCAAATGTACACTCAAACACAACTCCATGAACCCCTACCTTGACCAAGTCAAACGGTCGCTCCAACCTCACTCTCTTCCTCCTGCTCACTCCATAGAATACTCCTTCACAGATTTCAAATCTACATTGTCATCCACCTTGAGGAATACTCTCTTCTTGGCACCCGCCAACATAGATTGTGGTCCATTAAGACCACACATACCCACTTTTTAATTATCTCCCTATTGCTCATCACTCTTAACTCTGATCTATCTACATTCTTCTTGGCCTCTCGAATGACTTTGACATTGCCGATCATCCCTCCCTCCTTCAAACCCTTTCACTCAATGACTCTCAGGAGATTTGACTTGGCTGGAAATCCATATTCTCCTCCCCAGCACTCCTCTTGGAGATGTTCCCCAAGGTACATTCCTAGGCCCTCCTCTGCACTACCTAAATTGATTGACAAACTAATTTCTCTTTTGGCTGAAACTCCCATCCCTTTGCTACTAACAATCAGATCTTCTTCCCTTCCCCCCTCCTTTGTCTCAACTATCACTAAGCACTTAACCAACTGATTTAGTGTCATCCATCAACGGATGACTTTATAATGTCTCTTTCTTTTACTACTTGACTTAATTGCATTACAATTTTTGCAAGAGGGTCACTTTATGTTCAGTTCTCCATTCTTACGTCATCTAAGATGGAAGTCATCTTTCTTTCTATCTCTTACACCAACGCCACTTGCTCGTCTCTAATCTCTTTACCCTCTGACCCCCTCACCCATGGCTCACAACATTGGAGTTTTCTTTCACAGCAACATTAAACTTTCCAGGTTTGCATGACCAGTGTTCCTACAGCAACACTCAATTTTGTTAACACTAGAAAAATCCAAGCTCACGTTATGCACAATTCCACTTATCTCATAGCTTATCTCTAATAGTCTATTGCACAAGTCTACTCATTTTCTTACCCTGCTACTCCTTCACTCTTCTCAACCGGATCCTCAGTTCTGCTACCCCTACCTTCTTCACCAAACCTATATCCTCTTCCACTGCTACCTACCATCATCAATCTTGATTGTTCTGCATGCACAACCACTCTCTCGTTAATCAATCTAAAGTTCAGACTACATTCAGTATACCCTGCACAAGGATTCAACTGCAGTAATTGGAGTGTTGCTTGCAATGGTGTACCAAGCTAGCCTAATGTCTGGAACAATCAAAAACATGAGCATCAGAATGTGTGAACATTTGTCAACACTTGGCAGCCAAGATCATAGATATCCTCTTGCAACTCATTGGCAAGAGAAGCACCAGTGGGAGAATACATCAGGATTAAGATTCATTGGACTATCGAAAGTCACAGTTGACAAAAGAGGAAGGGACTTGGAGCCTAAGCTATGTCAATTGGAAGCTAAGCTTATAGGTAAGCTACCTACTACCTTCAATGGACTAAATACTGATCATGAGATGGCGGCTTTTCTTTGATTACTCTGAGAACTCTGTAGCAACTAGAGAGAGGTAACCAACACTTTCTGTTCTCAAGATGTAATGACTGGACCAATTTGGAGAAAGTATCCGTGATGCCACTGTTACTACTCTGCAGCCCTTTCGAGTTAATATTCTGACTTTCTTTTTAAACTTTCTTTATTGTTTTACAGTCAAATAACCAACAGTTCCCAGAATGCTCCCAATATATCTTCCCCCCTCCCTTACCTTCCCCCTTGACTCACAAATTTGCAGCCAAATATATTAATGGGGCGCAAATGATACAGAGCTGACTATTGGGTTAACGTATTAGGACATACTTTGCCTACAATATGTTAAGGGGGCCAATTTGCCCACATGTGCTGCTATAACAATTAGTGAATGATCTGACTGCCATTGTCACTTCTGAGGGCTAAACTAAATCACTGATATAGATATATTATATATTTATGGTAGGACTCTGAAGTTCTCATTCTTAAAATATTTTGATAATGTACGCACTAAGTCGAATTATCTATCAAATTCATTAAAACGTCTGTGCTCACTCCCAAAAATCAGATGAACTTTCCCACCTATCTACCAGACGCTATTATGCAGGCCTATGATATTCATATGTGGAAAACCTTATTTAATATAAACCCACATGATACCCAAACATAGCAGAGGAATATTTTACTGTATACTCGTGTGTTTGGCCTTTTGCCTTTCATGAGTCCGTCATCTATGGCAGTATCCGCGATGCGCATGCGCGTACATTACACACAAGGATACACATACTGAAACAAGACGGGTCAACAGAAACCGTCTGATTCCAGTACCGCGCATGCGATGCAGCCGCCACAGTTTTCACTGTAACCTGATACATCAGGTAAGCCGCGGTTCCATGCATTTTTGCCCCTGAATCATAGTTAAAGATGTGTGTCCTGACAGATGTATCGTGCACACAGGTCCAGATTGGACTAGTGCACGGAAGGAGACGCACTAGATGTTTAATTACTTGTGATAAACGTAAGATATGTGAAACTAAGTCCCTCTGAATTCCTGCAAAATATGCAAGATACATATTATTGCAGGGTGCGTCGGAGTGCTCCAGTCTAAGATGCATCCGAGTGATCCACCTTTTTGAACAGAAATCAAGCAAAATAAAGGGTAAGAAATGTAACCACCTTGGTACAAGCATAAGCAAAATTCCATACAATGTGACAGGAGAATATGGGAGTTAAACAACATATATGTCTCCCCCCGCACCCCATTTGTGTATTCTCTACAGGTGGGGTACCGTGCAGAGACATTTGGAATTCTCATATATAATTTTGGCAGCACATTAAACACGTGCTGTGGCCCTGAAAAAAGTGGGATGACAACCATTACCACATAAACCAGTAGGCCTGGTTTCACCCTTTTTTAAGAGAAAGGAATACACCAGCAACATGGTAAAAAGGTCCAATACATTAAAGATATCGTGTCGAGTATTTCAGCTTTAAAACCCTAATAGGGTGGTAAGCATCTTCTCAGAAAAACGTTGTACTAACAAACAACTTGAATACAAAGTATGGTCTTTTTAAACATCCATATTTGGGAATTTTTTGGAAATAGATCAAAATGCTTTGTTTTGTATACATTATTTTTAAAGTGTGCTAATGCCTAGCAAAGAAAAAGAATAAAGGTGAAGTTTTCCTTTGCAAAGCATTTATCACACATTCTGCAAAAAGCACGCTGGGAGAAACCATTGGTGACTAGTATGAGATAGAGCCAGTTCTTCCCCCTATCCCCTCACCCTAGATAAGCAGCTCGTCAGCGCGATCTAGTCATAGTAAGTACATAAGGGTTTAGTAAGACATGTTGGAGGTCAATTTATTTGTAGGCTACATTGTTGGTAGGAATATAAGAATAACGCCAAAAATGTTTTAAAACCTCTTACTTTTTTGTGCGTGTTATATGTACTGGGGGAATTCACAGGTGGGAACCCCCCTCAAAGTCCAATATGTGTGTTTGTGGTGCTTGGACTCCACGGGAATGGGGATTTACTCTTCCTGCCACCTGCCATAATATCCCAGTGGCACCAGGAAGTCAGGCGGCAGAAATAGTGTCACAGGGTTGTCAGTAACCCACCATCTACCAGCGCGTTTTACCGGCAACCCTGTAAAGAGGGCCATGGTGTGCGACAATTGTGAATTTAAAAAATAAAGTCTGGCACAAGGGGGGCAGGAATTGATGACCTCTCAAATGTCATCAAACCCCTCAGCGGTAGGACTGTGACTGGATAAGCCTCCCACCTCCTGCTGAGAGGGGTTGCCAACCCTTTGACAAGGCTTGGGTACTGGCCTTGTCACCAACCTTGCACTATTATTGGGCCTCAAACATTCATTCATTCAGTCATTCACCCATCCTCAAAATCTTTCTTTCATTCCTCCAGTACCCCAACCCATTTATCTATCCTCATAATCCCTCATTGACACATCCATCATTGCTCCCATCCATTCATTAATCCTCACGTTCACATTCCTTCTTGTCTGCTTTCCTCCAGATATACCACCCATCTGCGCAACTGTGTCTATGTGCATGAACTGAGAGAATGATTTTACAACACAACACACAAAACTACTGGCTTTATCGTTGCTTGTTAGTTCTGGCTATTAGCTAAGCACTGCCTATACACTGAAACTATTGTCATGGAAAGTGAAGACATGAGAGAGATGAGAAGTGAGGAGGGACACACGGACTATGGGTGCTGTGTGGTTATTTATCCGCTCATTAACTGCCAAAGCCCATGCTACTTCCTATGGCCAATCCCACCCACCATCTGGCCCTCTCTGCCCAAATAAGATCCTCTGGGATCTCTCTGACTCTTTGAGTTTAGCTCTGGGCTTTCTTGGCAGACTTCTGAAAAGTAAATGCTCAATTGTAGCCATAAACAAGCTAAACCAGCTCCTCGCCTAATTTGGAAGCAGTAAGTGTGTCCTTACATCTGTTCCTTGGATTGAATTCCTGTTCAAATCAATAATTGGCAAAGCCAACAGCTTTGGCTATTTTATAGCCATTTCCCAAGCACTGCTATTTCCTGTCTAGGTAGTAGCACCACTTGAAAGCTCGCGTTCAGGCCATGGAAACATCTGCCTTCTCTGGAGTGTCTGAAGCTTGGGCGCATGCGCTGTTCTTTTCTTGCCAGTTTTGTTTGCTGCTCTCCCTCTGCGCATCCACGTGCTTGCGGTGCCCTGCTGTGGAAAGAAGTGCTTGCAGCGGACGGCACGGATTACTGGTCCAGGCGTTTGCAGATAGCTAAACGGATAAACTGCCTCGCATCTGCACGATCAGACTCATTCATTCCATATGTTCGGCTGCTTCAGTCTCTAATCCAGATTAGCATCATAAAACGGAGAATAGTAATTCGTGGCCGTGAAACGTGAGCAAAATGAATAATCCAGTGGGGCAGTGGACACCGGCCCCTGAATTGGTATAAATCAACACAACACAACATAACATGATGAGAAAAGACCTCATCTATGTCAGGATATGCCAGCCCTGTGTCCCTCTCTCCCGAAGGCTTGTTGACATTTCGAAGAGATGTGCTGCAGTGGCCCAGCAAGGGCACACTGAAACACAGATGCCCACTCCGGATGCTCCTTGCGAGTCCTTCCTTTGGACTGTCCGTTCAGAAAGTGGCGAATTCATTTTTAGGACTTGCTCGAGAGAGTTTTAGCTCTCTATCAGAGTTGCAGTATTATCTAAGAGGGTCTCTAGAGTTAATCAACCACTCTGTGATGCAGAAAGAGTGCATGGTGGTGAAAGCTATGTTACAGTGTTGATCAATTTGATGAATATAGTGCTGCTATGTAAATTAGTAGATAGAAATACCAAATGCTGCTTTTAAGAGCTTCTTTTGCTCCCATGTTGTTTAATACTTCGACATTTTTCCACCTTTTTGCTTCATTACATTTTATGTTTGTTATTATTGCTGGAGCGCGCCTTTTGCTTGTCACTTGGACCCACTGTTTGGTTAAAGAATCCAAAAGACGGGTCTCCCAATCACCGACAATCATCGCTGCATGATGCAGAGACTACCTTTCATTGGCCCATTGCATCTTAACAAAACAGCGCGTAGCCCCATCCTAGGGGAGTAGGTCTGGCAATATTACTGTTTGCCAGAGCAGTCCATCCGCAAAACTCTCTTCACTTAACCCCCCTCCATGAACATGTGTCATTATTTACAGGAAGAAGGCGGCTGTGTGACGATATGCAAATCATAGCTGCCCTATTTCTGAAGCAATAAGTCTAATATGTGGGGCTCAGAGAAATTAAAGTGCAAAAGGGATGCATATCCGACAGGAGGCCTGCCAATTGGCAGCTTTTCTGGTGTAGAAACACTGGGAATCCTCTTCAATGGTAAATCTGCAGTAACAAGCAGGGGTGTTGCTAGGTCTGGAAAAGGTCCGGGGCTATGCTAATGCCATGACTGCCGGGACTCAGGACTAGCTAGCCTTTTGGTTGTAGCCCCTGAGATATTCTATATGGGGCAACAACCAAAAGACCAGGGGCTATACCCCCCTCTGCCCCGCCCCCTCCCTAGCAACGCCTCACAAAGTTCACAGGTCAGGCTTTTCAAATGTAGAGTAAAGCACTTTTTTGTCCCGTGGTGGCTAAACACAAGAATGTTTCCCCATCCACATTCATTAAGCCCGCCTGTATGGTTGTGTCGATGCTTGTCGTTTCTGGAGCGACTCGCTAGGTGAATCCCTGAGCTGGATATGCACTGGTTGCCAACTTATCATACACTGGGCAAGGAAAGGTTATCCATAGTCTTCTTGGGATCCCAGAATGTAATGGTGTACATTTCTTGAGGATTGCATCCACCACTGCTCGTGATCTCTATGTGGAAGATCGCGTCCGCTACTGGAGAACATCTAAGTGGATCATTGAGAGCCATCTGCAGTTCCTGAAGGCCGACGGACCAGATGGATCCTTGACTTTCTAGCACTGCCTCCCTCAGCAAGCAGTGCCGCAATCTTCTTAAAGAAGAAGCCCTCCCTCTCCATTGCCCTGGACTATGGTGGTTCAAATCCAGTGAAAAGTGCTAGAATGCAAGTGTGCAGTTCACGGAGGTCTGTGTTAATTAACTGCAGGCACTATTCAGGAATCTTTGGGAACACTACATTGCCATAATCTTTTTACACCAAGCAGCTCAAGTTTTGTGGTCTGTGATGATCCTCTGAAGATGCAGAATGCAGAGTTACTTTGCAGCATCAAATTGATACCCTCCATAAGTTCATGCAGCAGTTCAGACAAATACATTCCCAAGACGCTAGATCTGGAACTATTTAAGATGAAGAAAGTCGGATGACAAAACTGAATCGGACAAAGACCAGTCAAGGGAAACCACCTTCAGACATTTGTTAAACTCTCACTGAATTAAGCCTTCATTTGCGTACGTGCCTCTGTTATTATCTGACACGCGCCAAAAGCATTGTCTAAAATATTGGCCGAGCTGGATCCCTCTTCTGAATGCTTGGTTATCCCTGGCACCCTCTGGATGGTAAAGCTTGGTAGATGCACCCCCCCTTGCCTATGACCAGTTCCATCAGGCAGACCGACAGAGACAAGCAGTGGCATTAGGAATGAAACACTATTAAGATCGCGCCGCACCACCCCCTGGAAGGAGGAATGCCAGCGTTTCGCCCATACACTGCTGTGCCCAAATCTGAAGCACAGCCTGTGGGGGATCTCCCTCATGCCGACCTGTGAGGTATCAGGCTCATTGTTTTCAGCAGGCCTGGTGGGATTATTGAGAAATTCCCCACCAGTGACCTGTTCCCAGCAGGTAGGTGAACATTAATGAGATTGTTGCGGTAGACTCCAACCACTCACCTGGCCATCTCGGTTCTATGTGATTTCATCGAGGAGATTTGGATGAATCTAAATCCATTGAATTTTCCTTTTAAGCCATTTGGCCGCAAATATATGTGGAGGAAACCCCCCAGGGGCCCTCATTATCCCCCACCTTAATTGTTACTCTTACCCACAACACCACATACATTCGGGGCCAAACTCGACCCATAAAATGTGATTGATTTGGATTCAACCAAATCTCCTGCGATGAAGCCTCCCTATCCTGGCAATCTCAACCAACAGGTGCATTGAGCATGGAGGTACTCTAGTAAGAACACACTCAAGAGGATCTGACTGAGGGGGAGGATTCTGCAATCGAGCCTTAATTGGTAAAACATTTTTCCGGATTCAACGATGGAGAGCAGTCCAGTGGGGATGAGGAGTGCCTGAGCAGCCCTGCATCCATGAATGTAATAAAGATGTAGGGCCTAATTCATGGAACTTTTAGAGCAGTGCAAAGTGACTCTGCACTGTCAACAAACACCCCAATTCATAGAGCGGTGCAAAGTGTATTTTTGCGGTGCAAAGTCACTTTGCACCGCGCTAAAAGTTCCAAATAATTAAGCCCTTATTCCCACTCCCCGTCATAACAATTGTCACTTTGCACCAGTGTAAAGTCACTTTGCACCGTGCTAAATGTTCCATGAATTAGGCCCTTATTCCCACTCCCCTTCCAAACGATTGTCACTTTGCACCAGTGTAAAGTCACTTTGCACCGTGCTAAAAGTTCCATGAATTAGGCCCTTATTCCCACTCCCCATCCTAACGATTGTCACTTTGCACCAGTGTAAAGTCACTTTGCACCGTGCTAAAAGTTCCATGAATTAACCCCTTATTCCCACTCCCCTTCCTAACGATTGTCACTTTGCACCAGTGTGAAATCACTTTGCACCATGCTAAAAGTTCCAAATAATTAAGCCCTTATTCCCACTCCCGTCCTAACGATTGTCACTTTGCACCAGTGTAAAGTCACTTTGCACCGTGCTAAAAGTTCCATGAATTAGGCCCTTATTCCCACTCCCCGTCCTAACGATTATCACTTTGCACCAGTGTAAAGTCACTTTGCACCATGCTAAAAGTTCCATGAATTAGGCCCTTATTCCCACTCCCCATCCTAACGATTGTCACTTTGCACCAGTTTAAAGTCACTTTGCACCGTGCTAAAAGTTCCATGAATTAGGCCCTTATTCCCACTCCCCGCCCTAACGATTTTCACTTTGCACCAGTGTAAAGTCACTTTGCACCGTGCTAAAAGTTCCATGAATTAACCCCTTATTCCCACTCCCCTTCCTAACGATTGTCACTTTGCACCAGTGTGAAATCACTTTGCACTGTGCTAAAAGTTCCAAATAATTAAGCCCCTATTCCCACTCCCGTCCTAACAATTGTCACTTTGCACCAGTGTAAAGTCACTTTGCACCGTGCTAAAATTTCCATGAATTAGGCCCTTATTCCCACTCCCCGTCCTAACGATTGTCACTTTGCACCAGTGTAAAGTCACTTTGCACCATGCTAAAAGTTCCATGAATTAGGCCCTTATTCCCACTCCCAGCCCTAACAATTGCCACTTTGCACCAGTGTAAAGTCACTTTGCACCATGCTAAAAGTTCCATGAATTAGGCCCTTATTCCCACTCCCCGCCCTAACGATTGTCACTTTGCACCAGTGTAAAGTCACTTTGCACCGTGCTAAAAGTTCCATGAATTAGGCCCTTATTCCCATTCCCCGTCCTAACGATTGTCACTTTGCACCAGTGTAAAGTCACTTTGCACCGTGCTAAAAGTTCCATGAATTAGGCCCTTATTCCCACTCCCCGTCCTAACGATTGTCACTTTGCACCAGTGTAAAGTCACTTTACACCGTGCTAAAAGTTCCATGAATTAGGCCCTTATTCCTACTCCCCGCCCTAACGATTGTCACTTTGCACCAGTGTAAAGTCACTTTGCACCATGCTAAAAGTTCTATGAATTAGGCCCTTATTCCCACTTCCCGTCCTAACGATTGTCACTTTGCACCAGTGTAAAGTCACTTTGCACCGTGCTAAAAGTTCCATGAATTAGGCCCTTATTCCTACTCCCCGCCCTAACGATTGTCACTTGGCTGCTCAGCCACATCCACTTTCGGTGGGCAGAGGTCACTGAGGAAAAGCACAGCTTGCCTAGCTTTGTGGGGAACCTTCCAACCACCGAACACAGTCCCTGGAGAGATTCCTTGCAAGTGGTAAAATTACGGTTCTATGTCCTTTCATGGTCAGGCATTTCAAAGCCTGCAATTTAAACTGTATGAAATAACGAAAAAGGTCATCAAATTATTTGTTTTCCTCCCCCCAGCACTTCCCCAGGCACCTATTTTTAACTATACCCGACCCCCTCAACCTCTTTTCTGACCTTTCCCAACCCCCCCAAAAAAAAATTTCTGAACTTTCACGTCATTTTGTACACATTTAAATTAAATTGCAGGCTTTGAAATGCCTGGCGATGAAAGGACATCCTACCGTCAAGGTGTCTTGAACAATGGATTTGTAAAGAAACTTCCGTGAATGGAACAACAGACTGGCCTCTTCTAGTTGCTTGTTCCCATGGGGAAAGGAAGCTGACCTGAAGACAAAGTGATCAATCCTGCTATGGACATTTCAAGACCCTCGAAGAACTCACGATGGCAGAGATCTGCCCAGTGCCTAGAGGAACAGGCTGCTATCCTTCCGTCCTTCCACAGTGACACCGGGACTAGTGATCACTTTCTGTGTTCTTGCCCGACCTGTCAGGGCAAACTATGACCTTCTGTGACCACCCCTGCAAGCCAGCCCAGCCAGTCAGCCCAGCCAGCCAGCCCAGCTTAGGATTTGCTTGTGCTGGTGGGAGCTAGGACCTGTGGGAACCCAGACATCCCACAGCTGGCAGAGCCAGAGAATTGCAGCTGTAGATCTGAACAAGTGCCGAGTCTGTAGGGACTCCACCACGCAGGTGCGTGCCAAATCTGGCCTACTGAGATGAAACTGGACCGATTCTCCGTCCCAATTCACTACCACAGCGCAAACATATATGATCTAATGACACACGAGTGGATTGACTTTTAAGATCACAAAATTATCTTTGGCCAGTGCAACTTCTTACATCTTGCATGCTTTTTAAATTCCCTGATCGTTCAACGTCACTTGTCTGCTAAGGTGATTAGCAGGGCCATTCCAATTTTAAGGACAAGTCACGAGTGACAGATTTTCAGCGGTGTGAGTCAGAGTGATGTTCATGGCATGCAATAAGGATGTTCTTTAGTCAGAGTATTCTGAATATTTAAATGCCGTTTCTCTTGAACTCTGATTTTCCTTTGCCCCTTACCATCCATCCCCCTTCCCACTCTCTAAGGAGGGCTTAGCATTCAGATGACCTCTGCACAGAGCGTTGATAGGCAAAGCAGACTGATGCTGCTTCATTTGCATGCAGTACTATATGAGTATTTTAGTTCTGTCACAATATACCAATTTGATTTAACAAAACCGATAAAAATGACTGGTGCCAGGGGGACTATTATGAAGGAACTCAACCCATCAGAATTTCTGGTGGTTTAAGATCTGGCACACTTTTGAATTTTTGCGGACATTTGTATGAAATAGTTGTAGTTGACTCATGTGGGCCCTGTGAGGGTTATCAGCCTGCTGTCATCCTTCACAGGACCGCAAATCACGTTCCACGTCTCTCCCGGGCCGTGACAGGGCACTGCACGTCAGCGTGCCATTGTAAGCTATGAGCTGGAGCTGAAACACCAACATTTAGCTGAAACTACTACATTGAAGTACAGCTGAGAGAAAGATGACATGGAAATAGGCACAAACAGCTTGTGGGTGGTGTTTGGTTGTTTATCCACCCATTCGCTGTCCATATGCATGCTAATCACTATGGTCAGTCCCACCCACTACTTGCCCCTGCCCACTGTGGCGAACCAGAAGAAGGAGTCATCAGACTCAAGGACATCACTTCAAGGATGTTTATTTAACTTAAAAGAAAAACTCTTAACTGTCCCTATTGCTAAAAGGGATTTCCCTTCCTATACACTACACTAAGGGTGCTTGTCTTGAGTCAAAATACAAATAATCCTCAGTCCAAAACCTATCAACAACCTGCCCCTAGCACTTTAAGAAAAAAAAGTAAATATTAGCCAGAGCACTATGCCCTCTGCTCAGGCTTCTTTATACCAATCTTAATTGGGCGCCTTGTGATTTCTTCCTGACTGTGTGTCATAATGCCAATGTTCCGTATTGATAGTTCATCAAAGAAAGGTCCCCCATCCTTTTTTTGGGCTCCTCAAGGAAAAATGAAAGGCTTTAAAGAAATCAAATGTCTCAATTTCTTTAAATGGAGGGATGATTCCCTTAATCCGTCTCCACCAGTTGGGTTGCTCGCTTTCTTGCTCTGATTGTATAAAAGGGGAGTCTTCCAGTTCCCCATGCTCCTGCTCTTGGTTTGGCTGACTGAACCCTCCAGGTTCCCTTTCACTTATAGGTTTTTATGTTCCTTTTATCTCAATAGGGCTCTCCAGACCCCTCTGGCCTCTGACTTAGCTCTTGGGGATGTCCCTTGATCATCTGACAAACTTGAATTTCTAGGGCTCCCGTAACACTCTAGGATATTATCTGTATGGGGACGGACTGACCTGTACATGGTTTTTCTCCACTGGCTTTGTTTTCCCCTTTCAGGTTCTGTTCAGCTCTCCTCCCTCCTCCCTGGGCAACCCTGGTACCTTCACTGCCTTTGGGTGTGCTCCAGCGGGGTGGCGTCTCTAAGGGGATGTTGCCGTTCCCTGCTCTCATCAGCGTCTCTGTCAAGTAAGGGTTTGGCTTCCTTATTCCGCCCACTTCGGTGCTTTATTTGGTTCTCAGACCGAGAACAGAGGATTTGTTACTCTATTGCTCTCTGGTCGCTGCACTTGTTCGCGAGTCCCAGGCCTACCACGGCTACAGCGTGGTCATGCCACCAGGTACTACAGGGATTCTTAAAACTGTGACCGTTCCCATGGGAGGCCGTCTGTTCTGTCAGCACAGTGTCTGGATAATGAGACTCCATATACTTCATGCAGTTCTCGGTTCTACTTACTTATTTACTGAGAATCCCTGTGACATCGCTGCATTCCTTGCAGCGCTGCGCTTACCTATCTTGGCGAACTCGCTGGTGCCTAGGAGAACGCCTTCCTGGGGGTCCGTTACTATGTGGACCCCATCTCTGACCCTGTCTCATAGGGGCCGCCATCTTTCAGGCCACGTGCATGCTTCAGGGGTTGGCGGCCGGTTTCTGCGCAGTACTTAGAGCTTGTTGTCGTTGGTACGGATTACACAGCAGAGCCACAGAGCTTCAGTCGGCCCGTGGGTACTTGTAGGAAGCGGACTCTGCTGTCAGAGCATCACAACCTTTCCTTGTCTTGAGGAATAGACGCTGCCTGTATCTCGGACCTCCGTCCCAGTAACTTCCCTTTGTCTTGGTCTCCCTTCTGCTCTGCCATTTTTTCCTTGTCCTTCTCAAGGGTCTCTCTCTCTTGGACCTCTTCTGCCCTGTCACAGGTCCTGTCTCCATTGCCTTAGCTCCTCTGCTGTTCCTGCTTCATTTCTCTGAACAGCCATTCTACTTCCTTGTTCTTTGCCCTCTGTGCACACGTCAGTGTACGCACTGCCTGACACCACGTTAATACGTGGCTGGTACTTTCCTGTGGTGTTAAGAGAGGACTTCCAGTCTCAGGTTTAGTTCCAGTCTCTCAGTTGAGGGTGATCTTCCTTCCCATAACCTCCCAGGACCAGATTGGACACCAGCACCAGGAGTAACCTGAACCGGCGAACGCCAAGAACTACAGGAAAACGAGAATCATGGGGGGGGGCGCACCTTGATAATTCCACTGGGATTAAATTCAAGGTGACCATTGGGTCAAGGAGGCAGTAGCACAATGGCAAATGCTGTGGTGGTCTAAAATGATATTTCATCATGTAACCAGCAAACTGAGCAAGGGAGGGTAATGTATTATTATTGGATATTTGTAAGCCCCTATACAACAAATGGTGTTTCAAGGCGCCACAAGACAAAAAGAGGAGGGAGGAACAAGGGAGAAAGATAGCAAAAACTGTCCTAGTAGGCCTTGTGACATTTGGATTGGGCAAGTGCAGTAACAAGAAGTGAGAGGGGTGGGGGGAATTGCCAGTCTGCACGAAACGTGAGGTGCTAGGATGGGAGAGAAATTGCAGGGTAAACAGAAGAGAGTGCAAGTGAAAGGATGGGGGTGAAGGAGCGGGGGAAGAGGAACAGGGGTTAGGTGAGCGCTAAGAGGAGGCCAGGAGGGCAAGTACCATTGGGTGCATGGGGTGAGCGTCCACATGCTAAGTGCGTGGAGGGGAGTAGACTGGGCGGCAGGCCTGGTGCTCTGTAGACCTCAGAGGGAACCAGGAAGGCGGTCGCTGTGGCAGACAGAGGAGTTAGCAGGGGAGGGGGAGAGGGAAGGAAAAAGAGAAAAGGAGGGTCTTTAGGAGCTTCTGTAATTTAAGGAGATCCGGCTCAAGCCTGAGAGGGGCAGGGAGACCATTCCATATCAATGCTCCTGCAGAGGAGAGAGATCTACCTCCCACTCTCTGCTTAGATAAGCGACTGATCTGCAGGGAGTTGGAGCTAGAAGACCGAAGTTAGATGTAGAGGGATCCCAGGCCCCAGAAAGCACTGTGGATGATGCATAGGGTCTTAAACTTGATCCTTGCAGAACATGGGAGCCAATGGAGAGATTTTAGGGCTAGAGAGATGTGGTCTCTGGGCTTGAGGCCAAGGAAAAGTCTCACAGTCCTATTCTGGATTAGTTGAAGGAGGCGTAGGGAGGATTAATGAAGATTGAGGAAGTGGCTGTGGCAGTAGTCCAGCCTAGAGAGGACCAGCGCTCTGGAGACGTTGAGTTTCTTGGGGAAGGTGAGGAAAGGGAGAATGCCTCTGAGAAGGAGCAGCTGATAGCGGGACTTCTTGGCAAGGTCTGTGATGTGAGGAGCGAAGGAGAGAGAGGAGTCAAAGATGACACCAAGGTTTTATTTACCACGCAAGAGGAGGAGGGGACCCATAGAAGGCAGCCAGAGGGTAGGCGGGAAGGAGGGAGCTGGGGTGCCAATGAGAAGGATCTCAGTCTTAGTGGCAGTAAGACAGAGATCACTGGCGCCACACCATGCCTGAATGGAAGTCAGATAGTCAGGGATGAGAGAGGAGGAAGAAGAGGCAGTAGAGAGAAGCTTGAAGGACAGCTGCATGTCATCTGCATAACACTGGAAGTGAGTGGAGAAGGAGGAGATCAGGTGGGCCAGCGGGGCAAGGTAGATATTGAAGAGCCACGGCAAGAGGATAGAGCCTTGAGGGACGCCACAGGTGGAGAGTGTGATGGGGGAGAGAAAAGGCCCCAGTTGAACCTGGGAAGGTAGGTCGGAGAGGAATGAGGTCAACCAGTCCAGAGCCAGGCCTGTGATGCCAAGGGTGTCACAGAGTCGATTTGTCAGTGTGGCAAGATTGACTGTGTTGAAGGCAGAGGAAATATCCAGAAGGATAAGAACAGATGGAGAGCTGGAATTGAGATTTGAGAGCAAGTCTTCACAGGTGTTCAGTAGAGCAGCTTCTGTGCCTCTGGCTGCTCTGAAGCCAGACTGGTGGTCGTGGAGACAACCAACAGATTCAGTGTGTTGGATCAGTTAGGAGAGGACCAGCCTCTCCAGGAGTTTGCTGAGGAAAGGGGTAATGGAGAAGGGACAGTAGATAGCTTGGCAGGAGGATTCGGAAGAGGCTTTTCGAGGAGAGGGTGCACAAGGAAGTGCTTGAGAGGAAGAGGGAAGGAGCCAGTGGCAAAGGAGTGATTACAGAAATCGGCTAAGGCTGGCACAAGGGAGGCAATGTTGTCTTTGATAGTTCTGGAGGAGCAGGGGAGCACCTGTTTGGAGGAGACTTTCATAGAAAGGACTTGTCTAGAGAACTCATCCAATGCTATGGGTGAATAAGAGGAGAGTAGGAGGGAAGGAGATAGGGGGCTGAGGGAGGCCTGAGTGCTGGGGAGGGAGGAGGGAAGGGAGTAGAGGAGAATGAGGACAGGAAGTACTGAGTTGTGGTTAAAAAGTGAGAGGTTAGTGTAGTACAGAGGGTCAGGGATGGCAGGGGAGAAGTGGAGACTGCAGTAGGATTGGCGAGTTCCTTGCAGATTTTAAACAGTTTGCCATGTTGTTAGTGGTCCCACAGATGCAGGCTTGGATATGGGCCTTCTTCTGCAAGCAGATGTAGAGTCTGTATTGCTTTTCCAGCAGGCGGTAGGCCAGTCTGTCAAAGGATGTGCCTGATGGCCGCCACATCAGTTCAGCAGCTCTGCACTTGCGTTTTAGAGAAGCTAGGTCTGAGTCATACCAGATGTTGCAATTGGAGGCATGCTTTATGCGGATCCTCATGACAGGGGCAAGGATGTCCAGGGTGTTCGTGATAGAGAGGTGAAGTTTACCAAGGTCAGAATCAGTGTGGGAGTCAGTGGCAGGAGTGTGAGGAGGAATGAAAGTGGTGGCAAAAGCAGCAACTGACACTCGATTCATTGGTCGAATGATCGAGAAGGAGACTGGCAGTGCAGGCAGAGGCTTGGCCAGGGGACCTGAGAGATCCATCAGAGCATGGTCAGACCAGGAGAGAGTTGTAGTGAGAGGGTTGGAGATGGGATGTCTGCTGAGATTAGAGCATCCAAGGTATGTCTGCCTGAGTGTGTCGGACCAGAGGGATGAATGGTGAGGTAAAGAAAGTCACAGAGGCTGCAGAAGAGTCCAGTGGCCGAATCAGAAGAGTCAAGGTGAATATTGAAGTCTCTGAGGAGGAGAAGGTTGGAGGTGGAGTCAAGAAGAGAAGAGGTGAGGTCAGACCACTCAGAGAGGAAGAGGGAGACTTGACCAGGGGTCCTGTAGATGGTGGTGAGAGTGAACAAGAGGGTTAGAGAGACACCAAGCCTGCAGATTAGGCATTCGAAGGAAGAGTAGGTCTGAGTAGGAATGATAGTAGCAGGGACCCATTCAAGGAAGATCAAGGCCGCTCCAACTCCATCTTCAGACTGGTTAGGCCCGTGCATAGAAAGGATCTTGTAGCCCTCAGGGAGGAGTGTGTCAAAAGAAGTGACAGAGCTGGCAGTAAAACACATGTGTATGGGCGCGATATAAATACAATATCATATCATATCATATCATATCATATCTCACTGAGAGCGAGAACATCAAAGTCAAAGTCTTCAAGAAGGAGACAGATATCAGAGAAGTATTTAACAGCAGAGCGAGAGTTTAGGGTAGCAAGGTGAAGCTGGTTGCCACCTTTGAAGGTCCTCTGAGGAGATGTACAGGGATGTGGTACGCCTGTTGGTGGTGCAGAAGGGGCAAGAGGGGTGGCATATGGAGGAGTGGTAGGAGAAGGGAGGAAATTGATGAGAGATGGATGGAATATGCCTATCAAGAAGGTGGAGGTTGGGCTGAAAGCCCTGGGCCATGACAGTGCCATTCTGATAGACAATAATGCATCTAGAGGAGGAGAATCAAGGCTAGAGTACACCCCATCTGGTGCACAATTAAGGGGTGATGAAGAGAAAGAGGAGAGGACAGAGACCATTTGGGCAGTTCATAGGTCCAGAGAGGGAGCGACAAGAGGATGCCAGTGATAGTCTGCCTGGAAGAAGCATTGGCGTAGGTTTCAGGGCTGGGCAGGCCTGGATTGGAGACCATGAGATCTTTTTTGAACTTTTTGCTTCCAGGCTTCAAGAGAGAGATAGGATAAGTGAGTAGCAGTTAGAGTAAATAGGAGAGATGGAGAGCACCATGGAAGGGGGAAGCAGAGAGATGGAAAGGGGGAGAGGGAGAGATGGAGAAACTGCAATACACAGAGAAACTGGACAATACAGATCAAACTCAAAAGGTGGCCTAGCAGCAAGGCAGTTGCAGCCAAGTCATGAGCATGAGACGTCCCAGGTCGCCCAAAAGCAGGGTGGGTAGCTTGATGCATGGAGAGCCACACTGATTAGATGCGTGAGATGCTTTGCCAGTCCGGAATCCAACTGCCGCTCTCTGCTTGTTATCAAACGCTATCCCTGCTAATACCTCATCAGCGCCACATCGACCTCAGTCCTTCCCTGCTCTGTGGTATGGCACTAGGTTCACCATGCATTGTCTACTAGCCTCCACTGGATCCAGCAGCACTGCACCCCCTTGGGGAGGGATTACATTTGCTCCAATGTCAGAGTTACAAACCTAGCAGATCAAAAGGCCACTACGTTCCCCAGAGTGTATTCATGAAAACCAACCTTGTAGTTGTCCTCTTTGTGCTGCAGCCTTTTGTAGGCGGACCTCTTGAACTGTGCAATCTCAATGCTGCACCACAAAGCGGCCTGTTCCACCAAAGCGTGCCCCCGTTGATGCAATGTCCAGGCACCCCAGCAGTCATCTGCAGACAGCCACCCAGGGCAAAGGAGTCCAGGAATCTCCTCACAAGGAAGCGTAACCCCCACACCCAGTAGAGCCCCCAGGCCATCCCAGTATTGACTTGGATGCATCGTGTAGCCTCCAGTGTGTCAGGATCAGCGCTGCCTCCGCTCCTCCTCCTTGCAACAACAATAAGGCAACTCGTTTAAGGGCGCAATGAGCCCTCTGAACCTCTGACTTTGCTCCTCCCAACCCAGGACTCACACAGCAGCTGGCTTGCCGTGGTTGTGGCTTCTAGTCAGGCGGGTCGTCTTGGTGTTCGCTCATCGCAGGCAGGGGCTCAGACTCTGGTGCAGCAGGTAATGAGGGAAAAGATGGGGTCCTAATAAGACATCAGAATTTGGCAAAGAAACAAAACATGTGGTGGACTGGAATGGTGTTAGGTATGTAGAAATGGAACACTGATGACTGAGCTTGCTGACTACTTGGGGGGCTTATTAGGCAGGGGCCCGGGTTAGACGTTTGGAAGGCTTGTTCCTTAAAGTGGTGTCAGTGGTTATTAAAAGTGATCCTGAAATAGGCTTTCAATTGACTTTAAGCTCTACTGGGCGTTATTGCATGCCACACCCCACCTCAGAGTATGGGACATGAGCACGTGGAGGTTTTTTGCTATGGACAAGATGGCAAGTACGACATTTCTCAGGTCTGTTTCTTTGTGGACCTTGAGAACAGTGACTGCAACTCAGGACGAATTGTCATTCTTTTCCTTCACTTCAGAATCTGTTTGAATCCTTGACAGAAACATTGCAGTGAGATCCCTATGTCATGGTTGGTCCCAATATTAGAGACAATCTTAAAGTGCTCTTTCTATCCTATCTCCCTTAGGAATGTCATTCTTATGCTTGAGGATCCTGGGTCATGTATACATGTTCAGGGTTAGTGCAGTACATTGTTCCAAGGTAGTCGTATTTGCCCTGGGCCCAGGATCAGAGCTATTCTACATCTTGTGCCTGCTGTATGTTTCCTCTCTGCATCTCCTGTAGAGATTTCCTCTCAGCTTGGTGGCCCCGCAGAGGCTCAGTGCGGAGACTCATTGTTAGGGAGAATTCTCTGTTTAGGCTGAATTTCCTAACCTAGTGAGTCCCCCAGCAGCTTTGCTGGATTTTTGGGGTTTATTTTTTTTCTCCTGCCAAGAGTGAAACTCTTTTACCCTCACTCTTGGGCATGATTTGAGTGTGTTTCTTTGAATCTAGATGTGTTTAATGGGCTATGGGGTCTTCTACTCCATAGGGCTTCATGTGTTTTTGTGATGTGTGTTACACAGCACCCTCAGTGCAGTGACACAGGGGTATCATAGTGACCCCCCAGTATAGACTCCATACCCTGGGACTGACTACTGTCTCCCAGGACATGTAAAGTCACCATTGACTTTACTAGTCTTAAATTATTAACAGAACCAGTACAAACCATCATGTTGTGGACGTACTGGCTGGGGCAATTCGATTGCCCCAGGGTCTGTTAGTCGAGGGGGCACGTCTCCGTCCCCCCTGATCGAGTTTTGGCTGGTGGCAGTGGATACTACTTTTTATATTCAACCGCGAATATTTTCCTATGGGATTTCCCATTGTTTTAGGCTATCTTTATTTAATTATTTACGGTAGCCTCGAACATACCGCCGGTTTATTTAATTAATATTAATTCTCCGGTTGGTATTTTTTGCCAAAACTTGATTCTAAAATGGCGTTTGTGTTCTCTTCTGTGACTCCAACCCAAGTCGAGCCCTTTGTTCCACTTTTTGGCGGGCTTCTCCACAGAAGCCCTCCAAAGTGGTGCCACTCTGTCTGGGGTACTTAGGAGGGGTGGAGGGAAATTTAGGCACCCTGGACTGAGTTGCCTAGGCAACTCAAGTCGCACTCCATCCTGATTGGCCCAAGTGGTGAGCCAGCCGGCTCACAACTTAGCAGGTTTGAGTGACAGCTAGGCTGATTGAATGGGGGTTTGCTGCATAAAAGCAGGGCTTTGGGGACTGGAACTTCAGAAGTCGCCACAGGACCTAAGAATCCGACGAGGGAGAAGCTGAGCCGACCGGCCACGACACCACTACCGGTGGAGCCCTGCTGGACTGCCTCACCACTTTTCCCAACGACAGAGGAGATCTCCCGCCGGAGAGTCTTCTTCCTTTGACTGGTGGGGATAACCAGTTTCACCGTCTTTTCGCTTTCCCGACGTACCTCATGGCCGCCTTGCCCGTGCCAAGCACCCCGGCAACCGGGATACCACGTTTTACCACGACCGCGAAACAAAGGTACCACCTTTAACTGGAAAACTCTGCGGCTGGTTTCTGCCCTGGTAGTGCAACGATCTTCATCTTTCCTCCAAGTCGAGATCTTCTCTCCCCCTGGACGACGACGCAACCTGCACCCACTTCCAGGAACAACTGCCACCGCTGGAGGATCCTTCCCACTTAAGGTACCGTGTCCCGCCTGGCTTCCCTTGCTACCGACTGTGCGGGGTAGATTTAGCCCCCGGCTTTCGAACCTGGGTTAGCCTGGGACACCCTGGCTAAACTTTCCTAAGCCTCTCTAAACTCTTTTTGAACCCTCTGCAAGACTTTCTAAGCCTAGTGTAACTGTGTGATCTTGGGCGCATTTGTGCTCTGCTCTCTCTAAGAGTGGGCCCAGCCTTTGGACTTTGGCTCACCAGTGACTTTTGCTCTTCTGCCTTGCTTATAGTGTTCTGGAATCTTAGAGTGGTGTACCTTTCCATATTCTGTCTTTTTCCCTCCCTTTCTCACAAACTTATTGGAGTGCAATCTAGTTAAGCGCTCACCTCAGTATGAAAATAAGTGGTGTTTTACTGTGACTTATCTGATAAGGAAAAAGGGGTGTATATATTACAATAGTAACTGTGTTTAGAATATTTTACAATAAGAGTGCTGGAGTGTTTTCAAACTGTGTGTTTTTAAATAAATAATTATATACTTTGATACCAAAGCTCTGGTCAGTGTTTGCTTGTATTGTTGTATCTGAGTGCCTATTGTGTATACTTTGCATACTGCCTAACTCTTCTTGAGGGAAGTCTGACTGCTCAGCCACAGCTACCAGGTAAATCTGGGTGGTACAGACTGCTACCAAGTGGGTTTACTGCCAACACCTGTAGTCTTAAATCTTTTGCAGTGTTCCCTAAGAGAACTGCACAGGTATCTGCCTAACACTCATTCTTCCTTTAACATGCCACATGCCACAGAGAGGGTGCAGTGGGATGGGAGTGTACTTGTTCCTGTTACTATTGCAAGGCCAGTCAGTAAGGAGTTCACATAGTACCGCTCATCCTAGCTGCTCACCTAGGTCCTTGTCCAATGGAAAGGAACAATGGTGAAGAGGAAGAGGGACATTGAGGTCATGGAGGTAATGACCTTTTCCATTCAGTATCACTGTGTTATTATCCCCCCTCAACTTTCCTCACTCTCAGAGAATGTCAACTGCATCACGCTGAATAGCTGTAATACGGTTATAGATGTCTTTAAATGATGATTTATTTATAAAACATCACTTCTTTTTGATTTACATTGTTCTCAACTTTTCATAAGAGAGTGGATATTTTCATATGAACAGCTGAAGTATCTGCAAACTGTGTGAGCACCCTTTCTGGGTACTTCCACGGGTGGCAACGGCCTGAGGTCCCAAGTTAACGACAGACCCTGGTGCCATTACCACCCAGCAAAGCCCCCATAATGGGTGCTTATTGCTATTAGCACCCTGAGGCTAACCCGTGGGATACAAACAGCAATACATTTATGAATCCACAGGTCACTGCAGGCATTCAATCACTTGATGCATAAAAAGGCATCCATTCCTCACCTAACATGGCCGCCACAGAACTCAAAGTCGGGGCTGCGGTTCAGAGCCCCTCCTCCATTTCCATGGCAGCCATCGGTGGAGTGAGTTGAGGTGTGGTGGCACCGCAACAGGTGAGTGGGGATTGTGGGATAGAGGTGGGAGGTGGCGGGGAATGGAGATGGAAAAATGGGGAGCAGGAAGGAAGATGGCCGGCGTGTGTCTCTTCTACTCGGGTTGCTCTGAACCCAGGCTTGGATCATTAGATTTGGTTTGGTTGACACACCCGTTAAGGTTGATAATTTATATAATGAAGCATTTACACTCTCGGTCAAAGGAGATACTGGATTGGGTCCCTCCAGCACCTAGAAGTCAAAAAGCAGCCCTACATCCTGTCTCCAGCTTTGTTGCAATTTTGAGACAGTTCAACCACTTCAAGATGCTTTTCAAGTAACCACGAGAAACAGGAGATGCTTTTGAAACTCATTGCTTTATGATCTGCGGTCGACAACCGAGTATATCATTGCTGCAAAGACTGCACTGCTGGACCGCTTTGAGCCAACTTGAATTGGATGGATGTGCTTGATCTACTTGTAGCACTGATTTGAAACTCCTCAACGCTGACTTGCCCAGTAAAGGTAGCAAGAAGCTGAGCCCTAAAAGAAAGCGAGAAAGGTATTTGAAGAGGCCCTGTGCCCCTGCCATGCCTTATAGGACCTTTTTAATGTTTAATCCCCCCACCCCTTGCCTTTTAAAAGACATATCCTTGGACAAGCAGGGTTTAGAAAAGGTGTGGGTATGGTAGATCAGGTGTTTAGACTTAACCTTATCCTTGATAAAAAAAATGTCATCATCAAGGGGAGTGGGGGGGCAGATCCATATCGCCTTTATGGACCTTAAGGCTGCCTTATAAATAATGTGGCAAGTTCTCCTGAAAAAGAAAATTCCATGACGCTCTTTAAAGCCATGAAGGACCTTAATGAAAATACAAGTGCAAGGGTAAGGTGGGGTTTGCGGGGGGGGGGGGGTGGTTGGTGGGAGACCTCGAAGATATTTCCCATTGAGAAGGGGCTGAGGCAAGGGAGCATATTTGCCCCAACCCTCTTCAACGTACTCTTTGATGAAATTTTGGTTGACTACCCCACAAGTACCTCGGATGTCCCATTCCAGGGGGGAGAGAAGATTGGTGCTTTATTCTTTGCAAATGACGTGGTCATTCTTGCATGCACTCCCTCTTGTCCCTCTTGCCTGTTCAACCATTTCATCAATTTATTTGACTCCCATGGGTTAGGAATTAATAAGAAGAAAAGTAAGGTGACGATTTGTGGTAAACCGCTTGTTGCACGCTCAAGGGCTAAGCTTAAGATCGGCAATACTAACATTGACGTGTTGCCCTACTTTGATTATCTAGGAAATAGGTTCTCACAAGACGGGAAATGGGCTAAGCACATTGAGAGAGTCAATGTATCTCTCAAAAGGAAGTGTAATGGGATTTTGAGATTTTCAAATTAATTGAGGAGCAATCTTTATGCAAGCACTTGAGGTATATCGAGCCCAGGACATTTCTGCTTTTCTTTATGGAGTAGAGGTCTGGGGTTCTAGTAAGACCACAACCTTGGCAGTTTCTGAAACACAATTTTTAAAAAGACTACAATGGTTGCCAAAAAAGACTTAAAACTCTCCTCTATATTTGGAGACAGATATAACAAGTATCATTTACTTTATTGGGTACGAATTTGGTCTGGTAGCACCCTCGACAAATACTGAGTAGCATTCAAAGAAGTCTTAAGTAATTAAAGTACACTCTCGCTTCCATGGTTTAAACATGTCAACATTAATTTGGCACTGTTAGGTCTGGAAGACTTCTGGCAAAATCCTGAGAATATCACTATGGCCAGCAAACAAGTACGCATTGATGCACATGCCAAGTTCATTATGTGTCAATATGCCGCCAAGTATTTCACTCTCAAAACGGGATATAACTTAGACATAAACCATAGTTATCTTATGGAATTATATCTAACCATCATTGTGTACCCTTTCGCACAGCACTAAATTAAAAAATGCAGATGGGCATTTTACCCTTAGCTACTGCTACAGCCAGGTGGAAAAATGGTGAGTCAGGGTCTTGCCCGTTTTGCCAGAGCTCGGTGGAGACCCTCCAGCATTTTTTGTTTTGCAGACCGATGTCTGGCGAAACACGTAGGACAATTCAATCATTATGCCAGAAAAAAGCAGCATTTGTTCTTTGGCACGTGAGGAAGAGCTCTGCAGGAATGCAATTGATGCTATGTTTGCTGTAGCGACCAGTATTGAAGAGGCCGAAGGAGGAGGGAGAGATGCCTAAGCGCTGTTTCTAGCAGCCTTAATGAGGCTTCCACGTTTCTGATGTATTTTGGTGGAGTTGATTCATGTACTGTTTAGAGCCATATTCCCTTTTAAAATAATGATTATGTTATGTTGTATTCCTTGACTAGAGCAATTGATTTATTTGTATTGTGCATTTGTAGTATCTTAGCCCTGTTTACTTTTTTGGACTGGTACCAAAATAAAATCACAATGATAATGAATATCCTTGAACATTGACATTTGTTACTGAAATCATTGGCCTGCACTCCAGTCTTGACCCAGAGTACCACTTTATTCACAAAGTCTGCATTTTCTGTGTTTCCTTCACAGGGGCAGGCCTTTAGTGTGTTTCATTAGTTGTGTGCTTTGATCGTTTTTATTAAAGTTCCTATTGTTATAGAACCTCAGTTGGACATTCGTTTATTTTGGTACCACTGTGCTCTTGTTGTTTGTGCTGCACAACCCTCCTGAACGGAATGGCCTGCCCTTGGCCACCATTACTGAGAGAGGCGAGCGAGGTATACATGACGTGCTGTGCCTTTTCTCCTTTACAATTGGGATCACTGCTGATTTAGTAGTACTATGGGGCCGAGTAGGAAGTTTAGACACTACTCAGCCCTGTTCACCTGCTTTCAGACACCCTCCACCCCCTATACATCGTGTGTCCCTACCACCAGGCTCGGTCTGCCCTATAGGGCAATAGGCCAATGGCCAAACCAGAAACGCAAAATGCTGGCGTGGGCCAGTTTTTTTGGTGAAAGTGGACCACTTTTGTTGGCCAATGTGGGACAGTTTGATGAGTTACTTCGCTATGCGGCTCGTAGTTTTCACCAGTGTTGCTGAATAAATATTCTTTAAAAGGCAAAATGTGCATTGCATTTGTTCAAAAAACTCCACTTGTGTACTATTCAAACAGTGTCACAAAAGGAACGAATAGCCATTTGCAACTGTGGCCCACTTTTTCATTGGTGCCCGAGACAGTTGTATGGCCCAGTCTGACCCTGCCTACCACAAGCCTAATGCACGTCCTCACAATGTCAGGAGAGTGGGAAACAGAGCTGGAGCAGAGCCAAAGTGCAGTCACAGCAGGTGCAGCTGATTGGAAATAAACGTACAGAGCTTTGTAAGAAATGTTGCCTTAAGGTCATGGCTGCCGACTCTTGCCACACCTATTTGAAATACCACAGAAAGACAGCGCTCCCTGAAGAAGTACAGCTGCCACTGAACCACGTGATTATAGCCATGATAAGCTTTGCAGGTTCTTTCTTTAAACTAATCTTCTTTTTCTTTTATAAACTTTATTTATTAGTTTTCACAGATAATATTTTTTTCAAATCACATTCAGTTTATAAATAAGGATCCCTTGGCGGTGCTATTTTGATATCATGTTAAGAGTGTAGCACATGAAAGCAGGAAGCCAAATACATTTTGCCAATTATTCTCAACCATAAAGCGGGCTCTGAAATACATTTTTATGAAACTGCTTCATATATTTGACTGCAGTGCATTGCAAGCTGTATACCAAGGTAAATCCACTACTTCGCCTCCAAGCTCTGAATTCGGTGGTGCAGTAAAGTTGGTTATATTTCGTCTAATGCCCAAAGAATACTGCCAACAATGTTCGTCACTGCCAAACTCGTAATGAGTCCCATTGTGTAAACAGAGGAGACCGCATGGGCAGGTTCCCACGCATGCACAATGCTGATTGCTTCATTTTCACGGCAATTGAGCTCCGCAAGTGGGCCAATGCACACGTTTGTCCTCTGTTTATGTATTTGTGTGCCTACGGGCTAACACAAAGTACAGATTTGCAGTGGTTGCCTTGAGATATGCTGGTCACAACCTTTCTATAATTATACCCATTGCCTTCTGTAGTATTTGATAAACGCAGGGAACTTCTACTGCAAATACACTTAAATCATTTGGCAGTAGTAAATAAATAAAAATGAGAAGTGGCACTGCACAGGGGAACAAATGACACCAAGTAAGGGACTACAAAATGGCGTTCACCAAAAGGAGGCCCTCTGCTGTCATTTGCAGCATGAATCAAGTTGAATCGAGCTCGAAAGGCATTGCATAGTAAATGCTGTAGGGAAGTAGACAGCAGTTTAGAACAAAGTTCAGTGGATGTTAGCAGAGAACTCCATTACTAAATCTGGTAATGTCGGAACAAATGTGTAAAATTCAAGATGGCTGCCCACAACTAATCTAAGAATGGCTATCTAGAATGTGTCAACAAAAACTGAGCAAGGCCAATGGCCTTCAATATACTCAGAATTATGAAGAATTTCACAGCAACCAAGCTTTGTCCTTCAAAATGCAGAGTCTATGAAAATAGCATGGTTGGATGTGAGGTGCCATGCTTCGAGGACCATTGGTAGAGGTGGGGTTGGTCTACCTTATAGTTTATGCCTTAACAGGATAGAAAGGGGGTGGTAGAGAATTCTCCACTCTGAAATTAAACTTGAAAGAATAAGAAAAATCATCTACTGACATAGATCTAAATAATCTTTCCAGAATACACTCCACAGGCCACTGGGCTGTGGAGTAGGAATGCAGAATGCACCATGATAAGTGTTTGGGAACATGTTTGGGACTACAACCAACGCGCAGGTAAACGTGTGGCTAATTGGTTGAGAAGAAGTAAATGTCCAGGAACACTGTGTTCATCAATGATCCTGGGTTGCATGAGTCGAAGGGGAATTATTGACATTATGAGCTCCTTTATCCAGATGAGCCAGGCTGGCAGGGTGCAGATATCGTGGACTTTCTGAACGGGGGCACCAACTAAAGTGGATAGACAGGCCTTGTGTGCAGAGTTTATCTTTGCAGAATGATCCTTCATGATAAATAGTTTAAAGAAAGGGAACTTCCCGTGATTGCGTGGCTTGCAGGATAAGTTTTAACTATAGTTTGAAGACATCCCAGATCCAATTGTGGTGAAAGTCAATTACAACACGATGGCCATGAAGAGTTCGGTGATGAAGAGTTTGGTGATTTCTCACTGATCCTGTTTTGCAAGTTAATGGTAAAGATGTTAGTCTGTTGAAAGTGAGAAAAGCACGGCCAAATGATAATGCTGTGCCATTGAATTTTCTTTAATGAGCAACAAGCCTAGCCAGATCAACATACAGCCCGCTCCACACACCTGTCCAACCTGTGTGGTTACTAAGCATCCTGTGCTATCTGCATCTCATATATAAAGATGTTAGTTGAGACGCTGCCATATGAAGTGTGAGGCAAACTGTTGATGCGATCAATAGTATGGTTCAGAACATGACAACTCAATGGCCAAAATATTCAGTTACACATTTAGCGTGGTAAAAGATCTAATCACAGCTTTGGCATCCAGACTAACAAGATTTTCTACCTGTTCATTGAGCTCAAGCATCATGCTTATCGTACTGAAGTCAGCCTCTATCACGACTTTGCAAGCCAAACTGCTAATCCTCTGCTCACCGCCGCTTGAGTTCATTGTTTACGTACAAAGGTAGGTATATAGCAAGTGCAAACAACTTCTCCATCATCATCAGGCAGGGTTCAGATTTGGGAGAAGAACAGATTCCATGTTACTGGACATCTATGAAGAAATCTTTGCATCCTACTATGCCTTTTTCTTCCTCCCGGCTAATACCCAGCCTGCTTCTCTTACCAGACACAAGCCTCTGCCGGATCTACTAGTCATCCCCGCTTGTATCAACGACAGCTGACATTTTCATTCTTTTCAAGACACCACCTTAACCACTTAGGTAGGTCACACACTACAGTGCTTCCCTTTTCCCTTATTAGTAAAGGTTACGATCACTTTTTAAACAACACCTCATTTTTCAACTTTTTAGGTGAACCAAGCCCTTTCTTCAGTTGTCTACCTTCATACCCTTACCAGTGTCCTGACGACAGTTCTGGACCCTCAGAAAGCCTGCCTTCACATCGCAATATCTGTTGGGTTTCACTTCTATCCGTACCAGAAACACCTATTACATGTGTCGACAATGATTATGTACCGCTACCTATACAGCAGTACATGAAATTGCACGTTTTTGCTACTAACCCACAAATGTATTTCTTGGTTTCACATGTATTCTATGCCAGCTGTGTTATATAGGTTTCTGCCTATTTTTAAATGTTTATTTAGTCAACAAACTTTGTTTTATGATACATCTAGCTTCCTGTGATCTCTGTGCTAGCATTTGCAAACCTAGCCCCACTGTAGTATAGGTGCACCTCCTGGGGTTGTCGTTGACTCTACATACTCCTTTGATAGTTCCCACTCACCCTCCAGAGTCAGGCCCCCCTACACAAAAAAGAGGGCCCTTCGCCCCCTTATATATTTCATCAGCACAAGGCCTGCCCCAAGAGAAACTGCAAGCCTCAGCACAAGGCCTGCCATAGAAGAAACCACAAGCCTCAACACAAGGGCCGCCTGAAGAGGAATGTAAGCCCCAACACGAGGCATGCCATAAGAGAAACTCCAAGCCCCAGCACAAGGCATGGCATAAGAGAAACTCCAAGCCCCCAGCACAAGGCATGGCATAAGAGAAACTCCAAGCCCCCAGCACAAGGCATGGCATAAGAGAAACGCCAAGCCCCCAGCACAAGGCATGGCATAAGAGAAACTCCAAGCCCCCAGCACAAGGCATGGCATAAGAGAAACTCCAAGCCCCCAGCACAAGGCATGGCATAAGAGAAACTCCAAGCCCCAGCACAAGGCATGGCATAAGAGGAATGTAAGCCCCAGCACAAGGCATGGCATAAGAGGAATGTAAGCCCCAGCACAAGGCATGGCATAAGAGAAACTGCAAGCCTCAGCACAAGGCCTGCCATAGAAGAAACCACAAGCCTCAACACAAGGGCCGCCTGAAGAGGAATGTAAGCCCCAACACGAGGCATGCCATAAGAGAAACTCCAAGCCCCAGCACAAGGCATGGCATAAGAGAAACTCCAAGCCCCCAGCACAAGGCATGGCATAAGAGAAACTCCAAGCCCCCAGCACAAGGCATGGCATAAGAGAAACGCCAAGCCCCCAGCACAAGGCATGGCATAAGAGAAACTCCAAGCCCCCAGCACAAGGCATGGCATAAGAGAAACGCCAAGCCCCCAGCACAAGGCATGGCATAAGAGAAACTCCAAGCCCCAGCACAAGGCATGGCATAATAGAAACTCCAAGCCCCAGCACAAGGCATGGCATAAGAGGAATGTAAGCCCCAGCACAAGGCATGGCATAAGAGAAACTCCAAGCCCCCAGCACAAGGCATGGCATAAGAGAAACGCCAAGCCCCCAGCACAAGGCATGGCATAAGAGAAACTCCAAGCCCCCAGCACAAGGCATGGCATAAGAGAAACTCCAAGCCCCAGCACAAGGCATGGCATAAGAGGAATGTAAGCCCCAGCACAAGGCATGGCATAAGAGGAATGTAAGCCCCAGCACAAGGCATGGCATAAGAGAAACTGCAAGCCTCAGCACAAGGCCTGCCATACAAGAAACCACAAGCCTCAACACAAGGGCCGCCTGAAGAGGAATGTAAGCCCCAACACGAGGCATGCCATAAGAGAAACTCCAAGCCCCAGCACAAGGCATGGCATAAGAGAAACTCCAAGCCCCAGCACAAGGCATGGCATAAGAGAAACTCCAAGCCCCCAGCACAAGGCATGGCATAAGAGAAACTCCAAGCCCCCAGCACAAGGCATGGCATAAGAGAAACGCCAAGCCCCCAGCACAAGGCATGGCATAAGAGAAACTCCAAGCCCCCAGCACAAGGCATGGCATAATAGAAACTCCAAGCCCCAGCACAAGGCATGGCATAAGAGAAACTCCAAGCCCCCAGCACAAGGCATGGCATAAGAGAAACGCCAAGCCCCCAGCACAAGGCATGGCATAAGAGAAACTCCAAGCCCCCAGCACAAGGCATGGCATAATAGAAACTCCAAGCCCCAGCACAAGGCATGGCATAAGAGGAATGTAAGCCCCAGCACAAGGCATGGCATAAGAGGAATGTAAGCCCCAGCACAAGGCATGGCATAAGAGGAATGTAAGCCCCAGCACAAGGCATGGCATAAGAGAAACTCCAAGCCCCAGCACAAGGCATGGCATAAGAGAACACACCATGTTTAGTTATTGCTGTCCTTGCAGGTAAAACACAAAATACACATCAAGTTCTGTTGAGCGGGAAAGGATAACTTCTTACTTACTTTTTAGGAAGCTTGATTTTTTTCAATTTTTCTTCTGCATGTTCATCAGCGATGCCCACGTGACAGCCCAGGGCAAGAAGTGTTCTAGAAGAAAAAAGCAAACAAGTGGCTACTTATTTTGAATATGAATGCATGAAATATGATGTAAAATCGACAAGATCGAGGACTGAGTGTCCAGGAGTTTAGGTTCTGACTATCGTAGATTAAGACTGAGCAGCAGGTACAATCCTAAAACCAACTTTCCTGATTATGGTATGTCTTTACATTTGGCACATACATTACAAAGCATCCGTTTTTATTAGTTAAAGGATTATCACAGCAAAGGCCAGGATCATTACACTTTCCCCAGACATTCTATGTCACCAGCAAAGTATTACACCGAGATAAACCTTGCCATAAAGTGCTTGGGACCAATGGATGTTTCTTCATCTGCATTACAGGAATATAGTACCCACTACAAAGACAGTGCTGCTGGCTTCCAGAAGAATACCTGACTGCACACCACCTGCGTGTCTCACGCCTTGTCTAGGTTGCTAGGTTGCTTATTTAAATTGAGTTATTTTTGATTCATGTCAGCAGAAGGCATATAGGGTTCAGTAGAACACCGGTTTACAGAAGGCTCAGCTTTTACTCTTGTCATTGAGTTAGGTGTAATCATATACTACACTGAAGCTCCGGAGAATGCTGTGATTTACGGTTTGCAGCCGATCCACCTTAAGAAATAAACAAGCCCGCGGGGCCAGTTCATCGTTATATGCCACCTCAGCCAATCTGACATTTTGAGGCAATAGGGTCAGACTTGCTGCTTCTGTGGAGACTCTTGTGCCCACCTAACGATGGCGACGTAGGAGGCAATCTTGTATTTTCTTATATATCTGGTATGATTCGGATCTCGTCACCCTAAAACGCAAGTGCAGGGTGGCAGAGAAGAAATAGCGTGCTTCATGTTTATCCTCTGACAAACTGGCCTGCCGCCTGCTCCAAAGGCAATACCGTCTCTCTGTTCTCACCAAGAAGAGAGCCCTTATCCAAGCCCGCACTTGTGTATAGGCGCGTTACAAATGCCATATCATATCATATCATATATCATATCATAATTGCAAGTCAACCAACGTGCACACAGCATTTCCCAATGCATTTTCATGCCGGACCCTGCAATATATGCCAGTCTAAAAAATATTTTCAAGCTGACTCCACCAACATAGGCTAGTATTCCCATATAAGGCCAGACTCATTTTCGCTTTAAGATATTTTTGTATAGTATCATTACTGGCACTGGGCAGAAAACTGTCTCTGCCAATATATGCCAGTACTCGTATGTAAGAACATACTCCAGTTGGTTTGGCCATTAAATGTGACATCTCACAATTTGAATACCTGTCCAAACTGGTTCAAATGTAAGCCAGTCTATCATGCTTGATTCATCATAAAAAGTCATGCTACAGTAAAAAATATACAGGTCGCTACACCAAAACATCAGCCTAGCGAGGTAATACTACTTATCATGCTTTCTTTTTTAAAGATGGCGAGTAATAAATGGCATGCCACAGTAAAGCACACACCGACACACCCAGAACATTCATAAACACACATCACATCACAAGACCTCTCATTCACCCACCATTCACATACATACATCTAGCACGCACTTCACACATGCAAAATACACATCATAAAAGCCTTCTTACCTTCTTCTTGCAGCTTTGGTCAATCCTTCCAGGCCACCCTCGGTTCCTCCATGCTGCTCACAAACAAGAACCAGGAGGTTTCGAGAGCATCCTGGTTCCTGTATGTGAGCTGCGAGAAAGCCGAGGGAGAAGGGGTTGGAGCTTGGAGCTGAACGTAGCATGTGACTGGGCCGGGGACCCCCCTAGACCAGGTGTGGCGGGGGCAGTCGCCCACCAATAAATCCAATAAAAGGTATTTAAACTTGATGCTCATAGCCAAAAAGGGGGGACTGGCTGCACCTTTACAGAAGGAAACAGACACAGTTTAAGAAGGCCCACAGAGTGCAAGTCAATGTGTCCAGGATGTTTGAGTTCCATGTCTTTTTGGTCCAGACTCATGCATCACGAACTCAGGAGACTGTCGAGTATGTAGGAAATGGAAGCTCAACCGCCATTAGATTGTGCCATCATGCTGTTTTTGCAACGTTCCGCAGCGGTCTAGTCTTTTTCAACATGGCCGCCGCGGAGTTCTATTTCTGATTCAGTACTCGGTGGCTCGGCGCGTTGCAACTTACTGGATTTCTCCTTGTTGCCTACGCTCCTTGTTACTTCCCTTGGCGGTGATCCACCCACTCTATTGCTGACAGTTTGTATTCCTCCCTGCTTCTTTTCAGGCTCTCCACTTTGCTGTTTGCCTATCGCCCTTCTCCCTCTTGTTTTCCTTCCCCTTTTTCTGTTTCCCCTGTTCTGTCATTATTGTCTAATTTGTGTGATTCCCTCCTGTTGGTGGATCCTCTTGTTCCGTTATCTTACCATTTCGTTTTTTGACTGTTTGTTTATTCCGGATTCCTCTCGATCTCCTGCAGGTGGATTTCCTACCCGACCACCATTTGTCCTGGATTCTACATTCATTTGGTACATACCATCCTGACCGGCGGCGGTACTTTACTCGTGAAGATGTGTTTTTTTTTTTTTACGCCTGTGGCTTTTTCCCTCCACCGCTCCGGATGTTGCGGAGAGGAGTCACCGGAGATTCACAGGACTGGAATCACGGTGGCTTCCTTCCGAGGCAGACCATATCTGCACAAAAAAAAGAAGGCTGAAGCCCGGCGACCTCGAAGGAAAAAGTTGGATTATTCTTAATAAAATAGCAAGATCTGATGATCAAAGCTTTGATTGAACAGCTGTCTAGGCATGGACAAACCTGAATGCTGTCCCACCTTAGATGTGCCACTACCATTGCACGAACATTTGTTAAGACCTGAGGCGTTAATATGTGGCCACGAGGCAGTGAAATAAAAGCGGGCACAGTATTACTTCCAAGCCAAATCATAGGTGTCACCTTTGGGTCCTAATCTAAAGGGGCTTGGTGAATGGGGGATACATTCAGCATCCTGCACATCTCATTTCTCAGGAATTTCATCAGCATACAAATGTCTAAGGTCGTCCTCCGATCTCAGCCCTTACTGAGGATGAAGAAATGCCTCAAATTCCAGAATGTTCAGAGCTCCTGAATTTAAACCTCCTCAATGACCAGGCTGGGGAATTTGAGTGGAGTGCGGTTTTTCTGGGATGGTGCCTGCCCTGGAATGGGAAGCTTTGCAGAGAAGACAATGTCTCCAGTACACACTGGCCTGTGCTACCCTTTTCCCATTGTCCCTGGAACTTTACAATCATACTCCCCAGAGGTTACTGATGATGAGAGTCATAAAAGAGGTTTAATGGTGGATGGTCTAATCAAGAAAGAACATTAGCAAGTGTTACGGGGTGCCTAAGGCTGGACCCTCTGGCACACCTAGCCTGAGGGAGGACTGTCTCACAAATTAGAAGTATCTGAAGGAGTGAGATCTCTGTAGAGCAGTCATAGGTTCAGTGGTTTTACATTTTGCTAGGAAATTGTAAGATTTAGTAAATAATGTATGCACCTCATATAAACAGTATCAATCACTGTTTTACAAACATGCGCAGAAGATCCTCAGGTGTGCATCCGGGAGTTAGACCTTATGACCACACAAAGGTGCCCAAATCTGCCAAACAATTGACATTGTCAAAGCACAAAATTAAGGTCTGTTTTGCAGCATCCAGGGCATCAGAATCCATCCCTGTCAGAGGCATTTGTAACTCTTCCAACGTATCTGATAAGCTGTAAAGGGACTGCACCCAAGTGCAACAGTGGTAGCCTGAAGGCTTAAACTGCATTGAGATAACATCTCTTTCTGTGTTGAGGCCGGCTTTCTATAGTCTCCTTCTGGTGGATTGTTTGGGAAAGCATTAGAGGTATAGCTCACACTCAAGGTCTGGGCTAACACACTCACAGAAGTGGGTTGAGTCATCAGAAACTAAGCAGCCAACCTTAACCATGTCAGCCAACCCGGATGTATCTGGCTGACAGGAGATGTGCACCATAATAGGGCGTACTAAAGTAGCAACTTGACCCAGCATGCCTAACCATAGGCCAAAGTCATGATAGTTTCTACATGAAAAAGATCAAAAGCGATACGTTCCTTCGTTAAATGCCACTGAGCAGGAAAAAAAACCTCCAATTCAGCAGGACAGTACACATAATGCCAGACTTTCTGACAGGGAGAACGTCTTATCTCAACATTCTCAGGACAAAGCTGGGGTGACAGAGCTAACACCAGAGATAACAATTCAGTACTAGCAGTCAGGACAGGGGATAGCCCAACCACCTTTTGGCTAGAGTCCTTCAAATCCTCACCCTGCTTAATAGCCGCCTCCGGGGTGACTCCTCCAGTATCACCCTCCAGGAAGCTTAATTCAGTTTTAAAGGGACGCCTTCTCCTACGAGTGCTAGCAGCTCTCACCTCGGTTAACCGAGTTCTATGGCGTTTTCCACCCACTGTACCCTGTCTAGTTATGACCACATCAGAACGTACATCTGAGAAGGGTACAAGTTACAAGCACCACTGTGAGTAATCAGGGACTCTACAAAAAACAAAACCTCCTGTGATAGTACCTACGGGATATAAAGAAAAGGAATCATGTGATCGGCAAGCCGACACATTATGAGATCAGTGCCGCACTCGCCAGCCACAGTACAACGCCTCTCAATACAGAAAGTCAAAAAGAAAGCGGGATTCAATTGATACCTTGTAGGGGACCAGCCGGCAGCTCACCAGTCCTTCCGTCCACACAGCGCCACTGCAACAGAACAACCCAGCACAGCGATTGAGCTTGGGAGCAGCTTGAGGGTAGGAAACCTTTAAAGCTGAAAGGCTCGACGTATAGCACTCTACACACATGCTCTGCACACACAGTGCTTCGATGTTATGGTCCAGCACAGCAGAGTAGAGGAAAGAACCTGGCATCTACGTCTGCGTCAAGCCGCACTGCCAGAGACTGCTGCTTACGACGCAAACACAACCTGATGTAAGAATTCCCTCAATAACTCCAAGCTTTCCAGTCTACCTGACCAAGCCATTCATAGTAGTGGGAACACGAATAAGAGGGTTTGCGCTTCTTGTCCCCTGTGGATTATTTGAACACACCCAAGCTAACAGTGACATACAGGCATTGCAGGAAGGACTCCAAGACTGATCGCGCCTCAGCAATAGATATGCTTAGGTCGCTAGAACATTTAACACAAAAATCTGGTTCATACAAGCCTCACCAAGGACACTCATTACATGATTCATTGGGGCAATTTAATCTCTAGAAAGCCACTTAATGTGCAACTCATTTTACCCACTAGAACATTGAGCAATAGCAAGTTTTCGTCTTAAAGTGGAAATGTAGTCATTCGGCCCAGTGTGGCCCTTCCCTTACTGGTGGTATTTACCTACATTCACCTTGAACACAGTCTGTCCTTGACTGGGCCACTCATGGCCTCTAGAGTTGGTATTATTACAATTATTATTCTGGAGTATTTTAAACAGCCTCATATACACAGTCAAATTACCTTTGCTCACATTGGAGTTCAGATTTCAGAAGTACGCAAGTTCTTAGGAATTTGGAAGTACCAATAACTATTATGGGCCGATTCATGGAATTTATTGCATGGTTCAAAGTGACTTTGCACTGCTGAAAAGTGACTTTGCACTGCCGACACAAACCCTGATTCATGGAACTGTGCAAAGTGTATTTTTGCAGTACAAAGTCATTTTTGCGGTACAAAATAACTTTGCACTGCAAAAATACAGTTTGCATAGTTCCATAAATCAGGGTTTGTGTTGGCAGTGCAAAGTCACTTTTCAGCTGCGAAAAGTCACTTTGCACTGTGCAAAAACATTCTATGAATCGGACCCTGTGACTTTAGCTTCCTTGTACATCATCAACCCAAAAAGCAGTGGCATCTTTGCAGGTTTATGGGCCCTGTGACTTTAGCTTCCTTGCACATCATCAACCCAAAAAGCAGTGGCATCTTTGCAGGTTTACGGGCCCTTTGAGTTTAGCTTCCTTGCACATCATCAACCCAAAACGCAGTGGCATCTTTGCAGGTTTACGGGCCCTGTGACTTTAACTTCCTTGCACATCATCAACCCAAAAAGCAGTGGCATCTTTGCAGGTTTACGGGCCCTGTGACTTTAGCTTCCTTGCACATCATCATCCCAAAAAGCAGTGGCATCTTTGCAGGTTTACGGGTCCTGTGACTTTAGCTTCCTTGCACATCATCATCCCAAAAAGCAGTGGCATCTTTGCAGGTTTACGGGCCCTGTGACTTTAGCTTCCTTGCACATCATCAACCCAAAAAGCAATGGCATCTTTGCAGGTTTACAGTACATCTCGCTAAAGCAACCACTGGCATGCCTCAACTTTAATCTCTGCTGCTACCAGATGCAATGCAAAGGAAAGCCATCAAATGAACGCAGACCGCAGCTCGGAGCTGGCAAATGATGCTGCAATGTAAGACTTTCCCAGCTTTTGGATGGAGCAAGTTCTCCTGTCTAGCTGCTCGGCAGCACACAGCTGGAATGGGAACGGGGACAGCCAGGCAAAAGAGGCATTCATTAAGAGTGGGAAGCTGCTCCTGGAGGTTGGAGACAGATGATCGATGTTGCAAAGAGATTAAAAAAAGCAAATGTTAAGATATTTACAGTGTGCTGGCAAGGGCCTTCGGGGATAATGATGAACATGTGTGGATGTGCTCCAGTGTACGTGCTGTCACGGTCGAGTTTGCGCATACATGAATTGCACAAAAACACACCAGTCCGCATTATACTCCTGTATATTGTGCAACAGTGTTGTTAAGCGATTTTTTTCCAAGAGCCTAAACACATATTTACAGAGGATTATGAAATCCTGGTGTTATAACCGGGTCGGCTGCTGTTAAATCGAATGCGCGGAGACTGAGATCCTAGAAATGCACATTAATAAAGACACCGAGTCGTTGCATGTGGCGTGTCAGCCTCTTTAATCAAAAACGGCAACTGCCGAAACATTTGGCGGTAGCCCAGCCTACCCATGCCGGGCCTACGCGCTCGCCATGGACAGAGGACTGTGTCCTCCCTTATCACAGAGGATATAGAAAGGGGACGCTACAGTTGCTAAGGGTTGAGCGTCGTCAGCAGCCAAGTGGTAGCTGATTGGGTGTGAGCATGAGTCAATTGTAGCGGGTTCTTGAATGACACCTACTGGACTGAAGCAGAATTGCAATGCCCTGAGTCTGAAAGACAGCAACCTGCTGGAAGGGGCAGATGTCAGTAGTGGCCATGTGGTCTTCCTGATTGACTTCTCGATTCATTGTATCTATATATGTATTTATTAAAGTTTACAAAGCGCTTTCACCAAAGCGCTGAGAAATTTGGTTATAATGGTACAAGCCTTATAAAGCATGCAATTCATGAGAACAAATATGGGAATAAAAGAAGCAGAAAATGAGTTTGAAAAAGTAGAGTGGAGCTGGGCTTTGAGAGGAGTGCAAAAGCGATGCAGCGAGGGAGTAGAACGAATAGTTAGAGTTCCAAAGTTTAGGTGTAAGACGTGAAAGAGAGCAGAAATGAGAAGAAGCACAAGGAGGATCAGCAAGGAGGAATTGAGATTGTGACCGCAAAGTGCGCAAAGGAGTGTAGAGAGAGATAAGAGAGCAAAGATAGAGAGGAGCAAGACCATGGAAGGACTTAAAGACGATGATAAGAAGGTGGAACAGGAGTCAAGAGTGAAAGGAAAGAAAAGAAACAGACAAAATAGAAGATGGAATGCACGTGACAGGGCGAAGAAGGAAGAGATGACGAATGGCAGCATTATAAACAGCATGGAGTGGTGTAGGATGGGAGCTAGGGAGACCGACTAACAGGGCAGCACCATAGTCAATATGGGAACCAATAAGTGAGGCAATAAGAAGTTTGGTAGTAGAAAAGGGATAGAAAAGGGTGAGCGCGACGGAGGCTGTAGAGATGAAAGTGGTAGACCCAGGCCATGTTGGCAATACGAGCAGAAAAGGCAAGAGAAGGTTCGAAGATGACACCAAGAGTTTAAGCAAAAGACGAGAAGGTAAGAGGAGTAGGAGGAAAGGTGAGAGAGGGTGGAGAAATAGGGGAAGTCGAGTGTTAGCTGAAAAGAGGAGGAGCTCAGTTTTAGTAGAATTAAGATAGAGAAAGTGGTCATCCAAGACTGGATAGCAAAGAGGCAGCTGGAGAAACTAGATTGAATGCATGATTCAATTATTATTGATTGTAGTCTCTATAGTATGTGCGGGCACTTGAAGGAGCGCCAAGACTTGAAGACTTCTGCTTGCCCTTTGGGGAGCCACCTTCCCCTCCGTGAAAAAGCCGAAGCCTCTGCCCAGAACAAGACGAGCCAACAGCCAGAGATAGGGAAGGTGTTTTCCCGCATATCAGATGCTGGTGGGCTTGGATCCCCTGCTGCAGATGGCCTGCCATACGAAATTAAGATAATGGGCCTCATTACAAGCTTGCTGGTCCGGTAACAACGGTACCAGTAAGCTTGCCAGTACCGTTGTTACCGGAACAGCAAACTACGGGTTCTACTCGCGGGTATCTACCCGCCCACCAGGTCTGACCTGACGGATGTACTGGCACCCGCGAGCAGACACTGCCGGTGCTACCGGCCTCCCCATTCCCATTGAGCCCTATCGGGCTCAAAGGGAATGGGGAGTAAACATTTCCGGCCCCTGGCAATGGGGAAATACAGGGTCCGCCAAGGTTGTAATGGCCCTGTATTTCCCCATTGCCAGGGTCCGGAAAACTGTGCAAGTTCGGCGGCAGCCTGCCGGTTTTACCGGCAAGGCTACTGCCGAACTTGTAATGAGACCCAATGTCTTAAAAATGCATATCTAAGTAGGGAGAGGCGATATGTGTCTTTGTGTATGACTTTGGAGAGGACACTTAGTCCATGTTAGTAATGAATGATGGCATGGGAATGTGGTGCAATTAGACAATTTTGGGACCGGGTCTTTGAGGTGATAGGGGAAATGATTGGTCGGGAGACCCCTCCTGTGCCAGAATTAGGCCAACTGGGATGCACCAGGTTCATACCGAAGGGCACCAGGAAACGTGTTAGCCTTTTGTTGATACTAGCCAAACGGAGAGTGGCAATGGTATGGGGTGGAAAACAACACCCACTGGTCTAAGGATATACTGTATTACAACTATATGGAGACTAGATGGGGCAATATGCAGGGTAATAGTCTGATAAAGAGGAAGGGGGGCACCCTTCGCCGCAGAATACTCCCTAGCAGCTCCGGCGTGGGTAACAAATATTCACCAATGGCACCCCGATTCTTTGAGACGGAAGAGTTGCACCTCTGGACAACAATTACCCTTTACTGCATCGGCTCGCATAACGGCGGGCCGTATAATAATCACTGAATAGACTAATCATTCAACTCAGTCTACATCCGCCGAGATCCTAAGCACTGGAACATGGGAAGCAATCCTTGGTCTCCGTTTTAAATCCGGCAAAGAGACAACACCAGCTCACAACTACCTGATAACAGCTGGAGGAGGATGCACTGCGAGGGTTGTACCGTGGGGTGGAGTGGGGGTAAGGGGAGGTTACTGCAATGTGTTTTATTGCTTTGTTTGAAATAAATGCCAATAATAAAAATAATTAACAAAAAAAAAAGTATTCAGTGATTGGTATTCTGGCAGACAGCAGAGTGATCTAGAACTATGTCCGGCAAGATAGCCCACTCCCATCAACTTTGACTCTGGTTAAGGAAGGTGAGATGGACAAGGAGAAAAGCAGTCCTGAACAGGTAAGGAAGAAAGGGTGTAAGGATGGCAGGATCTAAGGCAAAGACTTACCTGTGGGCTCTTAGAAAAGAAATTAGGAGGCTGTGGCTGGCGTTGTGGCTGGCACTGTCCAAGGCAGTGGTGAAAAATAATAAAATGAAGGGCCACTGACCACATTACCTTAAAAGTCTCCGGGAACAGCCACCACGATAACGTTTCTATCTTCTGCATGCCTGTCCCAAGAAGGGACCAGATCCCATGGATAGCTTGGCTCCACAAACCATGAGCTTTGACTCCTCTATGTCCTTCTCACCTCACATCGCGGACCTTGCCAAAAAGGCCCACTATCATCTGCACCTACTCAGAAGCAGTCTCTCTTTCCTCACCTTCCCTAGAAACTCAATGTCCCCAGAGCTCTGGCCCTCTATAGACTGGACTACTGCAACAGCCCCTTCCTCAATCTCCCTATATCCTCCCTTCGCCCCCTTCAACTAATTAAGAATAGGGCTGCAAGACTTATCCATGGCCCCAAGCCCAGGGACCGCATCACTCCAGCCCTAAAATCTCTCCACTGACTCCCGGTTGCTGCTAGGATCAAGTTCAAGACCCTCTGCATCATTCATAAGGCTTTCTGGGGCTTGTGACCCCACTACATCCAACTCTCTCTCCCTAAATACCCCCTGCTAGAGCCATTCGGTCTTCCAGCTCCACCTCTCTGCCGATCAGACGCTTCTCCAATCTAAGAGTGAGGGGGTAGATCTCTCTCCTCCACAGAAACCTCACTCTGGAATGGTCTCCCTGCCCCTCTCAGGCTTGAGCTGGATCTCCTTAATTTCCAGAAGCTCCTCAAGACCCTCCTTTCC
The DNA here is from genome assembly GCF_040938575.1 of Ambystoma mexicanum. Lineage (NCBI taxonomy): Eukaryota > Metazoa > Chordata > Amphibia > Caudata > Ambystomatidae > Ambystoma > Ambystoma mexicanum. The sequence continues at coordinate 396,023,804 of NC_090928.1, read as the reverse complement.
TCTTAATCCTTCCCTCTCCCCTGCTAACACCCCTGTCTATTGCAGTGACTTGCTGCCTGGTTCCCTCTGAGTTCTACAGGACACCAAGCCCCGCTGCCCGGTCCTCCCCCTCCTTGCACTTAGTATGCACACCCTCAACCCCTGCACCACATGCAATCCCTGGCACTTGCCCTCCTGCCCTCCCCTTAGCACTTGTGTAAACATGGAGCCAAGTACCCCCATCCAAAGCTCCTCCCCCATGTTGCCTATATGTTGGGAGCCGGCGTCTGAGACACGTGCATTATCAGTAAGAATACCTATACCAAAGAGAATCCTGGAAGTAAGATTCACATTAAGAAAGCCACTCATGCATATATCACAATATGATGGCCATTTGAATGAAATCCTGGAGGAAGTGTGAAAACTGAGCAAAAGGGAAGACTGGTGACGTCATGAAACGCAGAGCTGACACACCCAGAAGAGATGCAGAGACGAGACATCATAAAGATTCTATAACTCTAAAGAGGAGGTGTTAAAGATGAGCAACATTTCGGGCTCGAGATAAAGATGCTCTTGCTACAAAAATAATGAAGAAAATATCAAGTCATTTTATAATTTTACAGATGCAGTAAGGCAAGTAAACAAAGTATTCTTAAAGGCTTAAAGGCTCGCTATGTAGTGAATAGATTGGAGCGATGCGCCAGCGTATATACATAGGAAATGTAAGGACTATGGATGATTTCACAACGCACTTTAGCAGAGGTGGATCCCGTCAGCAGAAAGACTTTTTCAGTGTGTCGCAGTTAGAAATCGGGAAAACTTAACCATGGAGGTAAATCAAAGAAAGGCTTGCTTGGATCAAGACCAAGAAGTCAAGGCCAGCGTGGGCCTGGATGTGCCTACACACAATTACAGAACGTGCGAAAAGAATAAACTTTCGGTCTTAAGTGAGGGGCGAGAACGTTGAAGACGTCAGCGGTTCATCAAATAATAGTATTTTAAATGCAGAAGGACTTGAAAACATGATCTACAGTCACGTGATCAGATGAACATAGACACTATGATGAGCTGTATCCAAACCAAGAAGACAGAGTATGCTATACTCCCTTATATTCTCCAGCACAGAGAACATTTCCAAGGCTGAGTTCAAAGCCTTAATTGACTAGTAGACTGCAAGAGTGATGATGGATGCCAGGGCCAAATTGGTGGGAAGCTTTGGTTATGACCAGCCCACCAGCACCTGTATCCCAGCTGTGTGCTGCTTGCGCAGGTGGAATATTACAGAGGGGTACAAGGGTGCCAATCAATTATAGAGGGACATGTAATAGAGAGCCCTATAGTTTGTATAACCAATGGGAGGTTGTGTATTTGATGACATTCGTAGAAAGCTGCACTAGAGGAGGACTTAGTTACCCCACCTGATGTTAGACACCCAATCACCTTCCCTGACAAGTATGGAACGCATACCTAGATGTTCCCTGTAAGCCTATCACCATCCCAAGTAGGTTTTTGTAGTTTTCAACGTAGATTGACGTCAATAATGACAAGCTTGTAGTATATAACCTGCTTTTTTTATGAGTTACATTGAGTGTGAAGATTGAGCGAACGCTTTGATGTTTGTTGTAACTCCCTGTTTTAGATAAGCCAACTTCCTGATTCCATTTTGATTATTTATGTTTGAGCAATTTTCTGCATCCCGATCTGTAGCTAAGTATTGCTGCCTTGTCTTAGAAGGCTGTGTAGGATACCCCAGTTCAATTGCCAAGCCCCTGTGTCCCTCTTCCCCCTCCTTCACCCCCCTTTTTTTTCACTTGCACTCTTTCCTCTTTACCCTGCACTTCCCTTCCCACCCTAGCACTTTGCATTTTGCACAGACCGGCGATCCCCCCTCTCCCTCGCACTTCTTGTTACTGCACTTGCACGATCCGAATGTCGCAAGGCCTAGTAGGACCGTTATTGTTAACTTTGTCGCTTGTTCCCCCGCTTTTTTGTCTTGTGGCGCCTTGAAACACCATTTGTTGTATAGGCGCCTTACAAATATCCAATATATCAAAATTAAAAATGTGCTGAATAAACATCTTCTGTGGATTAAGGACAATTTACATTTGTCATCATTCCACAATAGATACTCCGTGGGAGAAGCTTCCAGAAAATTAATCTATGTGATCACTGCACAGCCCGTAACTGCGCCGATGAAAATGTTGACGCCAATTACAGCGTGGCGCAGTGATCAAATAGATCACTTTACCCATGTCCCCCACCACGCATTCCCCTACCCAACCGCCCACCCCAATTACCTTTATGGCGGCACACTTCTGTGTGTGCCGCTGACTCCCCGCTAGCCCTGCGGCGTCAGTTCCTCCCACTTACGTGGGTCGGAGCTGACGCCACAGGGTGCTTTTTTTCTTTTTACTTTCTTGTCCCCCGTTTACCCCCATGGTAAGTGGGGGACACCCCCGCAACCCTCAACTCCCATTACTGACCCCAAGGAGAGTGGGGGACACCCCTGCAACACACGCTCAGCTTGGGCACAGTAGTGGGAGTCGGTAAATGGAAATACACCAAAGTCACCATAACTGCGTAGTCGCAGTTATGAGATCGACCTTTTGTGCATTTCCCAGAAAACATTACCAAATGTATCAATAGCTCTAAAGGATTCTCTACGTTAAAATAACTTCTGCGGTATTCTTTGATTAAGGGTTATTTTGCCATTGACGTTGCATGATTCACTTTTTCAATTAAAGAGGACCACCTTATTGTGTTTTATATCCAACAACGCTCATGTCTGGCTACCAGTCCTAGCTAACGTCCTGGCTGTGTGGGTCGAATAGTTCTCCTCTCTGCTCTAGGTATGCCCAATCGTTCTGCAGACCGCAGCCAGGCTCACGTGTGCTTGACAAGACAAATTCCTGCAAAGGAGAATACCTATCCGGCAGTGCATTGCCAAACTACCCTTAATGGTGCTTGCAGCCTGGAGGGTAAGTCAACGAAGCAGACATGTGATACGGGTTGTCCATCCCAAATAGCGACAGTTGGGAGGAAGGACATTGATGAGTGGTTCAACAAAAAAGCAAAATGGCTGTGCTTTCATTAACTGGTTCATTGTTGGACGAGTATCATACGTCCTTTCGAAAACATTGGACGGTATTGCGTCCTTTTGCCAATACCTGTTTCTCCGACGGGTGTTTTGGCGCAGGAATTTTGCTGAAAATTGACATCAGAATTGTTTGGGGGGGAGGAGGGGGACGAAAGGGTAAATAAAGGGTTGGGGGAAAAAAATGAATGAAGGGCGGTTTGGCTGGCACCTCACAAACAAAAAACAAACAAAATGTCAATAACGTTTTTCGTCAAAACTCCAGCGGTAAAACGTAAAAAAAGGGGGTCGGCGAAATTACATGGAACCCATTGGACGTGGGAATATTTTCCTTTTCAAGGTGGTTAGTGCCGCTTCATTTTCCCTTGAAAAAGCGAGGTATGTTTTCACTTCTAATAATATGTTTTGACATAAAAATCTATTCATGAATGCAGTCAAGATCTCTTTATATGGGTTCTTGCTTATCGGTCCCAAAGGCCAAATCACCAACTGTTCCAGAACTTGCCATAAAACCTGTAAAGTCAACCACAGCCCTCAGGTTGGTTCTGATGTGTGTCGGCCACGTAGTTCTGCAGTATCTCGTCAGACTTTGGCCATTGTGGCTATGATACTCCACATTCTAAATAGGTTACTGGTAATCCCTGAGAGCAAGGGAAAAAAAAGCCAGGACTGAGTGATCTACCTAGGCCAGGCCTGGGAGCTTTGCTGCGGCTAACTCAGAACGGCTATGCTAGTGGCACAGTTTGAATCCATAGTCATCTCCAAAAACCATTCTAAAATGACATATTTAATTTCTTCAGAAATTTGGTGTCTGCTTTTTGCTTTCAGAAGACACAGGTGTTTATTACTTACTTGAGCGTCTCGAGGGACATCTGCAAATTGTAGTTTCGCTCCTGCTCCGGAAGCTTCGCGAACTCCACCAGGCATGGGTGCTGCCGCTTATTGTCATCGCGCACCTGTGTCAATCAATGGGGGACATGGAAAGTTTTCAGAGAACAGATAACAAACACAATGGGAGTACAATGCAGATTTAGTGGTGTGTACACGAGTTATTGGGGCAAATCCGCAAAATAGGAAATGCAAGGAATAGTTCTGACTTTTCTCAACATGTGACATTTTGAGTGTCAGAGATCAGCGCCCCAGTCAGCCTCGCAGTCAATTAGTTTTACTATTTTAATCTGTATCCATTAGGGGATCAAATATTACACCACTGAAATGTTGCCCCTTGTCAAATCCAAAATGTCAAACTTTAAAATACATAATATGTGACTGTCAAAAGGGAAACTCCATGGAACATTTTACTGCAGCAATTGCTTTCAGAGAGCTTCAGAAGTAAAAGCTATTTCATGCTGAGTGCTGATAAATGCCTGCTGATATTGGACAATATTATAATTAGAAATAATAATAATAATAATAATAATAATACAATATCACTAATAATAAAAGGTATTTATACGCGGCATATGCCAGATATCATCTAGGCACTTGGACTTGTGGTGTTATTATTACCCAACTCGAAGGTGCTCATTTTATCCACCTGAAAAAGATGAAAGATTGTGCAAAGTGCTTCCTGCCTTCTTTACTTTGCCAAATGACCCCATTTATGGAAGTGCAAATTTCATCAGTCAAAGGGATTGTGCTTTTGCCAGAAAGTTAGCAAATTCCTCTGTCTGAGACACTCATTATGAGTGGGCCGGTGCGGTAATAACGTGCCGGTATTACCACATACCGGCATGTTACTGCACCGCCACTCCAAGTTTGCCGGTAGGGTGGTGCCTTTACATTCAGATCTCAGCTGGAGGTATATCCGCTACCCTATGGCAAAAAACTGCTGGCATTACTGGACATGTAATACCGGTGCAGGTAACACCGGCAAATCCCCCCCATGGAGTCTTATTGGACTCCATGGAATGGGGATTTACCGGTGTTTTCACTACTTGGAATCTGCCAGTAATTCCGGCAGACCAAATGGCAGGAAACAGTATTAAGGTTTGCCGGTATCGCGCCGGTAATACCAGCGGGATAGCGGCAAACGTGTAATGTGGTCCAAAGGGACACATATGTTTATCTATGGTGTATTGCAACCTGCTAGACTAAGCGGCCGACAAGCGACACACCTGATGTTCCCCAAAGGCTTCGCAAAGTGAACTTTAGTTTATACATTTGGACGTGATTACAAAAGCGTTTTTCAATGGGACTTTCCCATTGAAAACTCTTTTGTAAATCAGGGCGAACAATCCGAAATAAGCGCTCAACTGGTATCAGCCTCTCATTTTTTGGCATTTTGGTGCCATTTATAAAATAAATGATTATAAAAATAATAAACTGCCCATTCATGAACACATGCATGTAATTAAATAATGAAATCCTACTCACCTACTCAAAAAAGAGCACCTCAGATATCCAACCCGAAGCCCCGCCGAGACCCACTAGTTACATGATTTCGAATAGTTCCGTACTCCTTTAATATTGCATGTAATGACCCCCCGGCCCCCTGCTGCCCCTCTGCCCCATTGCACAGTGCTCATTGCTTCCTAGCTAGCGGGCCAGCTAAAAAAACAGCGAAGATAAATGCAATGTGTTTATTATCACCGTATTTCAGACGCATACATATGCCCTCCTTTTGAAACATCATACACAAAGATCAGTTCATGACATTCCATGATTAGAGATGTTGATCCATACTGCATGCGTGTAGTCGCACTGCTTGATCCATACTGCATGCGTGTAGTGGGGTGTTTCTAGCAGTAATTAGGTCGCACTGCTTGATCCATACTGCATGCGTGTAGTGGGGTGTTTCTAGCAGTAATTAGGTCGCACTGGTTGATCCATACTGCATGCGTTTAGTGGGGTGTTTCTAGCAGTAATTAGGTCGCACTGCTTGATCCATACTGCATGCGTGTAGTGGGGTGTTTCTAGCAGTAATTAGGTCGCACTGCTTGATCCATACTGCATGCGTGTAGTGGGGTGTTTCTAGCAGTAATTAGGTCGCACTGCTTGATCCATACTGCATGCGTGTAGTGGGGTGTTTCTAGCAGTAATTAGGTCGCACTGCTTGATCCATACTGCATGCGTGTAGTGGGGTGTTTCTAGCAGTAATTAGGTCGCACTGGTTGATCCATACTGCATGCGTGTAGTCGGGTGTTTCTAGCATTAATTAGGTCGCACTGGTTGATCCATACTGCATGCGTGTAGTGGGGTGTTTCTAGCAGTAATTAGGTCGCACTGGTTGATCCATACTGCATGCGTTTAGTGGGGTGTTTCTAGCAGTAATTAGGTCGCACTGGTTGATCCATACTGCATGCGTGTAGTGGGGTGTTTCTAGCAGTAATTAGGTCGCACTGGTTGATCCATACTGCATGCGTGTAGTGGGGTGTTTCTAGCAGTAATTAGGTCGCACTGCTTGATCCATACTGCATGCGTGTAGTCGGGTGTTTCTAGCAGTAATTAGGTCGCACTGGTTGATCCATACTGCATGCGTGTAGTCGGGTGTTTCTAGCAGTAATTAGGTCGCACTGGTTGATCCATACTGCATGCGTGTAGTCGGGTGTTTCTAGCAGTAATTAGGTCGCACTGGTTGATCCATACTGCATGCGTGTAGTGGGGTGTTTCTAGCAGTAATTAGGTCGCACTGGTTGATCCATACTGCATGCGTTTAGTGGGGTGTTTCTAGCAGTAATTAGGTCGCACTGGTTGATCCATACTGCATGCGTGTAGTGGGGTGTTTCTAGCAGTAATTAGGTCGCACTGGTTGATCCATACTGCATGCGTGTAGTGGGGTGTTTCTAGCAGTAATTAGGTCGCACTGCTTGATCCATACTGCATGCGTGTAGTGGGGTGTTTCTAGCAGTAATTAGGTCGCACTGGTTGATCCATACTGCATGCGTGTAGTGGGGTGTTTCTAGCAGTAGTCAGGTCGCACTGGCCCAAGGACGCCTTTGCAGCTGTGTGCCTCACACGAACACATGCTCTGTGATATCATGTGCTGCGATAGGATTATTCCCCTTACACTATCTCAAGATGTGGGAAGGTACATCACTGCAAGACCAGTCAAGATTAATGCTTGATATAAGTGTGTACTGCAAATGACCTCACAAATCACACAAGGCCTTCTCAAGACAGTGGGAACACAACGTCTACTTAGAAAATAGACACAACATTAAATATATATATATATATATTGCATGCTCCAGCAATGGTTCAAAGGTGTTTCCTAGAATTACACCCTGCTGGCTGTACCCGGTGTGCCGTGTGCTAATATAGTGCTCTCTCTCCTATCCCCTCCCCTCTCACTCTTGCTTTATGCACTCGCTCTCTCTCTCTCTTTCTCACTCACTCTGTCTCTCCCTGTCTCACACCCTAGGTCATGGCCCCTTTCCATTTGGGCCAGAGTCGCAGAGTCAGGGATCGGTTGCTGGCGCACCTGAGCCATTGCTCCCAGTCGCCTGTGACAGCGGCACAACCAGGGGGCCAAAGATATCTTAATTTAGTGAGGGTCGTTTTTAGCGAAAGCAGAACATTTCAAATTGTCTATTTTTAAAATGTGGCAATATTTTACTTCTAATGATCACTTTCAGTGTATGTTGTAATTTTAATGTTAATGACACACTTGTCGTACTGAGCAAAGCACATTATCAAAACCAAAAATAACCATATACATTATTTTCTAACAGAAGGTTATCATTCCAAGAAGGACAGCTTGTTAGACTGCTATGTACTTTTTCAAAATATACCCATGATGAAGGGGACAAATAGCACCAGTGAGAGTGCCGGACCACTTTACATAAAATCGAAGAGCATTTTGGGAACATAAAAATGACCACAGATACTTTATATTTGACAAATATGTCTGTGACATAAGAATTTATGCTTGAATCGCTAATAACGTAGTGCACACGTTGGGCCTCATTCTATGTCGGCGCTCTAGTCAAAAAGTGCCGGTATTCGCGAATACCAGCACTTTAACGGACTGGCCGACTACAGGTTTGCCGGTGGGGAACCTGGGTTACCTCCTGCTAAGCTGGAGGGTAAGCCAAGCGCCCTACTGGCAAAAAAAGCCCTCATTACTGCACCGGCAATGCCAGTGCCGGTAATGATGGCAAATCCCCTCATGGAGTCCTGTGGGACTCCATGAATGGGGATTTACACCGTCGCTCCGGCACACGTAATGCAGCAGCAATGCCGCTGGACCGGGTGACTGAAACGGGAACTACATTTGCCGCCAGGATACCGGCAGTGTCAGAATGAGGCCCTTTGCTTGATGCTGTTTCCTTTTTCACAACCCTCCACCTAACATTAAAATGTTTGTAACATTGAAGCATTTAAACTAGTTTGGCCAGGCTTAGCACTTGGATGTAAGGATAAAACAGCTGTGCTATCCGTCACTCCATTAGTGTCCCCTGACCGCCGGCCTCAGCAACGTTTTAGCAGGGTCACTTCATGTGCACTAGAGATTGCTGTGCACATGCTCAGTACCAAATGCACAGATATCCGAAGAGAATTAGACCTAGAGGATGGGCTTTGTTTCTGGGGTACAATGGTCTTCTTTTTCGAATGTCTTCATAAAATGACAATATACTGAGCTTAATGTTCATAGAAGGGAGAGCCCCTGCATCCATGTCAAAAGGGGTACCCATAACCATTATGCCTGGGTTGCTGGGACAAAAAACTAAACATTGTATGTGTCAATCGTTTAATGCCCCCATAATGGATGAAGTAGCAGAGATAAGGGCTTTATTATTTGGACGAAGAAGATATAAGAGAGGCTTTCGGAAAGTCGTTGTTGGGATAGATTGTGAGGCATTGGACTGATTCATAGAAAAGGGGCACATATTTTAATTAATCAACACTGATACAAAGGGTTCATATTATAAGGACCTAGCAAAAAGTACCCGTACTCCGCACGGGTTCTGTAGACAAACATGATAACACTCTCATCAATTGTCGAACATAAATCAATGATCCTGTGGGGCGCTGCTCCGAATTGCTTATTGCTTGATGTGCTTTGCACTCTGAAGTAAACAGCACTGACAATGGGCGCGTGTGGCTGGGTGACATACCCCGCAGCAGACGTGGAGGGGAAGCGAGAGTTGGCATGCTGCAGCATACTGGGAATTTCTGTGCGCTCTCCCCACCAGTCGCCACACCCTTGCATGGGGCAGTGCGTTGCGGTACATCGCAGTGGACATATCTCTGAAACGGTGTGTCCTAGGGCCTTGAAACATGGTTTGTTTCACGGGTTTCAGGCAACCCTCTCATGTGTGAAGGGGCTGAAATCCGGGGAAAGGGGTGGATGCCCAAATGTCATGTAGCCAGGAATGTCCGGAGGCACCCAACAGATAACTATGCACAATTTGGTGCAGAATGGTGGAACAGTATGGAATTTTATAAGAAACAAACTAACATATTTTCTGCTTTATATGTAGAGAGAAGAGATGGGTGCAGGTGCACATTTCACAGATACAACACCATCTGATTCAAAATGAACTCATGCTGAAGTCCGGAAAATGTTTGGCCAATCAATGTAGGCTGATAGATTAAAGAGAGCTGACTGTCCAATTAAAGTGTGATACATCATTTCTTGGGACTATCCAAAGGTCCTCCGTCGAAAGAGACAGGGGAGGATTGTTGGAGAGCATGAAGATCAGAGTAATCAGCCTCTGGTGACCACACGCAAGAGACCCTGCATAGGAAGCAAGAGTTTCCTATGCTTGCAGATGCAAGCTTCAAGGTTTCATTTAATGCACCCCGAGTAATAGCTGTTGCGAAGATATGGCGTAATGCCCTAGACTTAACAAGACTTAATTAAGGTGCGAGTATATACTCACAGACAGCAGAGAGTCATCACTACCCAAAGTCAGCAAATATTCTGTAAGATATTACATTATAAAAAGTCAATACAATGTAAATATTGATTCATGTCCTCTAAATCATTCAGCATTTCCAGACTTTGATCAGCCTCTATCATGTGCCGTCTTGCCTTTTATCCCAAGTGGTGTGTTGAGGGAACAGTAATATGCAATAGATTTAAATTAGGGGCTGAGGTGCATACAAATGAAATGGACTGACATATGAATTAATTCAATCTGACTTTCAGGGACACAGCTAAGTGTGGTGTTCTCAAAATATTGAGCCTCTCAAAAGGAAACAAATATTCCTGCAATGAAAGTGCATAATCACATTTTTCTTAGGTTCTTGTTTAAACAGCTACAGCAATTTTTAACCATAAACTTTCCACACTGTCTCACCAGTAAAAGAGCTGAAATAAATTCCACATATCCACATCCTAATGGGCTGAAGAAACTAACGGATCATACTGTGCTGTTCTTGGCTTTTCAGTTGTGTGAGTAAACCCAGGATAGAGTTGTATGGCTGTTTGCATTATAGAGTGACATATAATTTAGGGTTGACACTGTCTACCCACAATCTCAGGGCTTAATGTTGAAGTATTGTCAAAGTTAGATTGTCCTTGATTAGCCTGTTAAACCTGCTCAGGCTTTATTCAGTTATGCTATAAGACCACCTTACTTTGTAAGGAGTGATCCTCAAATTGCATAAAGCTTCTATTTATTTTAAAAAAGAAAGCATGTATAAATCAAACCAATGCCGTACCAATTAATGAAAACCAAATGTTCTAATTACATCATTTTTTAATTTTGAATTCCCTAAACATAGTGTTTCTAATTGCTCAAACCATTGCTTGCCAACATGTTTCGAGCACTGCTCTTCATCAGGACATTCAGTCCCAGTAGAACCTCCTACATTTCAATCAAAGATGGTGTTTTGCTACATGACAGAGGACTGCACATTTGTAGAATGAATAAGCACAGGGAAAATCAATTTGGAGAGACTTAATGAACAACACCAGCGTTCAACGACAGTGCATACTGAATGAGGGAAAGCAACATAGATAGCAAGAAATAGATGATACCATGTGATATTACTCTTATATAATCGATCACGTCAGTTAATACACTGACTGGGAGTACAGCAATAAAAGCCTGAAAATGCCTTCTAGAAGACTCAACCAGCAGTCATCTCCGAATCAAGTATAAGATTTTCCATTGCAACTGAATGCCCTTGTGACATATAGTGCTTGAAGCACGTTTTGGCAAACAATAGTTTGAGGATTTAGAAATAAACATGTTTAGAGAAATGTAATTAAAAATTGTATCTGATCAGTACTGAAAATTATGAAAAAGTGAAATAAGCCCAGAACGGGAGATGTGTGTCAAAACGTAAGAGTTGTGTTATCCCACAAGCATTTGGAAGCTTGGATAATGGACAGCTTAACACCCTGAAGAAGACCAATGTGTTCAAGGTTGAAACACGTGTTGGCGATGGCTGGATAGGACTTTTTGAACAAACAATTAAAAAAACAGCTGATTACACAAGAGGGAACGTGTTCATATCAGAGACTCATGGTGAATGGCTCATAGGACAGATATAATGTATGTGTTGTCGTGTCTAGTTTAAAGAATGTGTGTAGGGCCGTAAGTCATTATCTGGACCAATACTGCCGAATCACACAATTCATGAAGCTTAATTACCGGGACCTGTAGAACACATTTAATTTTAGGTAGGGAAAGCGCAGTGGACTGAGGTCATGGTGTGTAGTTTTTTTTTTGTTTTTTTACATTTAAGATGGCTGCCATGATTAATGGCTCATACTCTCTGTCACTAATTTATCAACAAAGACCTTTTATCCCATGTCACTCCAAATCCCCTTGAGAGCTGCACTATCCTTAGACCGACCTAATGATGGACAAACGTTAAGTGCACAGGAAATGTTGCAGAGAAATGATGTGGACCGGTAACTAAGTGGGGAGCATTTTGGGAAGATTACTTATGAGCAGACTTCTTTGGCATAGAAGCCTAAGGGGAGACATTGCAGGCTCAGTAATTGATTGGCAGGTGTGTAGTCATTGTGCGGCATAATGAATGATGGGTAGGTAGCAGTGAGCAAGGGATTAGCCGGCATGCTCTGGTACTGTAATTACTTATTGGCAAGCCTCCAGTGTTACAGATTTGACGTTAGAAACGTTGTGGAACAGTAACTGGTTACCATTCATTTTGGGGCAGTGTAACCGATGTGCAGGCTTTTTGTGGCAGAGCAACATATGTGCATTTATTTAGACATTCCTATGGACGCACACAATACTTTCATAACTCCATAATAGAAATGAGGAGTCCGTAATGTGTTCTTGGGCACACAACACTGCTGTGTATAGCAAAGATACAGACATACAAAAAGATGTTTCTCTGGCCCAGGCATCCTGGTGGATATTTTTCATGACTCATGGAAACAAATAGACATTCTCACGGAACAAGAGTTGTTATTGACAAATGATATGATTTTTTTTATGCCACATTATATTAATGTGTTAGTTTAATGTTCCTTACGGTGCTAGGTGCTATAATGAAGCAATAAGGCCTGAGATGGGGGTATTACCTGGTCAGGTAATGCCCTGGGGCATAGGTTGCAGTCAAGAGCAAAGTGAGTGCCTTAACAACAGCCCCGGTGCATTACCTGAACCCGGTGATGCTCTACATCAAGGAGTTTGTTCGTATTGGAATCTTGCATGTTATACCAGGATGCTAATAGTTTGGGATATCAAGATTCCATTGCAGGTTTTTCCATCAAGGGAGAATGTGTCAAATTATTATTGCATTAAAATGTCCCACAAATACAAAAATGTGATTAATTCTTCCTGGATGAAAAAAAAAGATGAACACACATAGAACCAATTTTTTTTTTTTCAAGTTGAGAAACAATGTGTTTGCCGTTTCTCAATTTGGAAAAGACCTACAAACTAAGATGGCCACCATGGTTTAGGGAGAAGAGAAATACAGATAGTTCCTTCTCCCTTTCCATAGCAGCCATTGCTGCGACAGAGGTGTGCCAGGAACAGTGAGACTAGAGAGCGCAGTGTAAGTGGGGCTGGGATTGAGGTGAGTGAGGCATATGGAATTTAGGGTGGGGTTATCGGGGAAGGGAATACGTGGGGCACAGTTGCCTGAATCCCGGCAGGGAAGATGACAGCCCCCCGCTTCCGAGGAGGCTTGTAGCAGGGGCTTTACCATGGGGTAAAGACGCCATTCCGAGCTTCCTGATTGGCTGGGAGGACGCACCAAGGCACCCTTCCCCCTCGCCACGCTGGGTGCCAATAGGTGTTATTATTATTCAGTTCAATGGAGCGCAATGCAGAATAGAGCTTTTTCCCAGAATAGAAGTTTTTCCCAGAATAGAGGTTTTTCCCTGGGTAGATCAGTTATGAAGGGTGGGCGGCATTCATTCTATGAGATGATTTTCGGATGGACATCATTTCTACCGGGTTATATGTGTCACTCTACAAAATGAGAAACTGAACCCTTTGTGTATACTGGTCAGAGGCAACTATGTTCTCCTACAGTCGATTAACACCGCTGAATGCCGCACTGGCAGATGGAGTGGAATGCTTCACAAGCTTAACATCGAAACCATCTCTAATACGTTTAGCTTTTCAGCCAATATCTTTTGAAAAGCGTCCCTTGCAGTGCACTCTTTGCAGTATTTTTAAAGAAAGATTGCAGTGGGTAAACGTGCTCCCCACCTCCCAGACCACCTGGGTATTGCCTCCCCGAAACATTCACTGCTCGCTACGAGTCTCCAGAAGCACTTCAATTGGGCACTTGTATTTCATTTCCATCTGCTTCTTTCCCAAGGGCATGAGGGAGTCTTAGGAGTGTATCCACACGTGTGGCATAGTGAAGGGCATTAATTGCTTGGATAAACGTTTTTTTACCCTGTGTAATTGCGTGCCTGCAAGGCTCTGGTGCTCCTTGCCACTCATATTACCCAAACGTCAGCAGGCGCTGGGATATAGACTAAATTACATGCACGGACGAGCGAGTGAGGCGCGTATTTTTCTCTTTCAACCAAATAAAGGTAATATATGTTGCTGCGCAGTACGATATTTGACAGAACGTTTGCATTTCGGAACCATTTCAGCAAGAGCGCATTTACATACCAGGCCTCCGGCTGCAGCGCCGATATATCATCCCTTCAACCACTGCCTCCACCAGAAACAACGCTCCTTAAAGTGCGTGTTTCACGCGGCTCGAGGTGGTGACATGTTATGAAATAGCCAAAATGCAAATAATAACGTCGCAATATTGCCCTCAGTATCGATCACGGGAACACAAAGAGTGCCCTTGCATTTATTCCCGCCAAAAGTACTTCATGTTCATCTCATTATATTTCCTATTGTCGCCCGCCACGTGGGTCCTTTCCATTGAGTGAGTGGCTAGTCTTACAGATGCCGAACATTCCTTCCTACACCCATGTCCATATGTGATTATTAGCACAGCACGACTACCAAGAAATGCGGCACGGCCGGCCATGTGCAACCATGTTTTGTCCCGGATACGCATTATAGCTACTTTTCAAAGCCAGCCTTAGAGCCCAGGCTTTCTTCCAAAATGCATTTGAACTATGTATGTCGAGCAGTTTGCCCTGCCACAATGCTCCAGAGCCATATAGGATTAGTCTTGGGAGGTTAGTTCAGGGGCAACGTGCAGGCCTTGGAAGCAAAACGATGCAGAGCAACATAGGTTTGATCCCCGGGTCCGTGCTTAGAAAACATCTGGGTATTAAGTGTGTTATAAATAACCAATTAAAATGTAACTGTTTCTTTTTTCATGACAGACCTTTAGCTTTCCTCTCTTTACCTATGCAGCTAACTTATGACCAAGCATGGTCCATTTTTCTCCTCTGGCAATATACCAATAGATACGCTTTGCACATACACAGCATTTGAATCACTGTCCCTTATACTTTGCTATCCTCGAGGAGGTCCAGGAGGGTTTGGCTCTTATATGCCACCCAACACGTCCACTAATAGTCGCCTCACTTTGGCCAGAGCCCTTATTTTGTCCAAATTGGAGTATTGTAACACACTATTCCTTGGCTCCACAACCACATCTTGAACAGACTACAAATACTCCAGAACAACGCTCTTAGATGTGTTTTGAATCTCCCACGCAAAACCCACATTTCCAATGCCAGAAAGGAAGTTCATTGGCTACCTATCCGTGAGAGAATTAAACTTCGATCACTGGTCATCACACATAAATGCCTTTACCTGACAGCCCCACGATACCTATCAGACAAATTCACAAGACAGAACTCCTCCAGACCAACCAGATCCCCATATCTACACCAACCTATCATCCCAAGGTTCAATTTGAAAACAGCGGGTGGAGCCAGCTTTCCTGTACTAGCAGCTAAAACGGGGAATGCTCTTCCTATGACAATCAGGGCCGAGACCTCGTTCTGGTCGTTCTGAGCCAAGGTAAAATAATTCTTCACTACTCTACAATAGATTGTCAACTGCACTTATCTAAATCTTTGTTCCGAATATCATTATACTTATGTTTACAATACTCGGCCACAGGTATCCTTGTTTCCTTCATATGTCTGTCTTTTGACCACCTTGTAACCAGGTCTCTCACAACTCGATTGTACTGTATCACCCTATGATCTTGACTGTATGTGCAACTATCTGTAACATTGCTGATCCTACGTTAATGCGCCCAGTTACCCCAGGATTCGGCTGCACACTACAAATAAACAAATTAAACTCAGCATGCCAATGTATCCTTATAAATGCGAGTTATTTTTCACAAGGATTACCATGGTTTAGCCTTTAACCTCCATAATAAAAATTGTGACAGGTACATGTTTTATTGTGTTGTATTACTATATTGGTCTTTTTTGTATCGTGTTCACACAGCTTTACAGCCCGTTTAACTGTGATACAGCTACAGGGATGAACTATGGAATTCTGAGGGTACACACTTGAAGGACAATAACAGTTGTTATACAAATGTATAAACAAAAGTTTTAAAACGTATTAATCATTAACAAAACACAATATATACATGTTACAATATAATAACCTCTTGGCCAATGCATACCAAGGCACCATCATACTGATATGAGTGAGCTGTACTCAATGCGGAAGAGGCTCATGTAGTGTCCCATGTGTGGCCATGCACTTGTTGGGTGTCTGCTGGCGGTACACAGTCAAGAGTCTTGCTTCAGAATTTACAGGGCCAAAGGCGTCTTACAGTCGATGAGTATTTATTGGCTTGAGGAGTCAGAGAGGCATCTTCAAGCCAGAGGGAGAGTGGGCCCAGTTCCAGGGGGTTCAGTCTTGTTCATGGAGGGTTTTCCCACCAATCACAATTGCACAGCTGGTCAGGTGGCAAGTAGGTTCAATGACGACAATCTTAGGCATCCGTTTGGTCAATGACCTTGCGGAAATATCTTGGTATTTGACCACAGTGTGCCTTTAGTTAGGAGCCAATGTAAATACTTTTAGCAAGTGTGGTGTGGTTGCAATGTCGCATTCAGAGGCCGATCCAGCTTATATGCTTTAGAGCCCTTTGGAGTTTATAAATTAATTTAGGAACCCGGTATGTAACCATTGCAATGGTCCAAGTAGGCCCTAGCTACTGCGAGGACGAAAAGGTATCTGATGTGGCATAGATAGAAGAAGAAGGATCCCAGCTTTGGTTACCATTTTCACTTGAGGAATAGTGGACATGACCGAGTGATTGGGCACTCCTAGATTTTGTATTTTCTGAATAGGTTAAATCTGTGGTCTCATGAAAACTGGCAAGTGGAACGGAAATGCTGTGGGGTCATTGAGGTTCATTAGAAGAATTTCTGTTGTAGAATATTTGAGACAGAGCATTTTGATATTCGTCCATCAGGCAAGTGCCTTTCTCCATCGTGTTGCAAGGTGATTAACAGAGTTTAGGCAAAGCTGGGTGTTATTACCCTATACATTATTCTGCAATGGGAGGTGCCAAGGGAACAAGGAAAATGGTGTACATTATTGGGGACAATACTAAACCTTGGGGTACTCTACAAAGGATGGCAACAGGTTGAGAGACAGAGATGAAGAATTTCAGTTTAAGGAACAAATTATCCAAGAAGCTGGAGGATCACTTGAGCACCGTATCCTCAATGCCTGCAATCTCAGCAAGATCACTTAGTAATGTATAATGGTCAATGCTGTCAGAACAGGTAGAGAGCTATGCTAGGAGACGCACGCATGCCTAATTTGGTCTCTTGTCAGAATAAGTTTCTTTCTTATATTTAATATTTTTCTCACTGACGAAAAACAATCAATTGAGTTCGATCTAGGAAAAGGGTTGCTTGATATTACTGTCTCAATGATTTTTGCCATTCATGGTAATCCAGATATTGTTGTGTAGCTCACAAGGATGCCTGGGTGCACATTAGGTTTATTTAGGGTGAGCGTTGTGGTTTGTGATTGCATGCTTGGTTTTCCTTGGCATTGATTCCATGCTTAGTGAAGAGTTGGCAAGTTGTAAGAATGGAAGCACCAGTGTGAGAATTCCAAGAGTGACCACTTTCACATTGCACAGGTCAGAAGGTGGAGTATTTCATTTGAGTGAGATGACAGTATGTTGGTCACGCCATGTTCTTGGGGTGGCTGAAACCTCATAGCGGTGCAGGTTCCTGGGTGGATTTCCTGGTCTAAGGTGTGTCTTCATTTGAGATATTGGGCAGATGATTGTTGATTGCCTCTGCAAAACAAAACCTGAGGCCTTCAGGCCAAACAGATCTTTAGCAGTGCTGGTGAAGTTTTTCATTATGAAGCTGCAGGGATTGCTCGGCACGCTTGAAAAGGTTTCATGGTGTACCTAGGTGCTTCAGCTATACTGGTGTGGTAGTGATCCTTGTTAGCTCTGAGATTTGCTGTCTTGTCAGAGGATCGCAGTTGTGTCAACCAGCAATTGAATTTGGCACATCTTTTCAATCACCAACAACTGTGCTTTATTATGAGCGTGTCTTCTAGGAACGGGATATTACCTTTGGTTTTGCCAGTTTTAGACTCTCGCGATGTAAGGGGAGTTAGGTATTGAAGGGCTGATTTGAGGCCACCCAGGATTATGCTCAGTATGGTAGTCAGGCTGCTATTAATGGTTGAAGCTACTGGCAGGGGTATTAACAGGTAAGTCTCAGGCTGAAGGCGTATTAGATTTCTCAGCTGTGGTGCTTGTTTGTCTACTGTGGATGTCTTGGGCACCAATGGAGCTCATCCTCCTGGTGGATGTTCATAAGGATATGGTTAGTCCAAAAGATTGACTGACATCTGGTGATTGCAAAGTTGAGCATTGATGTAGAAAAGGGCAACCATACATGTTCTAGAATGCCTGACTCCCCACACCCGTCATGTGAGGTTCAGATCATCCACATCGGTAATGATATCTACAGCGTAGGCTTTCGTTGGGTCATCGGCAGAGAGGTTTAGGTTGCCCAGGTGGGGACTCTTTTTGATAGCAGTAGCAACAGTTGGGTCAGGTCCTCAGGTCCTTTTGACCTGATGGAAAGGTTGGGAGAACATTCTGTGCACACTGATACCCTGAGCTAATGTATATAAATCATGGGTACATCCTGAGGCCATGCCCAGCAGCTGCCGTGCTCGAGCCACCCAGAGTCACCCAATATGCCCAGTGACCACGTTGTCAGGGGTAATGTGCCTCATGTTTTGGCTGTCTTGTGGGAGTGACTGGTGAATAGCTATTCACCTGCCACCCCACAAGAGAGCCAAGACAGCCAAAACATGAGGCTATGCCCACTGCCAATTTATCCTGGGGCGTGTCCATCAGCCATTCCCAGAGAAACCTCAAGCCATCTCATGTAGGCCCGCAGCCATGCCCAGTTGCTAGTTTAGTCTGCCAGCCATAGCCTCCGGCCATACCAAGTATCTACTTTGCAGAGGTCATGGCCAAAGGCTCTGGGCATCTTAAAGGGTACCTATATTCCATATCAGAGTGGTTGCTTTGGAGGAGAATGGCAAAAGGCCATAACTGGACACCCATTTGCCACCCGATGTACCCATTGGGAAGGTCTGCAGGCATGTTCACAGCCCACTTTGCCCAGGGCACTATTAGTAGCAATAGTAGATCACTGGGCTATGACTAACACCACGAAAAAGTCACCACCCAAAGTGACCCCTGCGCACATTACCAGTGAACACATTGCCAGTGCAAAATGTCCAGTGGGCACATTGGGGTTCTTGGAGGAGACAAAGGTCTTGCCCAGGGTACATTGCCCACTGAACACACTGGTTGGTAAAATGCCCAAGGCATGGCTCAGAGCCATGCTTTTGGCATTGCCTCTATGAGGCATGGGTGCAGGGGATGCCTACTGGGCACTTTGGGTCTATTAAAGCTGCTTGGGAAAAGGGCAAGTTTATGTTACAGCACTTTGAGGTTTTGAGAATGCTAAGGCTGTCTTTGGTAACACTGCATAGTTTCTGTCATTACTGAAAAGGCTTTCCTGAGGCGAGATATAGGGCCTCATTCTGAGTTTGGTGGAGCAGAGCAAAGTGTTGGTGAAGTCGTGGTCATTTATTTATCGCCGCTTTACTACCACTTTTCAACACCACCAACTTCGAGTTTAGAGGTAAGGCGGAGGAAAAACCTCCAGCACTTGGCTGGAGGTAATCTCTCCCCTTTACCTCCAAAAAATGATAAAATTGCCACGGGCGGAATTACAGCCTGCAATAATTCATCCAAGACCCCAATGGAGTCCTGGGGTCTCCATGAATGGGGAGGAAAAGTGCCTTACTATCACTAGTAATGTGTCAGTAAATTCACCAGTATGAGTGGGCGGGGGTAATAGTAACCCAGTTTGGCATTGTTTCCCATGGAAATACTACCAAACATCTAACGAAGCCCATAATCTACTATTTATTTATTTTTATTTATAGGGCATTTATAATGCGCCTGTACACAATGTGCCTCATTATGAGTTTGGCGGTCTGGAAACTAGGGTGCCGGTAAGCTCACTGGCACCCTTGTTTCCGGATCAAAAAACTCTGTGTCTGCCGGCCCTGGCCGCTGTGCCTGACAGGTCTGACCCTAGTGGGCGAAGCGGCCACAGTAGGCAGACTCTTCACAGGAGTACCGGCACCGTTGCTAATCGTTCTGGTGCTCCCGTGTCCCCACTCCCAAATGGGGACTAACAATTTGCCGATGCCTGACTTCCCAGACGCCAGACTCGTAATAAGCCGGTGGCACCGGGAAGTCAGGCGCCGGTAAATTATTATGGGTGCGGCGGCAACGTGCCGGTAGCACCGGCTGGGTTACCTCCAGACCTGTAATGAGGCCCAATGTGTTTGTAGTATCGCATGTAGGAACACTATTTGAGGTTCCACGTTAAATTCAATGGAGAGCTGAATTCTAAATCAATTCCCCAAAGAATAGGCTCAACTCTACAGATTCTGGATATGATTGGCCCACAAGTATAAAGCTCGGTCTTACAATTCACTTATTGTCGTTCCTTTTATACGGTGTTTCTGTTCAAAGAACACCATTTTTTTCAAAGACAAGTAAATACAAATAAAATACAGAGCATATATTATATTAGGAGAGATGAATATATTTATGATATATAAAACTCCAAAAAGAAGAACATACCGCACCAAACTGCCAGCCAAGTTCAATTTTGTTCATAACCCAGAGCTCGTGTATGTTCTCTGCCAGCTTTTCTCTAATTCTTTCCAGGTGCGGCGGCAAAACGATCTGCAAACGAAAGACATTCTCATGGAGCATATATTTTCCAAAACGAGGCACAGTGAATGTTACACTTTTTACAATGGGCACAGATCTTCTGATGCTGTGTAATCACGTCATGCTTCCTCACCCAATACACGGGGATATGATCAATACATATATGTTTTTCCATGACAATACTGGTCCAATATTGGTCGCCAACATCCAGAGAAGGAACTGCAACGTTTGTGTCAAACATTTGGCTCATTTCCTGTATCTTTCTGGTTTCTGGTGCCCTGCTGTAATGTTCTCGTTGTCAGTGACTTCACGATTCACTGAAATGACCCAGAGGTCCAGTTTCTGAAGCTGCTCTCTCGCCGAATGGTGCTATACCTAGTGGATCACTCCAGTCGCGTGGGGTGCACCATACCTTCCACTTTATCTACAGCGGTTGAGCCTTCGGCAGCTTGATGGCCACATTTTCTAGTCCAAACTCTCGTTCTGACCAATGAGGAGGCCAATAGAAGAGTGTGTGTGTGTGTGTGTGTGTGTGTGTATGTATGTGTGTTTGTGTGTACGTGTGTGCATGTGTGTGTGCGTGTGTGTGGATGTGTGTGTGTAGATGTGTGTGTATGTAGGTGTGTGTTTGAGTGTGTTGTGTGTGTGTGTGTGGATGTGTGTGTATGTATGTGTGTTTGTGTGTACGTGTGTGTATGTGTGTGTGCGTGTGTGTGGATGTGTGTGTGTGTAGATGTGTGTGTATGTAGGTGTGTGTTTGATTGTGTTGTGTGTGTGTGGATGTGTGTGTGTTGATGTATGTGTGTATGTATGTGTGTGTTTGTGTTTAGATGTGTGTGTATGTGTGTTTGTGCATACATGTGTGTGTATGTATGTGTGTGTGCGTGGATGTGCGTGTGTAGGTGTGTGTGTGTATGTATGTGTTTGTGTGTAGGTGTGTGTGTATGTATGTGTGTGTTTCTGTGTACATGTGTGTTTGTGCGTTTGTGTGTTTGTTGGCACACACTGGGAAAGTAATTCATCCACTATATTGTGTTTTCAGCGTGAGTCTATATGGCCCAGGAGAGGATTCCCTAATTGTCTACCAAACGTAAGCTCCAGCAAATCATCTGATTACTGCAAATTAGGTCCTAAACACACAATTAAGGACTTTTCTTAGGATTCCTTAATGACAGAGAGCAGGCAGAGAAAGACTAGTCCTGGAGAAGAATGTCATGGAAGTCAGTTATGTATCTACAGAAGTCCTGGTGTTAATCATTCGTGAGAACGGAGGGATATCATGCTTTAATCTCACACGAAATACCAATGCAGGAGTCCTTATAGGAGTGCGGAGGTGTTTTTCATAGAAATCTATATCATCATATTTTGAGAGTGATTGTGTCACACCTTTTTCCTTTGTTCTGTATTGTCTAAGGAGAAAAACTGGTGCTAACTTCACTTGCTCCATTTTAAGCATGATGCAAACGTCAGATAATCTGGCCCCGGATGTTACTTTAACGTTGGCACTTTCACTTTTGCACTTTGCCATTTTCGAAACACAAAACCATGACAACATGTGTTTCATGCAGTTTTAAAACACTTTTTCAAAGTGAGTGGTGATTATTAAACATCCATCTGAACTAGTCTGAGAACTGGGCTGGAAGCTCATTACAGATGTGAGGACCCCACCACCATGAAGCTGGACCAGCCAGGTATCACCTTCTGGGCTGTGTGGTAACAATCAGTTTAGCTATTGAAGAGTATTGATGTCGAGGGGGCGGTTGAGACACTGTTTATAGGGAAGAGAAATTAAGCATTGCCCCATACAAACATCTGTGCAAAATAGTCCAAGTTGATGTCTATAATTTGAGGTGATGTCAAGCAATGATGCAAGCAAGGTAACCTGAGAGTGGATCCGACCAAACATTTACTCAAAGGTTGGGGTTGGTAGAAAACCTATATGGTGCAGTGGAAATTACTAACATCCCCCAAAAAATGGCTCTGGAGACCGTGTCTGGAGTTGGTCAACAGAAAGTGAGGGAGTTGACGTGCTCCCAACCTCAGATGTGGTGTTTAAATAAAAGGAATCTATGCCTAGCCTTAATCAGTCCTTGTCCTCCCAGGGTCACCCTATGCTATCCAAGGAAATGTTCCACTGAGATGGCCAAACAAAATGTTCCAAACCCTAATCTCTTTTTTTTAAATGTTGTATTCACATATTTATTGAAAACTAAATTGCACATGACAGCCAAAACATTTTACAAAAAAAATGTATACAACTCCACCTCCCTCCCCCCACCCTCACAGGTACATTGAACAGTTCAACTATTTACAACCTCATTAAAAAAAAAACATCCCTTTCGACGTGTTCTCTACTAAATTCCTGCACATCTATACCTCTAGGCAGAGACATTGGTGCAACTAATCAAACTTCATATATAAATAGTAGTTCAATTATTATAACTCCATAAATCTACCCCAGATTCCTTCATAGAGGTTTATTTTCTTATTTCTGTACAAAATCACCCTCTCCATTGAAGACATCCGATGCATATCCTCTAGCAACGCAGAGGGAGCGGGGGCTTGCTCACTTTTCCATTCTCACAATATAATTCTCTTTGCAGACAGTGATTTTCTGAAGAACCAACACCTCTGTGGGTATGACAGATCTGCTATAAAATCCTCCTCCCCTAGGATATGGTTCTAAAATAATAATTAATTTCTAGCATCAAAACTTCGTTCATAGTTAATGTGATTTCTATCCAGAATACCCTCAACCCGCTGCACTCGCAGATCATATGTTCAAATGAACCCACTCTGTGTTTGCATCTCCAGCATGCCTCAGAATCTAGCATACCCCTTGCAACTGAAATATCAACAACCTTTCACTAGAATGTCTTGCCCTAATCTAACAAAACAATCCACCAAAATGTGTGTTCTTGGTCTCCCTTCAGGAGTATTCACAGTAATAAGGCATTTCTCTGCTGTCAGGCAACTTCTCAGTCTCCTTCTCTACTCTCAAGGTATTGTTGGCATATCTCCCATCCGCCTTCTATTTTCCCAACTCTCAGGAACTTTCTGGCGTCTTTGCCACCAGGTTTATTTTTTCACTACTCTTTGATTTCTCCTTGCATTTCTCTCACCAAGTTTCACTGTTTTCACTATCTATGTCTTACTGGCGCACCTTTAACCAGATTTTCACTTCACCTGTCTCTGGATATGATATGATATGGCATTTTTAACGCGCCTATACACAAGTGTTTCGAGGCGCGATGAGGCAAGGGGGGGAATAGAGGGAGGACAGAGACAACGATCTTACTAGGCCAAGTGACATTGAGATCACGCAAGTGCAGTGGAGGAGGAGGGGAAAGGTGCCAGGGGAAAGGGGAGGGGGCATTGCTGTACATGGGATCAAAACAATAACAAAAAGTGTGGCCAACAGGTGGCAATTTCAAGGGTAAGTGCAGACAGCAGGTGTCCAAAAGTGCAGGTAGGGGAACTGTAGGGTTACAGATACAGACCCAAGTGCAAGGGTTGCCGGGAGGCAGTGCGGGTGTTCAACTGGACGGGCAGGGACCTGGGCCAAAATCAGAGGGTAGCCAGGTGACCAGTGCAGTATCAGACAGGAAATCAGCAGTGGAGAGGAAGAGCGAAGGCATAAGCAAATACGAAGGTGTTGAGGTGCTTCTGGAAATGGAGATGGTTTTCCTTGTGTGTCCTTGTGTCCTTTTCACCGGTCTCTGAGTTCTCCTCTCACCAGGTTTCACTTTCAGAAACTCTTGAATGCCCTTGGCATTGTTTAACCAGGTAAAGCATTTACAAGTCTTGTGACTCGCCTGGCGTCCGTTTCACCAGGATAGTCCACTTCTTTCCAGTGGATTCATGCCAGACTCAGGTCCCAGAATGCATCTCTCTTAGAGCTTTCCTTCCCAAACTTCAGGTGCAAAAGACTCTGCTTCAGTAACTCCAGCAATATGTCCACCTTCGCTGAGGTGGGTTGTCCCTTCCTCTAAGGGACACAGAGAAGGTACTGCTTTTCCTCTGGGTTAGCAAATTTCCAATCATCCAGACAGGGAGCAGTGTTTGGTGCGCCTAAACCCTCTGGGACAAAGACACCAAATTAATGGCTGCAGACTATTTTATACTCATGGAGGCTGTGGGCTTTCTTGTAATCTGACTCTGGATTGGCTCTTTCTGTTATTAGTGTGTTTCCCTTTTCCTGATTGGTCCTGGATAGGTGACCGCTAAAGTCATTATTACATGTAGTCTGGGATTGAAAAATTAGGAAAGCATGGTCTGTGGGCACATAGTTTCCCTGTTTAACTGTTTGTGAGGGTTCAAAGGTTTGTGTGTACCTCGACACAATCTTGGAAACTCTGTAATGTCTGCCTGTGGTTCCCGTTCATCACTGGCTGCCTTCCAACATATGCTCTTGGTGATTTCTCAGGTTCGTGCAGTAGGAGAGTAAGTGATTTCATTCTGTTTGAGAAAACTGACAGGGGGTTGTCTCTGATGCATCCCTCCCTTCTTGATATTCTGTCCCTTGATTAATGATGTTCATGCTGTAGGAATGCTGGGATATGTGGCCCCTTATAGATGTCTACAGCCAGGGTTTCACCATGGGCTTTGGTTCCATACTGCACTGCAGGTGAGGTTCTGAGCGTCTCCCCACTCTGGGGGACACACCTGGCAGCCACTAGGTCATCCTAGTCCCACGTGACAGTATTACCTACATAAAAAGGGTGGTAAGTGCCTCTGACCCGTCACATATTGTGCTCAGTGAAGGGTGGCTGAGCTCTGCGACTCTAACCTGCCAAGTCCTCCCCTTCTTGATAGCTCCTCACAATGTAAGGCCTGTGGAGTTGATAATATCAAAGCAAAGCGGCAAAGCGTGATTAGGTATCGTCTGTGATGGTGATGCTTCATGACATGTCTGTATTGATTGTTGTATTTACTCGGCTTTTACAAAGAGCGACACATGAGACCGCATCTGGAAACAGGGTGAAAGACGGGTCGGGGTGACGAGGAGAAGGAGTGGTGGAAAGAAGTAGGAGGAGGAGAAGCTGTATATTCGTTCTACACATGGTCACATGTGTGGAAATATGTGTCTTTTACAAAAGACATTTTCAATCAAATCTTTTGATAATATCTGCCTCAAAAATAAATGAGTGACGTAAAGTATTGGAGAGGGGGCTATCAGATGCAGACACTGTCATGATGAAAACACAGTGAAAATGAAACCCAGGCCCCTTATTATAGAAACGGTGTCCTTGTACTACTGCAATATTTCATAGGTTAGCCCCAGCGTAAATACATATTCCATCAGCACGTTTCTGGGGCAGGGCAATGTTTTCCGTAGTGATAATCCCGTGCCCTATTTGCATTAGGGCAACCATTGTCCTGGTGCAAAATACAAGTAAAAATGTTTTTTCTTAGGACAATTTTTGCCCTCATGCTAATACAATGTATCATTGCCCTTCAGTGGTGTAGCGGGGTCGGGGAAGTGGTCGTCCACCCTGGCTCCCATCTGGGGCCCACTGCATCCCCAAGCCTCACGCTGGCACCCTATTAGCTGCCCCCCCCCGCGACTTAAAATTTGCCTCCGCTACTGATGCTCTTGTACCAGTACAAAGTTTCTGTAACGTAGGCCCTGGACTCCTGTACTGGATATTACCACATTACATTCATAAATCAATGTGCATTCACCTATTACCAATATAACAGAAGGGGATTTGCAGTGGGACATTTTATGAGACAATTTGACTGGCATAGGTCCAACAATACCATGTCCCTACAGGAGACGCAATGCACGCTGGTACTCATTGGTTTCATCCACAACTCCCTGAGTTGGGGTTAGACATGCATCTTTTTTACCTGACTGGTGTCAACTGGGATCGGCGTGAAGGCTGCTTGTGTAAGGGAGATGGTGGGTCCTAGCAGGTCGCGTGCACTGTTCTGCTCCTGCTTGTATTCCCTGCTGTGTTCCACTTTCAATTTCTCTTTTGGCAAGACGGCTTCAAAGCAAGGCGCATATCCCGGTGGGGGGAGGAACTTGAACTCGCCGTGACGTCCTCCGAGTAAAAAACGCACCCTGCAAGGTAAATTTACAAAGAAGCGACATTCTTAGACCTTCAAAGTCAAACGGCTCCAGAAACATAGAAGAACGAGCTAGCAATGAGGTGTGAATGTGAGTGAGTTCTTGTTCATTGCCCCTCCCACTGCTGAGAGAAGTTCATCTCTCGAGGGTATTTTGCCAGGAAAGACCCTGCATTATCCACAACCTGCCACATGTTCTTATTGCTGCAGCTGAAGGTGCCGGCATAGCCAAGATATGTCAAACCTTCAGGGGTCACCATTGAGCACATCAATTAAAATCGCTCCCCATTCGTTGTCATGCACTTGCACTATGTGACAAGTCGTTAGGCATAGTTTATTGATTGCATGCCCCCCCCTCCTTCTCTCATTCCTTCCTGTCATGCACTTGCACTAGTAGAAATGCCTCAGGCCTAGTATGCTAGTTATTTTTGCTAAAATCATTCGGAATCTTCAAGGCCTCAGAAGGATGACTGTATTCTCTTGTTCCCTTCCCGCCTTGAAGCGCTTTCAAGCACTTCACTTGTGCATAAGTGCTTTACAAATAAACAATTACAATTATGCACACAACTGAAGGAATGAAGGATTCGTACTTACGGCCAGTCATAAGAGAAAACAAGCCTTCGAAAACAGGTGCAGTATTACAGAAACTTAGAAACTTGTGCAAGTGCAATTACCACAAGTGCAAAAAAGGACCCTAGTGCAAAAACCTATTCTCTCTGTGCATTGGCGCACCTCAACAATGTTTGCCTTACTCCTTAAACTAGTTCCAAATTTGCTCTCATCTTCCTCTTTGAGCAAAACTACATACTATAATTGCACTCATGCAAAGTTTCTGTAATGTTTGCTCTCGTGCAATAGAGGGGATTTCAACCAGGAGAGAGTTTGGAAATAAAAAGGCAAGCGATCATGGCAAACACTTGAAATGGCATTAACGAAAGTAAAAAACGCACTCGCTGCGTGGAAAATAGGGAAGAGGTCTGAAATACTTATACTTAAGACGGATCCCTACAATTTACAGACATGCATAGATTTAGGAAGCAAGATCAAGCAATGCGATAGAGTGACAGAGCAGGGAAATCCTAGAGAAAAGCAAGCAATTGAACAGGGGTATGGAGGGAGCAGGGTCAGTGAACCACATGGAAAACAGTAAGGCACACATGAACGATGAGTCCCTTATTTTGATCCCTGATCTAGGCAATTGCCCAGCCTTTAGCAGACCCTTCAGTTAGGCCATGTCTCCTCTCATCTGATCTGTTGCTCCTTCAGGAGGGCAAAGGTCATAAAATAAAGACTGCCTGGGGTAAAATCACAGGTACACGGTTTTGCCAATCTCTACCACAGGCCAAGGTATGGAAACCCGGGTGTGGTCACAGTATACTCTGAATATTTTAATGGAATTGATTATGTATTGTCTGTATCTGCAAAAGGTGTCTTAAATGTAAACAAATCACAGTAATGTAATAAATAAAATAAATAAATAAAACATACTGTGAACTACTCAGACAAGCCTTAGCTCTGAGAGACCAGTGCAGGGGTAATGGATGCAGCATGAATGCTTATTACATGACATGTGTATAGCGGTTGCCCACTTTCTTTACAAGCACGCGCACATTATGGAAAAACGTTCAATGTATTATTTTCTGTTTCACTGTGCCGCCTTGTACATTTTTTTTTAAATACGTTACAAAGATTTTACATGTGATTTAAGAGGTCTTGTTCTGCGCTATGAAGACGGCGCGAGGGGAGCGTGAATCCAGGGGTGGAAGGAGGGCTAACTGGATAAGAGTGCATGGCCAGGGCGCAGATCAGAACTCAGGTGGTCCGATTTGAGGACGAGGGGCGGGAGAAGGCAATTTCAGAGCAGGGAGGAGGTCTCGATAGTGAAGCGAGCTGCATCCCAAATTTTTGTACTTTGGCTGATGGATGACGAGCAGGTTTTTGGAGTCTAACCATGGCTGCTGGGCACGCTGGCAGGGAATGAATACTGTGGCGAGCAATGCTTTAAGTGGGATTACAAATCGAGGGGGGCTCTCGTTAGGGGTGTGGCCTAAGTACAGGTGTACTTACGCCATGCCCTATTTTGAGAGCCCCCCCTCGCCTAAGGGGTGGGGCTGCTGAAAGAAGTAGCGCTGGGGCGCACTGGAATTATTACCTTTAATGAGCCCTTCCCCTCCTTTTAAACAAAAGAAAGGGCTTTGCGCACCCAAGTGTGACACCAGTGTGCCCCAGCTCACACCCAGCAGTCAGCCTTTTCATTCCGGGAGCCGTGTGGTGCAACGCTTTAACCACGGGCTCCTTGAATTAAAGGGCTTCCTGCTGCTGATGGCTCTGTACTCTGACACAAGAGAGGGCTGGACTACTCATCTCTCCTTTTGTTTCTGAATAAATAGCCATCACCTAGCATGGGAAGTCCATGGGCTTCATGCTGGGTGATGGATACTTATTCAGAAACGCTCCTGTTTCAGAGCACAAAGCCATCAGGCAGCCCCCACTACAAGGTTAGACCTGCTGCTTGTAGGTGTCAGCACTTCAGTTTGGATTGTTTCTTATCCCAAGTGTTAACAGCTGCAGGCAGCTCGTGTAACCGTGAAGCCTCTACACGGGCTGCTTCAGGTGTCAGCATGGCTGGGGCTAGTCGGGTGCGGGTGCCGTTTCTGGAGACTGCTGGGGATTTGCCCCAGCTAGCCCTAGCCCACTTAAAGCACTGGTGGCAAGGTAGTTTAGTATGAGGCCATGGATGATTTTGACGTAGAGGTAGAGTCTTGAAGTTAAGACAGTGCTTCATGGGAGGCCAATTTAACATTTTTAAGGGCTAGTAGAAGTTTTCAGAATGTTATAAGTCACATGGTTTTTACCTCGCTGATGATTGTGT
The DNA here is from genome assembly GCF_040938575.1 of Ambystoma mexicanum. Lineage (NCBI taxonomy): Eukaryota > Metazoa > Chordata > Amphibia > Caudata > Ambystomatidae > Ambystoma > Ambystoma mexicanum. The sequence continues at coordinate 395,994,189 of NC_090928.1, read as the reverse complement.
AAAGATTTTGGGAAGTAGTCAGGCCTAAATACTATTGGATTATTCAGCGTGGGTCACTATTGGACTAATACTGTCTTGTGTAGGTTAAAACACGAGAAAGACTGTCTCGCAAAATTAGGTAATATAGTAGAAATACAGATTGGTTTAAATGCCTTTTTAGACAGCAGAGTCTAGTTTTCCGTTGCATTTCCAGCGAAGAAGACTTACAAATCATCTGAACGGCTTTAGGGCATAAAACACATTTGGCGAATATGACGCATCCCAGAGATGCGCTTGCGCTTTACAATCACTTCTTGACACTAAAGTGCAGCCATAACAAGAGCAAATGGTGGAGCTGTGGAATTGGTGGTGAGGGAGCAGGACCCAGGGGGTGCAATGAAGCAGGTTGTGAAGGAAGTGGATAGACACAGGGAACTAGCCCACTCACTTGACTCCAGCGGAGAAGCTGACAACCGGGAAGAAGAGCCCATCCGTGTTGAAGTTCTCAAACATCCCTTGTACCGGCTGCCCGTTAATCCGGAAGGAAATGCTTGGGGCGCTCAGATCCAGGCAGCAGCTGATGACATCATCGCCCCTGAGCAGGTGCTGTTTGGGCGAACTCACAGTCCTCGCGATGCAGCCTGGAAAACAAACTCGTGTGATGACTAAATCGGCAAAATGTTGAGGGCAATAGTTACACATGCAGTCATTTGATAGTCAAAGAACCAGAATGCATCAGGCTTTTTAGGAACTGCGCTACTATCCAAGGTCGAAGTGGGACAGTACGCCTTTGAAAACCTTAAATGCATCTGGTGGTATGTCACTGGACAGTATTGTTGCCACAGCTTTATTTATTTGGAAAGTGAGGCTTGTGGAGCAGTACACTCGAATGTCACATTACATTGATTATTCCAATATAGGAATGGGCCAGGTTCCTTTTCCAGTTCCAATGCCAGACTCTCAACACAGAAAGGTCAAAAGGGGAGGGCCATTACGTTTCTTTCACTCGGCCAGAACCTATCCCTCCCAAACCTGGACTGCAATGTAACGGGGAGTGCTGTTAGGTTGTTGACCCCCTGGCAGGACCATTCCACCCCCCACACCCACGGCCCCTTCAGGACACCTTGACTTCCCACCACGCTTCACGATTTAGTGACCACTCGAGGAGATCATCGGCGCCATCAGATCATGCAACCGGCAGAAGCCTTCGATGGCAAATCTCGCATCACATAGCATGACGGTAAGCGCTTGGGACAAAAAAAGGCCAATGGAAGGAAAAACGCTTCTATCGAAGGTCTGACGTTTGGTAAAGTGACATATACATCTCTCTATATTCAGAGAGGTTGAAAGGTTGGAGCACATCTATACATATGTCTAAGTGGTAAAAATGAAAAGCTGACCAGCCTTTTGAAAATGTGCTCTCTGATTCCCACTCCATTGCCCTGTCTACTCATTGAGTCGCGTCAATTTCACAGAACTTCAACACTCCCTGACAAACCAGGCAATGTTACCAGACATGAATCCTGACTTTAGCTACATATCTCTTGACAAGGTATTACTGAATGCCATCATGTCTGCTCTCTGCCACCAGAGTTGTGCCAGTGCTGTACAGGTACAACTACTGTAATTCGGACCTTAGGAGGTCGGAACTTAAGGAGGTTCAGAACTTAAGCAGGACCTACTTAAGTTCTGAAAAAGCCTCAAGACCTTTCTCTTTACCTCTTCCTTCTCCCCCTCTCTTCCCTGCTAAACACACAGTAGCGCCCTTATGTATCCTCGGGGCCCTGACTCCCCACATCTTTCATCCCAGCCGCTGTATATTTACTGCACTTGCTTAGGCTCACCCTCCCCATGGGAGGTTTCACTTACTTTTTCTCTTCTTAGCACTTCACCCTGAGCACGTCTCCATAAGCACTACAGCACCTATCCCTTACCCATGTGTTCGGTTTTGAGAATTTCATTTGATATTAAGGATCAGTAGCAGTTGTTTCAGAATGTAACCATGTTTTTCAGAGTGAGAAATTTCTCACAAAACATTTCCTTTGGGCATCCTGCTTTGTTAACAAGATAAATACCTTTTGTCATGGCTTTGTGGTCGTTTTTAGGGCATTGTTTGCGAACTGGTCAATAACATTTAGAAAAAGGTATATCAGCACATCAATGCTGCTATTCCATGTGACAGAATCAGGGCGTTCAGCAGGATTCATCCAGCTAGATTTCTAATAATACTTTAGTGATTTGGAACAATGTATCAATTGCATTTGTTGTGAAATAAATTAAATGAGATGGTGGAGATACAGTATGAGGTGAGCAGGAAATTGAAGGCATTTTTATCGGTTATTATATAGTCCATCATTACTCTACCAGTGGAGGAGAGGTGTAACTGAGTGATTGCTTGGGTGGATATTTAAATGTAAGATTTCAAAGGACAGAGGAGAGCCTGCACAGAGGATCTATGTGAGACTGAAGTAGAATCTCCATATTGCCTGTACAAGACTAGCTTTGATATTGAACTTTAACACTCACCTGGTATCCACGGGGATGCCACTCAGCTTGTCTGGACTTCCTACGACCTCAAACTCTTCCCTGGAATCTGCTTGACCGAAGACTGGCCCTGAAACACAGGATTGCCAGAGTTCAACTCTCTATTGGCTCTGCTTGCTTGACCCCCTCTTCCTTGGGTCCAAACCTTCCCCCTGGTCCACTCCTCACCTTGTTTTCTTGTGTAGCGCACCCTCCGTCATGCCTTCGGTGCAGGGGTCCGTTGACTGATGCATGCTCGATGTTGCCTAGTTGCTTCACTGGCAATGGGCCGACGGACTGGGCTTGCTGTGACTTCAGCCTGACCGGAAAGTAGAATGAGTCTTATGAACAGTTCTGTTGGCTCTTGTCTCTTTTATAATGTGTCTTTCCTTCCTTAGATGATAGAGAGGTTTGAAGATGGCGACGCGCTGCTGAGGTGAATAGAACCAACGGTGAGTGAGAGCGCAGAGCGCAATGCTAATCGCTCTTCTTTGCATTAACCAATGTTCGTTTTTGGGTCCTTTTAGGTGCTGCAATAACCCAGCGTGGATGCGAGCTGAGGAGATGAGATGGGGTGAGTAAGCGCGATGTGCAGCGGCTCCTAAAGCTTTCGCGCCAACCTGGTATGTCTTTTCCCCTTTGCAGGTCGACGGGATGCTCCGGAACTGAAGTTACTCCGATTGGCGGGAGTTGAGGTAAGCGTTTAAATCTTCTTACAGTTTTCGAGCAAGCTAAGATATGCAAAATGCTTACTAATGTCTTCTCTTCTGTTCTTTTATCCTTTCGTAGGATGAGGCATGCCGAGATGGAGATGACACCACCGTAGCAACCCGCAAGACTGGAGGAGCGATGGACAGAAGCTGGATGCTCTTCAAGGTAGGGTACTATCAATGGTGTTCTTGTTCTTGCAGGAGTGCCGGGCGCGGAAGAAAGAAGAAGGCCTCTTGTGGAGAGATCCGAGCACGGTGAGTGTTACGCTGCAGGTGCAGTGAAAAGCAAATCGTCTTTCTCGGGCCGGGGGTGGTTTAAATAGTCTTCAGGTATCCCAGGTATCCCTGGGCTGTACCACACCCAAAAGGCTAAACCGCCCACTCAGTTCAAGGAACTGAATTATATGGGGGCATCTATCTTGTCCATAATACATTGCAAGTCCAATGCTAAGTCTATTTTAGGGTTGTGTGTGAGATTGGCGCCACAGGCGTCAGGTCTGAGTCCAAGAGGGTCTCTGGGGGGATGGAGAGGCCCTTAGGGGCCAAGTAGGTGACCGTGGCATGGCTCCAGCCTAATATCTCAGAGGGCTGGGGGCAGGAATCGTGACAGCACTCCCCCCCCCCAAGGCCCCTCTCAAGGTGGCCCTCCCATTTGGTCCTGGCTTGGTTGGATGGTTTTGTTGGAATCTCCTAAGCAGGCGATATACTCGCAAGGTTCCCATGTCCTGTCCTGCAGACCATACCCTTTCCAGTCCACCAGATAGTATAGCCTGGATCTGACATACTTTGAATCCAGGATGTCCTTGACCTCGAATTCTGGCTCTCCTGCGATTACTATTGGCTTCGGTGGTGGTGTTACACAGGTCCCAGGTTGAACAGACTTTAGGAGAGACACGTGGAACACAGGAGGGGTTTGCATATTAGATGGCAGCATTGGTTTGACGGCTACTGGATTTATCACAGAGGTGATGGTGAATGGGCCCAGGTGTCTCGGACGGAAGGTTCGGGTTCCTTTAATGGGCACATGTTTAGATGCCAGCTAGACTTTGTCTCCGACTTGGTAATTGGGGGCTTTTTTCGGCATTGGTCAGAAAATTTCTTCTGGCGATTCTTAGATTGGAGTAAGTGTTCAGCTGCCCATTTGAAGGTTTGAGAAATGGTTGTGTGCATGGTTTTAATTGCTGGGATTTCTAAGGTCGTAGGGACGTCCAACTCGGAAGTGCGTGGATGCCGTCATATATGGTATAAAAGGGTGTTTGCCCAGTACTGGTGTGTATGGAATTATTGTAGGCATATTCAGCTATCCATAATAGATCTGACCAGCTCTCTTCAGCTTGATGTAGCATACAGCGTAGATACTGTTCCGTTTGGGGATGGTGACTGGTGGATAGTCGGATGTCCATTTGGGCCATGGAGCAGCACTTCCTCCAGAAGTTGGACACGAATTGAGTACCTCGGTCCGAGACCAGATTCGAAGGAAACCCATGGAGCCGTACGATGCGTTCAGAAAATACCTTTGCCAGAGTGGAAGCGTTTGGGAGGCCCCTTAGAGGAATGAAGTGTGCCATTTTAGAAAACAGGTCCACGACCACTAGAATGGTGTTAAACCCTTGACTGGGTGGTAAGTCAGTAATAAAGTCGAGGGATAACGTGTGCCAGGGTGCTGGTGGAATATCAATGGTTGCAAGAGTCCAGCCGGTTTCTGTTTGGATGATTTGTTTTGTGCGCACACCCCACAAGATAGGATATATTGAACAATGTCTTTACGCCACGTGAGCCACCAGTAATTCTGTTTCACCTTGGCTAAGGTTTTTGCAATTCCCGGATGGCCTTCGATCAAAGAATCATGATAGCCGGACATGACTTGTTCTCGTAGCTCTTGGTTTGGCAAGAATAAGCGGTTTCTGAAATAGGGCAACTGGTCCTTTATCGTGTAATGTTCTCCTCGTGTGCACCACTCTTGCAATTGCTCAGAACTCATCAAGTTTTGGATTGTTTCGTGTAACTCCTTCTGAGTTATGGTTGCAGTGATTCCTAGGAGTTTGTCACATGGGATAATGGCTATTGGGTCAGGGGTCTTGTACCCTTGTTCTTCAATGCCCATACGGGAAAGGGCATCGGACTTCCCGTTTTTTACTCCTGGTTGAAACGTGATCACATAGTCATATTCAGCGAAGAAAAGAGCCCAGTGTAGTTGTCGTGAAGATTGAGCCTTTACTGTTTTCAGGTACTGGAGGTTTTGATGGTCAGTTATTACGGTGATTGTGTGTCTCACACCTAGAAGGTAATGGCGTCAGGCCTTAAAGGCTGACTTGATGGCTAGGAGTTCTTTGTCCGTGATAGAGTAATTGAGCTCGGGGGGTGTGAATTTACGCAACCAGAGTGTGACAGGGTGTAATTGACCCGTTTCTGGGTCCTTTTGTGAGAGGACGGCCCCCATGGCCATACTTGACGCGTCCGTCTCCACCACGTACGGGAGGTCTGGGCGAGGATGACGTAGAATTGGGGCAGAAGTAAATCAAGCCTTAAGTTCCTGGAAACCCTTTTCTGCTTCTTCTGTTCACTGACATTCTTTATTGCATTTTCTTAGTAACGAGGTGATGGGATACACTATTTGTGAGAACCCCGGAATAAAATGGTGGTAGAAGTTTGTGAAACCCAACATGCTCTGGACTCCCTTGAACGAGTTTGGGGATGGCCAGTTTAGGATCGCATCTACCTTGTGTACATCCATTCGGATACCATTGGGGCTGAGAATGAAGCCAAGCAATTCCACCTCAGAGACATGAAATGAACACTTTTCTAGTTTGGCATAGAGCTGGTGTTGGCAGAGTTTTGCCAGTACGGATTGAACATGTTTGACGTGGTCCTGTTTTGATGCGGAGTATACTAGGATATCGTCAATATATACCAAAGCACAGACATCAATTAATTCCCTTAAGACACAGTTCATGAAGTATTGGAATGCAGCGGGCACGTTGCAAAGGCCAAAGGGCATTACTTGATATTCGTACAGGCCATACTTGGTACGAAAGGCAGTTTTCCATTCGTCACCCTTTTTAACTCGAACGAGGTGATACGCTCCTCTTAGGTCTAATTTTGTGTAGATTTGGGCATCTTTGACTTGGTCAAGCAGTTAAGGGATTAACGGCAGAGGGTAACAATTTTTTACGGTAATCTGGTTCAGTGCGCGATAGCCGATGCATGTTCTCAAGTCCCCTCCCTTCTTCGGTACAAAGAATAGGGGACTGGCTGCTGGGGACTTCGAGGGACGGATAAACCCATTTGCCAGGGATTGGTCGAGATAGGACTTCAGGTGCTGGATTTCTGGTTCTGTGAGTGCGTAGATTCGTTCACAAGGGATCTGTGCACCGGGTATCAGGTAAATCTGGCAATCGTATGGTCTGTGCGGTGGTAGGGTATTGACTTGTTACTTCTGGTATACATCTTGAAAATCCTGTTATTCACTTGGTAGGGTGCCTGTTGCCACTGTTCCAAGCGTAGAAGTTCTGGCATCAATTGTTTGTTTCCCTTGGCGATAACACGTTTGAGCACAATCCTCACAGAAGGCCAAATCCTTTATTTGCCAATCTATTCAAGGATTATGAGCTACCAACCATGCCATTCCTAAAATCAACCGGAACTGCGGTGCTTTGATGAGATCGAAAGCGATAGATTCTTGATGCCCATCCTGGCACAGAAGGGTTAAAGCTACAGTGCATTGGGATACTGGACCAGAGGCTATTTCCGTGCCATCAACAGTGATTACAGTGTTTGTGGTTAACTTAGGACATAAAGGAAGTCCCATCTTTGCTGCAAGATTTTGGTCTATGTAATTCCCAACAGCTCCACTATCTATGTACGCTCTTACTGCGTGCATCCGAGATGGTTGTTGGTGATTGATCAAAATCACAGATAGTGCAAAATGGGAGTCTCTAGTTCACTTTCTTCGCTCGAAAAGTGGACCCCTACACTTGCCGGACTGGGCAGTTTTCCGACTCCTTGGTGGTGTCTTCCTTGTCTGTGGCCCCTACTGTTCTCCTCGTTGACTTCACTGGGCACTCTTTAAGGAAGTTGCCCGATTTTCCACAGTACAAAGATAACTGCTGCTGTCTCCTTTTATCCCTCTGTGCCTTAGACAAGGGGGATCTTATCCCTCTGATCTGCATTGGTTCCCCTGAGCTTTCTGTTGTTCGAGAGACATTTTCCTTTGAACACACATGCATGGGGCGAGAGTCTGGTCTGGTTCGATCTGCTCTTCGGTCTTGCAATCTTTGATCTAATTGAACAACAAGGGTAATACATTCTGCACAGTCTTTCGGGGGGTCCACTACTTGTGCGAGAACATCCTTTATCCTTTAGCTCTCCCCGCAGACCCCGATGAAATAACATGGTTCTCTTTTCCTCAGGCCATTCAGCTTCAACCACAAGTCTATTGGACGTGGCTATGAATGTTAAGAGGTCTTGGTTCCCTTGACAAAGGGACAGAAGTTCATTGTCTAATGCCTGTCCATGAGTACGACGGGTGAAAAGGTTTTCCATTTCCTGTTGGAAACCCCTGAAATCATGTAGCAAAGGATCGTCTTGATTCACAAATAGTACAGACCAGTCTGCAGCACTTCCGCTCAGATAGGATAGCACAAAAGCGACCCGTGATTGGTCATTTGGAAAAGCCCCTGGTCTGCAAAGGAAGTGCAGCCGGCATTGATTCATGAATGTTGCATACTTCTTGGGATCCCCCTTGGATCGCTCGGGCGGGGCCAAGGGAACTTCCCCAGGAAGGGTTATCTGAACAGGGTTGGCTGATGGTACTGGCATTGAAGGCACGTTACCCGGTAATGGTGCATGCCCCGCTTGCGACTGGAGAAGTTGCCGGCTTAAGTCATCGGTACGTTCTTTAGCAACTATTAACTCTCTCCTCAGGGTGTTAGTCTCCTGCCTGGCTGCATGAACTTCGGAACGTAACTGCCCCAACATTTGGGCTAACTGGTCGGTTTCTGACATTTCCATGAAACCCAGGTGGATTGTGGTGTGAGGCTTTGCATTCTGTAACGCTCACCTGGTATCCACGGGGACGCCACTCAGCCTGTCTTGACTTCCTATGACCTCGAACCCTTCCCTGAAATCTGCTTGACCGAAGACTGGGCCTGAAACACAGGATTGCCAGAGTTGAACTCTCTATTGGCTCTGCTTGCTTGACCCCCTCTTCCTTGGGTCCAAACCTTCCCCCCGAAGAACTCCTCACCTTGTTTTCTTGTGTAGCACACTCTCCGTCCTGCCTTCGGTGCAGGGGTGCGTTCACTGATGCAGGCTCGATGTTGCCTAGTAGCTTCACTGGCAATGGCCCGACGGACTGGGCTTGCTGTGACTTCAGCTCGACCGGTAAGTAAAATGAGTCTTATGAACAGTTCTGTTGGCTCTTGTCTCTTGCCTCTTTTATAATGTGTCTTTCCTTCCTTAGATGATGGGGAGGTTTGAAGATGACGATGCGCTGCTGAGGTGAGTAGAACCAACGGTGAGTGATAGCGCAGAGCGCGATGCTAATCGCTCTTCTTTTCATTAACCAATGTTTGTTTTTGTGTCCTTTTAGATGCCGCAATAACCCAGCGTGGATGCTAGCTGAGGAGATGAGATGCGGTGAGTAAGCGCGAAGTACGGTGCCTCCTAAAGCTTTTGCGCTAACCTGGTATGTCTTTTCCCCTTTGCAGGTCGACGGGATGCTCCGGAGCTGAAGTTACTCCGATCGGCGTGAGTTCAGGTAAGCGTTTAAATCTTCTTACAGTTTTGGAGCAAGCTAAGATATGCAGAATGCTTACTAATGTCTTCTCTTCTGTTCTTTAATCCTTTCATAGGATGCGGAGTGCAGAGATGGAGATGACACTGCTGTAGCAGCCTGCAAGACTGGAGGAGCGATGGACAGAAGCTGGATGCTCTTCAAGGTAGGTTATTGTTAATGGTGTTCTTGTTCTTGCAGGAGCGCCGGGCGCGGAAGAAAGAAGAAGGCCTTTTGTGGAGAGATCCGAGCACGGTGAGTGACACACTGCAAGTTCAGAGAAACGCAAAGCATGTTTCTCGGGCCGGGCGTGGTTTAAATAGTCTTCAGGTATCCCAGGTATCCCTGGGCTGAACCACACCCGAAAGGCTAGACCGCCCACTCAGTTCAAGGAACTGAAATATATGGGGGCATCCATCTTGCCCATAAAACATTGCAAGTCCAATGCTAAGTGGATCTTAGGGCTGTGTGTGAGATTGGCGTCACAGGTGCCAGGTCTGAGTCCAAGTGGGTCTCTGGGGGGATGGAGAGGCCCTTAGGGGCCAAGTAGGTGACCGTGACCTGGCTCCAGCCTGATATCTCAGAGGACTGGGGGCAGGAATCGTGATAGACACGTTCCATCACAATGTTCTAATGTTATTAATGTATCTGCAAAGTGTATACACATGTCAACATAAAAGTGTGCTGCCAAATGAGACAATTATAATGAATTGTCTACCCAGAAAACAAAATTGCTAAAATAATGTAAAAAGACATTAGTTTGTTGCTTGATAAAAAATAAGTAATGGTGTTTACAAAGTAACAGATTCACATTAAAAAGGCAGTGCAGATTGAGGTTTCTATACACATGTCGTTATTTCAGACAGATACAAGGCCCACTACAGCCAACACATTAAGATGTCACCTTGGATTATTTTGTTTAGACAATTCATACACAGGACTCAGGCCTGGATTCAGAAGTATTGTATAGCCTTGATAACTCAATATTTTGTGAACTGGAACAGGTGTAGGCAGATAGCACCAATTAATCTTTCAGTTTGACAATTAACTTTAAAAATCCAGCAAAATTCACTCTTTCCAGTCATCCTCCTGACTATTCCAAAACCAGATCTGTCTGTTAGGTTGACATGTCAATCTAACGAATATATCAAGTGCCTTTGAAGAGGTCAACTAAGTGTTCATGTATTCTGTTTTCACAGAGGAGGGGGTGAAAAGACAAGCTGCAGAAGAACATATTGGTGGACAACTGAACGCATATTGCGCGTGATAGATCGGGAAGGTGCAGTTCTCCCAAAGAGCAATGATCGGAAATCCAGATACAATCGGAATGTGTAAACCTCACATCAGGCAGACTGAACTGAAGTGTTTCTCATGGGAAACGGGGGATGGAAAATCAAATGACTTTAACTCCAATTACTGCTTTGAATGTTAATATGATTCTTAAATACATTAATAACTCAGGATCTGAAAGTCGCAGAAATACATCAAACATATTGGCTCAACAGGAATGATGATCCGAATAAAAAAATATAACAATAATCAAAATTCGACTAGCATTGTTAGCGTAAAAGGATAACATGTTCTAACTCTGGCATTTTTAAAGCTACAGAGTCCTGAGTAATGAGATTCATTTCCATAGAAAGAGACACCATTCTTCAGATAATTTACAAACCTGTGAGGCAAGTAGAAATCAGATTCTCAGAAACGAGAATGATTAAATTCCAGTACAAGACCATATGGCATCATGGTAGGGGGTGTGGTGGAATCCTAGCCTCTGTCAAACCCAATGAGAGATAGAGGGTGTTTTCTAGGTGTAACATGAAATGAGCTACCAATCTGATAGATCCTCCGATTAACAATGGGATAAGTACAATACCTTAAGAAGGTGTAGTATGCAGTTTATATACAACCCAACACAGACGATTGTTGGGCAAAGCAATTCAAAATTAGAAGGCAAAGGGATTGATTTCAGACAGCTTTGTAGTAAATTGGATTAAATTCAATGCTTATCCACAGTGACCGATTGCAAAAAGGGCCCCAGAGCAGGACAGAGTGCCAGAGTGAGAGGGACTTGGGAGTCATATCCCTAGGCAGGTGCCAAAAGAGGGAGACTACTGTCTTGTGCCATCTGGTGGTCACTTCCTCTCTGCCTGACTGAATTAGAAAGTGACAGAACCAAAGTGAGTATTCATGCTATGAGTAACTGTATGTATTTTCTATAGAATTTTAATAAATCTGATTTAAATGTATATTTGGGCAGCCCTGATTAATTTACATGACTGGAAACTGGACTATAGTCCAAAATGTATGATGTTGTTTGGTGAATTTGAATGAATAAAATATCACACTTTCAGCATGAACCCCAAGGCGGGTCTCTGACTGCAATCTGTGGTATGCCGTAGCTATGGGTCATACAGATTGAAAGTGGCACTTTAGAGATCTGATGTAGTGTGACTGCCATAGTCAATAAAGTAATTGAATCCTATGTCCCTGACAAACCAATTGAACTGGGGTTATTGCTAAGAAAAACGGAGTAATTCGGAGGCATCATGTCCATAATGGGTGATGGGGTGCTGACGGTGCCAGAACCAACACCCATTGTGGAGGAGCTGAGCCAGACCAGTGAAAACAGCTGAAGGAGCACTGCTGTTCTGGTGTAAACTGTCAAAGGGAAACCTAGTTTCCCTTTGACAGTCCTGTTTGTTCCCCAGTGCACATGTCCAATGGGCCATGCAAGGCGAGGAGTAATTTGCTTCCACGGTCTTGCATGGTCCATTGGGCATGTATGCTGTGGAACATAACCTCTAAATGTGTGTAGGGGCACTCCTGCACCTCCTTGCACACTCTGATGGCCTGGGGCATTGTAGATGGAGCGCTCCAGCTCCTCTGCGCATGTGCAGGAATCAGGATGTGCTTTGTGCTTCCTGATTTGGGAACAGGAGAATGACGGACTTTGTCATGGGAGGTGGAGAGGAGCAGAGTATGACATTTTTTACTGGTCCTCTATGATAAAGCAAGCATGCTATATGTTATTATGTAGCTAGACTGGCATATTTCGGTGCAACCAGTCTAGCTATAATTGTTTATAGTGACATGCCATTTTACTCAGCATCTCTGATAAAGCAAGCATGATAAGTATGTTTATGTAGCTAGACTGATTTACATTGGTGCATTCAGTTTGGACAGGTTCTCCTATTGTAGCATGGCATGTTTAATGGTTAAGTAAACAGCAGTATTTTCTTAGATGGGAATACTGGCTAATTTGACCATGTTTCCTAACAGTATCATTACTAAACAAAGCAAAAGAGGTGATGGTAACCTCTGGCATTGCACTGGGCAAGCCCCCACACCATCCTTCTTCACCTGCCAACCCATTACAAAAGGAGACAGACCATATTCAAATCAGGCTTGGGACGTCCCCAGAAGGGGCAGTCCAGCCAGAACTGCTTGGCCACATCCCTTTTGCACGAGGCCACATACATCCCCAGAAACAATGTTTCGACTCGTTGGGCCTCATCAGTGAGGAGTAGCTTGGTCCTCTAAGCCCAGCAGTGAATAAACTCCCCATTGGTTGGTTCTGGATCCCTCGCTAATCTCAGTTGTGCTCACATATTTGTGGGAAATATTTACGCCCCTACAAAATTCACCAGCCACCAGTGAGGTCATTAAGAATCTAGCGCAGCTAGGGTTTACGGCTCCCATATATGCTTAAATAGTTTTCAAGAATCCCATCCATTTGTTGAATAGTCAAACATTTTAATGAATATTGAGAACCACCAGTGAGCATGTGGCTAGCATATGTAGTTCAGTTAGATAACATATTTTAAAGTTGGTATGTTTTTGAAAGACTGATTTCGATGTTTGTAAACATTTGTGATATGAAGTCTTATTTTGAACCATGCGCCACGTCTGCTTTTGAAAATGGGGGGTGTCTTCTTAGAATGACATGTTAAATGGCAAATGTTATGGTGAAAAGCTGACATAATAGACATTTGAGTTCACTTAGAGCTGTTTGACTAAACACCTTGATTGTACAGTGGCATAGCTACTATGTTTCTGCCACTTCATTTTAGAAGGGAGTTCCCAGGCTCAATTGTGAATTTGAAAGGATTGATTAAACAAATGGTACTTGCAAACCGGCGTGTTTCTTGTCCCAGAGAGTGAATGTTTGATTGCTGTGTTTGGGCTGTTGGATCCGTTTTTGCCATGCCTATTACACAACCTTAAAATAATTCAAATTGTGCAGGTCGTGTTTGGGGTGAATTGCAGAATGTCCCTGAATCAGGTGCCTCCCAATTAAATACAATATATATTCATAATGTCTGGCTTTTTTACCAAAAGTGTGCTGTATAATGTACCATTTTAACCAATTATTCAAACAGTTTTCTCGGGGGAAGAAACTCCCTGTAACTTTCTTGGTTGGTTTGGGATCCCTCGCTATGCTCGGTTGCTCTCACACATTTCTGGGAAATATGTATCCCCTCCATTAAAATAAATCAGCAGCCACCACTGAGTTCATTAAGAATCAAGAGCAAGTAGGTGTTCCTGTCACGATACATTCTCGAATAGATTTCTAGAATACCATGCATTTGTTGAATAGTCCAACATTTTAGTGAATGTTGAGAAGCACCATTGAGTTTGCCTCCGGAACACATAGTTTATTTAGATAATTTATTTTAGAGTGTGTATGTTTTTGACAGTCTGATTTTGATGTTTGACAAACTTTTGTGATAGGAAGTCTTATTTTGAATATTGCTGCACCGGTTCTTTTGAAAAGGGGGGTGTCTACTTAGAATTGAAAATTATATTGCAAATGTTATGGTAAAAAGCTGATATCATCAGACCCTCCAGTTTATCGCAATTTCGCGATCGTGCAAAATGTCCTGAAAAATGGCAATTTTTTAAAAGAAACATGAAAACAGCGGTTTTTCACAAATGCCTGCAAAAACAGCAGTTTTTGCAAAAACTGCCTTTTTTAATAAAAGATATAAGGCCAGGGTCACAAAAAAATGAGGGGCCTACGTGATAAGATGCATCATTAAGTGTGCCAAAAAAGGCACAACCCAATCCACAAAGGCCATCTGAATGAGTTAATTTGATATGCACCCATTCAGAGGCCCTTTTACAAACCTTTGTAACCTTTGCTTTCTTCACATTTAAAAGTGCATCCTGAATTCACAAACAGGGATGCACTTTTAAATATCCAGAAAACAAAAGTTACCCAATGTGCCTGTTTGGAATAGGCGCATAGGGTGTGCATTGCATGTCAGGGTCTTTGCTGACCCTGTAATGCAATTTATTTTTGTTTGTTTAGCAGCAGAGGTATGAGCTGCTGCTGTCTCACTCACATTTCTATTCCTCAAACAGGGATAGAAATGTTGTTTGGGAATCCCATTATACAGTGACAGGCCCTATAAGGGCCTGGTGGTCACTTCCTCTCTGCCTGACTGAATTAGAAAGCGACAGAACCAAAGTGAGTATTCATGCTATGAGTAACTGTATGTATTTTCGATAGAATTTTAATGAATCTGATTTAAAGGTATATTTGGGCAGCCCTGATTAATTTACATGACTGTTAACTAGACTATAGTCCAAAATGTATGATGTCCTTTGGTGAATTTGAATGAATAAAATAGCACACTTTCAGTGTGAACCCCAAGGCAGGTCTCTGACTGCTATCTGTGGTATCCCGTAGCTATGGGTCTGGACAGCATGCCTAACCCTAATGTATTCAACGCGGCTGGCCAGCGCATCATTTGCTCTACAGCTCATCCCCCTGAAAATGCACAGGTCACCTTTGATAATAAGGTGACCTGCGGACTTCCAAAAATGGGGCATCTACAAACAGAGCAAACTCTGCGCTTTTTTTAGTTGCCCTATTTTCTTTTGAGAACCTGGCCCAAAATATCCATTTTTAAATAATATTCACAATATGAGGGGAAAGAGAGATAGATAGAGTAAACAATGGGACAGATGAGGAGTGATAGGCAGGAAAGCAGAGGGAGATGAATGGGCCAGAGGAGGAGGCGGTGGGCAGCAGACCAGAGAAGTAACGGTGGGCCAGAGGTGGGGTGGTTTGCCAGAAAACAGAGGGAGTGGTGGCCATAGGGAGTGCAGTTGGCCCCAAAGCGGAGTGAGAGGAGTTGAATGGAACAAGGCAACAAGCTGCAAATTCGGAGCAAGGATGGGGTAATAGTGCAACAGAATGTACGAAAAAATCCAAGATGCAGCAGGAGCAGGAAAGATTGAAGGACTATACAGTGCAGGAGGAACTGGGGAGCGCAAGGTGTGAGTTGGGAACATGGTTGGGAGTATGGCATGGACAGGGGAGTGTGAGTTGTGACTTAGCTGTGTGACAGATCATGTAAGTACGCACATGTCTGGCAGAGAGAGGGAGGTTTAGGAGTGTATGCTGTAATGGGGAATTGGTGAGTGTAAAGTACGTTGGTAAGTGGGTGCTTAGCACATTGTAAAAGATAGAGAGAGAATGTTGCAGTATATTATGTGGTCACACTCAACTCAGTGAGTTCCTTTCCCCCCAATCAAGGTGGCGCACAACAAAGCACTATTATTTTGTTAAGGTTCAATTTGGTAAGGCCTCCAACCCATCTCCCACCAACCCCAACAAATACCCAATGCCACGATGGACTAGGAACCAGACCGGTGTGTAGTAAAACTATATATTTATTAATGTATTTAAACCAAATTCAACAAACATGCTAACATCAGCCACAAATGCTGTGCCAACACAAGAACAAAATTGACTTCCGTAATGGCACCAACACAGAGATAATACTAAGATATGCAGTCACAATTTCACACAGCTTTTTTTTTCAAATCACCCACCAATACAGAAAAAGAACAATTCAAAGCACACAGTGATTGCTGATTTGGTTATAATACTTTTTTCCCAGCAACCCCCACCCTCCAAACATCAATTAGACTTGACCCCTCTGAATTGAAGGCAAGTGGCAGAGAGTGGGAACACAATGGGAAAATCGTTCTGAGTTCTGATAGCAAAATGCACTCTTTGGAACAGAGATTCAAGGGGAAAAATATGTTTTCAATATTGTTTCACTTAATACTACAAGTGCAATATGAAGGAAAGAAAAACAGTTGGAGAAAAACGTTTTGCCATACCTAAAATGAACAGGCAGGGCTTGGTGGTTTGGGTCAGAGCCCAATGGGAACAAAGAAGAAATTTTGTTTTTCCCACACACATGCAAAGGAAATAGAAGGCTTCACACTTCTGATCGACAATGCAGGGGATCAGTGGGGAATTTCGTTTTGCACCCTGCACACTCACTTGGAAACAGGGTTTGGGGGATTAATTCTTTTGGATTCAGGACCCCCCTTTCTGTACCGAGGTCAGGGGTTTTCTTACAAATAATCAATCAAATCTTTATGTTTATACCGGCTTCAAACACACTGGGAGGAGCCTGTTAGTTTTGAATGCTAACCAAACACATCCCGTGATTTCTATTGAGGAATTCAATGATTTACTTTAATTAAATATGCTTAGGATCTACACAGACAAACCGGGTATTTTTCTAGGGGGAAATAACTAAAACAATACTTGAAAATGCAGGGCCTACACAGGCTGTGCCTTTGGGATAATTGTACTTACAGGAGACGCCTTGAAGTGTGCACCAGGAAACAGCAGTGCACCTTTGGGACAGCAAGGATGTCAGTCAAGTATAGTCCCCTCTGGCTCCTTCAAGGGGTTCCAGTCAGCTTCTATATCTCCTGGTCCCTGTCTCCAATGCACAATTTGGGGCCTCTCTGCTTGGGTGTTTTTTGCAAGAGTTCAGAAGCATGTTTCCTCCGGGAAGAAAGTGAAAAAGCCCAGTTCTGATGCAAACTGGTCTACTTATAAGGAAAATGACATCACAAACTTGTCAGGATTCCCGCGGAAGGGATTGGTTGGTTCTCTCCACCCTCCTCCCACCTGTGTGCTAATAGGACAATGAATTGAGGGGTGTGAGTTAGGAAAGAAGAGGGAGGAGAAAGCTTTGTCATCCCAAATTGACATGTGGGGTTGGCATGTTTAAACTCAGAAAATCTATCAACATGGCAAGTACCCTAATTTTTCAAATCTTAACATGGATATATTTGTAAGAACTACATTTTAAGGCACATCAGATGATGCTAATGTGAAGTTGGCACACCCTTCCTGTGCAGAGATACAATTTTTCTTTGTTTACTCAGGAGCCACATCAGTGAATAATATGACGCTTCATAGTTCCCCTCTTAATGTTGTCCTTCACCCTCACACTAACTTTCAAATCTCTCATGAGAAAGCCCAAATAACATTTTCCTTAATAACGTATGTTATGTTGATCACACAAAAATCGTGTTGGCGTGGTTCAAATAGGATCACTGTCACCTTTAATAAAAGTCTACAATGAGCATTTTAGCATATACAATGCCCTTTTTATGCAATAAAATGTATTTTTCTATTAATCAAACCCCAGCTTCACAGGGCTTGTTCACTCTAGCCCCCACCTTTGTTCCTCTAAGTTTCATGTATCCTTAAACATTTGACCAGCCAGTGGTGGCTCATGTTTATCTCAGCTTATCCCTCCTTGGCCTCCAAATAGTCCTGGCTGTAGCTTTAATGCACACTCTATGGGAGTTGTGACCTCAAGGCCACGTCTGCTGAAAACCATGCAGGGCTTTAACTATTTCCACTGTGGTTTCAATCAATGGCAGTGTATTTATTTGTATTTTTAAGCAATGGACTTGATTGGTTGTTGACAACCAGGCCTCCCTCTCTGGGTCAAGCAGAGGAAAGGTCTTTGAGGTTAAAGAGTCGTTTCAGTAGAAATGCCCAGCTGTGTGCACAATTCTGCAAGAAATGGCTTTTAAAATCACACACAATACATTTTACATTAAGCATTGTATAAGGCATCTGGGCCTTATATCCATGTGTAATGTCTTTCCTTTAATCTCACAGTTGCCAAAGACATGAGCAACACTTCTGGATTGTCCATACACAGGGCCGTTATATGAGAACACAATGTTCACCTTGAAACCAAGTGGGAACTTCTCTTTGCATATTGTCAGTGGGAAGAGGAAAAATGAAGTTCTGTTATTTCTTATAATTGCAATAAGCTTGATTTCACTTGAGATTTCTGGATCACAATCTGGTATTATATTGAAGGTAATGTACACGCTGCTATCTGTCTCTTTAAGTAAATAGTATAGCTTTCCATGGATTTAGTAAAACAGACTTATCAGCCACATGTCTTTCTCTTTCCTTGCTGAAATGCATTGCGCATATGTTCGCACTTTTGAACTTCCAAGCACACTTCTCCTTCATTTGAGATCTAGGCCTGTCTTTAGTTCAATAGGCCTCATGTCTGACATCACCATTTCTGTGCTGGCTTTACACTTCAATGGGACTCAAGCAATCACTCTGGCCTCTTTATTTCTGTCATTCAGGGGCTATATTTTACCCCACAAGAATATGTTCACCATTACAACTGATAATGATCAATAATGTAAATAATAAATAGGCATGCACATTTAACCAAGAAAGTAGAGCAAAACAAACACTATTTATTCAAGCCAGGGACATTCGGCACTCTTCCGATTAAATTGATACAACTGATGCAAATAATGACAACTTGGGTCTGTTGAAGCCTCACACACTGACTCTTTCTTGCAACCTGTCAATCTAACACCCCCCAGACAATAAGCAATGTGACACAAATATGCTGTAATAAATACAACTTTGTGCAGCAAAATTTGCTTTTTTATGCTGCAAACAATATCCTGGAGGGTCCGATAATAGATATTAGAGCTCACTTATGAATGTTTGACTAAACAGCTTGATTGTACTGAGGCACAGATGTACTCCCATGTAATTATATGACGGAGTTACCAGGCTCAATTTTGAATTTGAAAGGATTGATTAATCAAGTGTTACACTGAGCCCAAAACGCAAATTAATCTAAAAAATGACCCGTCAAAATGTGTCTTAATGTAGCTATTGTCGCAGTCACTATTGAAAATCTGTGGGAAATGCCATCTTACTAAACAATTTTACTTAGGAATGTATTCCCTTATGTATTTATACAACTGTAAGGATTCCATGTTCAACAGAACTCTTTTCGATGAGATGACACATGGCAGATTGTATCCAAAATGGCCGATCCTTCTCTACTATGAAACTGAATATATGGACAGAGTATCAGGTTATTCATCCTGTTTGTTATCAACACATACATTGTAGAACAAGTGCAAGCCCCTTTACAGCTAAGCATGTCAATGCCAGCCGTCGTACTGCTGTAAGAATTGAACAATAGTTGAACGTAATGTTACCCCAAAACATGGTTGTCCTGATACAGTAGCAGTTTATATGTTTGAAATAGACAGATAAGCATCCACAAACTATACGCACGTGTGTGTCTCTCTCTCTCTCACACAGAGACACGGAAATAGCACCCACGATGACAAAACATGATTGCAACAGGCTTTCTAAAAGAAACTTACCTCAGCTATCTTTGAAGCCGTTCCTGTCAGTGCATGACTATTTTCAGTGGTATTTGAAGTGACTTAACCAACACTGAACGGCGACCTGCACTGACAGGAGTGACTTTGTGGATGATAACTAAGGTAAGTTTCGTTGTTTTGTACATTTAAAGAAGCTTGTAACATCCACGTCTTGTCATGGAGTGCTGATGGTAGTGTGGGTGACGGGGACAACATTGTTGGTGGTAAGAGTTGTTTTGAGTGGAATTGGGGCTAGGGTGAGGCAGCACATCAACCTTTGGGTTGGCACTGACAAGCATACAGTGAAAGAAGGTGGGCTTGTATTGATGGATACAGAGTGTGTCCTCTTGCATCAGATTGGCTGTGTGCACCAAACAGGGAGTAATGAATCTAAATTGTGGTAATAAATGTGCATGAAAACTTCATAATAAAATATGCATCCTTTTAGATTAATGCGTATGTGGAACACAGAAGAAACGAATACGTTTCACGTTTCTGCTACTTTTTGTAGTTGTGCCTCATTTCTAAAATGGTGGAATGTTGATAAATCTATACAGTGAAATTTGAGGTGTTGTCCTATTAGAGATGACTGCAATAACACGACCCAACATGTTGCCCGTTACATTAAAGCAGAATGATCAGACCTCCTTTGGCTGCTTGACCCATACAGCGATGAAGACCTGGATAGGGCGGTGCTAAAATAAGGCAATACTAGGCAGCTGCTGGTTCCATGTCTTTTCACCAAAAATTGTTTCACCTAAACCTTTTTCATCGAATGTTTTCTAACAAAAAAAATGTTCACCACATTTTTTTTTTTGGGGGGTCCCCCCAATCCCAAATTTAGGACCCTTAAAAACTTACCCAAACATTTCACAAACAAAATTAAACCTTTACCCCACCCAAAAATATATTCTGTGAACATTTTTTCGTTAGAAAATATTCAATGAAAAATGTTTAGATGAAACATTTTTGGGTGAAAAGACTGGATACCGCAGCTGCCTAGGCAGCCACCAGCAATGGTTTACATGGTGTCTTGATGAGCAAATCAGATATTTGAACATCACTTTCAAGACTGATACACTATTCACGAACTAAATGGGGGTGTAAAGTAGTAGTATATCAAGAGTGCAATTTGGGCAATATTTGGTCAGTGCTTTGGAATGTGCAGGTTCTTAATGGCTCTGAGCGGAGAAAAGAGACATTTGCTGAGGCTGAGCGTCAGGCCCTACCCTCCGCTGCTCACTCATATCCCAATACATTCAACCTGCGCTCCAGAGATATGTTTTCACAAAGGAAGTCTCACGTGTGTCTCATGTGATATTCTGATGAGTCCAGAAAGAGGTGCAGCTAGGGTGACTCTTCTGTCCATCCTCTTGAGGCTGGGGTTGCATTTTTCCAGCATGTTGTGGTCATTCAAGTCACACTGGAGCTCCATGGCCCTATAAAGGAAATCGGCCTCTGGCCTCGTTCTTCTGTTTGGTCCCAAAACTCCTCAGTGACTTGCAATATCCATATAATTTATGGATATTCTGATGAGTCCAGAAAGAGGTGCAGCTAGGGTGACTCTTCTGTCCATCCTCTTGAGGCCGGGGTTGCATGTTTCCAGCATGTTGTGGTCATTCAAGTCACACTTGAGCTCCATGGCCCTATAAAGGAAATCGGCCTCTGGCCGCGTTCTTCTGTTTGGTCCCAAAACTCCTCAGTGACTTGCAATATCCATATAATTTATGGATATTCTGATGAGTCCAGAAAGAGGTGCAGCTAGGGTGACTCTTCTGTCCATCCTCTTGAGGCCGGGGTTGCATGTTTCCAGCATGTTGTGGTCATTCAAGTCACACTGGAGCTCCATGGCCCTATAAAGGAAATCGGCCTCTGGCCTCATTCTTCTGTTTGGTCCCAAAACTCCCCAGTGACTTGCAATATCCATATAATTTATGGATATTCTGATGAGTCCAGAAAGAGGTGCAGCTAGGGTGACTCTTCTGTCCATCCTCTTGAGGCCGGGGTTGCATTTTTCCAGCATGTTGTGGTCATTCAAGTCACACTTGAGCTCCATGGCCCTATAAAGGAAATCGGCCTCTGGCCGCGTTCTTCTGTTTGGTCCCAAAACTCCTCAGTGACTTGCAATATCCATATAATTTATGGATATTCTGATGAGTCCAGAAAGAGGTGCAGCTAGGGTGACTCTTCTGTCCATCCTCTTGAGGCCGGGGTTGCATGTTTCCAGCATGTTGTGGTCATGCAAGTCACACTGGAGCTCCATGGCCCTATAAAGGAAATCGGCCTCTGGCCTCATTCTTCTGTTTGGTCCCAAAACTCCCCAGTGACTTGCAATATCCATATAATTTATGGATATTCTGATGAGTCCAGAAAGAGGTGCAGCTAGGGTGACTCTTCTGTCCATCCTCTTGAGGCCGGGGTTGCATGTTTCCAGCATGTTGTGGTCATTCTAGTCACACTGGAGCTCCATGGCCCTATAAAGGAAATCGGCCTCTGGCCTCATTCTTCTGTTTGGTCCCAAAACTCCCCAGTGACTTGCAATATCCATATAATTTATGGATATTCTGATGAGTCCAGAAAGAGGTGCAGCTAGGGTGACTCTTCTGTCCATCCTCTTGAGGCCGGGGTTGCATGTTTCCAGCATGTTGTGGTCATTCAAGTCACACTGGAGCTCCATGGCCCTATAAAGGAAATCGGCCTCTGGCCGCGTTCTTCTGTTTGGTCCCAAAACTCCCCAGTGACTTGCAATATCCATATAATTTATGGATATTCTGATGAGTCCAGAAAGAGGTGCAGCTAGGGTGATTCTTCTGTCCATCCTCTTGAGGCCGGGGTTGCATGTTTCCAGCATGTTGTGGTCATTCAAGTCACACTGGAGCTCCATGGCCCTATAAAGGAAATCGGCCTCTGGCCTCATTCTTCTGTTTGGTCCCAAAACTCCCCAGTGACTTGCAATATCCATATAATTTATGGATATTCTGATGAGTCCAGAAAGAGGTGCAGCTAGGGTGACTCTTCTGTCCATCCTCTTGAGGCCGGGGTTGCATTTTTCCAGCATGTTGTGGTCATTCAAGTCACACTTGAGCTCCATGGCCCTATAAAGGAAATCGGCCTCTGGCCGCGTTCTTCTGTTTGGTCCCAAAACTCCTCAGTGACTTGCAATATCCATATAATTTATGGATATTCTGATGAGTCCAGAAAGAGGTGCAGCTAGGGTGACTCTTCTGTCCATCCTCTTGAGGCCGGGGTTGCATGTTTCCAGCATGTTGTGGTCATGCAAGTCACACTGGAGCTCCATGGCCCTATAAAGGAAATCGGCCTCTGGCCTCATTCTTCTGTTTGGTCCCAAAACTCCCCAGTGACTTGCAATATCCATATAATTTATGGATATTCTGATGAGTCCAGAAAGAGGTGCAGCTAGGGTGACTCTTCTGTCCATCCTCTTGAGGCCGGGGTTGCATGTTTCCAGCATGTTGTGGTCATTCAAGTCACACTTGAGCTCCATGGCCCTATAAAGGAAATCGGCCTCTGGCCTCATTCTTCTGTTTGGTCCCAAAACTCCCCAGTGACTTGCAATATCCATATAATTTATGGATATTCTGATGAGTCCAGAAAGAGGTGCAGCTAGGGTGACTCTTCTGTCCATCCTCTTGAGGCCGGGGTTGCATTTTTCCAGCATGTTGTGGTCATTCAAGTCACACTGGAGCTCCATGGCCCTATAAAGGAAATCGGCCTCTGGCCTCGTTCTTCTGTTTGGTCCCAAAACTCCTCAGTGACTTGCAATATCCATATCATTTATGGTAGGGGTGCATGATAACATATATTATTGATATTATTATATCAATAAGCGTAATAATCACATTATTATAAATGATAATACTAATAAATATGAGGTTGGTAACAATGACAATAATGCTTATGATGACAATAAATATTCACATTAAAATGATGAGCGCCTGCACATTCTTAGTAGAATAGTGAACTCAAAAGTGTTCACTTCTGCTTGAGAGTATGATTTTTTTGGGGGCACGATATTCAATAATGATCCATTTTAAAAACGAGCTCCCTCTGCTTGCAGAAAGGATCCTGTTACCCTTGCATAATGCTCGGTCTCAGTTCATTACAGCCAATGGCAGTGAGGGACTGAGAGCGCGCCGCTGCATTAGCGTTTCAGGCTGGTGGAGGTCTGGAGGGGAGAACAACCCTTGCACCTGAAAGGACTGCTACCTTTGCCGCAGATAATGACATTTCAAAGCATTAATGCAGAGAAAATGTCTGCCCGTACTTGTCATGCGGAACAGGAGCGTGGGGAATTATACAGGACTGCACGCCGGAAATGACATCTCAATGCATGTTCAAAGGCATGAAGTGCCTTTTAGACAGGAAGCGGTGTAAATTGCGGGTAGAATGAAAGTAAAAACTGTAGTTTTTTTAGCAGATTTCTTAGCACTCTGGACCGGGTGCTTATTAATTTACTCTACACAACACAGGCACTGATTCATGGAATTATTTGCGTATAAAACGGCGATTGGCGTGACATTCTGCCCACAAATCCCGATTTGACGAATGCGGATTTGCGGCCAGAATGGCATGCAAATCCCCGTTTTATATGCAAATAATTCCATGAATCAGCGCCACAGTGTGTAAATCTATCGTTGACTAGGCAAACAGACAAGGCCACAGGTGTCTGTTGATATCAGGGCTCAAGTTGAGAGCACACGCGGTTGGGCGGAGTCCCCCCCACTTTTTTCTGAAGACCCCCACTTTTGTCAGAGGGCACCTTGATATGCTAATTTCTGGTGACACCATGTTAATGAGTCTGCCCACTTTATTTTTACGACTTGACCCCTGGTTGAGATATATCATGCTGAATTTGACATCCAAAGCACAACTTTGGTTGGAACACTTGTGCTTTTGCCAAGGGTGGATGCCAAGAAATCTCTTGTTTAGGATGAAAATCTCTCTTGCTTAGGAGGTTGCCCTCTGGCTTCCAGGAATCCTGTTAGGAGGAAGCTCAGCAACAGCTGTTTGCATGTGATGCCGACCTAGAAAGGAGACTGTACTTAAGAGCGGATGTGACACGCAAAAGGGCCTGTTTTATAGAAGCGTTTTACAAGCGCAATCCCATTAACAAATGCTTTGTAAAAGAATGTGCGCAGCAGTAGGCACGCGTAGCACAGAGGGTGTCGCAGCAGCCTAGGTATGGACACATACAAAGGAATGTCACAGGGCCCCGTGCATGAAGAACACTTTACGTCAAGACGCGGAAGAGGTAACAGATAGCTCCTCTGGTAGACATTTGTATTACGGACCTTTACAGCTACTTATATCATGTAGATATGAACTTGCCACAAACCAGAATCAGCTTAGGTGCTTTATTTAATCGAAGCAGAGCACAGCAGACATGCAAGACCAGGCACATGAGGAATTTCATGGCTTTTGGAAAGGACCGAACTGGATCCACTAGCTGGCTGCACTGGAATGCCACAAAGCATGATATGATATATGATATGATATGATAGTTTATTTATATAGCGCCTATACACAATGTGTTTCAAAGCGCTTCAAGGCAAGGGAGGGAACAAGAGAAAATACAATGACATTCTTACAGGCCATGAACAGAAAGGATGTGAAATTAACTATCGTACTCGGCCTGACGACATTTCTGGTAGAGCCGGAGAAAAACAAGAGGTGAGGGAGAGGGATGCAGAAAAGGAGGGGAGGAACAAAACAAGCGACTATCATACTAGGCCTGACCACATTTCAGATAGTGCTGGAAGGGGGGTGGGAGGAAAAAAAACAGTAAGGGGAGGGGGAGGAGACAGACAAGGTCACTAGCATACCAGGTCCAAGGACAATTCTGATAGAGCAAGTGCATAGAGGAAAGTAAGGGGAGGAGATAGGGAAAGGAGGAGAGAACCGAGAGTTAGCAGTCAAAAGAGTGGAGAAGCAAGAGGGGAGAGTGAATACAATTGCAGAAGTCAGTAGTAACACATAATGTTACAAGCCAGGATACAAGATGGAGATGGGAACAGCATGAATCAGGGCCACCATGAGTACAAGATGCAAAGGAAGTCCAGCATGAGAGTTGAGAAAGGGTGATGCACCGTGAATGAATGAAGTCCATAAAAGTCAAATCCAGCAATGGCCACAAGATGGTGATGGTGAAACCAGAATGTATCAGGACAGACTCCTGCAGAAGTAGGCTTCAGGTGGGGTGAGGGGGGAGCAGGGTATAAGAATCAAGCAAAACAGGCAACACCTGTGTATGAGAATGGTGGGGGTACAAGAGAACATCAGGGGGGACCAGAGGTGGTGGGGATGGCCTGTGGGGACAGAGGGAGTAACACATGTTGGTGCATGCTTACCTGCTGTCTGGGCAGGATGTCGGGCCCTAGGTCCTCGTGGTCCGAGCAGGTCCAAACAGGAATTGCCCTTTTCTTCGTCTGCCCTTTGCTTAGGACACCCGGGCGAGAGACGCCCTTGATCTAATAGTTAAGAGCAGGAACAAAGAGGCAGGGCTAAGAAGGTGGGCGGGGCTTAGGCCAGTTGACCTAGCTCCACTTGCACCTGCTCCCATCTGCAAAGAAAAAGAGGCTGGAGGGCTCCTTAAGTAGGGAAAAAGAGCGGCAAGCAGGAAGGTACCAGGTGGGCGGGGCTTGCCAACTGGTGAAAAAGAGCGGCAGGAAGGCACCAGGTGGGTGGGTCTTGCTAAGTGGTGAAAAAGAGCAGAAGGCAGGAAGGTACCAGGTGGGCGGGGCTTGCCAACTGGTGAAAAAGAGCGGCAGGCAGGAAGGCACCAGGTGGGTGGGTCTTGCTAAGTGGGGAAAAGAGCAGCAGGCAGGAAGGTACCAGGTGGGCAGGGCTTGCCAACTGGTGAAAAAGAGCGGCAGGCAGGAAGGCACCAGGTGGGCGGGGCTTGCTAAGTGGTGAAAAAGAGCAGCAGGCAGGAAGGTACCAGGTGGGCGGGGCTTGCTAACTGGTGAAAAAGAGCGGCAGGCAGGAAGGCACGAGGTGGGCGGGGCTTGCTAAGTGGTGAAAAAGAGCAGCAGGCAGGAAGGCACCAGGTGGGCGGGGCTTAGGCCAGGTGATCTAGATCCACTTGCACCTGCTCCCCATCTCCCATCATGGAAAACAGAAGATAGGCCCGTATTTATACAAGGAAGGAGAACGTTCGTGGTAGCAACAGTTGGCATGAGGGTGAATGTCCATTTCACGATAATGCCGATAGGGATAGGGAAGGCTTATCAGATGCACTTGCTGCACCTAGAGGTGCAACAGGGCCGAAGAGATCTCTACTTCAGAAAACGACCCGGCACATAGCATGTTTACATAACCATCACTCTTTGTGCCTGACAGACAAGCCACACTCTGTGAACAGTGCCAAGCAGACACACACTTCTGGTTTACACTACATTGAAAACCCACCTAGGATAAAATACCAGTAGGAGATTGGTTAGCATCTAGTGCTTTATAAATAGCGCCTCGCACGGCCTCATTGAGCATAACTGCTATGGAGAAAGGAGGGATCTGCTGGATGAAGCAAGGCTCCTATTATCGAAAACATTGAGAGTATTGCAAACCTCCCTGAAAGCATAGCACCCAGCAGCAGCAGAAGCGTGTCCCTTGTTTGTGTCAACTATCCATGTACAATGTCGGTGTCAAGCGGCAAATCAAAGACCTTGAAGTGTGGCGACTATTTGTAAGACATGCTTGTTTTCCGAAATGTATTGCTACAATGAGTGTGAAATCGGTTCAAAGGTTCTGTGGGACTGCAGAAAGGATTGCCAGGGGTCAAACATCACCTACTTTATAACAACCCTCTTAGATGTGTTGAAAGCGGTCATATGGTGCTAAGCTGTGGTCTTTTTCCCGGTTGGCCATCAGAAGGCACCTCTATAGATTGTAGCTGGAAAAGGTCTCCTAAAAACCGGAGGACTCAAGTCTCCTGGATCCTGACAGGGAGATTTTGAATCAGAATCTGTCTTTGTTTTTAAAAAAATCACTTCTGGATAACTCTCTCTCCTATCCTATATTGGCGTTACCAGTAACAATGACAGAACATATTTAACAGATTACCTGAAATACATGTGTACAATCTTTCAATGGAGGTCATGAGGATACAGATTGTCGACAACAGGCTGCATGTATACTGGGTGATAATTGACCCTCTCATGTAATTGCCGTTATAAGCACCAATTGTCAACAAGATGTATTTAAGCAATTTTTCCAGAGGAGGATGGCTTTACTGCCTGGTTATAGCACAGGAGCTCGAGTAAAGGCTGTTAAAGCCCCCATCCATAGGGTTTGTAACTATCAGTACCCCAGGACAGGTGGCATGAGGGGAGGCGTTCATGACTTACTAATAATTAAAGGAGGCTTTTGCGAGCAATGGCTGCTGGTGAAGTAAGGTTGCCATGGAAAAAGAAGAAGGACAAGCAGAAGCTGACAGTGGGGCCAACGAGCGGAGTGACAGGAATGGCTGAAAGAAGCAGGCGGCGTGTGAGCTGAGTGGGACTGCAGGCGTTAATGGTTTGAAGAGGCGGCCAGGAGAGCAGACTTCAGGCAGAGAGCAGAGGGCTGTAGGTGTGGGCCAGGTCTAGGACGGACAACATCAGGATGAACGACAATGTCAGCAGTGGGCAATCGGAAGGTAAACTGGTGAGCCTTACTTTCAGGTATGTCCCTCCTCTCTGCCAATATAAAATCCTGCACCTCCTGCTGCAGATTATAAATGCCATTATCATCAACATATTCTTCCAGTTTTGCCTCACTAAATACTGTGCATCTAATTTTCATTTTAAATAGGTGATAATGGTCAACAAATATAAAGTTAGTTAACAATGGCACATTTACAGCTTTGGTCCAATAAATAAATATAATTGTCAACAATGCTCTTCAAAGAAGTAAGAGAGTAGATAACCTTTCTCTGGGCATTGTTTATCCTGTATATGTCTGTATGTCAGGAGGCTGATCAACTCTGTTGCCACAGTGGCCAGAAGAGCTTAAGGATACCTTAGAGCACAAATACGTTATCTAAGAAACACTTGATAAGATGTACATTTGTCTAAGAGATACTGTGTCTAAGGGATACAGTAGCCAGTGCATAGGAGCACGGGGTGGGCAGATTTGCACTGAAAACATGTTGCCTCATCCTCCTAATATGGGCATGGCACCCCTGCTAGGGTCATGAGTAGATGGCAAAATCGAGTTCCAACAAACCAGTTGTAGGATGCAGACGTCCATATAGTATGCAGTAAGCACAAAGCAAACATTGTACTGCACGTGAAATATGTGGTAAAAGTACCAAATATGCAGAATAAAAGGTGTCAGAACAACACGTGGCTAGCTATCCAGCATGGCATTGGGTGAACAAAGGAAGAGGAGAAGAGCATGTATTTACCCACAAAGAGCTGTGTTTACCCTCTAGAAACAAGAAGCCCAATATACCCCCAAGTCATTAGCACCAAATATGCAACTCACACCTTGCTCCGCATACCATTCATCCTGGTGGGACCTGTCTAGTTGAGGGTGGTAGATGGGACCAACTAGGTACAACCATAACCTTTTATATAAGACAATATCATGCCCGCACCAAACATCCACTTGTGCTCTATTAACACATGACCATTCCGTCGCCCCACCATCACCCAATACGAATACCACCATTGGCATGCAATGCTTCAGGTGAGCACCGATCTATGGGCTAACAAGCGAGACGGCAAACTTTGAAGTCACACTGTCCATTAAAGCGAATGGAGAAGACAACTGCATCTGGGTACACACTGCATGGCCCGGCAAACAATGCCACTCTCCAGCAAGCCCATAATTTTGCACAATTAGAGAGCACAAATGCCAAAGAAAACCCATTTTAACAACAAGGGACCTATGTCTGAAGAAACTTTGGACCTCCCACATGGAGGCCCACATCATCAAGCTGCATCACTGTAAAATCAACTGACATGCTACATCTGAAGAATGCACATGAAAAGAAAATGTGGTCATGGACATGGCGGGGCATGATCTGGTGGAAAAGGCACTCAGAAGATTGGCCACTGACACAGCAACATGCACCAGTGTTGAAGCCATTCAAGTACACTCAGCAGTATATGCCTTAGGAATACACCTGAAAGAAGATTACCAGAAGGGGCCAGACACCAAAACGCTCAACACAACAGAAAACAACGCCAGTGACACCAGCATTCCCAAACCACCATGGTAAAACTCAAGAGGGGATTCAAAATGTATTTTAAAGTCAGAAAGAATTCTGGAAAGTCACACCAAAGCAAAATCCTGAAACAGCTGAAGGTCAAATACCACTAAATGCAACTTCTAGTGAGAAAGTACCTTGTCTTCAGGATGGCACGCCAGAAAACAACTGCAGGGAACTGCAATGTAGGCAAAATTTGCTCCCCCATGCAAATCTGTATATGGGCTCATATGAAATACACCATGCATGGCAACATCCATTTTTTACAGAGAACAATCAAGTAATTTATTGGAGCAAATTTATTGATGATATCTTGGTTATATGGAAAGGAAGCAAAACATCTCTTGATGAATATCACCAGCATCTCAATGCCAATCAACATAATCACACATTTACCATGGAAGATACTGTTGACAGAATTCACTTCTTGGATCTAAAACTGTATATTGACAATAACCAAATTCACTCAACCTTGTACACAAAACCAACCTCAGGGAACAGCATTTTACATGCAGAAAATAATCATCCGTATCACATCAAATACAACATCCCTTATGGGGAATATTTGAGGATAAAAAGAAACTGTACTCAAGAAGAAGACCTCAATAAACATTTAGAAATCGCAAACAATCATTCTTGATGAGAGGATATAAACACAATCAAGCAAAAAACAAAATCAAACAACGCACAAGAAGAGAGCTATTAAAAAGCAAACCGAAAAGTATTGAAAAAAGGGCATCAGAAAAACTCAGATTTATTACAACCTACAATATAGAGGCAAATGTCCTCAGATCAATCCTAAAAATTATTGGCTCCTGTTATTATTGGACAAAGATTTAACACCATATCTTGAAAACTCTCCGCGTATCACATATCACAGAGCTTCTAAAATCAAAAACATCCTCTGTCACATTTCATAAAACAAAGAATATCTGAAGGCATCGGCAGACTAATGCTATCGAATAAATTGACAGGACACTTCAGATGCGGCAATTGCAGCATGTGTCCTTATTCGGAAAATGGGCTAACTACAATTTTGAAACCTAATTGAAAGCAGTTCATCATTCAGGACTTCATAAACTGCAATACCAAATTTGTGGTTTATGTGATTCAGTGTGCATGTTCCAATCCATATATTGGAAGTACCATAAAATCATTGAAAACAAGAATAGCAGAACACCTTTGAGCAAACATTATTCCTCAGAGCACACAGAGGAACAAATCAAAAACATCAAATTTCATGGATTAGAACATATAAGCCAACAAGAGGCGGTAATAGAGAAAAACATTTGAGGCAGAGGGAGGCGAACTGGATATGCCTCATAGAGAGTTTTGTTACTGGTTTAAATTCGGACACTGAATTAGGACACTTTTTATAAGTGACACACTAATGAATGAGAACATAATTTGAGAATCACATCTGTTTAAATCTAGGTTACCCTGCACATAATTTTACTCTTGATAAATGTTAAACAGCATAATATGTATGTCTTTTTGTCGTATTTTTGCTTGTGACATTTTCCATTTTACTTTCTTAATATGATGAATGAATACCTATGATTTAGATTACAATTTATCTTAATTTTAAATACAAAGATTCAAATCTAAATTTGGTGTTCATACTTGATTTGAGTGAATTGGGCCAATATTATAATTTTTCATGCATAGACCAATGCTTATAATGTAACTGCACAATGGGTCATCTGTTTGTTTTTTTGCAATTATCAGTGCAACTGACATAGATTATTTGTGATTCGTGTTAATTACAGTTAGATAGACGTTTCTAATACCTATTCAAAATGGTGACGGCAACATGATGACGCATACGGGCACGTCACATGTCTTCACATTGTAACGTCACACATTTAAGTGGCCATTTTGGAATTATTTGATCTAGTTTGAACACCACGAGCAGAAAAATAGCGCTGGTAAACACGATTTGAACTATACAGAGGAGAAATCCAGGTATGCGAATTCCAAACTTAGAAAAGACATTCTGACATCCATCCAGTTATAATTTGTTCATACTTAGTTTATCTAAGCAAGTGAACGCAAATTATATATATATGTTTTTTAGGAACTGGCAATAGAAAAAGAAACTTTAATTAAGTACCATCTGGCAAATCTGATAACTGAACAATCACAATTGCTGGTAAAAGATTGATTTTGGAGTATTAATCAAGAAAAGCTTTTTGACAATTATAAAGTAATTGAAAGCAACATCATATAACCTAATTGATTAAGCAAACATATTGGCCATTGCTAAGTGACAAAGATAGAGTGCCCAAAAATGATTATTGTTTCTTGTTCAACTTATGTTACAGAACATCAAAATATTGATTATTTTTACCCTCCTGAGGAACCATAGTCAGAAATGTGGAAACACGTGTCGGGGGTCAACTATTTGTTTTGCAACATTGATCAAAACTATTAAGTAAATCTAATCAAAACTAAAGAAATTATCAAGAAGAATAAACTCTATTTGGAGCACATACACCACAGTGTCTGTACTTTTATTTTGCAGGTATCAAGTGACTTGACTGACTGTGGACAGCAGCAATATCCAGATTGACTAGAGAGCAAAACATAGGATCAGCAGAGCTGCCACAGATGAACAAAGTGAGTCTACCAATTTGCAGCACCCAGCTAGTCTGTAAATGACATTGAGTAGGGGATAGCACACAGTAAGTGCATCCCAGTCAAGTATACCCACAGGATCAGAACAGAGCCAGGCATAGGGGAAACAAAAATGAGTGCTGTAGGGAAATCTATGTGAATGAAAAGGATTATGTGACAAATCTAGCAATTCATCCCTTCTTGCCAGGGGGGAGTCACCTCCTTTGAGGTTAGGGAGGTGAGGCGGCTAAGCAAGATCCTGCCTAGGGGTCAGGGAAAGTGGGACCTCACTTGGAGTGACTCCCCTATCTGGGACAAGGACTCCCCTTTCTTTAGGAACTCCTCAAAAGAACGCAATTTCTGCCTATATGGGAGTAGAAGAAACTAATGGTACAACTATATGACCTATAACCAAGACTGACAACACTTTTCTACAATTGGCTTTATGTCATGGTGAAGGCCAGTTGAAGTCAGCTGTGGATGTACAGCAACATGCCCCTTTCATGCACGCAAGCATGAATATAGAGACAAAGAATCGTGAATGGGAAGGAGAGAACTCTACACAGAGGCAAGCCCCTAGTGTACTGTTGTCCAGGAGGGGAGAAACTGCGCTAGACCGTAGAGCCTGCGGTGGCCTGGAAGAGAAGTGAGGAAGCTGGGACGCTGCTGGTGGATACTGAGAGAGGCGATACTGCCGAGCTAGACACAGTAACGGGCAAACCGTCTAACTTGGTGGTGTGACCACGCCACAGTCATGGTGGGTCAGGGTCCACATAAACAATGTCAAGACCTGGAGGGATTGAGGAAAGAATCCTCTCTTCTGGATACGAGATCCAAGGAGTCTGTCATGCCAGACAGTATTCGAGAAGCAGCTGTCTACAGAGGCGATGCAGCAAAATGAGAAACAGAGAGGGGAAAACTGTCTTCCTTGGTGGTGCGACCATGCTGCAGCAATGGTGGGTCTGGGACCTGAGAAGCAGTGCCAGCACCAGGAGAGAACAGAGGAAAGAATCCTCCATTTGTAATACAAGAATCAAGCAGCCTGCTCTGCATGGAAGCATTTCAGAAGCAGCCGCTTATGGCCCAAGAGCGCAGAGAAGGGAGGCTTATGGCCGCAACCCCACTGGGAAGTCACCCCGCTGGAGCACACCCAGAAATACCAAAGGTACCAAGGTTGTCCAGGACGGAGGGTGGTGGGAAGAACCTCACAAACAGAGGGAAAGAGGGTCACAGAAACCCGAGAGATGAATATGTGATAGAAATATTGAAGCCAGCACAATGTTTAAGAAATGCAGAAAGCAAAAGGGGTCTGAAATGCCCAAGATAGATAAAAGACATTTGGGGAAACCCTGTAGAAAAGGGAATCTGAAGGATTCAAGCAAGGGGGTTATGATATAAAGCCAAGAGACATTTGCAAACCCCAAAGAGAAGTGAATCTGGAGGATTCGATCAAGTGGGACATGCTATAACCACTAAGAGACATTTGGGAAATCCAAGGGACCCTGGAGGGTTTGAGTAAGTGAAAAAGAACATAAAGCCAAGGAAGAGAAAGTGGTTAAGGTGGTGGGAAAAGGATAAGGAAATCATTCCCAAACATAAAGGACTAGAGATGTTTAATTTGCAGAGAGAGTTGCAACTTTTCCTGAAGATCTTAAAAGGAGATTGAAACCCCTTTGTATCCTGAACTCTTTGTGAAAAGTATCTCCACAGTGAGATCCTCTGAACATTGCTCCAAGAATGCCTGAGTGAGAAGGACATCACCGGGGCTCATTTTATGTTGTTTGAATATAGTGGTAGGGATAGATAGCAGATAGATTGCAGACTGAGGACTGACTTTTCTGTTTTTGATGACTGACAATCACCCTTAATTTACTTTGTAGGTAGGGAAACCCCTCATAGCAATGGGGACAGAGAGGCATTTTTCTTTTAGTTATCATTAAACATATTTAACCAGCCATTCCTGTGTCTGTCTCCTTCTTCTGTTCTGCCAAAATGCAAAGAAAGAAAAGTGGCAGTTTAAAAATAAAAGTTGTGAGCTGCAGCCTGTGCACGGTATCTCAAAAAGTGGCATGTGCAGGGAAAATGTGTGATGATCACAGCCCATCTACAAGAAAAGTGTATTAAAAAGTGAGAACTCTCCTTTCTGAGATGAAAAGCACAGCATGCCACAGGAGAGGCAAAAACGGAACTTGGGTCTTTCATGGTGTATATGTTACCTTTACAGGACTGAGAATCAGTTTTATTTCAAGAAACATACAGAAATATCAAAAATAATTTCAGAAATTTCCGCTAAGAAGCAGCTATCATGCAACAACCACACCAGCTGAATGCATATCCGGTGCGTCCATGCACCATACGACACTCTCCCTCGCTACTGACTTGAACCACGGTTCTGGAGGGCGTTCAACCTACCAGTGCTTTGAGGTCATAACAATGATACGTAAGGCGTTATATAAATGCCAAGTAACATAACATAACATAACAGAAAGGAGTTTGAAAAGAAAAGGAAATAATGTTCTGTTTAAAATGTAGAAACCACATGGAAAAGAAATGACTGTCTACTCTGCATTTGGCCAAATGGTATTCTCTCAGCAATCCACAGCAACACAACAGGACTGGGGGGGTGGCAGTCTATCCAAGGAAAAAGTGTCAACATTGGTTTTGAAGCCGTCCATAAAAGCTGATGAATGAAGTTGATTCTGAGGAGGCCAAGCCCTGCAGAGCAAAACACATGGTATTCATGTACAACTTCCTCCAGTCTTAGAGCTTATGCTAAAACCCTAAATATACACGGTTCATATGTAGTCCAAAACTGTGTGGTGTGTTGGAAACGGCTGCTCTGCTCTGAGGAGGGAGAGCAGTGCGGCTTTAAGCTGACAGGTCCTTTCCCCCTGGCTCTTTGATTTCTATCTGGCCCCTTTGGCCCTCCTGATCTCTACCTTTTCCTCTAACTTTCAGTGTTATGTGGATGACACGCAGCTCTCTTTCTGGCTACCCTCGGCCACCTCCTCGCTCATCCCTGATTGTCTAGTCGCTATTCAGGCATGGTGCGCCTCTAACGATCTCTGCCTTAATGGCAGTAAGACTGAGATCCTTCTCATTGGGACCCCTGCTCCTGCTTTTCCTCTCTCACTCTGGCGCCCTTCTTGGGCCCTCGGCCCTCACCCTCTTGTGAGGCAAAAAACTGTGGGGTCATCTTTGACTACACACTCTCCTTCTCTCCACACATCACAGACCTTGCCAAGAAGGCCCATCTCCAGCTACACATCCTCAGAGGTATCTTCCATTTTTTCACCTTCCCCCAGAAGCTCACTGTCTCCAGACCCCTGGTTATCTCTAGGCTGGACAACTGCAACTGCCTCTTTCTCAATCTCTACACTTTGCCCTCTTCAACTCAACCAGAACTCACTGCAAGACTTATCCTTGGCCTGAAGCCCAGGGACCGCATCTTTCTGGTCCTGAAATCCCTCCACTGGCACCCAGTGGCTGCAAGGATCGAGTTTAAGACTCTCTGCATCATCCACAAGGCTTTCTGGGGCCATGGCACTCACTACCTTCAACTCTCTCTTCCTAAGTACCTTCCCCCTAGAGCCCTTCGCTCATCTACTTCTAACTCTCTGCAGGTGAGTCGCTTCTCCAAGCAGAGAATGGGAGGTAGATCTCTCTCTTCTGCAGGTTCTTCCCTCTGAAATGGCCTCCCTGCCACTCTCTGCCTTCAGCCGGATCTCCTCAAGTTCCAGAAGCTGCTCAAGACCTCCCTTTTCTCCTCTACTCTCTCGCTCACTCTACCTTGCTAACCCTCCCTTGCTCCTGCTCCGTCTGCTAACTGGATTCTCAGTATCCACTGAGTCTTACAGAACACCAGGCCCACCCCTGACCAGTCCCCCTGCATTTGCCACCTGGCCCACTTGCACTGCCGCCTGGCTATCCTTTGCACTGCTGGGCTGGGATTGCTCATGTACTCCCAGCCTTCCTTGCGCTTAATTCAGGGGCCTGCTGCTCTAGGTGCACTTCTCCCTGTACCACCCACCCTGCACTTCTTGTTGCACACTTGCACGATCTCAATGAAATAAAGCCTAGTAAGATTGTTGTCTTGTCCTCCCTTTGTTCCCCTTCCCTTGCCTTGCGGCGCCTTGAAACACTTGTGTATAAGCGCATAATAAATAACAAATCAATCCATCAATCAATCCGATGTCCCAATTCTCATGTGTGCTGGTCGCACAAGCTGCAGCAGACAAGTGTTAAGCTAGCGAATTGGTGGAGCCGGGGCCAAGTGGCGATGTCCTCTACCGTTTCTGATACTCTGTGGTTACATGGCTTTGAGCTTGCCTTGAGACTGTAAGAAACTTAAACATAGAGTTGGTGAGTGAGTGGTGAGCTTTTGGCTGCTACTGCCTGCTTTTCTCACATACACCAAGGACTGACCAATGTGCTTTGTTTTGCTAGTGCCACCTGTGCCACAGTGTATTGTAATATTACTTTTG
This sequence comes from Ambystoma mexicanum, assembly GCF_040938575.1. Classification (NCBI taxonomy): domain Eukaryota; kingdom Metazoa; phylum Chordata; class Amphibia; order Caudata; family Ambystomatidae; genus Ambystoma; species Ambystoma mexicanum. Next base: position 395,957,397 of record NC_090928.1, on the reverse strand, counting down.
CCTACCTTGCTTTATTCTGCTTATAACTGTGGTGTCCCGAGCCCTGCACCTAGACAGCCTATCTCATGGGCTGCCGAGCTCCATATGGGAGAAAATAATTCTGGAATAGATTAAAAGTACAGTAGATATGCAAACAAACATTTATTCACTCCTGTCTTGCTGTTGCACACTCATAAGGGTACTTAAGTCCTGAACCGTCCTCTCTCTCTTGTCCGGCCTTATCTAGATATGAGCCAGATTCATATTCTTTCCTTGTGGGTTCCTCTGTCAGGGGTCTTTGTTCTGCTGATTTTTACAAAAAGTAGAGGTGACGGTTGGTTCTGCCCTTGAACCTCTACTTATATGTTTATCTGGGAAACTATTGGAGCACTGTCAGAGGGACTGGTGGGTGGGCTGTCATCATGCTGTGGAGAGGAGTGGGAGGAGCATTTGGCATCAGAGCATGTCCAGAAAATAGCCATCCAGCCCTTGAACACCTGAGCACTGTTTTTTTTTCCCTAAACCTAGAGTTGGATTAAGTCTGGCAGAGAGGTCAGTAAGATGGAGGTGGTAGACTTACGGTGGCCCCTTGAGCCAACTGGGCATCCCTTATATGATCTTGTAAGCCACTAGGGTCATACGATTTAAAAATTCAAAATGTGTGGTGTCCTGTTCTGCTGAGCGTATATGGCTTATCAAGGAAGCTGGAAGCATCAGACACCTGAAAATGTCCAAAAGGAAGGCAACTACTAACATCTCGCCAGATGGAACTCGTAAGAGAATCGCTCGACTTGTGTAACCAATTACAGAGGTGAACACCTAATCAATGAAAATGAAACCGTTCTGACATTGACATTGACAAGAGTCCCCCCCCCCCCCAGGGCACACGTTCCCCAGTTAACCCAGATAGAGTTATGGATAAGAAAAGGAAAAACACAATCACATGGAGAATGCAACAATCAATATTAACATTTTCTTAGGCACCCAAAGAGAGCAAAGATTGCAAAACAGTTAAAGAGAGTAAAGCCAAAGATAGGTTTTTTGATGGCACATTATCTGAATTGGAAAAATTGCCCCATCAAGAGGTGGGTTGCAACTATGCACTACCTGTAGATATCCATCCAGCTATGGCCTATGGGGGGAGATTCCCCCACCCCAGTGGTGGAAGCTAAAAATGCAACTTGGGAGGAACCTAAAAGCTATTGCTTTACTGAGGAGGATCATCTCTCAAATAGATTTTCTGTTAAACCTTGATTTATAATTACAGCAGGAAAATATAATAAAATTAAATAACCAAATACCATGAAACAATTAAATAACCAAGACACAACATCAAATATAAAAAACAAGTGGATGAACCTATATACAATCATATAAATAAACCCCTTCGAACCCCCCCCCCAACAATAGTAAACACAAATTGCAAAATTAGCCTGGTATAAATCAGTAAATGTCCCCCAAATCTTGCCATGAGATACCAATTTGTTATTTCTCCTGTAAATCACCAGTTCAACCTTTGCAAGTTTGTGCATCCCATCAATCCATTAATCAAGCTGTGGGGCAACTTTACATGTCCAACCCCTCAGGATTAGTCACTTTCCAACGATAGCACCTCTGAACAGCCATTTTTTTTCTTCTGGAAAACAGTCAATTCACTTAGCAATTCATCATCTCCCAAAATCATTGTTTTGAAATAGTCTTTCAACTCTAGCCCAATTAGAGCTGCTGATTGAGAACAGTATTACCACTGTGATTCCTATAAAGGAAGCAGCTGTGCCTCTATTAATTGAAGTGAACATTACATTTTTGAATGGGAAATCTGGTCTAGACTTTAAGTTACTTAAATTGCAAGATGTCTGTGTCGAACAAAAAAATGACATGAAAGTCATCTATGATCTAGTTTTGTAAGTGAAAAAGGATGACCTCAGGTAAATCTGCCCAGATACCACCAAACTATTACCATGACAGCCACTTGATCGAGTATATTACCACTGGATTACAAGTGGTGGTGTAAATCTCCATTTTAGTCCATAGGACTGCAGTAATTCTGGCGGAAATGGGCAGAAAGTCTGTGGATTTACCTCCAGCTAATAGCTGGAGGCGAGTACTCCAACTTTCCACCCACTTCATAGTTTGGTGGTGCTGTATACGGATATATCGCTGCATTTAACCCCCACCGCCCAACTCGTAATGAGGCCCTAAGGTGCATTAGAAAGAACCTATGTATTTTGAACACAAGACAAATCCAACATAATGCACAATGTCAAAAGCTTCTGCCATCAAATTTGTAAAGAGGTGTTTCCCAACTGAGTGGTACTGATTTCACCAATTTAAGATGGACAAACAGCTAAGTGCTTCCTGCCCACATTTGAACCTGTCATCACATGGTTGCACACATAGGTGTGCAGTAGGTCTGTTAACTCTATGAACTTTCTTACTGGGCCTTGGGGTCCAGAAAGATGCTTCAAATCCCACTTTGGGACCCTACATTCACCTCAGACCTCACCAGCAGCCTGCAACGTCATTACATTTAAGGACTGCAAAGAGACTGTGGAGATTCACAGGCAGGTGCAAATGTTCTCCTTTCAAAAAAGCTTCAGTTACTTGTGGGTCTCTTTTTGGTAGTTTTCAGCATGCCTAGTCCTGGGAGTCGACCTTAGTGGGCAGTGCAGGACATACATCAATAGTTTTCTGAATTAATGTATTTATTTGTGATTCTGGTTGCACATACACAAAGTTATGCAAAGCAAAAGGATTAAATCTACAAATACACATATAAAATCCATATGTACATCAAAAGCTTGTACAAAACCATTCTTAAGAATGATAAAAAAACAATTACATACAACAACAAAAAACTAAGAAAAATATTTCTATTAAAAATAGAGGAGCACAGACAGCACATTTATACTTATCATGCAGAGTAAGCATAAGTACAGCTGTTTCAAGGCTGGGCTTGGAAGAATGCAGGATACAAGTAAAAAATAAAAACATCTAAAAAGCGATTCTATCATGTTAACCTTATCAAACCCGTCGTGTGTAGGATTTTGCCAACAACAATAGTCACCATGATTTCCTCACCGCTTGATATGCGTACAAACAAGTGTTCTGTATTAAGCAATGCAAAATTGTGTATGTAACTGTTGTGATGGTTTCTCAGATATGATGGTGGAATGCCTGGATAAGAATGTTATGTTAATAAGAGATCCATGACTGTAGTCCTGTGACATAATATGGAATGTTTACTCTTGATATGATTCAGTTGCTGTACTACTGTGGAGATGGTTGGGGGTCTCTGCCTCCTGGCTTGTATTTAACTAATAAACTACATGCCGACCCTATGGCAGTGTGATGGTGTTTTTACATATGGCGACGAGGATGGGATTGAAGTGCACCGGTGCCCGTTGATGGACCTGCGACTTCTTTAGGAGCACTGCCGAGGATCTGAGACCCCCGACCAGGCGCCGCGGCGAGAAAGAGCCATCTCACCTCTTCACGCAATCCGGTGTCCTAGAAGACGCGTCTTCTTGCTACACTGTGGCGGTGTAGCTGTGAGGGAGTCCGAGCGGCGATCCAAGCTACCCCATGTACATGGAGTGAGTCGCTGCCAGCCCGCTCCTCCTGGACCTGCAACGGAGTGAACTGCCCCAGTCCGCCGTCTCCGGAACTACAGGAGGTATCATCGGCTTATGCGAGGCGGAGAAAGGGGTGAGCGCGAGCGCCGTCCCCGTTCAATTGGGAAGAGGCGCGCGGCAGCCGAAGTAAAGGACCCTGTGGTTCCCCTGCGTGCCCACATCACGTGGGCGGAAGACGTGCACGACGCTCGTTGTTACGAGGTCGCGCGCGTATTACAAGCCTTGAGACGACGAGTCCGGAGAAGGTTGCCTGCCTATTTCTCAGTGAGCGCGATAGACACGCGGGGGGTACCCGAGTAGCCTCGCCCCTACTGGTACATGTGAAGAGGTCAAGCGGCACACCCACGTGTGAGTTCGTGTTGCAGAGCGCAACCAGCGGTGCATGTTGCACGCGCATGTGTCATTTCTTTGAGAGCATTGCCTCCATCTGGATCCGGCAAGGCAGGTGAGCACGGTAACGACCAAAAGAGGTGAGAGGTCATTGCCCATGTAACTGCATCACATTGACATTGGGAGGTTGTGTGCATACGTACCTGCAGTGCTGTTGACAGTGAGAGGTTGCCTGCCATTTAACTTGCGCCCTATTGACATTGAGTTTGCCACTCTCCACTAAGGTTGTGGATATTCTAAAGTCCCATACTGTGCACACATGGATTTGTTCTGGAATACCCGGCCCACAGATGTTCTTGCCATCTCCTGGCCCCCCCAAGGATCAAATGGGATCCCTGGAAGAAAGGTTTTCTCCACTATGTGAAAGCCACTTGTGGGAATGGCATGTCGGTGGAAAGGAAGGTGTCTATGCTTATGCACTTATTGGGATATTAGGGGCAGTGGATTTTTGAAACTTTGCCTAATGTCAGTGAATTGGATGCTGAAGAGGGTATGAATGATTTTGATGTGGCACTGGCGAAACTGGATAAACATTTAGAGTCAAAGATTAGTACTGTTTTGGAACGGTATCATTTTGGGATGAGATTGCAACATGAGGGCGAATCAGTGGAAGACTATGTCACTGCCCTGAGGCATCTGTCCCTGAATTGCAAATTTGGGGAAACCCTAGATGAACACATTAGAGATCAATTCATGTTGCACTGTTCTAATGACAAGATTAGGGAGGAAGTATGGCTAAAGGATGACCCATGCCTGGATGAGGTTATTGGTATAGCGAAAAGAATTGAACATACTTTACAGTGTGTTGCAAAGCTGGGGACGAAGGGTACCAAAGTTGAGCAACAGGTTGAGGTCCTGAGAGTGAGCGACAGAAAGAGGGATGGCGGCAAAACTCAGAGAAGACAGAAAGGGAAAACACCCAAATCTGGCAATGTATATCAAGGGAAAGGTGGCAATGTTACTCAGATGTCTAACAAATTTTCTCAAAGGGAAATTGTACAGAAATCTGGAAAAAAGAGAGATGAGCATTTATGCTTTCGGTGTGTAAGTTCTCGCCATCTATCTTCGTCACCGATATGCCCTGGGAGGAAGTCAAAGTGTAACATTTGTAAAAGATGGGGGCATTTGTCCAATTACAATATTGGTGCGGGGAAAAGTATAATGTTAATTGACGAGGTTGATGGACCTTCATCAGAGGAATGTGAAGGTTCAGACAATGAAATTGTGACGGTAAACATGGTTCAGTGTAACGAAATTGATGAGTGCGAGCACCCCTCAGCATGGGTTGAGGTGAATGGGTGTCAGGCCAAAATGCTCGCAGACTCTTGTTCAAACATTACTTTAATGTCAAAGGCAGTGTATGAGAATGTTGTTGGTGGGACGATGGATGATTTGACCCCTTCGGACATGGCCATATCCAATTTGGCAAAGAACTTAGCATTTCTAATACTGCTCAAAAGCTCCCCCATGTTGGGGAGTGGATGACCCAACATGGGGGAGTTCCGCTTCCTCTGTCTTACAAAAAGTTATGAATGGGCTATTCAGGGGGATCACTAATGTATGGTGTTTCCAGGATGATGTGCCGATCTGTGGTAGTACCCAAGAGGAACTAAAGAAAAAGGTGCAAGTTGTGTTGGAAATATTCATATCGCGCGGTATTACTTTAAGAGGTGAAAAGTGCGTATTTTCCACTCGGGTGGTGGAATACTTGGGGCATCAGATATCTGAAGAAGGATTGAAGCCGAAGAGAGAACTAGTTGATGGGATAAAGAGAATGCAATGTCCCAAGAATAAGGCAGAACTACGATCATTCTTGGGGATAATAGAGTTTTATCACCGCTTCATAGAGAACTATGCTGATAGTGTCACCGCACTGAGGGCATTGTTAAGGAAGGGTGTTGAGTTTGACTGGAGTTCGTAGTGTGAAAGGGAATTTAACGAGGTAAAGTCAAAAATCGACATGGCTAAACCTTTGGCCATGTATGACACACATAAAAAGACTATATTGTCTGTCGATGCAAGTGAAACCAGTATTGGAGTAGTGATGTCACAAGCAGGAAGTGATGGGGCAGAGTCAGTGGTGCTGCATGCCTCACGCATGTTGAGGGGAGCTGAACTCAACTATTCTGTCTTAGAAAAAGAGGCGCTGGCATGCCATTGGGGAATTGAAAAATTGAGAAATTTTGTGTGGGGCCAGGATTTTGTGCTGAGGACAGATCATAAGCCATTGAAGGCCATATTTGAAAGTAAAGGTCTGGATAAAGTATCAAGAAGGGTTGCATGTTGGGTAACCAGGCTACAATGTCACAAGTTTAGTATAGAGGTTGTGGCAGGAAAAGACAATGTGCAGGCTGATCATGCATCAAGGAAGGATAAGGGTTGAAGATGAGCATGGAGTTGTGGACTCTGCAGATATTGAGGCCATGGTATTTACCACAGGTGGAAGTGTGATTCACAGAGAAGAATGGGACAATGCATATGCTGCAAATGATATGTGGAATCGCATTATTTTGTTCATTAGAGAAGAGTGGCCAGAGAAAAGGCTGTTATCTGGTGAAGAAAGAGCGTTTTGGGAGGTGAGGTTTGAACTTTCGGTGAAGGATGGTTTGGTATATCGGTGGGACAGGTTGGTTGTGCCGAGTAGCCTGAGGAGGAAACTGATTGACATTGGGCATCAAGGACATATTGGGACGTATAAAACTAAGGAGGTGATTAAGGCTGATTATTGGTGGCCAGGAATGGACCGTGAGATTCAGAGGGTAGTTGGAGGATGTGTCGATTGTACAAGGTCAGGGAAGAATGTATTCGCTCTGGTGCAGCCGGTGAGACGAACTGAAAGTCTACATGGAGTGTGGATGGATTTGGCTATGGACATTTTGGGACCCGTAGATATGGGGAGAGGTAGAGGTAGGTTTGTTGTTGCACTAGTAGACATGTTCTCGAGGTGGACAGAGTTTAAGATAATGAGGGACGTCACAGGACAGTCGATAGTGGCTTTTCTGGAGGAAATATGTGAAAGGGAAGGTTTGCCTAAGAGTGTGTTGACGGATAATGGGCCCCAGTTCATTGGAAGTTTCTTTGAAGAGTATTTATACAAGTGTGGTATCAAACATAAAAAGACAGCACTGTACTGCCCTCAAGCCAATGGCATGATTGAGCGGGTCAACCGTTGCATAATGGAGGGTATCAGGAGGGGTAGTGCGTGTGGCTTGGACAGAAAGGTGGCAGTCAAAGAAAGAATGTATGCTTTGAGAATGGCGCCAAACACTGAAACGGGAGTTAGTCCCTTTGAGGTGATGAGAGGGCGAAAAGGTAACACAATATTGTCTCCAGCTTAGTTAGGTCGGGCGAGAGAAACGGATAAAGTGGTAGATGAAGTTAAAAGGAGGATGGATGAGAGGAAGAGGGTCAAGAAAACCAATGAGAGATTCCCGAGAAGGAAGACTATTGTGGAAGTGGGTGACATGGTCAGAATAAGGAAGGCTGTCATTGCTAGAAAGGGGGATTCTCTCTATTCAGCTCCAGTTAGGGTGGCACAGGTATTTGATGGTGCTGTGAAATTGGAGAGTGGGCAAGTATGGAATTTATCGAGAGTTGCCAAGGTGAAGAAATAGGCTGCCCATATGGTATGCCTCCTCTATTGTTCGTAACATGTAGTTATTATTTTGATAAGGGAGGTGGGTGTGTTGTGATGGTTTCTCAGATATGATGGTGGAATGCCTGGATAAGAATGTTATGTTAATAAGAGATCCATGACTGTAGTCCTGGGACATAATATGGAATATTTACTCTTGATATGATTTAGTTGCTGTACTACTGTGGAGATGGTTGGGGGTCTCTGCCTCCTGGCTTGTATTTAACTAATAAACTACATGCCGACCCTATGGCAGTGTGATGGTGTTTTTACAGTAACACCTGAGCCATGAAGTTCTAAATATATCCAGGGCTAGGCAATTCTAGGTTACTCAGGATGGCTTCAGCACCTTTCATAAAATTGATAAAGGCTGTCATTGAGGATGGATACAGAACACCAGCCAGGTCTTCATATAGACACCCCTTCAAGTGCACCTGTAACTGTCTGTACAACAAAAGGATCCTCCAGTCTAATAAGCATCCAAAATAGGTTAATCCCAACTCAAATCTCAGTGAAGCCTTAAGCACACAATCCGGTCCACCCGGGCTCAATTCCACACCCTAGACTCAATTGTTTTGCAGGTGGAGTGGATGCTCAGTGCGACACGCCACAGAAAGTAGCAATTCAATAGATGGGATAGAATCCAACCAGACATGGCAACATTATTACAATCTTAGTGCTTCATTGAGAGGTGGCTGATGAGGAGGTGTTAGATAGTAGGGACCTTAAAGGTACTTCAAAGACAGGCACATATAAAGGCCATGGGGAGGATGTTGGTCATTCGAAGGGACATTAGAGATTTTAGAGGCAGTAAATAAATGGATGCCTCTGCAGCATGTAGAACTTCCAGTCATGGACACACATTTCTGTGGGGATGTTGTCTAGGAGCTACATCGAATCCCTGAACAGTGACAGCACACCATCACTTATGCATGTTGCAGAGTCCACCCACTGCCCCTCTAGCAATGTTTATCTCAGCATAACTATGGCCTTTCTTGCACAACCCAGTATGACCAATGTTCCCGATACCTTTAAGGGACTACTTCAGTGTGGAGCTCATAGCAGTAAATGTTGCAGTGTCCAAGACACCTGCAAAGACCTGGTCTACTGTCTGAGATCACATTATAAATCATAGGTGTTTGTCAGGTTTATAATCTTTGATAAGAGGTGCATGAGGTGTCATATGTTTGTCAACAATGAATGAACTTGGCTATTGATGACCTGATCGGACTACCAGCACCTTCAGGGTGCTGGTGTTTTGGCTTCTGGAATGCTGCATCTAGCCTCAGTACACCTCAGCAAGCGGAGTATTAGTCTGGCTCAGCATGTGCATGGTCATCTAGGATTCAGGGGAAAATGCTGATGTCAGATCAGTGCAGCAGGAGGTCCCTACCTTCCAGGGGTCACATGCCTTCCTCACCTACCCTTCACCTCTGCAGATTTCTTGCTGCAGTCCCATACAGGGATTTCTGCAGGCCTCTACTGCTCCTTCCTACATAATCCACGTTCAGCTATTGGTCCCATGAAATCCTCTCTGATTCCTGGTCAGGTGGCGATGATAGGTAGGGTGTCATCAATCTTGCCTTTAGAGCATATACATTATCACCCTTTGGGTAGGCATGAGAATTCTGTTTAAGGTTCTGCATGCCAATTAATATTATCTAACATTATCAGGCTGAGATCAGAATAGGCAGATTTAATATCAGCTGTTTAGGAGAGACTGTTAAATATATCACCCGTACCTTTGCATAAAAAGGAGTTGGTGAGTCCCGGCAGAGGTAGGGAAAATGGTGTATTGCCCTGCCGCACCAACGCAGCAGTTGAATATGAGCTCTCTATTCCACTGCCATGACATCATCGTAAGAAGAGTCAACATTTCTTAAACTGTTTGTCTGAAAAGGCTTCCCATGGCTGCCAAACGCAACAAAGATGCCCTCATGATGTTTGGGGAGGGCTACTTGTCAGCATGTCTGGTATAGGAGAAACGATGGTTGTCCCACAGAATAGAAACATTCCACATCATCGCCAAGTGGGTGTTTGGGAAGAAGTGTACTGTCATCCATTGTTTCTGCCCATTTACGGGTTTACGTGTTATATGGACTTTCTTTACATGATGGCCATTAGATGCCCATGTTCTTGCTAATATGCATAACAGCAGCCTTTTCAAAATGTTGAATGTTCTGTTTCTGTAATATAGTCTCTTCAAAAATGATATGCTTGATTCAGACTTCTTGGTAATCCTCTACAGATTAGTTTCTCAAATTGTCTAGACTATGCTGGTAGTTGTTTTATTTGTATTCTGCTTTTGCTCGATAGAACGGGACCCTTGCTGTGAAGGAGTAGACTCTTTTACAAGGGGCTAGAGTGATTCCATAATCTAGAGAGAAATGGGGAATGTGTCTGATCATGTCCAAACTACCTGGAGCCAGAGCCTGCAGATGGCAGTCAGAGGTGGTAAATGATTGTTGCCCTGTGGAGGTGGAGCTTCCAACCTCTTCTGTACTGTGATAGTGATGGTGTGTGGTGAGAAACTGCTCAAGGTGCAATGCGCGCTTGCCCGGCCCTGCACCTCTTTCTAAGGATACGTGCGTGTCTAAAACACAGAATCAAACTCATGATGGATGAGTCTCTCCCTCGCAGCTGAAGCTATTAGAGTTAGCACTGTCTAAAATGTTAGTTATTTTGACATTTGAGGTCATTGGGATGGAGTGACACCAGGCCAATGGTATTTCTCCATCCTATAACACAGTGCACAATAGAGTTTACAGTTGGTTTTGGAAGTGACATCTACTTGGAATGAAAAACAACTCAGATCAACACATAAGAAATACTACAACAAAATGTATTTTGCATGAGTTTGGAAAATGTGCCTAATGATCCTTTCCACTGTCCATGGCTTAATCATGGTGGGCAATACAAGGTGATGCAGTTTACCTTGCAGGTACATTTGTATTTTGTTCTTGTCAGCACCCTAAATATATCAAAACATCTCATTGGTCTACTAAGCACTTTATTGCATGGTGCACCACATACTTTTCCAGATGGGACACATGCATTATGAATTTTTCTAAACATTGCGTTTTTTTTACCTGCCCACAGATGAAGACCATCAAAACCGTAAGAGTAGAGATCATCGCCAACTCCATTTCCTCCCCATTCTTCACCACCCACAGGGTATGGAGAGTAGCCTTCCGTTGAAGCCCATCCAACTCGCAGGTGAGTCACTTCCGCTGTCACAAAGGGCTCCATGTGGTCAACAATCAACTCATAGTACCACTTCCGGTACTGCGCGGAGCCTTCGCTGGTGCCGAGAAAGATATTAGGCCTCATGCTAGAATTAGAAAAGGGACAAGTGTGTGAAACAGTTACATCAGGCTACAAAGCTGAAACTGATGATCGAAGAAGAACTTGCTAAATCCATTTTGGTGAGATCCAAAGGATGCACTTTCCAACATGTTATCATCTTTCAACTATGTATATCACTCTGCCAGCAGGTTAGTAGACTTGACAAGGACATTTGACAGGACCTCAAACAGTGACACTCACTATTAGGAAAACATTCAATAAAAGAAAACCTTTCTCGCTCATTAGGCGATCCTTGATAAAACTCCTAGCTATCTGTCCAAATATGTGGACATTTCATAGAAAATATGGGACCAGTAGAGGTCACTTCATTTAGAAGTCCCTAGGTTTCTCAGCTCTGCTTCATTGAAAATATCTTTTTTCACAGGAGCGAATACTTTATAAAATGCTCTTCCTGATCTTGAATGTAATGTCACGATGGAATGATCTTGACACTTGGTTGTGAAATTTTTTCTCCGTTGATAACGAGGCAGAGTTATACATCTCTGCGTGTGTTTTATTGATGACAATCCTGTTGTGCCTTGTTCACGCATCTGTCTATCCCTCTGAATTAATCTACGGTGCATGCATTACTGTAAATTACTAATGCTATACCGTTGTTCCTCTGTATTCTGAGCAATGCTACTCTTTTTCTTTGGTGTGGTAGCAGCAGATGGGACAGATGACGTGTGGATGATATATGAATGATGAATGTTATTCCGGTCCTGATCATATATTATTGTTGCTGGGGATCCTGAGCTAGGCTATATTAATTTTCTTTTTTTATTACAAACACATCAAAACACAAATGTAATTAGACACATCATAACAAAAACACTACAAGCAAAAGAAGTAACTGAAGAACACTTGTATACATATACATTATGCTTAACTTTACATATACTTTATGCCTTAAAGTGCAGTTCAGTAAAAGATCTTAGGCATGTTGAGTTGTCAACACCATGATAAAGTACAAGTGAGACAGGGAAGATCCTTCCTCCCCTCCCTAATACCTTCTGTGCATCCCTCTGCTGTGTCACTCAATCCTAAGAAACAGAAAATGTTTGCTAAAAATCTAAAAAGTGAACCAGTGATTTTATACATTTGTTATGTCTCCTGTTTTTAAATAAATAAACTTTCAACTTTGTGGTAATTATTCTTCTAATTTTCGTTTTCCAGTATATGATGTTTGGGATATTTTAGGCTTTCCACTACTTGGTTAAATTTGGCCTGGCTACTAAGGTGCCTAATTATCAAATTCAATAATTCTTCTTTAATTTCCTGCCAGTGCTCATTCCCAGAACAGCACATTTCAGAATTTGGCAGGTCGATATCAATATACCCCATGAATTCATCCCAAAAGATGTCAAGTTTAGGACATTTCCAAAAAATAAGATAGCGGGAGGCCCTCATTTCATGACACCAGTGGCACTCAAGGTCACTTTCCACATCTTTCTAATGTTTGCAGGTTTAATATCGTAACGTGCATCCATAAAGCATTCTTCTTAATGTGCCATTAAACTAATTTTAGGTGACATTAGTGAGTGAGTGTGTGAAACTAGTGATAGTGTGCACGCTGCAGGGGCCATCTCTTGGCACTGCAATGAACAGACTGGCTGAGGGGAACTGTGGAAGTTTTAGCCCAGAACAAGAAGAGATTTCATCCACCTGCGAAAGTGAAGATGATTGTAATCCACCTGGTGGTTGATGAGCAGACCTGATCATTGAAGCCCCCATCACACTGGGGCAGATTTAGATTTTGAGCAACTGAGAGAGGTTTGTCAGGGGAACTGAGGGTGCAGTGGGGGAGAGTGCTGAATGTGCTTCTGGAGAGTAGAGGGAGCTGTAAGAGGGTGTTGTCCCATAGACTACTTTGTAGAAAGTTGAACTGTATCCTATATTGCACTGAGAGCAAGTGCAAGGCAATCTGGCATTTGGTGATATGACACCTTTTACAAAGGCCCACAATTCTGGGATAATTTGCAACCTTTTCCAAACCTCTGGGTCTATGATAACTTCTGAATCGTCTTGCCACTCCACTCATTCCTTGAGTTTATCCTCCTCTGGACTATCAACCAAACACCTAGAGTCTACCTTCACAAATGTATTTACTATTTGTCTGTTGCATAGGATTTCTATTATCTTTTAAAAGTTGGTTCACGTTTCCAGCCAATGTTTTAGTCTTAAGGTATTTAAATGAAACAAAGGTGGATCCTGCATTTAGTTGACCAACTATTTGAGTACTCTTAGTCCGCCATGCGTTAACATGTTTATTAGACACGTCACATGGGAAATCTTTATTTATTTTATTCCAAAATGGGATGTACAAAGACATAAGTGATATTTACATTTTCCTTTGAGCTCTATTTCATATACAGCATTGATCTCTGATGGTTTTATATTGAAAATGTCTTCAAAATGTTCAGGGTTTTTTAAATCTTATAAGGTATCACAATAGTTGAAATAGATGCACCTTTTGTATCAGTCTGCTGAGGTTATAATAAATATTCAATTTTGTGTTCATTACGGGGCTAATAATTGCCTTGTTTTCGGCCAGTAGTGCTTTTCAAAATTTAATAAAGCCCACCTGCCATTCTTCCAGATTCTTACACAGATCGTGTCTGCTAATTTGACTTTATTTTTCTTCCTATATGAATTTGGAGATCAAATCATTCAAATCATTAAATACTCACCCTAAAATGCAATGTGTATAAATTGTCAATATTAACATTGTCTTCCTTCTAGATATAACTTAGAACTGTTAAAATGGGCTGTGTTAAGGCATTTCGTGTCTGCATTTAATAATATGATTTCATTTTTGTATTTCTATGGACCATTAACCATATCCTGAGATTTCTGAAAATTGATCATTTGAACAAAGTTGGATTGAATTCCTGGCATTGGAGGTTCTAAAAATAATGCAATACTGCCAGCATAGAAACATAGCTTTCAACTATCCTGACTATTAAAATAACAAGAAATCTCTTCTTTTTTCTAATGAGTTTAATATGCTGTGCAAAAAGAATCAGGACCAGGGGACGCACCTGCCTCATTCCTTTCTGAATTGCAATTATGTCTGCATCTCCCCAGCCCAACATAACAAATGCCTTTACCCCACAGGATAAACTTTGAGTTTCACTGCTGAATCGGAAGGAAAAGCTTCCAATCTTCAAAATGCACCATATTGATGTCCAGGTCACCAGAAGGAAATTCCTTTTCAGAATCCAACATTATGGCAATTGTACAGCCAGACAAGGAGTATTGGCAGCCAATGGATGGATACATATGATTCCTGATTGGCTGCGATTATTCATACTCACTATTGCAACTGTCCCAGTTAAACCTTTCATCAGTGTTATATAATCTTGATTTAAAGCCCATCGCACACGTACATACAAAATGTTCATTGGTCTTTGTCCAGTTTCTTGACATATATAAGAATTCATTTGACGAATCATGCTGGCAGCTCCCTTATGCAGAGCTCTGATTAGTTTATTCAGAAATGGTACCAGTTGAGAAAGGAATTCTTTAAATAATTCCCTGCTAATTTGCAATCTTTCCCAGGTGCTCTATTTTGCTTTGCCTACGGCACATAGTACCTCTAAAACATCAGTCTCTGCAACTGGGACCACCAGCCAGGCTATCTGGGCTGGTTGACCAAAGCTTTTTATTTGAAATGTAAATCCACTTTTCTGTTCTTAGTTTCTGCCAATTATTTACAAAATGTAGTGCTTTCATTATTCGAATAATACAAGTGTGTGACCAAGGCTTTCTTTTTCTCCTGCCACTTTCTACCCTACATGCCAACCACTTTAGTAGTTAGGCAAAAATAATTACAAGCTAGTCAATGTTAAATTAAAATGATCTCTGAAAATATATGGGGGTAAGTAAAGGCAAAATATAGAAGCCAATTCCTAAAGAGTGGTAGGATCATCTGCAGTGGGTCCATAGACATTATCAACTGAGAACATGCTTTTCTTTTAGAGCAATATTGCAAGCGGCCCACAAGGTCAATTTCTGATTTGATCTCCTGCATACCACAGCTCCTTGTCTACAAATATGATATGCCTCTATGTGCTGCACCATTTATGGGTTGCTTCAACTCTGAATGCAATTCTCAGTGTTCTTAGAATGATGTTTTCCCTGCAACATAATTATGGTAGTATTCATTGATTGAACATATATGCCATAATTGACTAACATTTCTTCAAATTACTCAAACCTTAATTGAAATCATGTTAATGATTATCAAAATATTATTCAGAATTGCCCCCCTATATATTTTCTTCATTTTCCAGCCGGTGAATATTTCCTTCCTTTCTTACCACATCTTTGGGTACAATGTTTTTATTTTTTTATTTCCCCGAACCTCTGCCTACCCTTCATACTGTGCCACTCAAATCCACATTTCTCCATCCACATCCCCTTGCCCTCTGCTCACATACATTTCTGTGGTATCCAACCTTCATTGCTATCCCTACAAATGAAATTAAATGCCGCCTGATGATGTAGCTTAATAACAGCAGATGCTTTATCTCTGAAGCAATGTCTCTTGATCCCATTTTGCTGTTCGTTTTCAATGTTTTAGCAGTATTTACTCACATTTATTTTCATCCATTCTCTTAAGAATCAGCTCCTAGTTGTCTTTCTCTGTTAGATCCTAATACATCCCAATTTGAAGCTTGGAATTTATTTAGATATTCCTTTGCCTCTTCCACCCAGAGCACAGCATATCTTACAGGTTCCTTTCCACAAAATGTTCATCTTAGCTACTAGATGTACATTAGCACCCTCAAAGAGCCAGCCAATTAGGAGGAACGAACCATGGGCAGACACTGCTAGTGTTAGCCCGCGCTCCAAGCCGCCTGATGGCTGGTTCCCCCACCCGCCATCTTCCCTCCACCAACCCTGCTTACCTGATTGCAGCTCCTGTTCCCACTCCATTGGGCTGCCATGGAAATGGAAGAGGGGCTCCATACGGAGCCCTGCCTTCCTATTCCATGGTGGCCATTTTGGTATAGTATTTTCTCTCTGTGAACAGGACGCCGCGAGGCATCCCGTTCCCACAGAGAAAATACTTTCCATTTTACAAAAAAGTGACATTAGCACCTGTGTAGAAAACTACCTGGGTGCCAATGCCGATATGCTCAGAAGTGGCGGGCCGACCCTGTAGTTAATGGCCTGCCACCCTCATGAATGGACCCTCGCTTCACTGGGGCCCTTAACTTGGTCGGCGGGCGGTTACCTACAGGGTCAGCTCGCCAACTCGGGGCATATCACCTTAATATTAACTTGAGGGGCTCCCTTCACAAATTCATGAACCAATAGGCACATAGCTTTTTGGTGCATTGCAGTTTCATAGCATAAGTCCAAAGCATACTAAAGGAATAGCCATGTTCTGTTCGAAAGTGTTGTTTTCCTATTAACACCTGGAGCGGGTGCGGCAGCAGATCAGGTTTCTCAGATCGTGGCCTGAATCTCATGATCCAAGCCTGCATTCTGAGCAAGCTGAAAGCTGCTCTCACCCGCCCTGCCATCTTCGTCCAACTCCCCTTCCCACAGCTGGCTGCTTCCTAGGCTTCCTGCCTCTGCATGAAGCCCCACCTTCCATTTCCCTGGTGACATCTTGGGTAACTATTTGGTTGAATGAACAGGTTGTACACTCACAGCTATCTGTTAATTTAAACAAATACATTCCTAACAGTGCCCAGGGACAATAGCCCAAGGTGTTAATAGCATTAGTACCGGGCGACGACATTCCACGGGATACACTTAACGTGGATTGGCTCGTTTCGAAGCCATACCACAGTGCAATCCCATGGACCCACTAACGTGCATTGTGCGCCGGGTAAACTCTTTTTTTTATTTCTTTTTTCTGGCGACCATAGAAAGGCAGAAGGGACCACAAGTGGTCCCTTCTCCCTTTTCCAAGGTGGGCAGTTTCCTCCCATTCATTAGTAAGGAGGAACTTGGTCCAAAATGGCGCCCTGTTTCTTTGTACTAATGAAGCAGTACGCATGTTCTAGTATTCATAGAACCAATGCGTACTGCGACAAAACCTTTTCAAACGGCAAAAGAAATGCAGCTTGAAAAGGTTTTGTCAGCCGTTAGTGTTCCAAAACTAATGTCAATAACCGCCTTGCCAGCGGGCCATTACCGCCTTATGGTAATGCCCCTGGAGCCACCCTAAACTTCAGGCCTTGGCGGCATTACCATAGGTGGTAATGGCCCGCCAGCTAAGCATTTATTGCCACAATAATAACCAAGTCCCCGGCTATACTGGGTGGTAACATCCTGTGGACCTTCATTAAAGGCCCTCGCTTCGCTCAAGCCTGTTAACTTGGGCCCCAGGGCATTCCAACCCAGTACAGCCTGGGACCTGTTTATTATAGCTTAATTAGTATCTGGCGATGGGGGTGTGGTGGCCTTCCAGCCAATGAAGTGGCTTTGGACGGGGTCCTTACCACACAGGGAAAGAACCTGCTCCAAGCCTCGTCATAGAGGAATGCTGCCAACTCTCCTAACTTGGATGAAAGGTAAGTGTGCTCCCTACGTACCCTCCCCTTCCCTTCACTCTACTCGCACTCCCCTTTTCCACATATCCGAACCCCGGCCTACCTAAACCCCACTTACCTAAGCTCCTCTGTCCCTTGCTGGCAGAGGGAACAGGACTGTTCCTGGCACATATCTGGCGATTTCCATTCATTTAAATGGGCGCAATGGAAAGGGAGAAGGGACTACGTGTAGCCCATTCTGCCCGATCTCGGGCGGCCATTGCTTTCCTTTTTTTTTCTTGAGTCAAGTAACGGTTTGAACGTCATTTCAAAATGCAATTAGTACCCTGGTACGACATGTCAGAGTACTAATAGTAATAGAACCCGAGCAGGGGCGCATTATCGCTTGGGCTTGTAAGTATCACCCCGGGGCCATTACCAGACCGGTAATGCCCCCCTCCTCGGGTTCTATTGCTTCAGTAATGTCTATTAATACATCGGAATGCTGGCTGTTCCCTTGCAGACAATGCACTGTTAAAGGGCACTAATGGCTGGCATAGGACCTTTGTCCTAACATTCCATTTTTTAAAAACTAGTTTTGAAAAGAACATTCTACCATCATTGTTTGGAATGTTCTAATAACAATAATGCCCCCTTCCTCGGATCATTACATGGTGGTAATGGCCCTAGGCCTAAGTTAAAGTATTGGTTCAGTATCACTTTGCAGTATTATAGGGTTGAAAAGGTACTCAATGAGCTCTTGCTATAGTTTAATCATGTGCAGATTCCTTAGCACCTGGATTCATAATATATTTCAAGAATATGTCTTGCCCTTTCACACCCATAGCTTTCTCTGGTATCCCCCAACCCTATGACTTCTCTTTTAAATCTGTTTTCAACTTTAAGCAGCCACATGGTAGAATATATTCACTCTTCTTTAGCTCTTTGTTGTAATATAGCTTGTCCTCATACCCAATCATGAGCTTCAACTTCTGCTACCTTATTTGGAAAGTCTAGCAGTCTTCCAGTTACTCCAGTTATAATTTGTATCATGCCTCTATGTTTACCCTGGCCTAGATTGCTCTCCAACAATTCATGAAGGATCGCATGTATTACCTCTTCTGATGATTGACACATTCCCACTTTCTTATTTTCTCTCTCTTCTCGGGCAGCATTTCACATTTTGTCCATGCATCTATAACTAACATTTGCACCTTTCACATAGTCACCCTCTTCCCCAGGGGAAGCTTCTATTTCAATGCAGATCTTAGCGGAGTCCCCATAGACAGAGCCAGTGGATGTTCTCTGGTGAGGTTGACATATTTCTGAAAACTGTAGTATGAATACAGCATACTCCATCTGTTTTGCATTAGTTGATACTTTCGGATGTTGCCACTTTTTATTAAGTCTTTTGGAAATTCCCCACTGCCACAAGTACCCCACTTCCTTTGGGGTGTTCCATTTGCACTTTGTCTCAGAGCTTGCTGGCGCCTATGCAGAGTTTGTCTCTGTTTAACTTCCTTTCCTCCTCTCTGTTTACCCATATGCATGTATAATCTGTTGGAAATTGATTTCCGCAATAGGATCGTTTTTCTGTATGGCAGATTGTCCTCCTTGCCCAGTCTTGGGTCTGATGACAGAAGTGGGAGACTTCTTCATCTGAACTCAAGAGAATATTAATCATTTATGGGAAATGTATTCTCACTGCTGTTTTTCCGAGATCTTTTGATTAGTACTTGTCCAAGCTCCCCAACTGTTCAGATTTACGGGTCTTGATAAAATAGGCAATTTGTTCTCTTCTGCCTGACCTTCCCAAAGCAATGAAAGTGGGCATAGTTAATATCTCCCTGGTCACCTTTTCCTTCGAAATCTCTTTCTCCTTTCCTTTACTTTCTTCTTTATTGGGTCCTGTATCAGACATTGGGATATAATTACATTTACAGGGGGAAGACATGATCCCAGACATGCTTGCCAAAGATGTGTTTGCTGTTCCTTGCTGCCCTAACACCCCTTGTTTAAAAGGAATATGAATTGCAGTCATATGCAGGAGTTGTGATATTGTTACATTGTTTGCACAGGCATACACTGAAGCATTGTGAGCTAGGTCTGAATCAGGTACTGCTATTATTGCAAGTCTACTTCCACTATTATAAGAACCTTTGACAGAACATATTCTGCAAAGTCTATGGGCAGAAGGCTTCTTCCATCCTACCTCCTCCCCTGCCTTTATGCATACCACTCATCCCCTCTTTCTCCTCCATGTTAGGGAGAATTCTCTGTTTAGGCTGAATTTCCTAACCTAGTGAGTCCCCCAGCAGCTTTGCTGGATTTCTGGAGTTTGTTTTTTCCATCCTGCCAAGAGTGAGACTCTTTTTCTCCCACTCTTGGACATGTATGTTTGTAATTCCTTTGAAATGGCAATGTGTTCGATGGGCTATGGGGTCTTTTACTCCATAGGGTCTCATCTGTTTTTCTATGTGTGTTACACCGCACCCTACGTGCCGTAACACTGGGGCGTCCTAGCGGACCTCCAGCATAGACTCCATACCCGGGGACTGACTACTGTCTCCCCGGGCATGTAAAGTCACCATTGGCTTTACTAGACCTAAATTTAATAACAGAACTAGTACAAACCATCTTATTGTGGACGTACTAGTAGGGGTAATTCGATTACTCCTGGGTCTGTTACTCGAGGGGGCACTGTCCCGTCCCCCCTCGTCGAGTTTTGGCTGGTGGCAGTGGAAACTACTTGTTATGTTCGACCCCGAACATAACCCTATGGGATTCGTCCCATTGTTGGAGATTGATACTTTTTCTCGTTAATCTCTAACGTACCACCGATCTACTTATCTTAAATAAGTTTATCGGATGGTATTTTCTGCCAGAACTCGGTTTGTAAAATGGCGTCTGTGTTCGTCTCTGCGACTCCTAAACCAAAGGTTGAGCCCTTTGATCCACTTTTGGCGGGCCTCTGGACAGAGACCCTCCAAAGTGGTGCCATTCTGTCTGGATTACCACAGGGGTGTGGGAGGGGGTTTAGGCACCCTGGACCGAGTTGCCTTGTCAACTCCGGTCGCACTCTGGAGTGCATGGCCCAAGTGGTGAGCCTTCCCGCTCACCACTTAGCATGTGCTGATTGACAGCTAGGCTGAATGAATGGGGGTTTTCTGCATAAAAGCAGGGCTTTTGGGACTGGATCTTCAGAAGTCGCCACAGGACCTAAGAATCCGACAAGGGTAACGCTGAGCAGACCTGCACGACGACACCTCCGGTGGAGCCCTGCGGAACCGACTCACCACTTCCCGACGACAGAGGAGATCTCCCTGCCGGAGAGTCTCTTCCCCTGACTGGTGGGAACAACCAGTTCCCTTTGCTTTTTATTCGCCTCAGGACAAAGTGGTCGAATTGCCCGTGCAGAGCACCTCGGCAACCGGATAGCCACTACCCCTGTACCGCGACCAAAAGGTGGTGCCTTGTGACGGAGCGGCTGGTCTCTTCCCTGGTGGTGCACCAGACTTCACTTTTCTTCGACGACGAGATCATCTCTACTCTTGGCAAAGACCCGACGTGCATCCACCACCAGGAACAACTGCCCCCGCCGGAGCTGCTCTCCATAACAAGGTACAGTGTCCGCCTGGCTTCCCTTTCGATCGGTTCGAGTGAGGTGTCATAATCCTCTCCGTTCCGTTGGGTCGCCTACAAGCTTTTCTCATTTTATTGTTCTGAACTGGTTCAATCTGCCGATAACAATTTGCTACAAAGACTTGAATGCACCTTCACTAGAGACTTTTTGGGACATCGCGCCTTGCCTCTCTCCGAGTGGGCCTGCCCTCTGAACTTTATGATCTATTGTGATTCTTGCCTTACTGCCTTGCATTTTATCTGCGAAGGATTGAACTGTGTTGATTTCATAACCTGCCTATCTTTTTCTCTCCCGTCTTAACTAATATTCGAGTGTCATCTAGGTTGAGGTATGCACCTCTGTCTGAAAATAAGTGGTACCAGTAGAACCTAGAGTTGTCGAAGTATTGCTAGGGTGATTGATCGTTTTCCTACTTCGTAGAGTAATTGTGTTTGATTTGTTTGCCGTGAATTTGCCATAGTGTTTTCCATAGATGTTTCGTTATAAATAAATGCCTTAATATTTTTACACTAAGCCTTGTTGCGTGTTTGCTTGTCTTGCTGTGAAGAATTGCCCTATTTTGTATACTCCACATACTGCTCAACTCTTCTTGAGGGAAGTCTGACTGCTCAGCCACAGCTACCAAGTGAATCTGTGTGGTACAGACTGCTACCAAGTGGGTTCACCGCCAAACGCCTGTAGTCCTAAATCTTTTGCAGTGGTCCCAGAGGGAACTGCACAGGTTTCCGCCTAACACTGGTGTACAGCGGTGGGATTTGTATCGAGTATACAGTTTAGAGTGCTTTTTGACACTGTAGAATAACTAACCACAAAACTTTGCACAAAAAGCAACTTTAAAAAAAAACATGTCTACGATGGAAACTTACAGTCAAGAGTCCTTGTCAGGTGAAAATACTGAGAGTCTGCGAGCTCTCTGTAGGAAAGAGAATCTCCCTGTAAGAGGCAAGAAGTTAGAACTAATAGAGAGATTGCTGGCGAACCAAAGTCTGGGTACTGGTTCAGAGGAACCAATCTCTCCAGCGAATGTAGACGACAGTAATGGTGTTGATCTGAATCGCAATTCTGATGATAGCGATGAAGAGGCTGACGAGGACGGAGAGGCTAACGAAACTGTCTCCCCTGCTCTTCTATCTGCCTTACCAGCTGTGCCTACGGGGCCCATACCAGGTCCCACAAGTAACCCTGCTTATTTTGAACTTGAAAAAATGAAGCTCGAACTAGAATACAAACGGTTCTTGGCTCAATCTGAACGAAACCAAGAGCTCGAGTTCAGACGGATGAATGCCCAGGCTGAGCAGAAGCAAGCTGAGTTAAGACTCAGAGAAATAGAACTTAATCACGAGTTAGAGATGAAAAAGTTGTCTATGGAAAATGCTTCTCTCTCCTCTGGTTCTTCTAGGAGCTCCAGTCCCAAAAGACCCCGGATGCCAAAGGAATTAGTGGGTATGTATGAACCGAGATTGGATGTGTTGGATTGGTTGAAACTGTTTGAATACAATCATGGGCTCCAGGACATCACCGGGAATGCTTTGCTTCCCTGGTTGTTCTCTAGGCTCCCTCCTGTTGCGACTGATGTGGTAATGGAGTTGGGGGAGGCGGATAAGACGGATTACAAAAGTGTGAAACTAGCTTTGATAGCTAGATTCGGGCAACCCCTTCCCAGTATTTTAAGAGGTTTAGAACCCTCAAAAAGCATGATGGTACCCCTTGGGCTACCTGGGTGAGTGAAGGGTTGAAAAACTTAGAGGGATGGATTAAGGGTTACAAAGTGAACACTTATGAGGGTATGAGAAATCTTTTTATGTTGGAGTCTATTTATGATGCCTGTTCTCCTGAGCTCAGACAGCACTTGGCTGATTCAAAGGAATTGGATTCCAGGGCGCTAGCTAGGGCTGCTGACTTGTGGGTTGCCAACAGGGCTACTCATAAGGATTCTGGGGCAACTCAGAAAAAGGAAGAGGGAAAACAGCCTAAAAAAGACTCAAAAGAGAATTCTAATAACTCACATTCCAAAGAGGGCCCCAAACAAAACCAGAAGGGTAAGCCACTGGGAAAACCACAGCAGAATAGTGTGTCTTCTGGTGCCAAACCGGAAGGAGGTCAGAACAAGCCACCATTCCAGAAAGCATTCGGTAAATGCTTTGTTTGTGGCTCGACTGATCACATGAAAGGAGATCCCAGATGTAAGGGTAAACCTTCAGGGGTCCAGCTTGTCTCCTTAGCCTTCGCTCCAGAGGAGGAAGTCCAAATGGCAAGTGGAAATTTTCTACTGCTAGCTGACGAACCCATTGGAGTCTCAGCCAGCGTTTCTTTAGTATCTCTGGGGTTGTGGGAACAACAGAATTTAGATGTCTATAATTCTATCCCCGATAATACTAAAGAGTATTATAAGGACAGTGTCCAGGTGAATGGTCAGGAGACTCCTGCCATAAGGGACACTGGGGCCAGCATAACTGTGGTGGATAAATTGTTTTTTCAGGCTGAGGATGTTGCTAAGGCACCCAAACGCCTCACCAAATTAGCTGGAGGGCCTGTGCAGATGCTTCCCCAATTACCAGTTCTCATCCAGTGTAACAACATGACTGTGAAGTTACCTGTCAGCATACAGAGTGAGGTACCAGGACGCGTACTGTTGGGTAACGATTTGAAAACTCTCGGAGTTGTATCGCATACTCCCAGACCTCCTAGTAACCGGTTACAGGAGCTAACCAGACCCGCAAGAGAGAGGACCATGCGCGGTACTCTCCAGGAGATGATGAAGAAAGAAATCACTCCTGCTTCACTGGAATTGTCGGCCGCTGTCTCCAAGAAATCAGAAGCGAAAGGGAAACCTAAGACTTCTATCCCGAAACCAGCCGCCAGCATTCCAGTGCAGCCGACACAGACTTCCCCGCGGTTGTCCAAAGTCACACCCGTAACTCCACCTCCAGCCGAGGCTGAGAGGGAGGTACAACCCTGCGTGGTAGAATTAGACTCTGAGGAAGAGCTAATGGAAGGCCAAGAACTCATTGGAGATCTGGATCCTGTTGACCATCCTGAGCTGCAGTCTTTACTGGCAGAAGGTGGACCCAGCAGGGCAGACTTTAGTAAGGGACAGAGAGAATGTCCAACTCTGGAAGGTCTTCGCCACCAGGCAGAAGCTCAGGCTGAAGGGCAAGAGCCTGGGAAATACAGGTTGCACTGGGAGGATGGCCTCTTCTACAGTGAACCGACCGAGTCTGCACCTGGAGACTACAAACGACTTGTAGTACCCCAGGAGAACAGACCACAGTTCTTGCAGTTAGCCCACGAGATTCCTTTGGCTGGTCACTTGAGTTTCAAGAAGACTAAGGAAAGGCTCTCTCTCTATTTCTATTGGCCAAAGATGGGGGCCGAAGTAGAAAAACACTGCAGGAGCTGCCACACCTGCCAGACCTCTGGTAAGGTTGGCTCCAAGAATGTGGCACCTTTAGTGCCTCTCCCAGTTGTGGGAGTCCCATTTGAGAGAGTAGGGATTGACATTGTTGGTCCCCTTGATCCTCCAACCTCCTCAGGCAACAGGTTTATACTTGTTGTAGTAGACCATGCTACTAGGTATCCTGAGGCAATTCCTATGAGGACTGTTACAGCTCCGGCTGTGGCTAAGGCCCTCCTTGGTATTTTTACTAGGGTCGGGTTTCCTAAGGAAGTAATCTCTGACAGGGGGTCAAACTTTATGTCCCACTACATGAAAGACATGTGGAAAACCTGCGTAGTTACTTACAAGTTCTCAACAGTTTACCACCCACAAACCAATGGGTTGGTAGAACGGTTAAACCGAACCATGAAGAGCATGATAGGTGCTTTAGAGGAACCCCTTAAGCGTAAGTGGGAACTTCTACTGCCATGCCTTCTCTTTGCTTATAGAGAAGTCCCTGAGGAGAGAGTAGGTTACTCTACCTTCGAACTACTCTATGGTCATCCCGTCAGAGGTCCCTTGGCCCTGATTAAGGAGGGGTTGGAGAGTGCTCCTTCCCCCAAGCCAGTCAGAGTGACTGACTACGTGATAGGTCTCCGGAGGAGAATGTCACACATGATGACGGAAGCAAGCGATAACTTGAAAGCTGGACAAGCATTGGTCAAGCACTGGCACGATCAAAAGGCTAACCTGGTCGATTTCGCTCAAGACCAGCTCGTTCTTGTTATGATCCCAACAAGGCAGAGGGCCTTGCAAGATAAGTGGATGGGACCCTACCGAGTAGTGGGTAAACTCGGAGAGGTTAACTATCTGGTGGACTTGGGCAATCCCAAGGAGGCTCCGACAGTCTTTCACACCAACCGACTTAAATCGTATGTCTCGCGACCTGATGTAGGAGCGTTGCTTCTAGCATCATCCGAGGAAGAAGAAGAGAGTGAAGCTCTTCCGGATCTCCTCAGAGGCTTACCTTTAGATGAAAAAATTGAAGGAGTGAATCTCTCCTCCAATCTGACACCCGAGCAACAAGAAGAGTGCAAATCTATGTTGAATCAATTTGCCTCTCTGTTCTCGCTTTCACCAGGCTTGACCCCTTGGGGCCAGCACGACATACTCACTGGTGACTGTCTGCCTGTCAAAAGCAGAGGATACCGCATGTCAGAAAATGTACGAACCCACATCAAAGGTGAGGTCAGCAAGATGCTCGATCTCGGGGTAATAGAGCCCTCTACTACTCCATGGTCTAGCCCAGTTGTGTTAGTACCAAAGGCCGGATCTAAAGAACTTAGATTCTGCGTGGATTATAGAGCTCTTAATGCAGTCACCAAGACTGATGCCCACCCTTTGCCAAGAACAGATGAGTTGGTGGATATACTTGGCGCCGCCAAGTTCCTCAGCACATTTGACTTGACGTCAGGCTATTGGCAAATAGCCCTGACAGACCATGCCAAGGAGAAAACTGCATTTTCTACCCCTGTTGGCTTATACCAGTTTAAGGTAATGCCTTTCGGATTGAAGAATGCACCTGCTACGTTTCAACGGATGGTAAACCAGGTTCTGAATGGGATGGAGGACTTCTGCATGGCATACTTGGATGACATTGCAGTGTTCAGCAATTCCTGGGAAGAACATGTAACCCACCTGAGAGATGTTTTGCAGGCTCTTGGACGAGCCAATCTGACCATAAAGGCGAGCAAATGCCAAATTGGACAGAGTAAGGTAGTCTATCTTGGGCATGAGGTAGGCGGTGGAGAAATAAGGCCTTTGCTCAGTAAAATTGAAGCTGTGCAAAATTGGACAACACCGACTACTCAAACCCAGGTGAGAGCCTTCCTAGGCCTCACTGGGTATTAGAGGAATTTCATAGAGAACTATGGGACCATAGCTTCTCCACTGAATGTCATCTCCTCGCCCAAATTTCCTAAAAAGGTTAAATGGAACGAGGAGTGCAATCAGGCTTTTGAAAACCTGAAAAAGGCTCTTTGCCAAGCCCCAGTACTCAGAGCTCCTGATTACCGCCAACACTTCATTGTGTAGACAGATGCTTCCAATGTAGGGATAGGTGCCATACTCAGTCAACTGGATGGGAAAGGTAGGGAGCACCCTGTTTGCTTCATCAGCCGCAAGCTGAAGGATCCTGAAACAAGGTGGGCAACAATCGAAAGAGAGTGCTTTGCTATCGTGTGGGCTCTGAAGAAGTTTAGACCGTACTTGTATGGTTCTACTTTTGTCATTCAGACTGACCACCAACCCTTGAGATGGTTAATGCAAATGAAAGGGGAAAATCCAAAACTATTGAGATGGTCGATCTGCCTGCAAGGGTTTGATTTCACCATTGAGCACAGGTCAGGATGTCACCACCAAAATGCTGATGGTCTCTCTAGGATGTATGTCATCGACTAGAGGTATGAGATTCATCCAGGAGTGGATTAAATCCTCCTGTCCCTTAGTCTGGGGGGAGCGAGTGTTAGGGAGAATTCTCTGTTTAGGCTGAATTTCCTAACCTAGTGAGTCCCCCAGCAGCTTTGCTGGATTTCTGGAGTTTGTTTTTTCCATCCTGCCAAGAGTGAGACTCTTTTTCTCCCACTCTTGGACATGTATGTGTGTAATTCCTTTGAAATGGCAATGTGTTCAATGGGCTATGGGGTCTTTTACTCCATAGGGTCTCATCTGTTTTTCTATGTGTGTTACATCGCACCCTACGTGCCGTAACACTGGGGCGTCCTAGCTGACCTCCACCATAGACTCCTTACCCGGGGACTGACTACTGTCTCCCCGGGCATGTAAAGTCACCTTTGGCTTTACTAGACCTAAATTTACTAACAGAACTAGTACAAACCATCTTATTGTGGACGTACTAGTTGGGGTAATTCGATTACTCCTGGGTCTGTTACTCGAGGGGGTACTGTCCCGTCCCCCCTCGTCGAGTTTTGGCTGCTGGCAGTGGAAACTACTTGTTATGTTCGACCCCGAACATAACCCTATGGGATTCGTCCCATTGTTGGAGATTGATACTTTTTCTCGTTAATCTCTAACGTACCACCGATCTACTTATCTTAAATAAGTTTATCGGATGGTATTTTCTGCCAGAACTCGGTTTGTAAAATGGCGTCTGTGTTCGTCTCTGCGACTCCTAAACCAAAGGTTGAGCCCTTTGTTCCACTTTTGGCGGGCCTCTGGACAGAGACCCTCCAAAGTGGTGCCATTCTGTCTGGGTTACCACAGGAGTGTGGGAGGGGGTTTAGGCACCCTGGACCAAGTTGCCTTGCCAACTCCGGTTGCACTCTGGAGTGATTGGCCCAAGTGGTGAGCCTTCCCGCTCACCACTTAGCATGTGTTGATTGACAGCTAGGCTGAATGAATGGGGGTTTTCTGCATAAAAGCAGGGCTTTTGGGACTGGATCTTCAGAAGTCGCCAAAGGACCTAAGAATCTGACGAGGGTAACGCTGAGCCGACCTGCACAACGACACCTCCGGTGGAGCCCTGCGGAACCGACTCACCACTTCCCGACGACAGAGGAGATCTCCCTGCCGGAGAGTCTCTTCCCCTGACTGGTGGGAACAACCCGTCCCCTTTGCTTTTTATTCGCCTCAGGACACAGTGGTCGAATTGCCCGTGCAGAGCACCTCGGCAACCGGATAGCCACTACCCCTGTACCGCGACCAAAAGGTGGTGCCTTGTGACGGAGCACTCCGCAGCTGGTCTCTTCCCTGGTGGTGCACCGGACTTCACTTTTCTTCGACGAAGAGATCATCTCTACTCTTGGCAAAGACCCGACGTGCATCCACCACCAGGAACAACTGCCCCCGCCGGAGCTGCCCTCCACAACAAGGTACCGTGTCCGCCTGGCTTCCCTTTCGATCTGTTCGAGTGAGGTGTCATAATCCTCTCCGTTCCGTTGGGTCGCCTACAAGCTTTTCTCATTTTATTGTTCTGAACTGGTTCAATCTGCCGATAACAATTTGCTACAAAGACTTGAATGCACCTCCACTACAGACTTTTTGGGACATCGCGCCTTGCCTCTCCCCGAGTGGGCCTGGCCTCTGAACTTTATGATCTATTGTGATTCTTGCCTTCCTGCCTTGCATTTTATCCGCGAAGGATTGAACTGTGTTGATTTCATAACCTGCCTATCTTTTTCTCTCCTGTCCTAACTAATATTCGAGTGTCATCTAGGTTGAGGTATACACCTCTGTCTGAAAATAAGTGGTACCGGTAGAACCTAGAGTTGTCGAAGTATTGATAGGGGGATTGATCGTTTTCCTACTTCGTAGAGTAATTGTGTTTGATTTGTTTGCCGTGAATTTGCCATAGTGTTTTCCATAGATGTTTCGGTATAAATAAATGCCTTAATATCTTTACACTAAGCCTCGTTGCGTGTTTGCTTGTCTTGCTGTGAAGAATTGCCCTATTTTGTATACTCCACATACTGCTCAACTCTTCTTGAGGGAAGTCTTACTGCTCAGCCACAGCTACCAAGTGAATCTGTGTGGTACATACTGCTACCAAGTGGGTTCACCGCCAAACGCCTGTAGTCCTAAATCTTTTGCAGTGGTCCCAGAGGGAACTGCACAGGTTTCCGCCTAACACTCCACCTCTGCCCTGTTTTTATTTCCATCTGCTGAAATCATTTGTTAATTCCTTCATCACTCCACCCAATTAGATGGAAGGGAAATGGAAATGGGGTCCACAATCCAAGTTGCTGACTTGACTTGCAGCAGTTATCCCCTGATTTTGCTAATAGCTCAATGTTGCTTTTTTATCTGCCTGGACGTGTGAGGTAAGAACCTTGGCTTGAGCCATCACCTTTTCCACCTTGTCTGCCTTCTCTTCTCTTTTTCCATTTTCAACTATTTTATTATTGACTACTTTTAAATGTTTCCAGGAGTGGATGCCCACTGTTGTCCATTTTTACCCCTCGCTTTCCTTCAACCTATCTCTTCTCCTGGGGTTTCTCTTGAGACTTAACATTAGATCCCCCCCATCTCGCCAACCTCCATTTTCTGTAGTTCCTAGGGTCTAGGTGCTTGCACCTGATAGCTCATGGCTCTGCTGGAGCACTCTGAGCCCCCCCAATGGGTTCAATGAATGTACAGATCCTGCACTCTCACCTTCCAGTGTCTCTCAGCAGTGCAGTCCCACACTCTAATGCATGCTTACATATTATGTGTTGGTCGAGATGTTTTGCACTACAACTTCCATGATCCTTCACCACTTGCTACGCTGGCTGGAGATTAAAGTAGTTGTAGTCCAAAACATCTGTAGGGCAACATAACTAGTTACCATTTTCTAAAGCTCCACATTCTAAATCCAAATCCAAATGAGTGTGGTAACATAGCAACTGTGAAAAGTTCAAGGATCATATTTCATATTTTAGTGTTTTCTTTCATCGCCAACCTCCCTCCAACCCTGCATCAGTTTCTCTCACTGTTGCCTGTTTATACCAATCTGCAGCTCCTCTCAAATTCTCACACTGCTATGGTAATTTACCTTTTCACATATAGATACATTTTTAACAGAGAGATGAATATATTTGGTCATGTGTTTCTAAAGAAACACTGGCTGATCTTCAAAAATCATACTTTTTGAGATTCACGTCTTGTCATTATCTGCTTCGATTTTCCCCAATTTCTATTGGTGCAGGCCACCAAAAATTCAAAACGTTAAACAACAATCCCTTTACCCCGACCATACACTGCTCATGACACCACATATGCCAACACAAATTAAATGCCTGTTACCAAACTCTGAATCGAACTTCAACTACAAAAAATACCTAATTAAAAAAAAAATGCTTATGGTTTCTTCACATGCTATGTGAGGGTCAAGAGAAAAAATAACTCATTCTCACAAATAGCTAGGATCGAGGATACACTGCACAGAGAGACATCGTGTGCGGTGCACGTGACTTGCCGAATTAGGGCTGTTTTAGAATGGCAGTAGTTGAGCTGGGGCAGTAGTTTGGTGTTTTGCATTGCAACCATATCATTTATTTATGTCATTTATTTGTTTGTTCCTAATGTGCCATAGCCCACAGGCATAAGGGTACAACATTTACACAAGGACGATTCGGAGACGGGATCAGGAAGTTTCATCAGTTAATTTGAAGGAAAGTTATTCACATGCCACTGAGTATCACTGGCATTTCTGTGACCTTTTTCACAGGCGTGGGTCTGATACAACAACCACAGTAGTCTAAAACGTTTACAGTCATTTGCCGGACTGATGAGTTATGCCAAGTCCCCTTAACCTCCTTAAATTGCTACAGACTCTCGCCCTTTGCAGGAAGTGACATCATAGGTTAGAAAATGCGTCTGCCGTCACCTGCTCACGTGATTGACGAGTCGAGTCTGCAGCAGCAGGTCTCTTCCTGGCAGGAGGTTATCGCAGATCAAGTGCTGGTTGGACCTGACAGCTACTCCGTGGCATACACACAGTGAGCACAGCACGTCCAGAACCTGGAAAGAAATGTCACACTCGCATTATTCATAACATGACTGCAGTTAGATAAATGCATTCATTTCACGTCGCAGGAGCGTATTTTCAAGCCAATGGCATGGATGACACAAGGAATACCGTTTGCTTTATTATCTGCACAGAAACTGATTATAAACAGGGGTGGACTGGCCTATAGAGAACTCTGGAGATTTCCCGGTAGGCCTCTGCAACCGGGTCCTCTTTTGTGTGGTATTTTCAAATGTTCCCATAGGAAAAGGGTTGTGCTTGCAGAAAATGTGTAATATGGGGCCACTTTAAACATTATTTCCAGGGCCTCTTTTGGTTCCCAGTCCACCCCTGATTATAAACGTCCCAGAGGGAAAGTGGTTAAAGAGCACCACCTGGCATTAAACTGCAAGCGCATTGGTAAACGTGCTACTGATTTTTCTCATGTTTTGATTAAAAAGTAGTCACTTGATTTCATTTTAGCAGCAGGGGTAATGACTTGCCACCCTCTAATTCACAAAGGGCAAGAGATATGGAAGCAGGGCAAGGCAGAGAGGCCAACAGAAGGAGGAAGGCACGCGAGAAAAGATCAAGAATCCAGGGAAACCAAGTATCGACAGGACAGATTCAGAGAGACCAAGCTTTTTTAGTGCTCCCAGGGACGAATTATTTTTTTTACCCACTAAACCTGACATACTCGAAGAGCTCATTATAAATATGCACATGATTTTCTTACTCGAATCTAAGGTATTTGCTGGGTTTTCTTGGTGGCGCAAATATTTCACAGCCGCAATTGCAGATCTGGCCTATGCTGGTAGAAGTTTAGCATTTCACTCAAAGTTAAGTTGTGCCCCTTATTTGTGCTTGTAGCTTGAATAATTAATGTCTCTAAACGCACAGTGTGGATTCTTTGCATCAAGCTTTTATCCAACCAAGGAACGATAAAGTCACTGTTTGGGTCCTGTGTACATCATGATCGGAAAAACGTGACTCCAAAGTTAGTAGAAGGTGTGTCTTCACTGCAGTCAACCACAGAGACACCAACATCCCACAGGGACAGGTAAAAGAAAATCCCCTTCACAGAAGAACCCTAGACCACCACAACGCCCCTTTGTCTGCAGTGGTGCCTAGGGTGTGGTCTGACTAGGCCTGTAATTACAGAATGCCTCACTACTCTATCAGGGCAACTTCTTCCATTAAGGAATGGACTGCATCTCCACCTCAAGATCATGTCAATTCCTTGCACAGGCGGGATACATATACTGGCATTACAAGGCGAGTAGGCTATTACAGTTCAGCTGGGATCCCTTTTAAAATCAGAAAGGCTGTTTCTGCCATTGTCATGAGCTTCATTAATTCCAAAGCTAATGAACTCCACCTATTCTCGGGAAGATAACTCAGGGGCAACGTGCTTGCCTTGGAAGCAAGACGACACGGAGCACCACAGCTTCGATCCCCGGGTCCGCGCTTAGAAACCTCTGGGTATTAAGAGCGTTATAAATAAATAACCTATCATATCATTGAAGTGTGGCCTGTTAAGTGCCAGGTGATAGATGTGTATTATACCAGGGACATATTTAGTCCCCATACTGCCTAAAGATCACATACGTGTGGCTTTATAAAGGAGCTGAATTCTGTTCAGCGATGCTTTCCTAATGAGAAGTCTTTTTTGTATAGGATTGAGGTGTGACTTTCCTTTTGAAATTCGCCTTTCCCTGCAGAGGGGTTGCTAGGTTTGTAAAAGATCCGGGGCTACGATAATGTTGGTACTGTCGGGACTCAGGATTAGCTAGCCTTTAGGTTGAAGCCCCTGAGCTTCTATCCGGGGCTACAACCAAAAGACCCGGGGCTATAGCCCAACCCACCAGTCCCTAGCCTCCTCCTAGTGACGCCTCTTGCAGAGAGAGAGGATATTTTCTCTCTGGTCCTGGCCACATCAGGATATACAAATTAGACAATTGTGATTATTGGATCAAATCTGATCAAAAAATATGCTAGACTAGACCAAAATGCAGATAATGGGCCTGAGTCTCAAGGATGTGCACTCAGGCGGCTCCCTGAGAATCTCATATACTGCTGATACATAATACCAGATTCACAAAGCCTAAAGCTAGAGCAGATCTGGAGCTGCCCCGAGCATCGCCGGGAAGTCCCTGAGCAAATCCTTCTGAATAACACTTGCGCATGAGCATGTGAACGAGGCTCTAGGCAGCTCTAGATTTTCTCTGCTGATCGAAATCTCCCATAAAACGAAGAGTTTTTGGATGAATAAAACTGCAATATAAGCAATGATAGTGTGACAATTGCTAACCGTGATCCTGCCCCAAATGTATACACCCAGAGCCACCCTACTTAAGAGCAATGTTTAGCTGTACATGCCTTACATTTTATAGAAATCCTTGTTCAACTTTTGCTTTTGTCAGGGGCAAAATGAAACTGCTTAAATAGCCTAATACTCGGATATCCGGATATGTCATTAAATAGTGTGCACTAGTGGATCCCCCTTTATCAAGGATATTTTTCCAAGCTCATTTCCCTAATGATAGGGCCGCCTGCACTCTCCCTTAAGCATGTTTTGGAAAAGCCTCTGTGAAAAAATCCTTCCTGAGAGACTTTTGAACTAGTACCTAATTACCGTGCTACCTTCGTTAGCCTCATTTCAAAACAAATGTGTGATCATCCAGTTGCAGGGGTATTTAGTGGCTTACTTCAACCCCTGCAGTTGGAGTTCAGGTCACACCATTGACTGAAACTGCACTTCTCACTGTATGCAACAGTGTTTTAAGCATCATGGATGGAGAAACATCACTATGGTGGACCGTCCATATCCCTCTGCTTCTTTCGATGCAGTGCATAGCTTCTCGTTAGTATGAGGTTCATGGAGCTGATGATGTGGCTACTGTCATTCCTCTATACATCTCTTTACCAAAATGATTCTCTACAGTTAGGCCTGCTAAGGTTTTTCCAACTGTTGTTGAGTTGTGAAATCCGACAGGGCTCAAAACTCTTTCCAAGTTTGGACAACATTTTCAATTCCCCTCTTATCTGCCTCATTGGGAATACAGTCCAGAGCTTACATGCCACTCCGATTAAGCTGACACCCAACCTTCTATATATCACAGTGGATGGTTGGTCTTTGAATTATGACGAACTAACTACCTCCCTGATGCTCATAGATGGATGGATGAAGGAGGACAAGTGTTTACAATTTAATAGGGCTTTTTTGGTTTGTGACACAAAATCAGTTTGACTTAGATTATCTCTTCTTTGGGAAATAAGTGAGTATAATGCAAAAGGTAACACTTATGTGTGTTTTTATAGTGATATTTTCATAAGGTCACATGCAGGGAGCAAGCCAGATATATGGACTATACACGATCCGACCAGTAATCTTAGTTCTTTTAAGTGTTGGGGTCTCTAACAAACACAAGGTTCTAATTCGGCTGTATGCAACACTAAAATGTGAAGGCTGGAGGGTATCAAATACATCATAAATCACTGGCAAAGGTCTGGACAACCCTCCAGACTATTGTTTTGAGCCTGCCATGCCATTACAGAAGGGGAAGACCATATGAAAATCAGGCTTGATCTCAAACCATAGAGAGGTGTTCCAGGTCGAACTGCAAGATCACATCCCTGCCGCTTGAAACCCTAAGCAAGTTTAGACATGTTTC
This sequence comes from Ambystoma mexicanum, assembly GCF_040938575.1. Taxonomy (NCBI): domain Eukaryota; kingdom Metazoa; phylum Chordata; class Amphibia; order Caudata; family Ambystomatidae; genus Ambystoma; species Ambystoma mexicanum. The sequence continues at coordinate 395,922,728 of NC_090928.1, read as the reverse complement.
AGTCTGTTTGGGCTTCGCAAGTGAAGTGTAGCTTTGGTCCCTAGGCACAGCAAGCTCGGGGCCCAAGTATGGGAAACTAATGCAACACTGAAGAGTAATGGATAGAAGTTTTAAATGAATCAAACAACACTGGCAGGTCTTTAGGCAACCCCGCGGACCATCATTTAGTCAGCCTGCTCAGTTAATAAAGAAGGGGAATAACCAGATGCATGTTAGGCGTGGTCCCACCTCAAAAGGGTCCGACCAGCCTGAACTGCTAAGCCACATCCCTTCTGCATGAAAATACAATCTACTCCAGACATATTCTAACCTCATTGGACCTCATCAGTGAGGTCTAGCTTTGATCTCCAGGCATGGCAAGCTTGACCTTCATTTCTGTAAGTGTATTTGTAGAGTACTGCTATAGACTTCTATTTGGGCCCCCGAAGAACACCTCAGAAGACTGCATAGATGGCAGAGCGCCACAGAGGAACTGATAGGTGGTCTCTCGAAGCCTGGCATGTCACCATTGAAAGACGTTCTCTCCATTGCCTCCCAGTGGTGAACAGGAATTTCCTCAAGATTTATAGCCACATGTTTAACACCTTAGCTGGACTGGAACTAGTTTATCCTCAAAAGAAAATACAGCATTTTGTGCCCGTGAGATGCCTTTATTTGATTAACCTTTATTAACTCTCCTAAATATCAATTGATTACTTGTGGGCAAAAGCAATTTGAGTGCAACACCACACATCTGGAAAAAGCTGCTAACTAGCATCAAGAAACATTCAAACTAATTAGAATCAGGAAATATCGAAAAGTATATTTTTTCTTTTGAATGTTTGGGTGACTGCGTTCTCTCTCAACCTTCATCAGATAACCAGTGTTTACAGGTAGGCTCATAAAAAAGTGCTGACATAAATTATATTATATGCGTATAATATGAACTATAAACTCCAAATCAGCCTGTAGCCACATATGAGACATTTCTGTTAATATGAGAGAGATACATTTCACAAATGTGCATTCCAACCATTGACTTTTCATCCTTCTCTTCTCAAGTACAGTTGGAAATATACAGAGCATTACTGAAACCTTTCAGAATGCATTATGGGCTAATGTGTTCACTTAAAACCAAAAAAGCTTGGTGTGTTTAGTCAGTCAGTCAAACACCTTTATTCGGCCAAAAAATGACCATCAAAGTACATCCTGCAAAAACAGTTCTAGAAATAGAGATGCAAATCGAAAAGAGAGTTACGGGGAAACAACATTAAGGAAAACAACAGGGCAGTACGAACATGCCGCCCCCTCCAAAAGATACCATAGACAGTTCATTGAAACAGTGGTCAAAACCCACCATCCCCTTACTTCAACCATTTCCCATGGCGCCTCTGGCCCAAGGTGGTCAGATTTGCCCCTGAGAGGGGGCTGTTGTTAGGAAAAACCCCAGTGTTAACTCTGGCAGATCTGGGAGGGACAGCAGAGTTTAGAAAATCCCACTCATAGCTAGTTGGCCTGCCCGCCCCCAACCTTCCAAAACCCGGTTAGCTGTACTCTGGTCCCAAAAAGAAAGCTTGATGCTATCCATGGTGTTCATGCCCATACTTGGAATTCTGCAACAGCCCACCAAAGCTTCTCTGCGTACACATGGGCAACCTCCAGAAGTGTTCAGCCAAAATAAACATTTGTTAAGTAGGGCGTCCTTTGGTTCAGACTTGTTTACTGGCAGTTTGGGAACCCCCTGTAGGAAGACAATAGGGCGTTTGGGCTTTCCTTGTTCTGAGGGTTTGTGCTGACCCCCAGACTTCCACAGGCCCTGGTCTTTGGACTCAGAACACACAGAGCCCGAGATAGCAGAGGACTGGGCCACCGAAGGCAAAGACGTTACACTAAAGTTGGAGACCTTCCTGCTCTCCCTGGTAATGGCATGGGGAACACAGGGCCCGTTGTTAGAGAATAATTCCCCTAATGCCAGGTTAAGGGGGACGGCAGTCCCTTTGGGGGTGGTCAGGACTGGGGGGACCTGAACAAGTAAACTTTCCAAGGGGCTTTCCAGGGATAAGGCCTTATACCCCACGGCAGCTGAAGCGGTCACCGTGGGCTCCCCCTGGACAATTCCACCACCCTTCAATTGGGCCTCTAGTACAGATAGCAAGAGAGCCTTGATGATGGCCAGTTCCGCCAAAACTTGATTGCACCCACACCCCCTATGTAACAGAGCCTCCTCTGGGAGTCGGTTAATGGACAAGTTACACTCATGATTACTGGCGGCAGTTGGTTGATTGATGATCTCAACCATCCGGGGTAGGGTCAAACGGGGGGAGGGACTAGCCCCAGAGCTCGTAGATGAGAGAACATCACTCCACGAACTGTTATGGGAGCTGGAGGAGGATTTGCCCCTTAGGACAATTTGTTCCAGTCTGTCCCCTACAGCCAGGAGGGATGACGCAAGTGCTGAGGGGGTTCCATGGGAGAGGGGTTCGATGGTTGTGGCTGTGGTCTGGGCCGAGGCCGTGCTTTGAGACAGGAGAAGACTTGGTTCCGGCTTGCCACCAGCATCTCCGCTGGCATCCGGAAACAGCTTGAACAGACCACCCTGGTTACTATGCAGGGTTACTTGGCTCCCCAGGTGCTGCTGAACCATTACTGGTGGTGGAATTAGTGACACTGCTAGGGTGCCGGATATAGACAGGGACTGATTTATAATGGGCTTGGTGGCAAACAAGCCGGCACATGTCCCAGTGGCCTCCAAAGTGGTGCCCATGGTAGTTACTGAGGGTAACCCCCCCTGTGGTCGCTGTCTCCTCAATACCACAGTCTTACGCTGGAATTTCTGCAGGGGGGGTCATGGTCAGTGAGTTGGGGGCAGAAAAGGAGTGGGGGAAGCGGGGATAAGGGGTCAGTAGTCGGTTGCGCCATAGCCGAAACTTGTGAGGTTTCTGTGTCCAGATACTTATGGAAGGGCACGCCACACACCTCCATCGTAGTCCGCATCCCCAGCTCACCTCTGTTTTCAATGTCCAGTCTGGCTGGGCTCCAGCAGCGCCGAACACCAAGCGGCGCCAAACACTGCGCCCTTGCCCTGCCGCGGGCTTCACCGATGCGGGGCTAGCGAGGCGCAGATAAGCCCAGGGGGGCGGGGCCACGAACCAGGAAGTCCCGGAGTCCACCAAGCGGCGCCAAACACCGCGCCCTTGCCCCGCCGCGGGTTTCACCGCTGCGGGGCTAGCGAGGCGCAGATAAGCCCAGGGGGGCGGGGCCACGAACCAGGAAGTCCCGGAGTCCACCAAGCGGCGCCAAACACCGCGCCCTTGCCCCGCCGCGGGCTTCACCGCTGCGGGGCTAGCGAGGCGCAGATAAGCCCAGGGGGGCGGGGCCACGAACCAGGAAGTCCCGGAGTCCACCAAGCGGCGCCAAACACCGCGCCCTTGCCCCGCCGCGGGTGTGTTTACAAAATGCATTTATTATGTGGAAAGCACAAGACAAGACAAGAGATTGCCTAAGCAAAAAGTATATCAGTTAGGTTGTTTTTCAAAACAATCTTCTTGCTTTGCCTTAATGAACGCATGGTCACTTTATCAGTATTTTTATTGTGTTGCGTGTTGCAACTTGCTAGCACTTTTGTTAAAACACTAGCAGAAGATATTTTGTTAAACAAGATAAAGCACTGACATCTTTTTATCAATTGGCCAAGGCCCATCGTGTTTAAACATATCAGTGCTTATGTAAGCGACAGATAATGGCAAGATTGGCTTAGGTTCAAATGTAAACAAACAAGGTGTCCTGTTCTACTGTTCCTACTGATTACATGAATGACATCATATCTGTTAAAATGTGATTGGCTAACAGAAAGACAGGGATGGCACTTTGCCTTCAAAAGGCAGCTGTTCCAGCAGCCGGGAGAAGGTTCTTGAGATTTTACCGAATGCTACGCCACTCTGAATCTTGATGGGGCTAGAGCCTGGAGGACACTGCTGATCCACAAGATTTTGACCTGCCTGGGTAACAAAGCAAACAGAAATTTTAGTTTCTAGACCAAGGGCCTCATCACGAGTTGGGCTGTAGCCTTTAAATACATCAGTAACGGTATTACCATCGCATTTAAGGGCTGGCCCTATCACGATTTGGGCGCTAAATGGGCTGTTTTACCTCCAACTCCAATTAAGCGCCCTGTTTTCGGTGGTATTACCGTCAGCTGCATTAGCACGTGGTATTAGCACTGAAAATGCCCCATTGGATCCAATGAGGAATGGGGATTTACCATTAACACCCAACTCGTGATCTGGCGGTAACACCACAGCACCGGTGTGCGCTTACGCTATTACAGTTGGGCGGTAGTACACATGGGATACTTGCCAACTCGTGATGAGGCCCCAATGCTGTAATTGTAGTCAGTGGACCTAAAAATGGGCACTCTGCCAATTTATCAAAATTCTGATTTCAATGCTTACTTCAATAATTTCGAGGCAGAGCTAAATTAGAACCCTGAACTGTCTTGGAAACAAGCAGCAAACAGCCTTGAGATGCCTTACCCCTAGGAAAATAAACTGCCCAATGAAACTATAAATTGGCACTTTGCCTATTTTTCCCAAATTCTAATGTTTTGACTGTTTCAATATTTTGGGGCCATTTTCACCCATTGTATGTTTGATCAATGGCTGTAGATCACTTTTAGGTTGTTCTTAGTTAACTGACCATAGAGGCTGTGGACTTTCTGACAAAACATTTAACGCTGTCCACCAGCATCCATCAGCGTTATCCAAAGGTTGGCCTGTATAACATCACTTGTCCCCTGGCTTGCCAATTCACAGCATCACAATTGCGAGTTTGATTTTAAGTTTTACTGGGCTACAATGGCTACATAGATGTTGGTGATTGGTAGTAAGTAGTTGTAACATTTTAGAAAAGAAGGATACTGTGTTTCTACTCCACTACATTATTGCTAATATTAGTAACTATATATTGCTTGACTGTTCTATTTTTAATGCTCATTTATTATCTCTACAAGAGAGTACATATACATAAATGATTAACAAGCAAGTGATAACAGTATTAATGTGCTTCTATTTGTGAGTATAAAAGACGCTATATTGCAAGTGCAACACTTGTTGGTTTAGTGATAAAACTGTGCCGGGAAGCCATTGACAGCATTTAATGTTAATCATACACACACGGGTAATAAGCATTGATTCACAGATTCACCCAGATGGTAGACCCACACCAATATTGCTGTCTAATAGTAAGCCTTTCAGGTGCCCACAAGTAGCAGTTTCTCTTGCATTAAAGAGCAGAGACCCAACATTCTCCAGAGCCTTCCTTCAGGTAAAACACTATTCTCTGCCACAAAACCTGTCACAGCCCCAGGTGGGCATTTAGACGATCTTTTGGGTGGATATTATTCTCTGGCATGGAGGGTATGTTGTAAATAATGACAGTGCTATATATGTTTCAATCACTCGCTCACTGAACCTCTGATTCACTTGCTCTACACAGGTAGCAAGTATTATCATTATTTCCTCCACTCAGGTGTAAAAGATGAACTTGGTACAGCATACAGGATGTGATGGGAGCTCAGGCAATCCATTGGAAAGTGGGTGGAATCTTCTGGGAATTTGTATTATGTCTCCTCTTTGCCGGAGATAGTTCGGTCCATTTCAGGGAGACATAATTCAGATGTTCCAATGTCCTTTTCTTGACATATTCCACCAATTTCTTTCAGAAATATTTTAGGTAAGTGCTAAATTAATTTCATAGCAGGAGCAGTTTAAATACTGGGCTGGTTTACTAGTATATACCAACTGACCAGCAGTATTGTGTGAGTTCTACATTCATCTTTACATCTGAATTCACCAAGAGTCAGCATTTAGAGGCAGCTTGCAGTGCCTTGCGTACCAAGCCGTTCTGATCCAGAGATTGTAGAGCCTGCACCTGCTCTACCTGTGAGGGACTTTTAGAGCACCTTGCCTTGGCTCCCTGGTGCCCTGGGACCATACGCTTGAACTATTCATGTGTAGTGTCTAGGCTGCACCCCCCAAAGGCCTACATATGACAACTGTGATGCCTGCTTAAAATTCCAAGAGAGTGTTACACAGTAAAATGCGTTATCTGATGGCATACGAACGAGCTTCAAACAAGTAACACTGGCATTGCTATGATTAGACTGGAATCCCAATTTATTTATTTAATGTGAATGCCACATTGATAATGTGTTTTACTGTGGGAATACTTGCTTAGATGGAGTATTTGGAACTGATATGACATGGATATTATGTCATTAACTTGGGCATATTAAAAGGGTTTAATGTACAGACATATGCAAGAAAATATCTTTGGTAATAAGGTGGTCAACCCAATATTAATGTTTTCACATGGTCTTTTTCTCTATTTTCTTCGTGGCATTTTTGCAGTTGACCTTATTGTAGAAGACGTTTTTCAAAAGCGATTTTCACGTTACCCTTTGAAAATGGCTTGGCAACATGGAAGCTGGAACAGTGAAGATGTCTAACCTGATAGGCTGGCAAATGAAGCTTCAGTTGTGCACTTGTTAAACTGGGATGTGATCACAACACACTTGTGGCTAATTTTAATTGCATGTAAAATATTGGTCACGATAAATTTACTGCCACAGTATGTAAAACTGGTGTACATTCTACTGGCATGTGATAAATGATTGGCATTTTAGCCACTGTAGTATTGATACTCTGTACCAGGCGCTGCACAGATGTATGTGCATCTGTGGAGCATCTGATGTTTCTATGACAAACAAACATTTCAGGATAGCGCGTAAACCACTGGCTGGTGCAGAATTCTTGCGTACGCAACTCCCCACCGCATGTGTTTGTCCATATGTCTACCCTGGCAGTGCCAGATGTGTTTTACCCATACTGGGGCGACTGTGAAAAAATCGGCCATCCACACGGTGGGTCGGCGCTTGCCTGGACTTTTTTGAAATTTTATTTGAAATTGTATGATGGTAGATCAACCTCTGAAAAATATGTGGAGCTAATCCACACACATTTCCCTATGCTCACTGCACGACATACACATAGACGTGTGTTCTCTGTGTGGACACAGCCTACAGGCACAGTCCTACCTGTCATATTTAGTTGGGATCTGACATGTGGACTACATGATGGATCTCAGAAAGGGGAGGGTCACAACCTTCCTCCTACCATGGTGTTATGAACATCCCCTCTCATACTGATAGATCCAATATGTCACACATTCCCTTCAGGAATAGAGAGACTGTTCTCCTACAGCAACGCCTGAAAAAGAGATCATTTATATACAGTAAATGGCTTTTACCTTGGCGCTTGTATCGACATATGAAACAGCGTACTTCATGGTATTTGCGATCTTGGAAGAGAAAGAAACAACATTTACAGCGCTCACGTGACACGGTTACCATGATACCACACCATTTCTAAACATCCTGACACGTGACGATCACGTGATCCGGGTGTCCATGGAAAAAGGCCTAAAGCTACGATTCCTCCGTCGCACAGTGCTTCTCAGCTGTTTGCCACAGCAGTTTGGCGTTTCGTTACCTGAACCTCATTTTATTGCTAACCTCTCGACCACGGACCTCGTCATTGGACTCCTTTGTCTTTTCCCACCGGTACTTCATAACGGACTACAGCCTTCTTCTGGTGATAGACTACGGATTGGATATACGAATTGAGCTTGGACTTTCCTTTCAATTTTGTCACACGGACTCCGAATCGAACCATGTGTTTGGTTCTTCCTGACTTTTGGAGAAACAACTAGTCTCTCACCTGGACTTTTCTTTGCTTCTACAGGTGCTTCCATTGAGCCCCAGGGATTGTGGACTTTTGGGTTGACCTTGTCTCATGCTCTGGGCTTGCTGAGGGAACAGGTCTACTCCTGAACACCCTACCCCATTACTCCCCCCATTTTCACTGCTCCTGCAGAATACATTCTGGTAGGTGCCCTCTGCTTCTTACCTATACTGGTTACTGTAATTTCTACCTTGCTGTTCACTTAACCTGTGCATTCCCTTACAGCAGCCACTTGTAGTACCCGGGTTCCTGTTCCTGCCACCTGTGGCCCTAATCTCCAAACAGTGAAGATCATTGTATATTGCTGTTAGTTACTTAGAGATGGAAGCAGCAAGTCTTGACACATGGCCAGCCTAATTAACTATCAAAGGCTCCATGATCTGCCCTGTCCGTTTGATTACCCTCTGCAGTTTGTGGCAGCAGTTAACTTATTTAACATACTAATCGAGTATACATCAAACAGACCCATATGGGGCCTGGCTGCAAGACTAAAAGTGGACAGGAAATCCCAACGACCTTTGATATGCACTGTGTCAACCTGAAGCCAGCGTCCGTCTCTCAGTATCAAGGGCAGTGACCTTTCATGTCTGGGACTATGTGTTTACAGTTGGCAACCCTCACAGGGGGACCCCCATTCAGAGGGTAGACGTATGTGATTTGATGGAGACAGAAAGTATGTTCTTGCCACAGCTTCAAGGGAGACCTGGCACTTTACTCAGGAACCACAGAGAGCTCAATTAACCATGGAGACCCTTTGATCCACAACAGAGAGGAAGATGGGTGGGACTTAGTTTTACATGTTTTCACCCCTTTACCTTGCTATGTTGCAAAGCACTCTGGTTATGACCTCATGCATACAGGAGATTGTTGGTGGGGTCCCAGGATTGGTTCATTAAGGTAGGCTTTGCCTACACCAATCACTGTGGCACATTTGGCTTTAATAGAGGGTTGAGCCCCTCTTTTTGGCAGATCATCAGAAGGCTTTGCAAGGAGAAGCAAGAAGAACTCATTAGGACCCTGGCAGAAGGTACAGTCTGCCTTACTGCCTTATAGCTTCCGCCAGTAAAGGAAGGCTAGGATTTCCAAAGAGGGAAGCAAGATCCCTCCCGTAAACATCTCCCAGGGAACAGAGAGAGATACTGAATCCAGAGGACCCTCCAGCAGCTCTCAGTCCTCAGCCAGCAGACAGCATGCTCTGCTAGGCTCTGCAAGCAAGCTTCCTAGGTGGGAAGTGCCAGAGAGTCTCTGAACTAAACCCAGGACAAAGCGGGTGAGTGCTTCCAACACTCTCTTCAGCTTTGGGCCATCCGCCTTAAAGGATGACACAAGCTGTAGTGATACACAAAATTGCAAATTTGCCAATCAGGGCTTTAGATTACAGCATTAGCCGCTGAAAGCCAATAGTTTATTCAAAGTATGTGCCAAAAATGCTAGTCTGTTGTAGCACTTCCATTACGCTGTAGTGAGCTACAAGGAATATGCAGGCCTAGTAGGAGTGGTAGGTCACATTATGCATTGTAGATAGACAGGCAGGGTGAAGGCCCCAGTTCTGTAGCTAATAGACATTATTGGAGTTTTTGTAACATTATGGCACCTATATAGTACTTAGCCAATCTTAAGCACTATGAACACTAAGCTATGAGTGCATACCTTTTAGAGCTTGCTCACATAGGGTTAATTCACCTCGACCTCTCTTAGAATATTCTGCCTTTCTAACTGTAGCCCTGCATGTTTTCGTAAACAAATCCTGTTTCCCTGAGAAGGCCTGGTACGGCCTTGCCCACACGCTGATAAGGACATTCCAGTGCTTTCGCAGAGAGGGCTCCAAGGGAGGGGTAGGAGCGAGCAGGGAGCATCACAGAATTGGGTTTTTCCATGAGCAAGCCTATATTTTGCACAGGGAAAGTTCTGGAACTGTGCGTCATGGACTGACAGCACGAGATTGTAAAAATGCATGCCCACATGACTCAGGTGGGAGATCAATCTGTGGACTTGGTTCGAGCAAAATCGAGTGTCCGGAACCTGCTGCTCTGTCGGCACCCTGCAGTGCTGTCCTCTGAGCGGGGCTGGCTAGAGCTAGCTTATGAGGGCCAGGGTCTCCCAGTGCTGATTGAAGGGGCCTAAGACTGTGTTTCTCTATGTTTCTCTAAGTTCTATGTTTCTCTATATTTGCATTTCTCTAAGTTTTGTGTTTTGTAATCTTCTTTAACTTGAATCCCAAGATGTTGCTGAAATTCACTGTTTAGAATAAATGCTAAAACTTTTTGAAGGTGTCATTTGTCACTAGCATGAGTTCACTGCTCGGCACAATAGAAACTGTATTTTGGGCTGAATTGGGTAATTTTTGCTCTCAAGGGCTGGTCTCGAGGAAGATTTTCCCAATATCAAGACACAAGCCCAGTGAAGACTTTAGGGGGAGTGCATCAACCAGCATCTACCTTAAAGGACATTTACAAACCCGTCAAGCCCCTCGAGCTGCAACCAACTGCACCGCTGACTGTTGTCATGGCGCAGTTGCTAATGTTGTCCGAGATGCCTCGACCAGTGCTTCAGACCCGCCAACCAGCACTGAGACAATGATTCCTGAACCTGATCAGCCGTGTAGGCCAGCCTGCAGCCATCCATCCAGCCTTGCTCACCCAACTGCCTGCCGCTTGATACCCGCAGCTGTCTCCCATTTAGAACTCTGTCGCAGGAGCTGCAAAGTGCCCTGAAACTGACTCGACCCTCTGGAGCACCAAGAACTTCTACAAGCACAAGGTAAATTGTTGTTCTGTCCCTCTTGTCCTTTTCCGAAAGGCCCCTAGTGACATTTTACGACCCATTGCTCCCTATGTGCTTAAACCAAGTGTCCTTGAACTATTGCGATTAATTACTTTACCTACTACCCTCCTGTCAGTATCCAAAGTACATCCCTTTTCCTTCTTGAAACTGTCTGTCTCCTGCATTCCTTTACAGTGTCAGTTATATTTAGTAATGTGCTAGAACTGTCTGTTGAATAATAATAAAGTAGATATTTGTTTACAACCTTGACTGGACAGTCCCTTTCATCATTGCGTAATAATTGTTTTTTCGCTGTTTTGTAACTAACCAACAATCCACGGCCTTGCGGAGATAAGCCTGCCATTCCGTCCCGCAGAGGTTTATAATTGGACAAGGAGATTTACAATTTTCTTGTGTTTCCAATCTGTTCAGATCGCTTCTGGTGTACTCGAGATGTGGAGCTGATTGATTGTTTACAAACTGATATTCATCCCTAGACCACTGGTGCCCGGAAGTTGATTAATCACAGTAACCCTTCAAGAAGCATGTAATTTCCAGACATGTGCACCACATGGCACATACTCAGATGGACACGTGGAGTACCAAGTTCAGTTCTGTTCAGCCACTGACTCTTGAACCTACCAACAGCAGCCCCCGTTGATCAGTGATTGTGTGATTTGCTTGTGATGCTGCTCCTATAGTGGCCAGGCCCAGATCTCTCCAAGATTGTTTAATGGCAGGTCAGGTACTGTAAGAGACGAGTCCGCATATGTTACATTTTGCACGATGGAACTGCCAAATGCAAGGGCCCTATCCCTGAAGTAATGGTGTATTACATGGGTTTACAATATACAGATTTTGTGGACTACAGTTTCCAAGATGCCATGCCATTACCTATGCTTGTGAGGGGTAATGAGAGTTGAAGTCCACAACATCTGAGGAGTCAAAGTTTGCAAACCTCTTGACTGTATTCCTTTCTGAGCTGCAGACAGCCTAGGACAACCTAGCAGTAAATCTACTCTATAAAGAAGTAGGGATACAGAACCCACAAGAAAATGTTGCTTATAAAGTAAACCAAGGAAACATCCCTCATCCCTGCTGCACTCGTGTAATGTTCGATCATGTAACTGACCAATGTGGCATACCACCAAAAGAATTACTCTTGACACACACATGTATCCAAAATGTCAAAGTTTATGGGATAATGCTAACACTGGGCATTAGAAGGAAAACTAAAGATTGCTGTGAAAAAACAGCTCCACACAGTTGGTCATAAAGGGCTGCTTTTGAGCACTGTGTTGTGTGCACTTATATACACTGCTATTTCAATAGTTGTTATAATCCACAGTTTCAGGAAATTAAAAAGGGATTACAGCCCTGTATGGCCTTCAGCACAACCTGAGGTCCATTTTCTAATGTCCATAGGTGGGTGCGTTTTAGATATTGGTATTTAGAAACTGTCTCATTGCGTGAATTAGATAGGGCAAGCCTCTTCCATCTGTCCTCTAACACTAGATAAGCAGCACACCACAACGATCTAGGGCTTACACATCTCAGGAGGACTTAGATATGATGGTTGGAGGGCAAGATAGGTTGCACATAATGGCAACGTTAAAATGTAAACAAACTGAATTACAGACCTGTGTGTTCTATGTGTGAAATACTTTAGGGTACACCTTCAGGTCATTTACCCACCCCCGGCCCCCCTGTGTGTTTGTTGTCTCTTGGTATATGCAATTAGTCTGGCTGAGTGATCTCTTTGCAAGAAT